>NC_143552.1:23047500-24252500 GCF_054136105.1 Typopeltis vanoorti | reverse complement strand
TCTAATATGTCAAAAGTGATCACGAGAAATCGATCCTAGGTAGTTAATACATCCTAGGTAGTTAAATGAATTCTTCTACAGTGGAAAATATAGAACGCCTTCTAATGATCTGGACTGAAGATTGTAATCATAAAACTATTTTCTTTAAGTCAAATGATAATCCAGACAAAAGCAACAAGTCTATATGACAAAATAAACGAAAATGAAAGCGAAAATGAAGGAGGTATAACCAGTGAAACGTTTATAGCAAGTCGCGGGTGGTTCTACAATTTCAAAAAGCGTATGGGACTCCATAACGTAAGAATCCAAGGTGAAAACGCAAGTGCTGACACTAAAACTGCAGAATTATTTCCCAGTGAATTGATGGAGCTTATTGAGAAGGAAGGCTACACAGATGATCAAATTTTTAACGCTGACGAGACTGGCTTGTTCTGGAAAAGAATGCCATCATGCACATTTCTAGCAGAGAAGGAAAAAACACAAGCTGGGTATCATCATCATCATATGTATCAAGGATTTAGGCCTAGTATGGCCTGTTCCGGCCTTAGAAGTCATCGTTTAAGAGGACGTACTGTTTTCTTTTTCCTAATGGCTTGTACTTTAAGGCTTGTTTTGGTAATCTTTCTGTTTTCATTCTTTGAACGTGTTCCATCCATCTATGTTTATATTTTTTAATTTTTTCAATTACTGGTTCTTGGTTTAATTCTTTCATAATATCTTCGTTTCTTTTGTGATCCAATAGGGTATACTTTGCAGTTTTTCTCATAAACTTCATTTCTGCTGTTGTTAATCTTTGTTTGTCTTTTTGTTTTATTGTCCAGATTTCGCTTACATACATTAAGACCGGTAGGGCTAATGTATTGTATACTTTTAGCCTGGTTTGTTTTTGAACTAGGTTTGGTTTAAATATAGAGTTAATTACTCCTGTTATTTTTAAATATTTTGCAATTTTTATGTTTATATCTTTTTCATTTTCATAAGTGATCATACATCCTAGGTAGTTAAATGAATTCACCTGTTCTAAGATCTTGTTATCTAATACTATTTTAGTTCTTGCTGGATCTTGTCCTTTAAAGGCCATAGTTTTTGATTTTTCCGTTGATATTATCATACCATAATCTTTGGATATCTCATTTAGATTTAAAATAGCTTTCTGTAAGTTATCTTCAGAATTTGTAGTTATTATTTGTTCATCTGCAAAGAGGAGAGTGTTTAAGTTAACTGTAGGTGAAAGTTTAATTCCTTGATGTAAATTTTTACTCCATTTTATTATTATTTCATTTAAGTAGATATTAAAAAGAGTTGATGAGAGGGGACATCCCTGTCGGACCCCTTGGTTTATCTCTCTTGTGTGTCAAAAGACCGATTGACACTTTTACTAGAAGGTAGTGCATCAGGTGAGTAAAAATTGAAGCCACTGTTAGTGTACAGAGCAGAAAACCCAAGAGCTCTTAAGGGCTTTACAAAGAACAATTTACTTGTTCATTGGCATTCGAATAAAAAAAAGCGTGGGTGACTCGTTCAATTTTCGAAGACTGGTTTAAAACTTTTTTTTGCCCTGAAGTTAAAAGCTATTGTAAAAAGAATGATATTCCTTTCAAAATTTCGCTTTTATTAGACAATGCGCCAGGCCATCCAACTCTATTAACTGACTTAGAGGAAAATGTCAAGATTCATTTTTTCCCTCCAAACACAACATCAATTCTGCAGCCGATGGATCAAGGCGTTATCTTCACTTTCAAGGCTTACTATTTAAGACGAACTTTTGCTCAAGCTATTAAAGCATCAGAAGAAGAAGATTCTTGGACTTTGAGTGAATTTTGGAAGAAATTTAACATAAAAGATGCTATTCAAAATATTTATGAATCTTGGCAAGAGGTGTCTCAAAGCAACATGAGAGCCATATGGCATAATATCTTGCCGCCTTGTTCAAAGGACTTTGTTGCCTTTACAACACAGAAAGAGGAAATCTCAACAGAAATTGTGCAGATGGGAAAAGATCTTGGTTTTACAAGTTTAGATTGTAACAATGTGAACGAATGTATTGATTCTCATTCAAATGATCTGGATGATGAGTTGGAACAACAACGAGCCTATGAAGCAGAAGAAGACGAAGATAACCCAACTGATGTTATGGTTGAAGAATTTTCTTTTCTGACCTTTCAACTTTTGTGAGAAAAATCGACGAAGCTTCCGACTTTCTCATAAATGCCGACCCGAATTTGGAAAGAAGCATCAAAGTGAGACAAAGTCTCAATAATGCTATTAAATGCTACAGAGATCTAGTACTTGAAGAGACAAAGAAGGCAAGGATAGTTCAACGAACACTAAAATACTACTTTAGTAAAAAGTAAATGACTGTGTACTAAAATTGAAGCAATATTTTTTTTGTTTTCTACAACTTTTATATCAGTTTAAAAGGATTTTATTTGTTATTTAGTTAATAAAAATAACAATTCTTTTTCATTTTTAAACATTTTTATTATCCTAAATTTTTGTAATAAACAAATTAAATTGAAAACCTTTATAAATAGACCTCGAACAGCGCGGTTTTGCATAGCGCGGATGCTTCTTGGAACCAATTAACCGCGTTATGCAAGGTATTTATGTGTGTGTGTGTGTGTGTGTGTGTGTGTGTGTGTGTGTGTGTGTGTGTGTGTGTGTGTGTGTGTGTGTGTGTGTATATATATATGTGTGTGTGTGTGTGTGTATGTATATATATTTGTATGTGTGTGTGTGTGTGTGTATGTATATATATTTGTATATATATGTGTGTGTGTGTGTGTGTGTATGTATATATGTGTGTGTGTGTGTTTGTGTATATATATATATATGTGTGTGTGTTTGTGTATATATATATATGTGTGTGTGTGTGTATATGTATCTGTGTATATCTGTATATAATATATATGTGTGTGTGTATTTCTGTATATATATATATGTGTGTGTGTGTATTCATTACCATTGACTCGGTTACTTTGATACATTTAGAAAGATATTTAATGACTTAATAACCGAGAAATTAAATGCTTTAATGATAAAAAACACATCTAGTTTCGGCTTTTTACAGGCTTCATCAGGTTTCTTTTTAGGAAGAGGAAACAATAATAAAAACTGAAGTTTCTAAAAAACTGAGAAGTACAGATAAATTGCAGTACATAATTGAAATAAAAAAACGTTAACATTCAAGTTGTTCTATTTTACGTGCCATTGTTTGTTGTATCGTTGTTTAAATTTTAAGTTATACTTTAATTTAATTAAACTTTAATGTTTAAACTTTAAGTTATACTATTTACCCCCTGAAGATGTAAATCCTAAGAATTACGAAACTTGTCGGGAACTATTATTTCAGTATTTTGTATAACTGAATAATAAAAAATGTGGTGTAATCACTGAAATATATCTTTTAAACCAATTAGCCACAGAAGTCTATGCCTGCATATATATACACATATATTTTACCTTGTTATTTCTATGTCTTATGTTATTTCTTACTCACCTGAAGAAGTCGGAACACTGATGAAACTAGTCGTGATTTATTATAGGTTTTTGTTACACTTTCTCGGGTTCTAGTCAGTTAAATTTTAATTTTATAAATGTATACATCCCGAGTCAATCCTAATTACAACAATATATATATGTGTGTGTGTGTGTGTAAAAAATACTATCAAAAGTTGCCAACATGGGAAATTTTGGCGCTGTTTACCGAGTAAAATAAATTAATTTGCATTATCGTGTTTCTTGTGAGCGATTATGCAATAAAAGAAAAGCTTGTGAGATTTCTTATCATTCGTAGACAAACTGCTTTTCGATGCCTCTCACCTTACGTAAGTGTTAGTCAAACTCTATTATCAGCGGAACAATAATGCCAGTGCTTGTCTTCCTGATTTTCGGCTTATGAAAAATTTACGTAAAGGACCGATTAGCGTAACAAACTTGCGAAAACTGATTCAGCGATTTTAAACTACTGGAACTCTATCAGTGCAGGTAGGCAGGGGACGCAAACCAATCAATCACCAACAAGTTGAACAAGTTGCAACTGCTATTGTGGAACAGGTGAATATAGCTTTTATACGTAAAAGGATACTTTAGATTTGAAGACAAGATATATAAATAAAACTCAGGATTAGCTATGGGCAGACCCGCTCCCCATTTCTAGCAAATATAGTTCTTGAAGACTTTGAAGAAAAAGCGATTAGTTCATCTGCACTAAAACCTAAGATCTGGCTGTATTTTAGTGTTGATGTTTTTCTCGTTTGGGAGCACGGCCTAGATAACCTTAATATTTTTCTGGATCATCTCAACAACTTTCATCACAAGATTAAATTCACTTATGAACTAGAAACCAACAAAACTAACTGTCTAACTTACGGCGGATGTGGCGTTTGCACACCGCCGTGCTTGGCCGCACGAAGAAAGACTTGGTTTCGAGTCTAGTCGGCGACTAGAGGAAATTTTTCTAAGCCTTTTTTCGACCGGTTCCCGAGTTAGTCGATCTCTGGCACGGGCAAGCAGGTTTTTCCTCCCGGAAACTTGGGTTTTTCGTCCTGTAAACTCAAGAAAATCGACCGTAGAACCCACATTATTTCAGACATTAAATATATTGTGTTAGGGTTAGGGACCACGAGATGGCGGCACGTTTGAGCCGTCTCTCTTCACTGCGCACCGCTTAATTAGTGATAGCCTTGGGCCATCTGTCTCTGATTGGGTACCAGTGGAGATTGAGCTGCCCACTCAGTCTCCAAAAGTTAGATAGGGCTAAATGGCCTCGCCTACTCCCGATTACGGGAATAAAAAGGCGTTAGCTGATTGTTTTTTTTTTTTTTGATTGATGCTTTGAAATATCAAAATCTCCATCTTCAGAAAGCCTACTGATACCTTCATGCATCCTGCCATCACTACCCTCCACAGAAATTTGGCATTATCTCCACCCTGGCACATCGAGCCAGATCATTATTATCCGACGAGATAGAACTTCAAACTAAACTAATTTTCTAAAAGGGACCTTTCTGAACATTGGTTTCTCTCTAAAAAATATTGAGAAATTTCTTTTCTGCAATCGTCAACCTACTATGGAAGACTCTTCTTCCCCAAGAGCGCATATCTCTTTGCCTTTTATCAGTTCCCTCTCTCCCAAACTGGCTAAAATTCTTAAGAAATTCAACATCAAAACATGTTTCACTACTTTTCCTAAACTGCGTTCCATCCTCAGTCGACCTGAAGAAAAACATCACTTTCTTCAGTACCCAGGAGTTTACAAGATTATTTGTAATTGTCGAAAGCCTTAGTACGGTCAGACTGATAAATCTATCCTTTTCCGTGTTGAGGAACACAAGAGAGAGATTTCCTACAACAGAAACCCGAGCTAGCACTCTCTCTCCAGCCACGTCCTTTTCTCAATAAACTCCGATGAAGGCTGCCAACATCTTATGGACTGATCTCAAACTTCAAACATACATAAGTGTTATAGTCAGTAGTGAGGGGGGGGGGACTCCCTTTCAAGTCTTCAAAATTAAAGGAGAACCGGCCTGCCAGTCCGGAACTTGGGGGGGGGGGTAGCCGTCAGGGGGGAACCCCATTTCGAGTCATCAGAATTCAAGTAGAACCGCCCTACCAGTCTGGAACACGGGGGGGGGGGCGCTGTAGGTGCCAGGGGTTGTAGCCTCCCTAGTATATATATATATAACCAAAATCTGGTAGAAATTTATCCCAATGTAACCACTGCCCTAAGAATATTGTTAACAATTCCTGTTAGCGTAGAAAGTGGAGAAAGAAGTCTTTGCAAGCTTAAACTGATTAAAAATTATTTTGAATAGCAATGATCTTTGCCTTGTGATCTCTTACTTAGCTTGATATTGTTGCTCTAGTTGAAACACTAGAGTTGCTCCTACCAAACATTTCATCAAATATTCTTCCTGTCTTTGATTTTATCACCCATTCTGCCTTCACATATCAGAACAAGTTTTTTCCACAAGTTTATTGAACTGCCATAGATAGTTCTCTTTCTCCTACTCTAGTGAACTGTTTTCTGGAACAATATGAACTGCAACTGGTTGTAATATCCATTCTAAGTTCCTATGGTACTGATATGTCAGCAATTTTTTTTCAGTATGTCAGGGTTTTCCTTTTGAATTTTTAATGCTTTTTGTTCTCAAATACAGTTTACTCTTGAGGTGGAAAGGGATTGTTGCATTTCTGATTTAGACCACCATGTTTTCTGCCAGTCAGATGGAAGTTTTCAGTTTTCTGCCTTTCAGAAGAAACCCCCCACACACACACACATACACTGGACTTTATATCCATGCACAGTTATGTTCCCATCTTCGTAAAAAATCTGGCACCATTAAATCTCACATTCATCAGACTCACTCTTTATGCTCTAATAAAGTGCTGTTGATGCAACAATAAATTTTATTAAGACCACATTCCAATCTAACTTCACTTAGTCCTTTGTTAGCAAGGTCATTAGTAGTTGTGGAGTTATATGTCTAGTATGAAGTTATCAAACATGTTGCAATCCCAAGTATTAAAGATATTTCTGAAAGGATTGCCAGAATACTTAGATATGTTTGACAGTTGTAATTGTTGCAGAAATTCATTTTATTGTATTATATTCTGTGAAGGATTAGCTTCTGTTCCCAACCCATCCTGGTATTCAGATACCTGGATTTGTGGTCTATCTCACTGGAAGATCTGCAGCTGTTCATTTTTCAAATGAATATTTCAACTGTACTAGTTTCTATGAGCTGGATCAATCTGGAATTGCTGAATTGGCCATCTCCACCGAAAAGCCATTTTCTCTTGGTATGATTATACAAAGAAAGCTACAAAGTCCTACTTTATTGCTCTCTTAATAGAAACAGACTAAATTTATCACCCCTTATGGAAAATTGTTAATTTATTAATATCTAGTTTGTGTTTAAAACGTCATTAGGACACTGAAAAGCACTCAGAACAATGCCTCTTTATGTCATTTACTTGTTCTCATTATTGGGTCTCTGTTTTTTCAATTATGTTTGTTTATTTTAAATGTTTTGCTGATTATGCTCATGATGCTTTGCTGAAACTTCAGTAACAAGAAATATCATTCACATAAGTCTTCTGTTATTGTATTAATTATGTCTGCTTGCAATTCTGTTTGTCACAATAAAAAGGCAGTTTCCTAATTGAACAGAGACCCAATTATGGACAACTGGCATAAAATTATACTGTTATCTTAAATTAAAGTGGTGTAAATTAAAGAAATATGGTCCAATGTACAACCATGCAAACTTCAAATTATAGAGTTTGTGTGGATAGCAACTGTGCATTTATGCTAACCTGACATGTAGGAATTTAAACATTAATTCTAAATTTTAATTTTTATCATTTCATACTCATCGTTCTTTCTAATAATGTCTCCCTTTATTGTTTTTTATCTATACTTTTTCATATTTTTTGGGTTCATTATGCTGGGTTTTTGCCTGTCCTTTGCATCCTGGCATGAGTATATGATTTCCAAATTTTCAGTTATTTATGTATAGTTCATTTGTTAGGTAAGTGGTAGAAAGGTTTTTCACTTGGTTATAAATTAAATTAATTAAATTAATTAATTAATAATTTAATAAATTAAATTAAATTCACTATTTGTATATGGTATGTATATGTGATGTGACTTCTGCATTACTTCAACTGTGGTATCCCTTATGGATCTGGCTCCCACTGGTGAGACTTCAATAATGGTTGAAATTGGTCTGGGTGATGGCCCTTCCCATAATGCATAGCATTATACCACTATACACACCCTAGAGGATATATGTTTTGCATTATGGGATACTAAGGCAACTAATTTGAAGTCATTAGCTTCCATATTCAAGTAGTCTACTCATGAAGAAACTTCACGCACAAAGTTTGTTTCCTTAAACTTGAATAAAGATTAAATAAGAATATAATTTCTTGACATTTTAATTTAATTTGTTAGGTAATTTAGTCACTATATTGGAGGGTTTGAGTTTTTTTTTTTTTTTTTTTCCCAACAGTGAAGTGAGCTTAAAATAGGATTGATTCTCTGGGACATCTAGGACTTTTCTACATTTTTTGTAGCATATCATTTTGTTATAGTGGTGTTAGTAAGGAAGAAAACTTGATTTTATAAAATACATGAATGGAAAAGTTGGGAAAGAAATTGTTTTCTTCTCAATTGAATTTTTTTGTTGAAAATAAATCATGTATTTTGTAATTTTCAGCATATAGAAGAGACTCTGTTGAACATGAAGTTTTGTATTAGTCCAGAGGCCTTTTTTCAGGTGAACACTTCTGCTGCTGAAATACTATATGATGCTATTGGTGAATTGGCTGATATTCAGTCCCCTACTATTCTTCTTGATATATGTTGTGGCACTGGAACAATTGGACTTAGCTTGGCAAAGGTAAGTTTTTCATTAATAATAAAGCCATTTTCATAAATTGAAAATTCCAGTTGTAAACTGTTATTTTGTTTTTGTTTTTAAATTTGTTTACTGCCATTCTAAAACAGCAGCTTTATTAATTTACTGTATAATAGCTCAAGTGGCATATGTTTCAACTATATTCTGCATTTAATTGAATTCTGCACAAAATAACAGCCACTCTCATCTAAGCCATTTCCAACTTCCTGCAATGTGACCTGTTTCCACAAACAGCTTTGATGAATGACTGCTACAAATACTAGTCAACATCTCTGGGGGGGGGGTCATTGTTGTCTAAAATGCAGTGGCGGCTCATGGCTTGAAATCGTGGGGGTGCTGCAACTTTCGAAATATACATACACACTGTAAGTACAGTGTATAGTTCGCCCACAGATTAGAGACCCTTCGACACTTCTGAGCATGTCCCAAAAAGGAGAATCTCTGATAATAGGGTAATCAATCTATTGTGGGATAAGTTGTTTATTATTACATGTTGGTAAATTAACTTCTATTTTATGATCATTGTAGTTAACTATGTTGCTTGTATAACAGTTGGAAAATTTTACCCATGCACGTGATTTCGCGTGTTGGCAACCAATTCATACATCCTTTATTTCTTTCTCCCCTTCAGCATGAATCGACTATTTTTGGCAAATTTCGAAGTGGAGATCTCTAAAGCGTTGGCATACTATATACGTGTTTGGATAAAATATCAAAATTATGGTAAAAATTTAAAAAGAAATTAAATATGAAAAAATATTGTTTATTATCGATAAAATTATACTGTTTTGGCATAATTCAAAATTACTTAAAAATAAAAGCCATCATCATAATTCTAATAATATTCTAAAATAAAAACTGTAACAAATGTTATGTCTTTAATTGTAATGTTTAAATATTTAAAGAGACGGAGTAAACAGGATAAGCACTACGAACACTCCACTACTGGTGCAAACTGTATATAAACAATAGTGGAACTGTGCGACGGACAATGCTGGGTTACGTTAATAGCTTGCATCTCACTATGATATGCATATGCTTGCGCGCATAGCAATATGACACTGTGGTAAACACAGTGCTGCTAGCGTCCTTCGCCCCTGCTAAAATGGCTGTTTCATTTGTCTTCCAGAGTAAGGTCTCTAGTTTTTATTCCCCTTTTAGTTTGATACATTCTTGCCAGGCTCTGTTTCATGCATTGCCCATCTGTTCGGTAGCTCACTTGACTTTTGTAACATGTCCCTTGCACTTCAAGTAAGGTGGCACATTTTTTGTTGTTGAATTTTTAACACATTCCATGCTAATTTCAAGTTTTTTTTTATATATATAATTTTCACGTAAAACTAATATATGTGAATTATCTTCATGTCTAATAGAACAATCTGAAATTGTTTTGGCTTGTAATTTTGAGTTTCATTTGGTTTTTAAATTATTATTTTAAAAGTTTATGCTACACAATATCTACAGAAACATCAAGAGGTCTTTCCCCCCCCCCTCTTATCTCTAGAAATATAGAGATAAGAGGGATTCTGTTTATGCAACAGAATAAACAAAGTGGGATGGCTATCCACTATACCTGTTTCTTATTCTGTTGTTCATTTACATATTTAATTTGCCATTTTCACTGAAATCTGTGTCTGAATAGCCTGAAATATTTTGTGTTCTATAAGATTCCCATTAAGAATACAGCTGAAGTTTTATTACGCACCTACCCATTTTCATAGTTTGGAACTCTTGACTGGCAAATCTGCCATAGCTGCTGTTCTGTTTAGTTAAGGAATCCTGGAAGATGGTCTTCTTTCTGAATGTTCTTCAATTTTAACTGCTTATTTTAAACTTAAATATAGACTGTATTGTTCTTTATAACATTCCATTTACTCTATATAATTGTTTAACTGGCTAATGTCCCTATTTGCATGAAATCTCATTGGCATCATGTTTATTTCTCATTTAATCTAGTAAAAAGCATTGTTTGGTTGACTAAATGTAAAATTGTCACCCATCCTTATTTGTACAGTACTTTGTGGACACTTCCTAATGGGGTGCACCATGTGAAGGTGACAATTGGACGTTAAGTCAGAAGCGTCAGTTAATTCTCTGCAGAGCTTGAAGATGAAAACCACTTGAATCATCACACATAACACGCCAGGCAGAAGAGAGATAATTTATGAACTTTGGTTAATAAGTCTTTGTGCCAGACAGTCACGATTTAGAATCAACACCAGAGACGGAGGGCTGCCCATGGCTGTGCCTTCCACTTGTCTGTAGATCTTGTTTTTCCAGCTGAAATATCCTGATTCTATAATGAATTCAAAAATCTTTGCAATGTTAGATCCTGAATGAAGGAATCTTGCAAAGAAATCATTCATTCAGAATCTAACATACTAAACTTACTAATAAAGAGAAATACCTGCACATCAGCTGAAATCAAAAGTGAAACTTCTTCACTTTATGTATAAATCTGCAATTTTTTATCTTATGTTCCATGTACTTTAATCTTTTCATCACTACTAGAATTAAATTAGAGAATGTTTTAAAGGAAGAATTTTGTTAATATTAATTTCAAGCCTCATTTAAGCTGTATAGATTAACTGTGAGTCACCAGATAGTTACTGAGTAATAATTCTTAGAAAGTATATAAGTACACGTGTCCAGTGTAATGCTGGCGGCAGTAGCTTACACAGAATGTACGTTGACGTGTATTCCGTGAATCCAAGAGCATAACAGCATCAGGAAAGCAAGGGATGAACCTAAGGGGAGAAAAGAGACGGGTCGTGTGCAAAGGGGACTCCGAAAAACAGGGTGCTCTATCGAAGAATATAAGGGGATGAGAGCCGTATAGGGGATCACTCTTTGTCATATCGTTTTCCTGTTTGGTGGCTCAGAAGTTAGCAGGAGTTTGCGTAAAGGGGGGATGAATCGTCTGTGCTAAGATAAGATGTCGGACAGCAGGCTTTCTTGAAAATGGAGAAGGATTCTATGCAGAGCTGAAGGTAAAAATTTCCAGTCCTAGCAGAATCAATCCATCACTGAGAAGTCCCATCGAGTTGTTCCTGAAATGCAAAGATATAAGTCCATTTTCGGTAGAAATAATGAAGATAGCATATCCCCTACGTTGGCGTATGGACAGCCAATAGACAAGAAGTGACCAGACGTACACGTGGTGCTGAGAGATGCAGAAAACGTTCGGTGAGGTGAAATTACTCTATTTTGTGTATAAAATTCATTAGAAGAACTCCGTGGACAGTCTCTAATTAGAAAGTTAACCTCCTTTGAGAGAGTAAGAAGACTTGTTTGGAAGAGATCTTTAGTAATTGTATGTGATAGAATTAACTTAATGAGATCAGAATTGTGGATTTTAGTTACTGAGTAACATTAGAATGTTTGTTTATATTATCTTAATGAATAGCATTACAGAAAGGAATTTTTGTTTAACTTCATATCATTTGCTATCTATCCCAATATGCAGTTATTGTGTTTCGCATGCTTTTTGACCTTTAATTAATTTAGAATATGTTAACCTCTTAACTCAAGTTTTAATTAGTATTGAGTCATAATTGAGTGTATGAATTTTGTATTCTGTTTAGATATTCCAATAAACATGTCATTTACCTAAACCTGAGTCAGGCTTGATTACAATTCCAAGCTACCACTTATAAAAATAGAACCTATTTTGACGGGAAGAAATTAGAAAGAGTATATAATTATAGATTTTGGTCACGACTGCAGTTTGAATCTATACAGCAGCATTAAAGTAAAGTATTGTGTAAGAATGGCTAAAAGTCTAGTATTGTCTCCCTGAGTAGGAACCTTTTCCACTATAGGATACTGGCTGGCGCAGCATAAAAATTTGCCAGTATCCGAAGAAGAAACAGTCCTAGATATAAATAGATGTAAGCATATTAAAGGCCCGATATCTGAAGAAGTAAAATAGCGAAAGAAAGATAGAATAGATATATATATATATAAAGGAAGATATAAAGCAACGACGTAACAATAGAGCAGCTGGTAGGATTTTAATTGAATAAGGTTTTGAATAAGAAAGGACATAATCGAGAAACAACTAAATAGAATATATATATATATATATATATATATATCATATAAACACAAAATATGAGGCTAATCTTCTTGAATGGCAGTCAGTCTCAAGTAGAGTAATGTGGGCAAATATGAGAATGGGGAACTGGAAAATGAGACTTATTTGTGCCTATGGTCCAACAGAAGGTTCTACTACGGTAGAAGTGGAAGAATTTTTTGAGGCTTTAAAAAAAAGCAACTGACACAATGAAAAAGGAAAAGTTGGTCCTTGTTGGGGATCTAAATAGCAGAGTAGGAAATGATTGTAAGACATACAAAAATATTTTGGGAAAATTTGGAGAAAAGAGCAAAGCTAATAAAAATGGCAAATATTTGTTGGATTTCTGCTCAGGACATGGACTGGTTATTACTAACACCATGTTCCAACATACAAATGTGCACAAATTCACATGGAGAGAAGAGGCAAGGAATAAGAAAAGTCTCATTGACTATGTTATTGTTGATAGTGATGTTTTCTCCCTGGTGCAGGACACCAGAGTGTACAGAGGATTTGAAATTGGAAGCGATCACTATTTAGTCCTGAGCAGGATAAAATTGAATTTCATATTGAAAAGAATAACATGTAAGAAAGTTTTAAAGCAAATAAAAGTTGAGCAGCTCTCAGATGTGAACTGTATATTAAAATACACAAAGATTATTGAAAAAAAATGAAAGAGTTTGAGAACAGGAATCAAACCTTTGAGATTCAGTGGCAAGCCTTGAAGAAAGCCCTGATTGATTCAGATAGAGAGGCATGTGGTGAAGTTGTCTGCAATGATAGAAAAATTAGAACTCCATGGTGGACACAGGAAGTTAAAGAGGGAGTGAAGGAAAAGAAGAAAGCCTATCAGAAGTTCCCGGCAATTAAGTCAGCTTGTGCTCTTAGAGAATACAGAGTCAAATGCAAGAATGCTAAACATTGTGTAAAACTAGCTAAACAAAAGTCATGGGAGGACTTTGGCAAGAATATAGAAAATAAATATCAAGAAGGTGGCAAAATATTCTGGAGGTTGTTGAAGAAGCTTAGGAATGGAGGAAAGAGTGCTGTAAAAGGAGTTAGAGATGATAAAGGTGACATGAAAAACGGGAGAAAAAGATATCCTTGAAGTATGGAGTAATTACTTTGAAAAATTGCTAAATGAAACAAGCAGTGATGACAGCACAGTAGTAAAAACACTGACCACGCATGCAGTCAGGAATACATATCCATACTTCAAGTAGAAAAAGCCATCAAAGGCTTGAGATGTGAAAGACAGCAGAATTAGATGATATTCGACCAGAAATGCTAAAGTATGGTGATATAAAAGTCTTACAGTGGCTGCACTGCATAGTTCAGAAAGCCTGGACAGAGGGACGAATTCCTGATGATTGGAGTAGAGCTCTCATAGTACCCATATATAAAAAGGGAAATAAAACAATGTGAGAATTACAGAGGTATTTCCCTACTAAGTGTTCCTGGCAAGATCTATGCAATTATACTTGAGAAACGGTTGAGAAGAATTGTGGAAGAAAAGCTGGATGAAGGACAAGCTGAATTCAGGCCAAATAGAGGCTGTCAGGATCAGATCTTCACTTTACAACAAATAGTTGAGAAAGAATGGGAATATAACAAAGATCTGTATTTAAGTTTTGTAGATCTGGAAAAGGCATATGACAGGGTGCCAAGAGAGAAGCTATTCAATATGCTACAGTTATATGGTATCAATGGGACATTATATCAAGCAATACTTAGTCTTTATTTGAGTTGTAAGTCAGCAGTTAGAATTGAATGAAGTACAGGAAAATGGTTTAATGTTAAATCTGGTGTGAGACAAGGATGTACATTATCCCCTCTGTTATTCATTATCTATATGGATCACATTATGAAGTCAAGTGGTATTAAACATGATATCAAAATTGGAGATGTTAATGTGCTTTATGCGGATGATGTTAAACTTCTAAATAAATCCGCTACAAGTCTGCAAGATTCCCCGACTAAATTGAATAACTGTTGTAGTAGATATGGTATGAAAGTCAGCAATAAAAAAACAAAGACAATGAAAATAGGCAGAATCGGTGAAAATGTTAACTGTGTTGTGAATGGAGAACCTGTGAAACAAGTAAAACATTTCAGCTACTTAGGCACGATTTTTAGTGAAGATGGTAAATTAAATATAGAAATAGACAACACAATCAGCAAAGCGGGTATGGTAGGAAGTCAATTGAATAAATTCATATGGAATAAGAGAGAAATTAGCCGGGACACTAAATTAGCTGTATACAAGACAGTGTTCAAACCTGTTTTAACTTATGGATCTGAGAGCTGGGTCAGAAGTAAAACACTTGGCGAAAGACTAGAGCCCACAGATATGAGAGTCATGAGAAAGATTATAGGCCTGAACAGATGGCACCAATGGCAATATCATATCAAAAACGAGGATATTAGGAAAGAACTTGACATTGTCATCATCCAGGAATGCGTTAGCAGAACTAATCTCAGGTGGTATGGTCACTTAAACAGAATGGGCGAAGAAAGATTAGCAAAACAAATGTTCTCTGCCAGGTTGGCAGCAAAACGACCCAGAGGAAGACCAAGATATAGGTGGATTGATACTGTAGAAAGTGCCTTAGACGATAGAAATATAAGATCTGATAATGTTGGAGTCTTGACAAGTAACAGACTGATTTGGAGGAAAATTGTGGATAGGAAATTAGTAATGATGTAATTTTTTTTTTTCATGTAGTACTGTCATATCCTATACACCCCTTGAGGGTACATGGCAGGAATTTAATGATGATGATGAAATATTTAACAATGCCACAGCCGGCAGGATGTGATTAGGGCCCCTAAAATTTAAGGTTAATAGGGAATAATCACTATAAGTTGGTCTTGGTTCGTAACAGACAGTCAGGCATTTGTTGGAATACCAGAGTGTGTGAAAAAGGGTAAATGATTAAGTTTATAAGATGAATGAAGGTATGTCTCAACCATCAAGCTCAGATTTAGATGACTCAGAGTTTTTTACAATGATTGATCCCCTACATGTGTTCCCACAATTCTCTGGAGAGGGAGATGATTGTGTGCACACATTCTTTAAACGTGTCGAGGAGCTCAGAGGAATGGGCCGATGGAGTGACATACAACTCCTCATGCTCATACGTGGAAGGCTAATAGGGAAAGCGAAGAAAATTCTTTGCTCGCAATCCATCCTAAGAAGAACCCTGAGATATGAACAATTCAAGGAAATTCTGATCTCTGAATTCTCCAAGAAGGGAGGAATTGTTCAAGTACTTGGCAAGCTTTACAAGTGCTTCCATGGAAAAGGGGAGAGAGTCGATACTTTTCTCAATAGAATATTGACTCTCACCCGAGAAATGAGAACCTCACCAGAGGATCGAGATTACCTTGAGTGGGTAGCGCTCCAACAATTTCAAACAGGCCTCTCCTATGAATTGCAAGAAAGTGTACTCCAGAAGGAAGTAGAAAGCCTGATAAATGCTATGAGATAGTCAAAGAAAAAGATAGAATATTTGGGGACATGGCACAGATCACTGATCTAAGAAATTTAATATTAGAAGTCTCAGGAGAGGGGATCCCCAAAAGCGAATCAAAGCATCAGTTCACTCCAAAAATCAACACTGAGGGAAAGATGCAGAGAGTGAGCCCCACAGAGATGCAAGATGAAAAGAACCTCACCTTGGTTGAAGGTTTCATAGAGTATGTCCCTTGCAATTTCCTCTTAGACACTGGAGCACATATTTCGGTCATCCCTCATTCGCTATTCAAAAAACTAGGCACCATGAGTAATGATAGCTTGGTTGAACTTCAACAACCCCACAAAATCATGAGAATTGCCAGAGTTGAACTTTGTTCCACCACAAAAATTAATGTAAACATTTCCATGCCTTGTTTCCCCATAAGCGTTATGCGTGGACTGATAGTTCTCCCTGAGATCTCGAGCCCGGACCACCAAATTGTGCTGGGATTGGACTTCTTGAGAGGAAACCAATTTGTGTGCAACTTTGTTAACCAATCACTGTTACTCTGTGGGAGAACTTTCGAATCTAAACTTGCTCCTGACAACGTAAGCAAAATAAGTGTAACTAGGTCAGTTGGGAAGGATAATGGGGGGGGGGGGGAGGAAGATCAAGATTGGTGGAGAGAGAGACTTGTGCACAATGCTCTGAAGTTGCATGACTCCGATCCCATTAAGGAGGAGTTTCAAGAATTTTTTCAACTAGTGTGTAAGAGATATCCCCAGGTATTCACTGAGGGAATCACCTCCTTACCCTGCAAAAACGTGATTGAGCATACGGTGCAAGTCACTTCAGAGACATCCAATATATGTTAAGCAGTACCAGACAACTTGGAAACACCTAGACAAATTGGAGAAATTATTAATGGAATATGAAAAGGTGGGAATCATCGAGAGGTCAAATTCCCGTTGGAACAGCCCCTTCATTCTGGTTGAAAAGTCAGACGGAGACCTAAGGTACGTGTTAGACCTAAGGGAAGACAATAAAGTCACTAAACCAATTGACTTTCTTGTATGCATGATAGAAGAGTTACTGGTTGGGCTGGAGGGAGCAAGAGTGTTTTCAAAATTGGATCTGAACTCTGGCTACTTTCAAATTCCCCTCAGGAAGGAGGACAGGCAGTATTTTGCTTTTACACAAAGTGGCAAAAATACCAACTGTGCCAACTTCCCCAGGGGGGAAGGAACTCAGCTATGAGTTTTCAGAGCCTCACGAACACCGTATTGGGTGACGTCCTGGGTAAAGGAGTCTTGTGTTTCTAGGACGACCTGTTGGTTTACTCATCTAGCCTGAAAGAACATAAAGAAATCTCTCTCTGATGGTACAATGATAATATCTAAAGATGAGGATGACTTATTTGCAAATGTTTTCCTCTGCCTCTTATACAGAGAACCAATGGAAATCACCTACAATACCAGGTGCTGCCTACAGAATCTGATCTTTCGCCATAAAGATATCAAAAAAATCTGTAGTTTTGAATAATGTGTCATGATTCAGATAGTGTCCCTTCAAGTGGGTTCAAAACTTTTGCTGTAGAATTAATATCCATTCTGTATTGCCTAAGCTGTCATATTCATCTGAATTATAATCAAAAGCATGGAATCAAGCTTTATTCATCTTGTCCCTAAAAAAAAAAAAAAAGAGATAAAAATCAGCTTTTAAACTATTGTTAGATTGTTTCAATTCCAGTCAAAAGTGTTGAAAAAAATCATCAACGTCCAGCTTCTTTGCTACTTGGAGATCCATGAGCTGATTACTAATATAGATTCTGCTATTCTCATTGTATGTCAGACCTCCTCACTAACCTTATGCACCTTTCGACGCAACTGGTGAAAAGATTTCAAGACACTGTTTACTCTTTATGTGACCAAGGCATGTCTGTCATCAAGGCCTTCTCAAAAATCTATCTTATGGGTCTCTCTCTCCCTTTCTTTTTTTGATTGGATTACCTGTTTTCTCTCTGTTTTTGTTGGTTATGTATCATGGTAGATGGCTTATCTCATCATTGATGGCTGGAATAGTACCCCAGAATTCTGTACCCTCATTCATCCTATTTTTTGATGAATGACCTTGTTTTTCTCTCTCTTTTTACCCAAAAATACTATTCATAGTTTTGTTGATCACTGTAGTCTTCATTCAAGAAACCTTACAGTACTCAAATGATTGAAGCTTCAAGATCTTCCATAACCAGTATCTTAAACAATGATCTCCTCACCATTGTTATGTGAGGTAAAGATAAACTAGTGAATCTCAGTGCTGTCAAAATACAGTCCTGTTTTACTCCTCCTCTCTTTCTGACTTTTAATAATGTTCTGATTTCCAGTCAACACAACGTCATTAGTTGACTTTCACATCCGCTTAACTTGGCATAAGCAAATTACATATATAACCTCCTCGATATATTTTTTGCTCAGGACACAACTTTGCTTCTGTTCTACTCATAACACTTTATAAATCCCAAATACGTCTGCACTTGGATATTGTTCATACATTAGGGTGATGCACCCAAAACCTTCCCAAGAAATCTTGATTGTATACCAAAGAGAGCAGTCCACCTAATAGATGAATACTCTTTCACAGATTCCCTCCAGTCGTTTATTCATGGGCACTTTACATTTATCCATTGGCTTAGCTTTTGGTGGATATTCATGATAATGCTTCACAGTAAGCATCACCAGAAATAAGCAATTCATTAATTAAATGCACTAATATTTCATTGGATTTCTACCCCACATCTTCAGAGCACAAATTACAATTCTGGTAAAACATGAAGCACTCAAATTGTTACAGAATCAATTCAAATTGTAACTGAAAAGGAACTAATCCTACCAAGGCACCCTGTAGGGACCCAATAAAAACATTGTTAATTCATAGAAGTCAGACTAAATGTGGTCTTAGAATGAACATCTTCAAAATCATCAAATTAATGTAACCCTACTTGTTGAGATTATGGATGTGTTTTATGCTGATTATAAAAATAGTCTCTTAGACCCATAGTGACTTCTGTTTGATCATGTGTGAAGAAATATCCAGAGTTCGGTCTTTCAGTTCTAACTTGCCATACAGGTGATTGCTGATATAGTTTTTTCTTTGTCCAAGGCTGATATTACGAGTTTATCTATCCAAAGTGGGCTGAGTTGCAGGCACAAGAAATATTATATATGCTCCAAAATGTGCAAGAGCATGAAGCATCAGAGAACAGATAAAGCTTGCTAATTGAATATGTGATCTATGTCACTTTTCAGATATATCCCTTTAGCTGCTATTAGATGGATATTATTACTCTCCCTCTTATGGCTGCAGAGGCTTATATTGTAGCCTACTTTCCTGATTCTTGCTTAAAGCTTTGAATCATTATATTCTAAGTCTTATTTACATAAGGTATTTGCTGGTGAGTTTCCAAGTATTTGTTACTCCTGCAAAGCCAGACATTGGATGTCAGTTTTGCCTCTCCATGCGTCATACACTACAGTCTAGTATTTCTGTGTATGTTTTTAGTTTGTCTCTTTAGCTGCTTGATATTGTTGGTGTATTGTAGAGATAATAAATCAAATTTCTATATTAATATTAATCTTTTAATATTATTTTAATAAATTAAAAAACCTTATATACAGAGATCATCAGTCATTAATTGTTACATATTTGTCTACATTCATGAAGAGCATTTCTTAAGTACATTTCATCATCAAATTATTACAACAATGTGTGAGGCCGTTTTTAGCCCTATCTAACTTTTTTGGAGACTGAGTGGAGATTGAGAAAGTTCAATCTACACTAATAGCTAATCAGAGATAGCAGACCCAAGGATATTTAAGTGGCCTGCAGTGAAGAGACAATGTCTTTTTAATGTCTGAAAAAGTGTGGGTTCTATGGTCGATTTCCTTGAGTTTCTGGAATAAAAAAACCTGGTGTTCTGGGATAATGATAATGCTTCATTATCATTATCTGGAATAGAAAAACCTGTTTGCCCATTCCAGAGAATTGACTAACTGAGGAACCGGTTGAAAAAAGGCTTAGAAAAAGTTCCTCTGGTTGGTGACTAGAATCAAACTGACAACACTCTTTCATCAGACAGTTTAGTGTTGAGGAGTGCAAACACCGCTTTCACTGAGATTACATAACATGGGGAAAAAAGAAAAAATCAAAGCCAAGTCCCAGATCATTGATTATATTGTATACATAAGCTATTACATACACAGTGGGATTTTTTTTGCTTGAGAACCAAACTTTGCCATTAATTCCTGAAGTGAAATGTGATACTGATTCCCTGCTCAGCAGGAGTTGGTTTCTTTTATTCCATAGTTGGTGGAAAAGGTCAAGTGTACTGTTCCCCCTGTGGGGATAATCTTGCAACAGGGCACTTCTTGTAGTGGGATGGTTTTATGCTATCATATCTTGGTATGTCTAAAGTAGAAATTGCAGATCACTTTATTAAGTCAAAGCTGTAATGAAGTGATAATGCTTTGGCTGTAATGAATTAATGGTTGTAGATCTAGTGGTTATCTGAACATGTAAGGATGAGATTAAAGTATTCATTTTACATCATCTTCTGCATAGAGTCACAGGTGATTTGTAGTTTGCCAAGTTGAATGGATAATTTTTTATTGAGAGGTTTCAAGGCAAATGTGCAAAAGAGTTCTGGAATGGTCACATAAGTGATATTTTTCTGATAATTCTGGTTTGAATTACTATGATATTGTAAGAGCAGGAAGGACATTTTGTCATATTCACTGTTGAATATCAGCATCAGGTTTGCTGACTCTACTAAAATAGGGTATGACTATTAAATTATTTAAGGAATTTACAGCGTATACTGGAATATTAATTAAAAGAAAATGTAATAAATACTTCCTACATTTCGGCAATGTCACATTGCCATCTTCATGGGAACATACAAATATGGCACGTGCATGCAGCCTCTACAAAAAGCAAATGATGCAGAAGATAAGAAACTACTATTGTTCCTAAAGTCCTAATGGTGCCCTCTAGCGGGCTATATTGGGTTGTCTTGGCCGTTGGGCTGATGTTCTCATGATGTAAGTCTCCCAAATTTGGGGCAGTCTCATGCACTCAAATTTGTTGAGGTTTGGAACGTTTTTTAGCGCTGAGGCTGATTCAATGAATAATCTTTCGTACTTGAACTTGCTGCATTGTATTACTTTGGCTTTCTTCCAGCGTATCCTGTGGTGGGTATCTAGAGCATGGTCTGCAAGCCCAGAATGGCTATACTGGTGAAACAGGATGTAGTCCTTGTGTTCTGAAATCCTGATATTCGCTGTCCTGCCTGTTTGGGCAAAGTAGGACAGTTTACAGCTGCAAGGGACCTGGTATACCCCAGGTAGATCTAGGGGATGTGGTTGGTCTTTGGTAGAGCAGATAAGGGATGCCAACTTTTTATATGGTCTGTAACAAGAAGTCAGGTCATATTATTTAAGGATTTTGGTTATTTTTTCAGAGGTGCCCCCCGGATGTAGGGAATGGTGATAGATTTAGTGTAATCTTTATTCTGAAGGGGGGGGGGGGGGGGGTACTGGTTTTAATATTTTTTGGGGATTGTACTCATTGGCTAAGAAAGTATTAAGGATGTGGTTTAGTTCAGTGGTTATGGCATTAGGAAATGCCACCGTGGTTTTCAACCAAAAGGAATACACAGGTAAGGTAAGGTTAATGTTTTTTTATTAGATCCTACAAACTCTCAAATTAGAACACTCCATATGCTCCTTAAGAAGGTCACTTCTTGGCCTGTGGAAGTGACCAACAAACTAAAACCTTATAACTCTAGACCCCCCCCCCCCCCCCAATTATATGGACTTCCAAAAATACATAAAATAAATGTGCCATTTCGTCCCATAGTGGACGGCATTGATTCCCCCACATATAAATTAGCCAAACATTTAGCTGAAGCGCTTACAAACTATGCTGGCAACACACCATCACACATTAAAAAAACTCCACCCGGTTCAAAGCCAGTATAGAAAACCTCTCACTCCAACACACTGACATAATGGTCAGTTTTGACATCTCCTCCCTATTCATAAATGTCCCACTCAAGGAAACCTTAGAGCTCATCTCATATCATCTTCCTTTTACCCTCTTTTATCTTGCAGTGTCAAGGGTTAGTTAATCATCGGACCTCAAACCGTTCACAGGATAAGGTGGTCAGCCCTATGCCCCGGTGTATCATGTGTCCGTAGTGTTGACTTCTGAAGGCCGGTTTGCCTGCTTGCACAATGAAAAACCCCAGATAAACTGGAAAAAAAACCCTACTGTCAATGCCCAAGACTGGCTAACTTGGCTATGGCTGAGGAAGATCATTAAGCTCCTCATGTCGTTGACGGAAATCGAACCTAGGATACTCCTTCCCCAGGCATATGGTTGCGAAGCACACATCCACTAGGCTAACCTTAGAGCTCATACAAGCCAAATTTCCTCCCGATATCTCAGCCCTATTTTAGTTCACAATGAACTCGAGCTATTTCATTTGGCAAGGAAAATTCTACAAACAGATAGAGGGGACAGCCATGGGTTCACCGCTTTCCCCACCCTTGACCAACTTCTTTATGGAGACTTTTGAAGAAAAAGCCTTACACTCTGCCCTACAAAAACCCACTATTTGGCTTTGTTACGTGGTGGATGATGTGTTCGCTATTTGTCCACATGGCTCAGATATACTCCACTCCTTAACACACTTAAACAGCCAACACCCCCAGAATCCTGTTCACCCTGGAAAAAGAGGAAAAGAACAGCCTCCCTTTCCTAGACACTCTAATCACTCGCCAACCTTATGGATCCTTGGTTTTCTCTGTTTATAGAAAGCCCACCCATACAGGCAGATACGTTCACCAGCAATCTTTCCCCCCCCCCCCACAATAATATGGGGTTATTAAAACACTATATAACAGGGCAAAATTAATCTGTTCAGACGACAATGCCCTAACCACTGAACTAAACCACATCCTTAATACTTTCTTAGCCAATGGATACAACCCCCAAAAAATTCAAAAAATATTAAAACCAGTAAACCACAACTCCCCTCCCCCTTCACAATAAAGATTACACTAAATCTATCACCATTCCCTACATCTGATGCCCCTCTGAAAAAATAACCAAAATCCTTAAAAAATATGACCTGACTTCTTGTTACAGATCATATAAAAAGTTGGCATCCCTTATCCGCTCTACCAAAGACCAACCACATCCCCTAGATCTACCTGGGGTATACCAGGTCCCTTGCAGCTGTAAATTGACCTACTTTGGCCAAACAGGCAGGACAGCGAATATCAGGAGTTCAGAACACAAGGACTACATCCTGTTTCACCAGTATAGCCACTCTGGGCTTGCAGATCATGCTCTAGGTATCTGCCACAGGATACGCTGGAAGAAAGCCAAAGTAATACACCGCAGCAAGTTCAAGCACGAAAGATTATTCATAGAATCAGTCTCAGCTCTAAAAAACGTTCCAAACCTTAACAAATTTGGGTGCATGAGACTGCCCCAAATTTGGGAGACTTACATCATGAGAACATCAGCCCAACGGCCAAGACAACCCAATATAGCCCGCTTGAGGGCACCATTAGGACTTAAGGAACAATAGTAGTTTCTTATCTTCTGCCTCATTTGCTTTTTGTAGTGCCTGCATGCACATGACATATTTGTATGTTCCCATGAAGATGGCAATGTGACATTGCCAAAATATAGGAAGTATTTATTAAATTTTCATTTAATTAATATTCCAGTATACGTTGTAAATTCCTTAAAGAATTTAATAGTCGTGTTGTTGACGTATAACCCTACAAGAATTAAAATAGGGTATGTCCCAGTGGAATGATGTTTGTTGGGATTAAGAGATTATCAGATGAAGTGTCTTTACTGGTACTGTTGTATCAAGGTGCAATAAATCTTTTTCACATTGGAGAGTGTAAGCTTCACCCATACCTTAGATATTTTTATATACAAAAAAAGAGGGAGAGGCTTTGTCCTCCTGTCATGATAGATTGGAGTCTCTCTTCTGTTATACATCGGCCATAGCAAACTGAAATACAGATTTCACAGTGCCTATCTCTTTGGCCTGAATCATAAATTCTAAGTTGATGAGTAATTTTGGAAAGTGCCATATGAAGCCCAGAGAAAGAATGTCACATAAGACTCGTGCCCTCACCAGCTCCAAGCAGGCAAGACAAGCTGTCTCTTGGTGATGGTGATTTCTTACCTATCATGCTGTGGAAGATGAATCTCAGGAAGGGAAGCTGTGTTTGCTATATGCTGCAGATAAAAGTTCATCCACATCTCTAAAGAAATTTGTTAGATTTATTGAAATGTAGACATGAAATGTCGTCATTCTTAAAATTATGGAGAGAGAGACCTCTGGTGACAGAACTGAAGGTCTATTTCGTGGAATGTGTATATACTCTTTCCTCTTGTTGGGTGATGATTAAGAAACATTGCTCTCCTATGGTTAATGAGTGTTAAGTTTTGGCCTCCTTTAAGAGAACAGTTTAGTGTGGAGTAAAAAAGCCAGTTTGGCTCCATACGAATCAATATACTGTTGTATTGACTTAATAAATTGCGCTGTGAGAAGTGAGAATCTTTAATGTATATGCCAAGGGACATTGGCAGCTATTTGATAATTACTGCTCTCCCTCTTATGGAGACAGAGGCTCATATTTCAGTCCAGTTTTCCAGTAGTTGCTTAAAGCATTTAATTAGTATATCACATTTCTTATTTAGGAAGAGGATATTTCCTAGATGAATTCCCAATTTGTTTCCCTCTGCATACCATTAACCTGACATGGCATCAGTTTGGCCTCTCCATTTACCACACTATAATCATATAATACTATGTTTGTTTAGTGTGGCTCCTGAAACTGCTTATTATGCTTGGTATGTGCTTTCTGTGTTGAAGAAATCCTCCTCTTGGAAGGCTATAGTAGTAATATTGTCAGCAGCGTTTTAAGAAAGATCAGGATAGGTTGCTCTAGGCAAAATGTTTACTTATCCCAGAAAGGGTTCTATAGCATTTGCATAAAGAGGAGGCTTTGTTTTATACCTCTGCTGTATTTTTGTATGGGTTAAAACTTGTTTATCTTAATGCAACAAGAATATAATTTGTCTATTATAATTGTCTTCATAACCAACTGAAAAAATAAACTTTCATAACTATCTTTAATCCAGATTATTTAAAAAGTGTGTTGATACACTACTTGTTTATATGACTTGTTTAATGTCACTATCTTCCTGGAGCTAGCTCCTACTTAGGAGATCTTAATAAAAGTTGAAACTAATCCGTGTAATGACCATCTCATAATGCATAGTAATATACTCATATGAAAGAAAGTGTGCTTTGCATTATAGGATACTAAGGCAATTGATGTGAAGTCAACAGTCTATATACAAGTAGCCTGATCATGAAGACACTTTACATGCAAAGTTTGCTTGCTTATGCTTGGATATAGGATTAAGCAAGGATATAATTTTGTTTATTATAATTAACTTGATAACCAAGCATAAAACTTCACAGGACTGTCAAAAGCATGGATGAGTGAAGTGTAGGTTTTCTTCATGGAGATGAGACAAGATGGCATTTTGGTTGCATTTAAACTCATCAGGTCTTCCACTCACATTCCGATATAATAATGGCAAGGAGATCAGTGTTCAAGGCATGATCTATAGATCTTGATGCCTGAATTATGTGATCATTATAAGGTTTCGGAAATGAATAGGGTTGGAGAGTTCTTCATCCAGTAGGATATGAGAGAGAAGTTCACTGATGTTGGTGAAAGCACAGATTCTTGGGGTATTCACACATTCATTGAAAAATATGTTAGAAGGCAACTATTTACATGATTGATAATGAATGACTAGAGTGGAAGCTGGTGATACACCTACAAAGGCTAGGAAGAATACTGTGAGATAGAGCTTAGTAAGAAAACCACAATGCCACACTCATCAAATGTCTCGGAAATATTAAGCAACTGCTACATTTTCTCTGAACTTTTCCATATGTTGTGTTGTGTACAAAGATGAATAAGGTACACTAGAAGATTTGGTGTGAAGTGAGAATAGCAGAATACGTATTGGTGATCGTTAAGTAACTGATAAGTCGTTAAATGTGTGCGTGTACACACACGTGTTGGAAGTTTTATCCCACTTGGTTAGACTATAATAAATTTAGTTTACTCCTTTATCCAAGTGTAAGCAAACAAAGTTTGCACCTGAAATATCTTCAGGACTGGGGCAACTCATGGTAAAGGTGGACCGAGCTCTCATCACTCCTTGTCTTAGTATCTCCCATAATGCAAAGCACATCTCCTTGCGGACATCTATAATACTATGCATTAAGGGAAGGGCCACTACTCAAACCGGTTAAGACCTTTGTTGAGGTCTCGTCAGTGGGAGCCAGACCCAGAGGTGGTGATACTAAGGCAGAAGCAATGGAGAAGTCATATTTACCTATATGAGTTGCCAAAAGGTGTCTCACTTTATTATTAAATTACTCTGGATTTAGAGAAAGATGTTGGAAGTTTTTAACCACTTGGTTAGACTATAATAAATTTAGTTTAATCCTTTATCCAAGTGTAAGCAAACAAAGTTTGCGCCTGAAGTATCTTCAGGACTGAGGCAACTCGTGGAGGGCAGCTTTGCATTATGGGAGATACTAAGACAAGGAGTGATGAGAGCTTAGTCCACCTTTACCGCAAGTTGCCTCAGTCCTGAAGATACTTCAGGCGCAAACCTTATTTGCTTACACTTGGATAAAGGATTAAACTAAATTTATTACAGACGCACGCACATTTTGTTTTTATTGTATTTTTATTGTTTTTTTTTAATTTGAAGTATTTCACTTGTTCTTCATAGTTGTAGATTCTCCATTGAGAAGATAGTTAACTTGTTCATTTTTTTCCTATTTTCACAATTTTTCGCTTTTTATTTCTAATTTTCATTACAAATTTGTTGCAGCAGTTATTCAATTTAATTAAGAGTCCTGAAGGATTTGTTTTGGAATATAACATCATCTACATAAAGTTAAAAATTGAGTTGAATGTTTCCAGCATTGACATCGGGATTAATGCCATTTTCCTTCTTAATGTGATTCATATAAATGATGAATTACAGTGTAGATAATTCACACTGTTTCCTTATCTTAACCTGACTTCTGGTCAAACCATCATTCTTTACATTCCTAATTCAATGATGAATTAAGTATAGGCTATGTATTACTATATCCCATTTACGCTATACAGTTGCAGCCTTTTGAAAAGCTTTGCTTTGGCACCTTATCACATGCCTTTTCCATATCTACAAAACTGAAACACAAATCTTATATTCCCTGGATTTCTCAACTATTTATCCTAAAGTAAATATTTGGTAATATTTACTTTAGGATAATAACCTCCATTCATACAGAATCCCTCAGTTTGTTATTCACCATGTAATTTTTGTTGTCTCCTCAACTATGTAATAGGAATTCTCTCCAACTCTTTCTTTTTTAGCATGATGGGTGCCATGAGATTTCTACTTCAGCCATCTTGGAATTTGATCTTCTGACTAAGGTTCTCTGAAACTTTAAATTGTCACTGTCAAACTCATATCTCGATATTTTAGCATTTCTAGTTGATCATTTTCTTCAGCTGCTTTCCACACATTGCTGGTTTCTGAGCTGACAGCTTTTTCTACCTCCCAAATCAGAATTGTATCCACAAGTAGTATTCCTCCTGGTAATTTTCTACTATTGTCATTTATTATTATATTTAATAATTTTTAAAGTAATTATTACAGTCATCCAGAATATTCTTATTTTCATTTTATGTCACCTTTATTGTCTCTGATTCCTTTCCTTTCCTTTTTCCTTCATTTGTAAGTTGTTGTTTTTTTCAGTAACCTTTAGAACATTTTGCTACCTTTATGTTAAGTTTTAAAAGAGGTATACCATGAGTAGACATATCGATACAAAATTAATAACGAAAAAAACTCACGTACAAAGATTATTTAATAGTTTTGTTATAATAATTTAATTATATAATTTTTGCCTGTGTGTCACAGGCATCTTCAGTACATTAAGCTCAAATTAAACAATAACTGACAATTCCAAAAAGCACCACCTAAGTTACTGGTGTAAGATAACTAAAAAGGTCAATAAATTTCCTTAAAAAAAAAAATAAATAAAAATAATAATACAATATAAAGTTAGGAAAGATTAGCTGATTTGTAAAGTACTATCTCCCATAAAGGGGATAGTCGTAAGCCGTCGGATCTGTTTAAGTTAGGAGAATGAAGTAGAGTTTCACATGTTTCTTTATAAAGGTGTTCCATGAGAAACTGACTTTTGTGAAGAACTCTTGTCTTTCTCCAATGAACTCTGTGTCTAGTGAAGATGGCATGGTCTGCAAGTCCAGACATTTCAGGTTTAAAGCATTCAATATAAGATTGGTGTTCTTCTAGCCGAATAGAGGTAGATCTTCCCGTCTGTCCGAAATAAGATAATCCACAAGAGCACCGTTTAGAAAAATCTCTACCTTTCTCACTTCTCCTAAGGACAAGCTTCCACATCTTAATCATCCAAGTGTCTACCAGATTCCGTGCTCTTGTAGATTATCTTATTTCAGACAAACAAGAAGATCTGCCTCTATTTTTGTACAAGGGTTGGACTTGTTAGTCAGCTTTGATATTGTTTCCCTCTTTACCAATATTCCATTATCCGACACTGTTAATTACTGTATGATGATTACTCCTCCCGATATTGCAAAGATTTTTGAATTTGTTATACATTCAGGATATTTCAGCTGGAAAACAAGATCTATAAACAAGTTGAAGTACTGCCATGGGTAGCCCTCAAAAAAATTGGTGTTATCAAGTCTTCACGCATCCAGTTCACCAAGGAAAAAGAAAAGGCTGGTAGTTTACCATTCTTGGACATCCTTCTTACATGCACAGCCTCTGGTAATTTATCAACCAGTGTTTATCGAAAACCTACCTTTACTGGCAGATACATTCATCAAAAGTCTGCTCATCACACCTCTCAAAAAATTGGTGTTATCAAGTCTTTAATTAATAGAGCACATAAAGTGTGCTCCTCTCCCTCAAGCTTACAAAGAACTTTTCACTATCAAAACATTAATGGAATTTAATGGTAACAACCCTAATTAAATCCAGCAGATAATTGACTGTTGTTAAAAGTTTTTCACTTGATTTCACTTTTTTAAATTTTATTATAAATTAAAGATACCAAGAAATTATATACTTGGTTTAATCCATTATCCAAGTGTAAGCAAACAAAGTTTGTGCCTGAAGTATCTTTCAGGACTGGGGCAACTTGTGGCAAAGATGGTAAGCAGACGTCCAATGCTACATCTTCCAATTCTGACACACTCACTGCTTCGGCTGTGCCTATCAATCCAGTCCATAAATATTATGAAAAGGAGGGGTGACAGAACATACCCTTGGCAGAGACCAACAGAGACTGAAAGGTTCAGACTTTGTGCTGTTTACCTTGACACAAAACTCTGGGCATTCGTACAGGGACTTAATGGCAACTAATAGTTGGCCATCCACTCCATACTCCTGTACTACTTGCCGAAACTTATCCCGAGGAACCCTGTCATGTGCCTTCTCCAAGTCCACAAAACATATGTAGACATTCTTGGCATATTCCCAAGATTTCTCAAAGACTTGCCTTAAAGTGAAGATTTGGTCAGTTGTGCTTCTACTAGGACAAAAGCCACATTGTTCTTCTTGGAACTTTGACTCAACTATGCTGCTGCACCTTCCAATGCCTCCCATATGCCATCTAGCATATACTTTCCTCGGCAGGCTGAACAGAGAGATGCCACGATAGTTGCTGCAATCTCTCTGGTCTCCCTTCTTGAAGACTTGTATTATTATGCCTGTCTGCCACTGCTTTGGTGCTCACCCAGATATCCAAGCAGCCTGACACACCCGAGTCAGCCAGAGAACACCGTCTCGATTTAAGGTTTTTAGCATTTTGGGCCGAATTTCATTATCACCAGCAGCCCTGCCCTGATTTTAGCAATTTTATTGCTAAATGGACCTCTTCTGCTGTGAGACTAGTCATTGCCCCAATCTGCACCTCTTGGATGTCACAGCTGCCTGGCCATCCGGGTTAAGAAGGCTCTCAAAGTATTCCCTCCATTTGTGGAGGATATCCTTCTTGGTTGTTAAAAGTGCTATCAGAGGCCTTAATTGCCCTTGCTGTGCATGATTTCCTCCCTTGAAGGCAGCGGATGGTCTGCCAGAATACCTTGTTTGCATTTGCATAGGATGAGTCTAATCTTTCTCCAAAGGATTCCTAAACCTTCTGCTTTGTTGTCTTTACTGCCTCAGCAGCAGCTTTACAGGCCTCAGTGTACTGGAAATGCATCTCGGGTGACCTGACCCTAAGTCATGTTTGATAGGCCTCCTTTTTTTGGCCGGACACCTTTTTTGGACCTGTTGGTTCCACTGAGGTATCCTTTTCTCACTGCCTGTCACTACGCTGAGCTGCTTTCTGCCACAGCATGAAAGTGCAGAGGCAGTGACAGCTGTTCTGAACAGCTCCCACTCCAACTCAACATCTGCAGTATGTCTGGGAATCTCTTTGAACCTGGAGGAGATGTTATCTGTAAATTTCTTCCTCACAGCCTCATTTTCCAATGCCTCCCATTTCACGCTGTAAAATTTAAAGTATTTTTGTATTCTTTAAATAATGTTTGTACTTTACAATTCAATATTTCTTCTCTTTCCCTTATTCACTTATCTTATTTAACTTATTGTCTGGTTCTCCACTAGATTAATTAAATATTTCTCGCTTAAGCTAAATGACTAATGCAATAAATACATATAGATCTGACAAGGGAACAGACCTGTACATACTTAACATTAATTTAACTCAGACTATAAGTATTATTAAGCATACTAAAACTTTCACATACAATAATGTTAGCTAATTCCTCATAACTCTGCAAACTACTTCACAATTGTTTTAACAAATGGCCTTCCGACTTTACTACTATTCTTAATGTGAACAAACTATAAATTTAGCAATCTTTGCCATAAATTTACATCTAGGAAAGTTTTATACAAAAAGTCTTACTTGCTACTTGGTCATCCAGTTCATTATACAAGATCCTAGAGATCATTGACACCTTCTTCTACTTTCCGGTAAAATTCACACATGGGCACTTTTTACGACATTGATGATACTTCACATGCGGAAACAGTCAAGGAACTCAGCGGTAGGAACTCTGGAGTAGACCATCACTGCTATTACGAACCTCCTATCATCATTGGGCTTCTGCTGGTGGAACATGGATCCCTGTCCTTGGAACGGTAAGACACACAGGAAACTCCTCGCAATGATAGCAGGAACCAAAAGCCTGCCCCCCCCCCCCTTCCTTCGATTCTTCCCCTTTTATTCTGCTCTCCCGACCTTGGAACCCCTACAGATTGAATCACCTGGATTTTCTTGAAGGGGGTCTTCTCAGCTACCCGGCGGTCGCTGAATTAAGTCAGGAAACCCCGTACTTCATTGACCTTTGCGAGTTGCGATAACCTCGGGTCTTTCATTTTAATCCCATCTGAGTTATTTCTTTGCCTGTACAATTTTCTTATTACAATTTATTCTAACATTTTTTTTTTCAGGTTTATTACAGCAAAATGAGTTAAGTATTAATCAAATTACAAATATATTAAATTAATTTTATTTCCCAAGTAAAATCAGTATAGAAGAAATTATTTTCTGAATTCCTTCTATACTAGATTTTACAACGTGGTATAGCTGCTTAGGTCTACCAGCATTGATGGTAGCATTTGGTTTCTGTAGCCATAGAGTGCAGACAACAAAGTGGTGGTCATTTGATAGTTCTGCCCCTCTCCTCACACGAACTTCCAGCACTGAGGAAAATAGGTCTGTTGAGACTATAAAGAAGTCAATCAGAGACCTTTGTCCAAGTGTATCCCTGTACCAGGTATGCTTATGGACTTCTTAGTGCTGGAAGAAGGTATTCATTATGGACAAGCTGCTAGTACAGCAGAAGTCCAATAATTTCAACCCATTCGCGTTAAGGTCAGTGTCTCCGTTACTCCCAACCACTGAAATTTGTATATTCTATAAATATTTCCATGGAAAATGTTCATCTGAAACAGCATCAATAATTCCCCCACTCTGTACTAAGCCCATTGGAACACGTACAGCTGCCACCCAACATCCTTTCACAGTACACCTTAAAACCCACAGAACAAGTTTCTTTTCTTCCTCCTTCAACCTTGCTACTGCTGCACTGTGGAACAGTCTTCCTCCTGATGTATTTCCCAAGGAATACAAGGGTGGTCTGAAAAGTTCTTGGCCTCGACCATAGATGGCAATACTATCAGCAAGATTTTTTTTCTAAGTTGGTACATCTGTCATAAGCAACCATGTAAAATAGCAAGTCATTCTATCAAGTAGTTTGTTTTATACAGCTGTCTGAAGCAAAATGTTATCTGTATCCCTTGAAATGGATAAAATTGAGCATCGTGTGGTTATAAAATTCTTTGTAAAATTTCTTTTGGTTTAACACCAAAATAAATTCATTCGAAGTTCATAAAAGTTTACTCTTATATTCTGGGCACTTAAAAAAAACCCAGAATAAACTTAAAAGTTTATTCTGGGCACTCTTCTCCTTCGTTTCCAACAATTATGAAATGGGCTGCAGAGTTTAAACGTGGCCATACCAGCCTTGAAGATGATCGACACAAAGGATGCCCAAAAAGTGTAACAACACCAGAAATCATTCATGAGGTGCACAATATGGTATTGGATGACCCCGTGAGTCAAGTGCGTGAAATTGCTGAGACTATAGGCATTTCAAAAGAATTTGTAGAATTATTTTGAAATATTTTGCATGAAAAATTGCAAATGATAAAGCTTTGTGCAAGATGGGTGCCATACTTGCTCACAGCAGATCAAAAACACACTCCCATGAAAATCTCTGAAAACTGCTTGGAGCGTTTTAACAAGAATAAAACCGATTTTGTGTGTCAATTTATTACTATGGATGAGACTTGGATTCACCATTACACACCACGAACCAAACAGCAGTTAAAACAGTGGACAGAAGCTGGTTGTTCAGTGCCAAAGAAGACAGTTGGTTCCATCAGCAGGAAAGCTCGTGACATCGGTGTTTTGGGATGCTAAAGGCATTTTGTTTATCCAAAAATACATAAATATTTTTGGATAAACAAAATTTGGATAAGAAAGTGCTATTACGCCCCATTCTGGATGGCATTGATTCCCCACATACAAATTAGCCAAACATTTAGCCAAAGTGTTCACACATTATACAAGCAACAAACCATCACACATATTAAAAACTCAACCCACTTTCAAGCCAGTATAGAGAGAACCTCTGACTCCAACACACTGACATAATGGTCAGTTTTGATGTCTCCTCTTTATTTACAAATGTCCCACTCAAAGATACCTTAGATCTCATCCAAGCCATATTTCCTCCTGATATCTCATATTTCAGTTCACCATGAACTCAGGCTATTTCATTTGGCAAAGAAAATTCGACAAACATATAGAGGGGACAGCCATGGGTTCTGCACTCTCTCCATCCCAAGCAAACTTCTTTATGGAGACTTTTGAAGAAAAAGCCTTAAACTCAGCCCCACAAAAACCCACTGTCTGGCTACACTATGTGGATGATGTGTTTGCTATTTGCCCATGTGGCTCAGACACACACACACACTCCACAACTTCCTAACACACTTAAACAATCAACACTCCAGAATCCAGTTCACCTTAGAAAGAAAAACAACAACAGTCTCCCTTTTCTAGACACTCTGATTACATGCCAACCTGATGGATCTCTGGCTTTCTCTGTTTACAGAAAACCGACCCATACAGGTAGATACATTCACCAGCAATGCCCCCCCCCCCTTCACAACAATATGGGATTATAAAAATCCTATATAACAGGACTAAATTAATCTGCTCAGGCAACAATGCCCTAACTACTGAACTTAACCATATCCTTAACACCTTCTTAGCCAATGGCTACAACCCTCCAAAAATCCAGAAAATATTAAAAGCTGTTAACCATATCCCCCCCCCCCCCCTTCTTAACAGAGATTATACTAGATCTATCACCATTCTGTATATCCGGGGCACGTCTGAAAAGCTCACAAAGATCTTAAAAAATTTTGACCTGACTACCTGTTACAAACCACTTAAGAAATTGGCATCCCTTACCTGCCCACCAAAGACCAGCCACTTTCCCTAGACCTACCTGGAGTATACCAGGTCCCTTACAGGTAACTAAACTGTCCTACTGTGGCCAAACGGGCAGGACAGCTAATATCAGGATTTCCAAGCACAAATACTACATTCGGTTTCACTAATACAGCCACTCAGGACTTGCAGACCATGCACTAGATTCCCACCACAAGAATACGCTGGAAGAAAGCCACTTTACTACACCATAGCAAATATAAATATGAAAGATTGTTCTTGGAATCAGACTCAGCTCCAAAAAATTTCCCAAATCTCAACACATTTGGGTGCATGAGAATGTCCCAAATTTGGGAAGCACATCCTAAGAACGTCAGCCCAACAGCCAAGACAATCCAATTTAGCCCAATAGGGGAGCACCTTTAGAATCTAGGATCAACTCCATATTCCTTCTTCAGCCTCATTTGCTCGTTGTTAGTGCCTGCATGCACATATCATAGTTTTATGTTCCCAGAAGATGGCAGTGTAACATTGCAGAAATATTGAAAGGTATTGATTAAAGTTTTTTAATTAATATTTTAGTAGACATTGTCATTTCATTAAAAATTTAGCCATGTGTAATCAACATATAAGTTTATCTACAAGAATTATTCTATTATAATTTCAGAGCTTGAAATGAAACTAAACTGGAATATAATCAATTTGTATAATAATTATAGCCACAGTTTCTTGTCATTCTTGATTCACTTATTTGACATTGAAGGGTCATTTTGATTATTTTTTAAGAGAAAGTTAAAAAAAAAATGAATACATAAGAAACACACCTTAGTAAAACTTTAGTGAAGTACGATTTATTATTATTAATGCACATAATTAAATTCATTAATATCCTTTTATTGCAGAGAGTTAAAAGGGTGATAGGAATAGAATGTTGCTCACAGGCTGTTGAGAATGCTAGAAATAATGCACAAATAAATGGTAAGTTCTTATATATATATCTTATTAGGTATTCATGTAGTCTAAATTGTAATGTTTGTTCGGTGTTCTGCAGATTAATGTTAAAAAAAAAACACTAGAATGGAAGCAGCTATCGTATTAGTGTGGGAAAGGGGAGTAGTGCTAGTTTATGTCTTTCTGAATTATTATTCTGAAGCTGAAATCCCAACATTCTCAAAACATTTTGTGATCAAGAAGTGACCATATCACCTTAGATTTGATCTGTGCATTCATTCATAAATAATAACAAATTTTAGTTCCTTTTTAATAACTTCTTTTTTGATATAATTTTGCCTTTGGGCCAGCTAATTCCCTTCTAATTTTTCTTAGAACTCTTGTCTCAAGGATCAAATCCATATAACTGGGTGGAAATCTTCATGTAACCTCTTAAAACACCTCATGCCAGACTGTGTTTCACATGTGTTATACATCTGGTGATGGCTTGCTTGACTTTGTAATATATCCATTTTATTTCACTTTGGGCTGGTGTGTGCATTTTTACACATTTGGCAGTATTACTTGCCAATTTCAAGTTTGTTTTATTTTTTATTCCCGTAGAATTTTCTTGCAAAACTAATTGTGAACTGTATTCGTGGTGTGTGTATATCTATATATATGTGTGTGTGTGTGTGCGCACGCTCTCACTCTCCCTCAGAAATTTAAAAATAGAAATAGTAATAGAGTTTCTCTTTATTGGCAACTTATACAACCAGAAAACAAAAAGTCTTTTCTCTTCTAATAACTTTGGTTTCTCTAGAAAGTGAGAATGCCAGTTCAGAATACAATGATAGGGTGTGGCAGCCACTGAACTATCTCTTGGATAGTTCAGTGGCTGTACAGAATTGTGTTTTATGTAATTAATAGCTCTCCTGAAGGAAAGCAACATTGGGAGCTAACAAAAAAGAAAAAGATAATGTGGATGATGAGGAGGCAGTGCCTGTGTTAGGTTTATGCTAAGAAAGATTGGAGGTTAGAATTATCTCAAATTCTTCTCTTATCTAGAAATTTGAAGAAAAATAAGATTTTTTTCTTCAAATCTCTTAATAAGATCAGAAGAAAAGCAGTTTTTTGCAAAATATAAGACTAGATTGAGGTTTATTAGCACTGAAGTTAATAAGATAAGCAGTTCCCTATGAGTGAATGGCTTCAGGATCAGAATTTATGATTGTAAAAATAAATAGTCCAGTTTCATTGTTTGAATAGTGTTAAGCTTTTCTAATCACTTGATTCACCAAATAACTTCTACTTGCCAAGCTGATTGTGGGTAAAAATTAAGCTATAACATAGATTACTATTTTTATGGCTATTTAGCCATAGAAATTCCGACTTTGTTTAGGAGTACCCTTTTTTTGTATAATGTCATTGGTTTTTTACTCAATTTTTAGGCCATTACTGATGTTTTAAAGACAGATATATGAAGAACATATAGGAAGAATAATTCAGACTTACCTTTGTGGGATGTTGCTGGTTGTCTTCTTATTCAGTGGCATCCGCCATATGGCAATATACATTTATCTGCTGTTAGAAAGGTATGTCCGAATTATTCTTCTTATAAATTCTTCATATATCTTTTTTTAAAACATCAGTAATGTCCTAAAAATTGAATAAAAAGCCAATGACATTATTAAAAAAAAAAGGGGGTACTCCTAAACAAAAATAGGCTAAATAGCCATAAAAATAATAGTTAGAGGAGTAACATGGGAATTTTTCCAGAAATAATACCTATAATATAGATGTTTAAGGATGGTACAAGAGAACCCTACTTAGTCAATTGCTGAAGTGACTTGGAAAAAAAACATTTAGTCTCTCTCACTCTCCCTCCTTTTACACATATGAGGTATGGGGGACTGAAAAGTTCTGATAAATACCTAGAACAAAAATGATGTCAAAGCAGCTGATTTAACCTTAAGAAAGAACATATCTTAAAACCCTTTAGCCCCCATGTTTCATCACATATTAATGTGTTCTTTTTCTTTTACGTCATAGAAGAAGACATGTCAGAGGTATTGAAGAAATTCAAAGACACAAAGGTGCTGGCCATCGTCAAGTTTTTCGTGCTGCAAGAAAAGTCTGCTACTGGGATTCACCGAACTTTGTGTGAGACTTTAGGGGACTGTACTCCAGCATATCCAACAGTTGCCAGATGGGTGGCCAAGTTTAAAACTGGACCTGAGACAACAGATGACCCCAGGTCAGTAAGACTTCCACAGCGATCACACCTGAAAACATCAATGCAGTGCATGCCATGATCTTTAATGATAGACGAATACCAACCAAAAACATTGCAAAGACTTGGGAATTTCCAGGGAACAAGTTGGGGTCATTATCCACCAACATCTGGACACGCAGAAGTTCTCAGTGAAGTGGGTCAGGTCCCCCAAGTGTTTGAATATCAACCAAAAGAGAGAAAATGTGCTGTCATCTCAAGGGATTTTGGGTCATTTTGAGAAATCAGGTGCAAATTTTTTTACTTGTATTGTGACTGTTGATGGAACATGACTTCACTACTACCCAGAGACCAAACAACAGTTAGTGGAGTGGAGACACAAAGGTTCTCTACAGCCAAAGAAGTTCTGAATCCAAAAGTCAACAGGGAAGGTTTCTGCCATTGTCTTTTGGGATATGGATGGCATAATTCTTAACAAGTGCCTCAAAAAAGGTGAAACTGTGACACCGCAGCAATTTATTCAACATCTCTGAAGGAATTGAAGGAGATACCGAAGGGGAAATCACTGCAGGAAACTGAGCAGAGGCTTGTTGCTTTTGCAGGATAATGCACCTGCTCACACTGCTCATGAAACTCAATACACAACTCAGGCTTTCAATGTCTGCCTCATCTGCCCTGTTCGGCAGACCTGGCTCCATATGTCTATTTCGTATTCCCAAATTTAAAGAAACACCTGAAACTGTGACACCGCAGCAATTTATTCAACATCTCTGAAGGAATTGAAGGAGATACCGAAGGGGAAATCACTGCAGGAAACTGAGCAGAGGCTTGTTGCTTTTGCAGGATAATGCACCTGCTCACACTGCTCATGAAACTCAATACACAACTCAGGCTTTCAATGTCTGCCTCATCTGCCCTGTTCGGCAGACCTGGCTCCATATGTCTATTTCGTATTCCCAAATTTAAAGAAACACTCGAAAGGAACAAAATTTTCCGCAGATGACGAAGTCATATATGCAGCTGAGGACTGGGAAAGACTGCTCTCAGACGATTCCAAATGATGCAGCAGCATTATAACAAATGTATAACAGTTTGTGGGGGGGAATATGTAGAATAATGTGTAAGTTACATGATTCTACCTCAATTCCTTCATGGTAATTATCACAACTTTTCACCACATCCTTGTATACAGGGCTTGAAAAATTTTGTGCTGGCTCATCAGTTAGACAAATGTCTTACTAGTGGGATATCAGTTTGGATGTATATCATAGTCACATGTTTAATTCTGGATCTGGTCAAATTGTAAGCTTTTCTTAATGCTATTGCACGTTTTTACTTGTATAACTGCCATTGTTGAAGCAAATATGTTAACTATTTATATATTAGCTTGTTTATCAATCTGTAAAGAAATTGATACATTTTATGAGTGATACAAGATATATTTTTTATTATTATTGTTATTAATGATGCATAATCATATTCACACAGCAGCTTTGCTTAAAATCGCTGTTATAGTTGATTCACCCATTTTTGTGTTCTTGTCCTATCTTTGTTCTGGACTCGCCTTGTTCATTTATCTTGATTATTTCAAGTCTTTCTTCCAGTGAGATCACTTTTCTAATCATTTTCACACTTCCACTTTTTGCTCACTAATTTTTTTACTCATGATGAAAGGTTGGGAAAATACTTTAAAATAAAAAAAAAAGTAAGGAAAATTGCAAAGGAGGCACGAGATATGATCATCAAAATGCTATGTAATTAGCAGACGGCATAAATTTTGGCGGTAAATTTGGAACATAGTGTACTTGGAAATAGTGTAGTATGCCATTAAAAAATAACTTTGTAAAATGTTTTAAATCGTTAACTAAATTATTTCATCCTGTGATAAATTTTTTTAAATAGTTAGCCATAAAAAATTTATAGATGGAAAATTTTTAAAATCTGTAACATTTATTTTTAAGGTGCATATAGTCACACTAATCGTGGGGGCATTAATCGAGGGATTGCTGTACATTTGTCTTATCTTACACCTGATTTTGTATCAAACCACTTTACTATTCCCTTCATTTCTAACTTATCACTTTAAATATAGACTACATGTTATACAGTTTAATGCACCATTTATACAATACAGTTGTATCTTTCTCAACAGATTTTCTCTTGGCCCTTGTATTTTTATTTCAAATCTACAAAAAAAATACATTATTATTATTACTATTACTACTACTACTCCCTCCATGGAGTCAGAAGACTCATTGTGGCAGGTTCATTCAACTGACAACATATTTATCGTACCAGATCTTAAAATCCTTAATACTTCCTACATTAACAACTTGTTCCAGTAATTTGTTTCGTTTGCTCACAATTCTTCATGTAAAAAATCAACTCCTTACAGCCTTCTTCAATACACTCTTACACATTGTATCTGGTTCTTTCCCTCTCGCTTTCTACTCTTTTTATAATCCCTTCTGGATTAATCTGATAAAATTCCCTCACCAACTTAAATGGCACATCATATTTTCTTCCTATCCACCAAACTCTGCAATCCACATTCCTTCAACCTCTCTCTCTCTCTCTCCATAGCCAACATTCCAGTGTCCTGATATTGTCTTAGTCACTCGTCTCTGGACCCTCTCCGGTGTTTTGTCTGAGTCAAAAGTCTATTCAAATCTTCCTGAAGGGAATTAGCATCAACAGTGCCACTTATAATTCTCCCCAACTTTTCATCTTCAGCAAACAACTGAAGATCCCCAGTCACTCCACATGATGTATCATTTACAAACAAGTTAAACAGCAGTGGCCCAAGAACAAGACCTTGGAGTGCCACTGGTTGCTCTCCTTTTTTGAGACACTTCTCCATCACTCAAAACTTGCTAGTATTGTTCGGAGAGCCAGTCACAAACCATCTAACCAATACACTATTTATTCACATCCTTTGCAGCTTGTACACCTTATCGTGTTAATCTATCAAATGCTTTTCCAAAGTCCAAGAATATCAATGTATATGATTTTCACTTATCTAACACATGCATTACCTTATCATAAAATGCAAGAAATTGTACAACATGAACTACCATTTTCAAATCCATGCTGACCATCATAAAAAATACTATGCCCATGAACCAATCTTGTACTCTGTTTCTAACCAATCTCTCCAACACCTTGACTTCAACTGCAGTTATATATACTGGTCTATAATTAATAACTTCTGTCCAAGAACAATGCTTGTGGTACTAATTTGTCTTCTTTCCACTCTTTAGAAACTTCATCTCATTGATCTCATTACAATCCACAGTCTGTTGTGATCCACGCAATCAAAAGCTTACTTATATCAATAAACCAGATGAATACTTCCTTCTGAAATTCTCTTGTCCTTTCCTAATCCATCTCATGTTTACTATTTGGTCTCCAGTTCCTCTACTTCTCCTGAAGCCTGCCTGTTCTTGTGGCATTTCTCTGTTCACATATGGCTCCAACCTTTGTTAGATCACTTTCAGCATAACTTGCATGTGAAATTAAAGTGATGGTTCTATAATTCTCACATTATTTGGGATTTGATTTTTTTGGAATTGGGATGAATACTGATGTTTTCCGATTTCTAGGCCAGTATATTTTCTTCCAAACCTGTTGACAAATTTCAGTCAATGTATTCACTACTTCATCTTCAGCTGATCTCAATAATTCCACTGACACACCATCAGCTCCAGAGCTTTTCCTTTTCGCACCTGTTCCATTGCTAATATCGCATCACTTTTCATTATCATGGGTTCCTCAACAAATTCTCTCCTTTCAAATTCTCCTTCAATATTATTGTTATTATTACATGACACTTCCAGGGAGTTCAAAGACTCATCGAGGGAGGGCATCTACTCTAAACTCTCTGTCTCCACCCACTACAAACTGCAACTACAACAACGGCATCTACCATGCACCACCACCATTTTCACAGACAATCACAAACATCCATGCCCGCAGCCTTTTGGCTGGAGAGCGGATACGCTAACCACTCGGCCAGCCAGGCTTGTCAGTTATTATCTTTCTTGTACAAATTCTCTACATACTCTTTCCATCTTTTTTTTCACTGCTTCTTCCATCAGACATTTACGTGAATTACTTTTTACAACTCCTAATCTAGGGATAAACTTTCTTCTAACATCATTTATTTTTTGTGAACAGATTTCTTGTTCTACCCATAATATTGCTTTCTTCAATTTCCTTGCAACTTTTGTTTAGATGTTTTTCCTTATCTTTTTTAGTCACTCTTTGGAAATCTGCACTCAGTTGTCTAACCCTTTCTTTGTTTCTCTGAAGTTTCATTTTTCTTCTTTCCTCTGCTATTTGAATAACTTCTTTTGACAACCATTTACAATCTTTCTTTCTTGTTGCTTTAATTAGTCTTCTTTGCTGCTTCTATGACTGTATATTTTGTTTCTTCCCATAGTTTTTCTAATTCTCTTCCTGTCTTCTCTAAGCTTTATAATTTCTTTCTGACTTCTACTTTACATTTATAGGATTTAAATTATATCTGATACTGTCCTTTTGTTTCTTCTTAGTCCTTAATTCAATTTAACTTCAGCTATCAGCAATTCATGATCTGTCCCACAATGTGCACCAGGTAATGTTTTTGCTTCTTGGATAGTATACTCCTCCACTTTCTGCTGGCAATATAATCTATCTAATTTCTGTATTCTCCATTAGGTGAAGTCCATGCATACAATCTTCTTTTATGTTGTTGGAAGCAAGTGTTTGAAATAAAGCAACTATTCTCAATACAAAACTCCAACATCCTTTCTTTTGCTTCATTCCTTAGTTCTAAACCAAATTTTCCAGTGATGCCTCATTCTTCTTTTTCACCCACTTTTGCATTCCAGTCACCAGGAGATATCAAGAGAAAATCTGTTTTATCAATACTGTATACTACTCTCTTCTAACTATGAATGCTACTCCATTTCTTCGAAGGTTTTCATGTCCAGAGTAATACATCATGAAATCATTAGTATCAAAGTGACCCATTCCTGTCCACCTCAGTTCACTGATTCTTAACATATTAACTCAAGTTCTTCTCATTTGTTTCTTCACCAGTTCCAGTTTTCCTTGATGCATGCTTCTTACATTCCATGTTCTTATTTTATGTAAATCATTAACACAGAGACATCTTCTTCTTCTGAGATTGACTCTGTCAGAAGTTGAACTTCCAGAAGGATTTGATCCAGCTTCATCATTCTTATTGACTTCACTGGAAGTTCCTCTCTGCTCTTGTACTATATGAAAAAGTGGCATCATTGCCAATTTCCTATCAACAATTTTTCTCTAAATTAATATGTTATTTATCCATGCTCTCCAGCCAAGAGGCTACAGGTTTGAATCCTGCCGTGGGTATGGATGTTTGTGATTGTCTGTGAAAATAATAATGGTGATAGTGGGCACTAGATGGCATGGGTTTATATGAGGTGGTTCGTTGAAGTTGGTGGATTGAGTGGTGGAGATGGAGAGTTGTAGAGTAGGTGTCCTTCCTTGATGAGTCCTTCGACTCCTTGGAGGTGTCACATAATAATAATTTGTCAAGACTCCAATATTATCAGATCTTATATTTCCTTTCTAAAGCACTTTTTACTGTATCAATCTGCCTATATATCTAGGTCTTTTTCCTGCTATCCTTACAAAGAACAATTGGTTTGCTAACCTTCGTTCTTCTATTTTGTTAAGCGACTATACCAGCTGAAATCAGCTCATTATTAGCATTCAGGAATACATTCCTGAATGCTAATAATGTCAAATTCTTTCCTAATATTCTCTTTTTTTAATATGATACTGCCATTAATGTCATCTATTCATGCCCTTAATCTTTCTCATAACTCTCATATCACTGGTCTCTAGTCTTTCATTAAGTGTTCTATTTCTATTCCATCTCGCAGATCTATAAGTTAAAACTGGTTGAACACTGTCCTTTCTTGTATACAACTAGTTCAATGTTTTGACTGATTTCTCTTTTTTTCCATATAAATTTATGCAGTTGACATCCTACAATACCATCTTTGCTAATTCTGTTGTCTACTTCCATAACTTTTCCATCTTCACTAAAATATTTACTCTGAAGTGTTTTACACATTTACAATGCAATTGATGTTTTCACTGTTTCTGTCTGTTTTCATTCTTTTTCTTGCTGATTTTCATAGCACATTCATTACTGCAGTTATTCAGTTTAGTCAGGAAGTCCTGCAGATTTGTATTGGATTTATTTAGAAGTATAATATCATACCTGCATAAAGTAAAGAGCTGAGACTAATATCTCCAATTTTGATATCAGGTTTAAGACCACTTTCCTTCATAATCTGATCCACTTAGATGAATAACAGTGGATATAATGTATACATCCTTGGCTCATATCTGATTAACATCAAACCATCTTCCTATAAATCCTTCAATTCTAACTGCTCACTTACATCTCAAATATAGTCTATATATTATTTGACATAATCTCACATCCAATTTATACTCTATAACTGTAGCATTTTGAATGGCTTTCCTCATGGCACCGTGTTATATGCCTTTTACTGGCCTATGAAACTTAAATACAGATCCTTGTTGTATTCCCATGATTTTTCAATTGTTTGTCATGAAAATCTGATTCTGACATCCTCTATATGGCCTGAATCTAGATTGTTCTTCTTCAAGTTTTACTTTTTATAGTTGGATACTATGACAGCTCTAGTGCAATCATCCTGAATTCTACTCTCTGAGCCGGCCTTCTGAATAGTGTACCACTATAACTTTTTTATCTCCATGTTTGAACATTTCTTGTCAGATGTCATCTACTCCAGTCATTTTTTTTCTGCATTTTAGGTTTTTGATGACTTTTTCTACTTCAAGTATTGATTTTTTACTAAATAATTTAAGGAAATTACAACGTAAACTAGGATATACATTAAAATAAATTTTAATATACTTAAATATTTCGGCAACGTGACGTTGCCATTTTCAAGGAACTTAAGAACAAGGTACGTGCACGCAGGCACAACAAACAGTAAGTGAGGAAGCAGGAAGCTATTATTTCTCCTAAAGTCCTGATGGTGCCCCCTAGTGGACAATGTTGGTATTCTTGGGCGATTAGGCTGAAGGTCTTCTGATGTAGGTTTCCCAAATTTGAGTCGGTCTCATGTAGCCAAATTTGTTGAGGTTTGGATTGTTTCTTAGGGCTGAAGCTGATTCCATGAAAAGCCATTCATGTTTGTATTTACTATGGTGTATTATCGTGGCTTTCTTCCACTGTATTCTATGGCAGGTATCCAGCGCATGGTCAGCAAGACCAGAGTGGCTGTATTGGTGAAACCGAATGTAGTCCTTGTGTTCTGAAATTCTGATATTTGCTGTCCTGTCTGTTTGACCAAAGTAGGACAACTTATAGCTGCAAGGGACCTGGTATACACCAGGTAAGTCTGGGGGGGGGGGGGTTCTTTAGTAGAGCGGATAAGGGATGCCAACTTTTTATATGGTCTGTAACAAGAAGTAAAGTCATGTTTTTTAAGGATTTTTGTAATTTTTTCCGAGGTGCCTTGGATATAGGGTATGGTGGTAGATTTAGAGTAATCCTTGTGAAGGGGAGGGAGGGTTGTGGTTTACTATTTTCAATATTTTGTGGGGGGTAGCCATTGGCAGAGAAAGTGTTGAGAATGTGGTTTAGTTCTGTGGTTAGGGCATTGTCATTTGAACAGATAAGTTTAGCCCTGTTGTATAGTGTCTTAATGACTCCATATTGTTGTGAGGAGGAGTGGTGGGATTGTTGGTGAATGTATCTGCCTGTATGGGTGGATTTTCTATAGACTGAGAAAAACCAAGGTTCCATCTGGTGGGTGACTAGTGTTTCTAAGAAAGGAAGGCAGTTGTTTTTTTCCTCTTCCAGGGTGAATTTGATTCTGTGGTGTTGGTTGTTTAAGTGTGTTAGGAAGGAGAGGAGTGCATCAGAGCCATGTGGCCAAATAGCGAACACATTATCAACATAGCGAAGCCAAATGGTTGGTTTTTGTGGGGCAGAGTTTAAGGCTTTCTCTTCAAAAATCTCCATATAAAAGTTGGCCAAGGGTGGGGAGAGTGGAGAACCCATGGCTGTCCCCTCTATTTGTTTGTAGAATTTTCCTTGCCAAACAAAATAGCCTGAGTTCATTGTGAACTGAAATAGGGCTGTGATATCGGGAGGAAATTTAGCTTGGATTAGCTCTAAGGATTCTTTGAGTGGGACATTTGTGAATAAGGAGGAGACATCAAAACTGACCATTATGTCAGTGTGTTTGAGTGTAAGGTTTTCTATGCTGGCTTTGAAGTGGGCTGAGTTTTTTGTGTGTGAAGGTCTGTTGCCAGTATAGCGTGTGAGAGAGCTTTGACCAAATGTTTAGCTAGTTTGTATGTGGGGGAATCAATGCCATCCATTATGGGACATAATGGCACATTTTCTTTATGTATTTTTGGGAGTCCATAAATATGGGGGGGTATGGAGTTAAATGGTTTTAATTTGTTAGTGATTTCCACAGCCCAAGAAGTGACCTTCTTAAGGAGCCTGTGGAGTTTTCTAATTTGTGAGTTGGTGGGTTGTACTCGATAGGGAGGTAAGTAGCCCGATCTAACAATAGAGCTTTCAGTTTACCTGTGTAATCCTTTTGGTTAAGCAATACTGTGACGTTCCCTTTATCAGCTTTGGTGATTATTATTTTCTTGTTTTTCTTTAATTCTAGTAGAGATTTAATTTCATTACTGGGCATGTTGGCTTTTGGTGGTTTAGCTTTGGTCAGAACACAAGCCACATCCAGTCTAATATCGTTCTTTCACCTCAGAAAGCTGCTCACTTTTCATTTGTTTTAAAACTTTCTCACACACTCTTCTTTTCAATATCAAATTCAATTCTGTCTTACTCGAAACTAAATGGTGATCACTTGAATTTGAAATCCTCTCTATACTCATGGGTCCTGAACCACTAAGAAAACATTGTTATCAACAATGACATACTCAATGAGAATTTTCTTATTTCTTGTACTTCTTTCTCTCCTTGTGAATTTTTGTGCTTAAACATAGTGTTAGTAATAAGTCATCCATATCCTAAAATGAAATCCTACTACCTTTATTACTAGCTTTGCTATTTTCTCCAAATTGTTACAGAATATTTCTATATGATTATTATAATTTACCAGCGAAGGTTAGTTGATTGGTAGAGCCTCTGCTACTTATGGCTCAAGCAAAAAGTTAAGCAAGTTTGGGTGCAGTTAGTAGTTGGAAGGGATCAATCGTTCAGTGCTGTTGGCACTCTCTCCCTTGATGAGTCTTTGGACTCCTTGGAGGTGTCACATAATAATAATAATAATAATAATATCATTACCAGTCCAGAGATTTTTACATGTTACCAATTCCTCATGTTACGTGACTTCTCCAGGTAGTCCAAAGACTCATTGAGGGAAGTCACTACTCTACAACTCTCTTTCTCCACCACTCAATCCACCAACTACAGGTAACCGTAACTACATCAATGCCATCTACTACCTGCCACCACTAGTATTTCCACAGAATATCACAAACATCCATTCCCACGACGGGATTGAAACCCACATTCTTTTCGCTGGAGAGCAGATACGCTAACCACTCGGCTAACCAGAATGGCCTTTTTACATTTTTATTTTATTCCTTTGTTTATATATTTTGTATTTTTGATTATGGCTTTTATATATCCTTTTTTTAGTTATATCCTGATATCATTTTTAATACTCTCCTTTGCATGTTCTCTCCACTGTATCACAGAAATCAGGAGGCCAGATCTGTGCATAACAATCCGAGTGAGGTCTTATCATGGCCTTGTAAAGAGTTAAATGGTTCATTTCAACGTTGCAGTTATCCTCTGAGTTTCATTTCATTCTTTGCTATATGACACTTTAACTTCATATCTACTAAAACTACAAGATTCCTAGCCTGATCAGTTTCTTCTAGCATAATCCCACCAATATAATATGACATTGGATATCTAATCATGCCAAAGTGCATAACTTTACATTTACTAATATTGAACTGATAGCCATTTTCACATGCCCACAATTCAAGGCTATTCAAATCATTCTGCAAGTACTGCATATGTTAGCCACATTCCTGATTACTCTACCTGTCTTTCCATCATCAGCAAACAGCTGTATATTTCCTGTCAAGTCCTTCCCATTGTTATTAATTCATAGATTAAATAACAATGGACCAAGTGGACTGATCTTTGTGGTACACCACTAGTTAAATTTATTTTTGCAGATGCACATCGCCATATACTATTTTTTGATATCTGTCAGTCAGCCATCCTCTTATACACATTCAATCCCATATACAAAATTTATGGAACAGCCTTTCATGTTGCATTCTGTCAAAAGCCTTAGAAAGTATTGATTTTCCGTCAACTCATTTCTTTATGTGAGACATAACCTACTTTTCCAAAATCTTCTTCACTGTTAGGTCAGTAAGGATACATTCTTTCCACTGCTGTGAAATATTCTACCATCTTCTGAAATTAGAATTATATAGCCTGGTCAAAGGAATAGCCAGTTTAGCTGAACACTTTTAGGTATGTTCTGATATCCATGCAGTCTCTATTGCAGGATTCTTATGCAGCAGCTCTGATACCTTCTCCTCACACACCTGCATTTCTTTATCCAGTGATTCTTCACTGTTAGGTCAGTAAGGATACATTCTTTCCACTGCTGTGAAATATTCTACCATCTTCTGAAATTAGAATTATATAGCCTGGTCAAAGGAATAGCCAGTTTAGCTGAACACTTTTAGGTATGTTCTGATATCCATGCAGTCTCTATTGCAGGATTCTTATGCAGCAGCTCTGATACCTTCTCCTCACACACCTGCATTTCTTTATCCAGTGAAGAGGTAACAGTGAGCATAATGTTGCAATCAACAGGTTAATAGATTTTAGCAAAATGGGCCCTGATTAGTTGAACAGTCCTTTCTACATCTGTCAGTTGCATGCCATCTGTATTGCTTAGAGTTATTCGTTCTTTTACTCACAGCATAATGATTTTGTTTGGTTTGTCTTTAGCTTGCAGAGCCAGGTTCTTATTCTCAGAATTCACCTTCTTTACAATTCTTCACTGCCACTTATAATATTCTTCCATGTTCTTCCCATCTAACAACTAATACCATGGTGCAGAATCCAGCATACTCCTCAGTAGGTCATAATTTCCTGCTTTGTAGTTCAGCATTTAACTTTTCTGAATGGAACATTCATAAACATACTTCCCGAGTCAGTACTGCATGATCACTGTCACCAACTCGAGGCAGAATAGTTATGTTTATAACAAACTTCCTCTGATACTGTAATCAGAACTAACACTCTTTGATCTCAATTTGCCTCTGTTACATGCTGTTTGGGGAAGTTGTTTCACAGCAGTTGTATAAATTCAGTTTCATTCTTCTCATGAGATTTCACTGCTACCCAGTCAATGTTTGGATAATTAAAGAACCCCCATTATGATTGCTCATTTCACTTCCATCTTTATTTGGTAATGCATTTTTTTTGCCATTAGCAACTGATCCACTAGGTCTCTAACAACACCCCCATTATGTATTTGATCTTGTTAAACTCTACACCAGATGGTTTCAAACTCACTGCCACATGAAAAACTGTTACTAGTATCACACTCACAGGTTTCAACCATGACTGAATTCAAATCATCCAATTACATTAGAGCACCCCCCCCCCTCCTCTCTTGTCCTATCCTTCCTAAAAATACTGTATCCTTTATGCTCATTACCAGTTATTATGTCACCTTCTGATATCCAGGTCTCGCTAATACCTAAATCTGAGGTCCCAATATATTGACCAAGGCAACAAAAACTATCCCTTTGTTTCTGACACTCCTAGTGTGATTTTTTGTTTACTCTTCTCTGGAGTTTGCATGCCACAGTTGGACAATGTGCAGATCTCAGTTCTCACCTACTGCCTTACTTATTCATTTCCGTGATAATGCCATTTCCATTATTAACACAGCTACATAACATTGTCACTAGATATGATTACCAGACATAAAGATATGTCTGGTAATAATTTTCTACTTGGCTAAACTAGATCTCTAATGAGGGCCAACTTTTCCTTTTTCATTGTGTCTACTCCATTCCCTAATGTTACAAAAAACTCCTCCACTTCTTCCTTAGCAGAACCCCTTCTGTGGGACTATAGGCACAAATAAGTCTCATTGTCCAGTTCCCCTTTCTGATATTTGCCCACATCACTCTGCTTGATAGTGTCTGCCTTAAAGAAGATTATCTTTATATTTAGTGTTGGATACTATTACTCCTTTTCCATCATTGTTATTTCCTGCATACAACGTCTTATACTTATTGCTTAGAAAATTCTCACTTGATTTTGTCTTCTTTGTTTCAGTAACTCTTATTATGTAGATCTGGTACTTATCCAATTCTTCTGCTAAGTTCCGTTTGTTTTTCATTGATGTTTCTTATGTTGATGGTGCTGATTTGACCTCTGTTGGTGATGAGTTGGATTTGTTTCAGTAGCTGACGTTTTGCTATTCACCCTGGTTTCCTGATGAAAACAATAGGGGCCTTGTTAAACAGCAGTGTCCCAGCTGATATGAAATTCTGTTATGTTGTACCATCATTTTGCAATGATGGTTTAAGCCAATAAAAATACATTTTGGATGACTAAATCCCAATTTGACATCTGTTATGTATCTACCTAACAGAGTTTGGTATTTACATGATAAGGTGAGGATTGGACATTAGATGAGAAGTCCTGTTTGATTCTTTGCATTCCTTCAAAGGCTGGAGGTCTCCTCCCATTTATCCAGCTTTAACTCTTAAGCAACAAAACACTAGTAGTAGTATGTAATTAAAACACTAGGAAAAATTTGCATTTTTCCTAGTGTTTTTAATATGACCACCATGTATATGATAGTTTTTTAGACATTATACATTGTTGGCCTTAACACACATACCCGTCCCCCCAATGGGCTCCACTCAGCAACACAGTCTGACAGCTGGAAGCTTGTGAGTATCCCCACACCCACCTAAGCAGACATTGTCGGGCTCACACCAGAGTAGTAGAGCTTCCACCCCTTATCCAGGTCAACAGTTCCAGAGCCTCTCCTCTTGGTTGAAGAAAGCCCGACTAAGTCTAGCCGGTAGCGCTTGGCTTCCTCAACCAGTTCCAACTCCTTCCCTGTCAGAGAGAAGATGTTCCAGTTGCCTAAAGCCATAGTCTGGTGCCGTTGTTGTTGCCATTTCCGTCCTTTTGCAGAACCATTTCTTTGCACTGCCCCTAAACACCACCCCAAATGGGTAGCGGGCCCATTGATGAAGTTTCCTCTAGCAGAGTGTTGAGGAGCAAGCCTATGCACCTAATCTGGAGTCAGAATACTCTGCCTTCCTAGAGGAAGTGGATGCTGCTTTTGATAGGGTGGCAGACATGGAATCAGTCCTGCTAATGGGTGACTTCAATGTACATGTTGGAATAGATGACCAGACATGGAGGGGTGTGGTTGGGAGGAACGGTGCCCCTGACCTTAATGTGAATGGGTTGAAATTATTGGATTTCTGCTGTACTAACAGCTTGTCCATAACGAATACCTTCTTCCAGCACCGAGAAGTCCATAAGTATACCTGGTACAGGGATACACTAGAAAAAATGTCTCTGATGGACTTCTTTATAGTCTCAGCAGACCTATTTTCTTCAGTGTTGGACATTCATGTGTCCGACATGAATGTCCAACACTGAGGAAAATAGGTCCAACATCCAAGTCTTTGAGAAATCTTGGGAATATGCCAAGAATGTCTACACATGATTTGTTGACTTGGAGAAGGCATATGACCGGGTTCCTCGGGATAAGCTTTGGCAAGTAGTACAGGAGTATGGAGTGGATAGTCAACTATTAGCTGCCATCAAGTCCCTGCATGAATGCCCAGAGTTTTGTGTCGGAGTAAACAGCACAAAGTCTGACCTTTCACAGTCTCCGTCGGCCTCCGTCAAGGGTGTGTTCTGTCACCCCTCCTTTTCATAATATTTATGGACTGGATTGATAGGCACAGCCGAGGCAGTGAGTGTGTCAGAATTGGAAAATATAGCATTGGACATCTGCTTTTTGCAGATGACCTAGTTCTGCTTAGCTCTTCCACAGATGACCTCCAGCAGACCCTGGATAGGTTTGTAGCTGTTTGTGCAGACGCCAGAATGAAGATCAGTGTGGCCAAAGCTGAATCATTTGTGGTCTCAAGACAACCATCCCAGTGCACTCTAAATGTAAGTGGAGTCCCAATGAGGCAGGTGGAGAAGTTTAAATACCTTGGGTCCATATTTACGAATGATGGAAAATGGGACGTAGAGCTAGATACTGGAATTGGCTTAGCAAGTTCAATATTGCAGGAGCTTGGCCATTCGGTAGTATTGAAGCGGGAGTTAAGCCAGAAGGCAAAGCTGGCTGTCTTCAATACAGTCTATGTCCCCATCCTCAGCTATGGTCATGAGAGTTGGGTAATGACCGAAAGAATGCGGACACGAATCCAAGCGGCTGAAACGAGGTTCCTTCGAGGGGTTGCGGGGCTGACAAAACTCGACAGAGTCAGAAGCTCTGCATTTCGGGAAACCCTCAATACTCACCCGCTGCTTCTCCGTGTTGAGAGATCACAGTTACGTTGGTACAGGCACCTGGTCAGAATACCACAAGAGAGCCTACCTCAGCAGTCCCTCTTTGCCAAGCCAGAGGATGGGAGGCCACGTGGAAGGCCAAGGACTCGCTGGATAGATTATATCCAAAACCTTAGGTGGACACGTTTGGGAATCCCACCAGAACACCTGAGCTTGGTGGCAGAGGATCATGACCATTGGAAGTTCCTCTTGCAGCTGTTGCCCCTACAACCCAATTAGGAAGAGTGGGCCTTGAAGATATATGTATGTATACATTGTTGGCTGAGTTGTTAATATATCTGCTCTCCAACCAACAGGCTGTAGGTTAGAATCCCACCATGTGCAAGATTCTAATGCACACATGGCAGACAATCACAAACATGGATGTTTGAGATGAATTTCATTGCTTATTTTTTTTACCTCCTGGAAACTCTGTGCTTTGATTACATAAGCACATTCCTAAGTTAATTCCTAAGAAAATGTTGGGTGCTATTACAGGCAACTGTAGAAGCCAAATTAAAACAGCAGAGTGAGAGGTACAACATAAGAGGTACAAAATGATGGAACAACATGAGAAAATTTCATGCCGGCTGGGGGCATCGCCCGGTTAAACAAGGGCCCCTGTTGTTTTAACCAGGGTGAACAGTGAAAAGTCAGCTACTGGAACAAATCTGAAAAAACACCCTTACTCACATCACCAGGGTTAAAGATCGGTTCTATCAACATAAGAAGCCTGAATGGCAAAGAAATGGAGCTAGCTGAGGAATTAGATAAGTACCAGATCGACATAATAGGGGCGACTGAAACAAAAAAGACCAAAACTGGTGAGATCTTTCTGAGCAATAAATACAAAATGTTATATTCGGGCAATGACAATCAAGGAAAAGGAGTAGCCATTGTATTCAACACTAAATACGAGGCTAATCTTCTTGAATGGCAGTCAGTCTCAAGTAGAGTGATGTGGGCAAATATGAGAATGGGGAACTGGACAATGAGACTTATTTGTGCCTATGGTCCCACAGACGGTTCTATTAAGGTAGAAGTGGAGGAATTTTTTAATGCTTTAGAGAGAGCATCTGACACAATGCAAAAGTTGGTCCTTGTTGGGGATCTAAATAGCAGAGTAGGAAATGATTGTCAGACATACAAAAATATTTTGGGAAAAATTGGAGAAAAGAGCAAAGCTAATAATAATGGCAAATACCTGTTGGATTTCTGCTCAGGACATGGACTTGTTATTACTAACACCATGTTCCAACATAAAAATGTGCACAAATTCACATGGAGAGAAGAGGCAAGAAATTAAAAAAAGTCTCATTGACTATGTTATTGTTGATAGTGATGTTTTCTCCCTGGTCCAGGACACCAGAGTGTACAGAGGATTTGAAATTGGAAGTGATCACTATTTAGTCTTGAGCAGGATAAAATCGAATCTCATATTGAAAAGAATTACATGTAAGAAAGTTTTAAAGAGAATAAAAGTTGAGCAGCTCTCAGATGTGAACTGTAGACTAAAATACACAAAGATTATTGAAGAAAAAATGAAAGGGTTTGAGAACAGGAACCAAACTTTCGAGATTCAGTTGCAAGCCTTGAAGAAAACCCTGATTGATTCAGCCAGAGAGGCATGTGGTGAGGTTGTCTGCAAGGATAGAAAAATCAGAACTCCATGGCGGGCAGGAAGTTAAAGAGGCAGTGAAGGAAAAGAAGAAAGCATATCAAAAGTTCCTGTCAAATAAGTCAGCTTGTGCTCTTAGAGAATACAGAGACAAATGTAAGAAAGCAAAACATTGTGTAAAACTAGCTAAACAAAAGTCATTGGAGGACTTTGGTAAGAACATAGAAAATAAACATCAAGAAGGTGGCAAAATATTTTGGAGGTTAATTGAAGAAGCTTAGAAATAGAGGAAAGAATACTGTAAAAGCAGTTAGAGATGATAAAGGTGACATGAACATGGGAGAAAAAGATATCCTTGAAGTATGGAGTAATTACTTTGAGAAATTGCTAAATGAAACAGGCAGTGATAGCACAGTGGTAAAAGTCACCCAGCAGGCATACAGTCAGGAATACATATCCATACTTGAAGTAGAAAAAGCCATCAAAAGCTTAAAATGTGGAAAGGCAGCAGGAGTAGATGATATTCGACCAGAAATGCCTTAGTATGGTGGTATAAAAGTCTTGCAGTGGATACACTGCATAGTTCAGAAGGCCTGGACAGAGGGACGAATTCCCGATGATTGGAGTAGAGCTCTCATAGTACCCATATATAAAAAGGGAAATAAAACTGAATGTGAGAATTACAGAGGTATTTCCCTACTGAGTGTTCCTGGTAAGATATATGCAAGTATACTTGAGAAACGGTTGAGAAGAATTGTAGAAGAAAAGCTTGGTGAAGAACAAGCTGAATTCCAGCCAAATAGAGGCTGTCAGAATCAGATCTTCACTTTATGACAAATAGTTGAGAAATCATGGGAATATAACAATGATCTCTATTTGAGTTTTGTAGATCTGGAAAAGGCATATGATAAGTGCCAAGAGAGAAGCTATTAAATACACTACAGTTATATGGTGTCAATGGAGCATTATATCAAGCAATACTTAGTCTTTATTTGAGTTGTAAGTCAGCAATTAGAATTGATGGAAGTACAGGAAGATGGTTTTTAATGTTAAATCTTGTGTGGGACAAGGATGTACATTATCCCCTCTGTAATTCATTATGTACATGGATCACATTATGAAGGAAAGTGGTATTAAACATGATATCAAAATTTGAGATGTTAATGTCAGCTCTTTGCTTTATGCAGACGATGTTATACTTATCAATAAATCCACTACAAGTCTGCAAGATTCCTTTACTAAATTGAATTACTATTGTAATAGGTATGGTGTGAAGGTCAGCAATAAAAAAAGACAAAGACAACGAAAATAGGCAGAATCGTTGAAAATGTCAATTGCATTGTGAACGGGGAACCTGTGGAACAAGTAAAACATTTCAGCTACTTAGGCACGATTTTTACTGAAGATAGTAAATTAAATATAGAAATAGCAACAGAATTAGCAAAGCTGGTATGGTAGGAAGTCAACTAAATAAATTCATTTGGAATAAGAGAGAAATTAGTCAGAACACTTAATTAGTTGTATACAAGACAGTGTTCAAACCAGTTTTAACTTATGGATCTGATAGCTGGGTCAGAAATAAAACACTTGACCAAAGAATAGAGACCACAGATATGAGAGTCCTGAGAAAGATTATAGGAGTGAACAGATGGCATCAATGGCAATATCATATTAAAAATGAGGATATTAGGAAAGAAATGGACATTGTCAGCATCCAGGAATGCGTTAACATGGCTAATATCTGGTGGTGTGGTCATTTAAACAGAATGGGCGAGTAAAGATTGGCAAACCAAGTGTTCTCTGTCAGGTTGGTAGGAAAACAACCCAGAAGAAGACCAAGATATAGGTTGTAGGGTACAAAGTGCATTAGACGACAGAAATATGAGATCTGATAATATTGGAGTCTTGACAAGTAACAGACTGATCTGGAGGAAAATTTTAGATAGGAAGTTAGTAATGATGTAAATTTTTCATATAGTACTATCATATCTTGTACACCCCCCTTGAGGGTACATGACAAGAATTAGATGATGATGAGTGTGCAGTAATGTAATTTGGAAAAAGCTGCCTTAAGATCACTACTCTGCTTATTCTCAAATAAGCAGAGTAGTGGTCTGAAGTGGCTTGAAGTTCCATGTTTGGTCTCTATAGCAGGGTTTCCAGTCCATGTAAAAATAAATTTAAAAACATACAATATATATAAAATGAATGAAAATAAACCTTTTCATATAACCTTTTGTGGGTAGGAGCCACATAAACAACTTCGGTTTTTCTAACAATAATGGAATAAAAAGACAAAATGGGATTACATTTTTGAATTTATGAAAATTTAATTATATGTAAGAAACATCCAATAAATGTCTGCATCCACTATTATACTTGATAAGAAATTATATTTTTGTTTAATCCTTTATCCAAACAGCAAACAAAGTATTTTCATAGCTAGGCTACTTGTACGTAGACTGCAAAGCAGTATACACATAGACAAAAGGAAGTGTGCTGTGCATTTTGTGAAGAGTCACTACCCAGAGGCCAGTTTCAGCCTTTATGAAGATCTCATTAGTGGGAGACCTAGAAAGACACTAGAGTTGAATCAGTGCAAAAGTCATAATATTTTTCATAAACAAGTAGTAAAGTGGCATGTTATCATCATCATATTCAAATTATTTGGGTCAGAGATAGTTGTAGAAGGAACATCCAATATAGTTATAGAATGACTTTTTGCTTGGTTATGAAGTAAATTATACTTGTAATTTATATTCTTGTTTAATCCTTACTCAAGTGCAAGCAAATAAATTTCATGTGAAGTATCTAAGGTAACTAATGTGAATTTAGCTGCTATATACAAGTAGCATGAAGATGCTTCACATGCCAACTTTGTTTGTTTACATTTGGGTTAAGGATTAAACTAGATATGGAAAATACGTGGCTTCTGTATTGATTCAAACTTGGTCTTGACTCCCACCGATGAGATGTCAGTAAATGTTGAAACCAGTTTGTGTTGCGATCTCTTCCATAATGCACACCACTATACACATATGAAAGGAAGTGAACTTTGCATTATAGTCTATTGAGGAAATTGATATGAAGTTAGCAACGTGTAGATAAGAGTAGTCTAGTTGTGAAGGTACTGTCCGACCACACATACTAGAACCCTGGGAGGCTGGAAAGTTCAATTTACTCTGGCTGACACAATGACAAGAAGAGTCAATTCATCTCGAAAGGGAGAAAGGAATAACACTATGCACAAATTTGTTGTACAAGCAAAATAGTTACCATTTTAAAAACTAGAATTTTCATGAAAGAAAAGCTATTTTTCTGACATATAATAATAAACACTCATCATTGATTACCCTATTATTGGAATGAATTCACCTTCTTCTGCCGTGTGCAGAAGTGTCGATTGGTCTCTCATCTGTGGTCGAAGGTACTTCACAACTAGTACTTCTGTAAAAGAAAGGTGATAAAACTGACAAAAAATTATAGATCTATAACTCTTGTAACTGGTCCTTTATAAGCTTTTTGCAAAAACTATAGATTGCTTAATAAACAATATATTAAATTTCAACTAACTTCAAGAACAGGCAGGGGTCAGAATATTCTTCTCAACTTTAGATCATTTATGCGAGGGGGAGGCTGGAAAGTTCTGATAAATACCTAGGGGAAAAAATGATATTCAAGCAGCTGTTATAAGAACATAAGTTACCTCCATAACTCTGCTACTGGTATGTTCTTTCTTGTGGTTATATCAGTTGCTTTAATATCATTTTTGTTCTAGGTGTCTATCAGAACTTTCCATCCCCCCCCCCATAATTTCTTATCAATTATAATTTACTCTGTGACCAAGTGCAAAATTTCTATTGCCTCTACTATGTTCAGAAACTTTTTTGTTGGTGTTTTCCAACAAAAAAGCAAGAGTTTCTCTATTCCTCTTCCTGTTTGGTGTTATTTTTCTTAAATCCTGGAAACTCTGTGCTTTGATTGCATAAACAAATTCCTTAGGTTAACTCCTAAGAAAATGTTGGGCACTATTATAGGCAACTATGGAAACCAAATTAAAACAGCAGAGTGTGAGGTAATGTAATTTGGAAAAAGCTGTCTCAAAAGTGCTGTTGTCTCTTTTGAAGTTTGGACTGTGGTGCCATCAGTTTTAAAACAATTGATTTCGATGTGATGTGTGAGTTATGTATGAAAACATCTTCATTTGTTGCTACTATACTTTTCTCTAGTAATAGGTAAAGCATTGGGGAAAAAAAGTTAAAATATTAAAAAGGCATCTGAGGAATAGCTTAGAATTTTTGAATTCTGATTCTTGGAACCTGTAATTGTGCTTGTTTATAAAACTGCATAGGTGAAAAGAAGTTTTGCCATGCATAATTAAATCAATTACATTAAAAAAAATTTCAGTTTGTTCACTACTATTGCTAGATCATATAGCATTGATGTATGTATATGTGCACATGCATGCTCATACACGTTTTTGATATGCAAAGAACAGCAAGAACGCTGCATCTGTACTAATACAGAGCTATTTTAAATAAGAGATGAGAGTGCCACAAGAAAGGCTTACTGTTGTCAGCACATCTGTAAATTTTCCAAACTCCAAGAGAAAAAAAATTTCTTTCAAACTTCAATAACCAACTGAACATAGCATAGTGAATGTTTTCTGCTGAATTTACCTTCACTTTCACCTAGAAATATACTTCCAAATGAATTGGATGATACAAATTGAGCAAGGGATCTACAGTCTCCCTACCCATGTTGCTAATAATATTTGCATGATATACTTGACTTCTTAATCCACCTCCATAAAAGCAATGTCTCCAAGAGAATTAAGGCATTAATAAAATTAAACAATGATGACAAAAGCTGAGATAGCTGGTTAGAGTAATCGTATGGTAATCTAAAACTACTCTGATTATCCACATAAGCCAATCACCCTGCTAAAGGATCAGCTACCTTCTGTTGGACTTTGATCCTGCAAACATTCAAATTGAAACATACTTGCAAGTTTCTTAAAACATCACTTCATAGCCTTCAGAAGTAGCAAATTAAAACTGTTTAATTTTAGAAAACCCTTCCTAAGACATGCGTTACCTTAAATCCACAAATAAAATGTGTCATTGCATGAAATTGTGTGATAACGTTGATTCACTTACGTCACAATTAACCAATCACTTAGAGTGCCCTCTCTCTCTCTCAGAATATTGGCAGTATCTCTTCACACCTTTGCCCACTTTAAGTCCAATATAGAAAAATCTCACCTTCCACATTACTGACAAGGATCAGTTCTTCCAACATAATATACTCTGTTCACAATGTTTCCACTTAAATGCATATACCTTTGATATAATTCAAGCTAAAATTTTCTGATATCTCATTGCTGTTTCACTTCACTATGAATATGTCTCATTTGGCAAAGATGCAGCCATATGCTCCTCTCTTTCTCCCTCCTAAACAGACTTGTTTATGGAGATGCTTTAAAATAAAGGTTTGAGTTCCACCTTACACATATGAAGAGCCAACATTTAAGGATCCAATTCACCAGAAAGAAAACAAGTTTGCTGTTCCTAGATAATGCAACCACATGTTAGTAATAATTTTTTTTTTTTCAATATCAGCATGAAACCCACACATACAGCCATATCTGCCAACAATCACACTACCACTACTCATCCCAACATTGTGACATTATAAAAACTTTAGTTAATAAAACAAAATTGATTTGCCTTGATGATAATGTCCTCACTTAACTGCAAGCACAATGCCATTTTAGATAAATACAACTCTATCCAAAAAAAATAAAACCTGGGCTTCTATACTCCAGCTCATTCAAATATACACTGTAGTAAATCCATCATCATCCCATATGTTGGTGACACCTTTTAAAAGTTGGCAGAAATTCTAAAAAAATACACGTGATTGTGAAACACGTGTATTTTTCGCAATACACAAAAACTTGGCATTCCTTATGCAGTCTCCTTAAACCATATACTTTTGTCTAGATTTATCTGATGTTTACTTACTAAGTGCCCTGCAGCTGTAATCTGTCCTATTTTGTCCAGAAAGAAAGACAGACAAGACAATCTGTATTGGAATCTCTGAACATGAGATGTTCAGTACCACTATTATGACTTCTCAGGATATGCAAGACTATTCCTTTGATACTGGTTTGCTGGAGAGGGCCACCTTACTTCACAGAAGCAAGTACAAAAGACTTTTCCCTAAGAATCTGACTCTCACTTGAAAATACAATCCATGCTTCAATGAATATAGAGGTATAAAACAGCTTCACATCTGGAAAATGCCATTAGGCCTTGTTTTTTAACTTGAGTCTCACTTACCTTTGTAGTGCCTGCATGCACATATTTTTATTATGTATTTTTTCCCTTGGCAGATCCCTTTCTTTATATCTATATTGATAGGTTGATCAAATAGGGTTATTTGTGTATTCTGATTTTTGTTAATTTCTTTTATCATGTGGATGTAAGTAGGGTCCACATTTATTTCCAGTAAGGCACTGATGACTACACAGTGTTCTATGATATCAAATGCATTTTTAAACTTAATAAAGAGGAAACATAGAGGGGATTCGATATTCTCTGCATGTTTCTGTTAGTTGTGAAATGACCTGGATATGAGGGGTCCTCCAAGGCAATGTGATCTTCCCAAATCTATTTACTAGCACTTTAGAATACATTCTGAAAAAAAATAGACCTAAATGGAGGAATAAGCATAGATGGTGAAAAACTACAAATTCTTATTTCTGCCAATGATCTAGTACTGATATCCCACAACCCAAAAGATCTAGAAGAAATGGGGGTGAAAAAATATACAAAAACAGTAGTAAGACAGGCTTAGAAATGAATTTAGAAAAAACAAAATGGATTAAAAACATCTACACAAGTGACAGTCACCTATGTATTAATAACATCCCTATAGAACAATTACTTAGGACAAACAATAAAAATTAATACTGATTTATCTGAACAACTAGCAAAAGGGAAGAAAGCTGCATGGCTAACATTCAACAGACTAAAAGAAACATTTACTGATCTAAATCTTGACATCTCTGCAAAGGCAAAACTATTTAATAGTGACATTCTTCCATCACTCACATATGGATCAGAAACATGGAACATGACAAGAAAAGAAGAGACTCTCAGAATAACTCGGTGTGCAACAGAACATAGGATTTGTAACATCAGCAAAATGGAACATGTTAGAAGCATGGAACTAAGAAAGAGATCAGGCATAAAAAACGTAACTGCAGTACACGAAAGCATGATGGGATGGGCAGGTCACATAACCAGACTCAGGGATAACAGATGGACATATAGAATACTCAACTAGCAACCAAGAATAAAGAGAGAACCAGGAAGACCACCTACAAGATGAGAAGATCCATTAGTGAAATCTATGGGTATAACATGGAAGAGAGATGCTCAAGATCGAGATCGTTGGAGGCATCTTTGTGACCTGCACTTATGGAGAAATCCTGAGTGAAACACAGGTCCATCAAGGTGATCAAGGTAATTTTTTCCCTGATAGTTTCAAACTGACCTTGGCAAAATATAAGAAATGATGAGTAAATTATTTTAATTATGAATTTTTATTTAATTATTTCCTGTGTTGTCATCTTCCTCAAAATACTATATCTATCACTCAACATATAATCTTTAACAACAGATTAATTAGAAAAATTAATCAAAAACATTCTTGTTCCTAAATCAACTTTTCAAGTGCAGTCACTTCAAATCCCTGCAAATAAATTTATCATCAAATTCCCCATATGTACCCTCAGAGGAAGGGGTGTATACTGTAATTGCATACATTAGTGTTTATATTATAACTAACTTCCTACCAACTGTTTCCTTCCAAATTAGTGTTATCAGGACATAAATAATGTACTGCTAGATTTTTATATTTCATTCATCTAAGGCAATTTTAAGAAGACCAAGATCTAGGTGGATGCAGCTAATTGCATTGACTTACAACTTGGTCTTCCCCTGGATCTTCTACTTGTCATCCTGGCATCACGCATCTTATCTGCTAATCTATCCTGTTCCATTCTGTTTAAGTTACCATACCTGCTTATGTTAGCCTACTTACATATGCCTAAATGCTAGCAATGTCAAGTCCATTCCTGATATCTTCATTTTTAATGTGGTTCTGCTATTGATACCATCTGTTCACTCCCATAATTTTTCTCAGAACTCATATATTTTTCCAAAATTCTGATAATTTTCCTCAGACTTCTAACTTGTCTTGTAAATCTCATATCTTGCCTACACTTGACAAGACTATAATTTCTTGTCAAGTGTAGTATAAGTCTTTAATCAACTGTTTTACTTCTAACCTAGCTCTCAGATTCATAAGTTAAAGTTGATATACTTTTTCTTGTATATAGCTATTGAAAAAAAAAAAAAAAGTGGCAAACCTTTTGGCAACTCCTATAAGTAAAGATGACCTTGCTACTGCTTCTGCCTGGTATCTCCAACTCTGGGCCTGGCTCCCACTGAAGAGACCTCAATAAAGGTCGAAACTAGTCTGGGTAGCGGCCAATCCCTTAATGCATAACAATATACATATCCACAAGGAGATGTGTTTTGCATTATGGGAGATACTGGGATAGGAGTGTTGGTATCTTGCTCCACCTTTGCTACGAGTTGCCTTGGTGTTGCACTACTTACCCAGGTAAGATAGTACAACACTATATTCAATCCTGAAGATATTTTCAGGCACAAACTTTGTTTGCTCTCACTGGGATAAAGGATTAAACTAAATTTATTATTATTGTATATAGCTAGTTTAGTGTTGACTAACTTCTATATATAAGCTTTAATTTTTATCTATCTACATGTAAGCTCCTTTATATATATATATATATATATATATAGATTAATTTTTAATTTCCTACATATATGCTCTTATTCCATATAAAATTATTCATTTGACTTCCTTCCATACCAGCTTTACTTATTCTATTGTCAACTTCCACATTTGATTGCCATCTTCATTAAAATTGTGCATAATTAATTAAAATGTTTTACTTCTTATCAGGTCTTCATTCATGGTTCCTGTCCATTTTCATATTTGTATTTTTATTGCTGATTTCTCAGGCCAAATTTGGTGAAGCATTTATTTAGTTTAGTTAGGGAATGCTGTTGAACCTATGGATTTAGTTAGATGTATAATGCCATCTGCTTAAAGTAAAGAACTGAGGTTAACATATCCAATTTTTGATATCACATTTAATACCAATTTCTTTCATGATGTGATTCGTATAGATGAAGAATAAGAGCAGTGTGAGTGTCTCTATATCTCTGTCAATTCATACTATTACAACTTAAACTACGCTGGTGAAAAAAGCTAAGGATGAACTACATTTTTACTTGTATAAGAAAAAATTTTCATAAATACAGCCAGATATGGACATAAATTTATTGTCAGCATACTAATAAATTATATTACACAAAATATGTTATAAATTTCATACACATTAAATTGCAATATGTTTTTGGCAAAAATTACAATTTTTTTAAGGACATAGTTAAGGAATTAATGTACAGTGCTTACAGAAAACTATGCAGAGACATTTCAGTATGGAATATGTCCATACTGAACTGCAATATGGCTCTTACAATGTCGTTCCATGTTTGAGGTAAATTGGCCCACTCCTCCTTCACAAAAAAGTAAAGCCTTGTTTATTTTCTGGAGGAGAATTCTGAATAGCAATGCATCTCCCTATTGCATCCTTCAGAACAAGAATAAAGCCTTGTTTATTTTCTGGAGAAGAATTCTGAACAGCAATGCATCTCCCTTATTGCATTCCAAATGTGTCCTATGGGGTTGAGATCTGGGAGTGTGCTGACCACTCGATTTGATTAATATCCTTGGTCTCCAGAAGTATCTTCACTGCTTGTGTACAATGTGCTGTGTCATGTCACTGTCATCCATAAAAATGAATTCTTCACCTACAGTACCATGGAATAATTAAACATGGCATTGAAGAACTTCATTGCAATAACCTTCACAGTCAAGTCCTTTTTTCCACTTGTAACTCTGTGCACCCATTAAGCATAATGCCTCTCCCCACACCATGATCCCAGCACCGCTGTATTTATCCCTTTCAAGAGCATTCCCATGATGGTAAGCAGTACCACTTTCAAGCCATATCAAGTGTCATCTAGAATTGAGGAAAGACTATAATCTGTAAAGAGCATATTAGCCACTTGGTGTCATGTCTAATATTTATTCATACAACACCACTTAAAGCATGCTCTACAATGAGCTGTGGATAAAAAGATGCAGACATCTTGCAAGAGTTTGTCGAGATATCTGCGTATCTGTGCTTGAATGGAGTCGACTTGGAAGCTGACCTGCCTTGGTGCATTGATTACATTTTGCTGTTGTAACCAAAAATCTGCATTCATGCTTTGTGGTAGAGTGAGGACAACCTCTTTGGAAACATCTGGAACACATTCCATTGGTTTGAAATGCTGCTCAAAGCCTGCATACAATGCTATGTGAGATTCTATACTCTCTGGCAGTATCAGTAATTCTACAGCCTTCTTCAAGCTTTCCAATCATGTTTCCTGTGTGAAATCATCTAGATGATGTTTTTGAGACATTACAAGATATCCAAGCTAGTAATTTTATTCCTTCATGAAAAGTGCTTCCTTCAAACACAATAACACAATTTGCTTAGCACAGCCTGAGACAAGGAGTGATGAGTGCTTGGTCCACCTTTTCTATGAGTTGCCTCAGTCTTGAAGATACTTCAGATGCGGACTTTGTTTGCTCACACTTGGATAAAGGATTAAACTAAATTTATTATAGTCTAACAAGTGCAAAATAAACTTCCAACATCTTTCTCTAAATCCAGAGTAATTTAATAATAAGGTATTACACCTTTTGGCAACTCATATAAGTAAATATGACCCGGTCTAGGTAGTGGCCCTTCCCTTAATGCATAGCATTGTACATGTCCGCAAGGAGTATCTCCCATAATGCAAAGCATTATGGGAGATACTGAGACAAGGAGTGATGAGAGCTTGGTCCACCCTTACTACGAGTTGCCCCAGTCCTGAAGATACTTCAGGTGCAAACTTTGTTTGCTCATACTTGGATAAAGGATTAAACTAAATTTATTATTTCTTAGCACAGCCTTTTTCCTTTTATCCTGTTGAGTGCTACCACATGATCTCTTTGCATGCGACACAAATTTAAATGTTTACCTGCTTTCTACTCAAAATTGACATTTATACAAATTGCCACACGCTGATTTGTCTGTATTTGTGGTTGTAATCTTCAGAAATAGTGTTGTCCTTAGGTTTGGGACACCAATGTACATATTGCTTGATATAATATTATGTTTATGCTATATAATTGTAATTTTTTTGAACAGCTTTTTTCTTGGCATCTTGTGCTATGCCTTTTTAGTTCCACAAATCTTGAGTACAAATTCTTGCTATACTACAATGATTTCTCAACTGCTTCTGTGAAAGTGAAAATCTGATCCTGGCATCTGCTGTTTGGCCTGAACCCAGCTTGTCAAGTATGCTTTCTTAAATCTTATCTTGAACATCCAGTATGAAAATTCCTCTGTAAATTTGACATGATGAAATTGATTTATATTTGTGGTGAAATTTCAATATATTATTGGCAGGTATGTCTGTGCTAGAAATGAAACTCATATTTAAATTTATATGAAAGTGATGATTACCCATAGTTGCAAAATGTTTTGCTTGCTAATTTCTACATCATATACAGTTATTTACCTCATTGGGAGTGAGTTTTTGTTCAGCGATTTGAGGGATCGTTAACTTAATGGAATGCTTCATGCACTGCTGGGAAGCACCACTCTTAAGGACAGTGAATGCTTTTTACGTTATTGTTAAATTAAAATATTTTCCATGTAGTTGTGATATGTAGATGTATGAATGCAAAGGACATGTTGCACCACTTGAGCTGTTGAGAGGTGGAATTAGAGTATAAATGAATTCAATATAGGTGTGTTGCAAGAAGAGTTGACATTCCATGAGGAACCTGTAGACTCTAAGGATCTAAGGAGTGGAGTGAATAACTTTAGAAGTTTGCAAACTGGGGCATATTTTCATACATTATCTGTTTAGTAAAGATTATCTCATGTAGCACATAATTAATTGGTTGTTCAGAATGATCCTTTAAATATAAGTTGGTATGTGCTCTTTCCTTTTTTTTATATTTATTTACAGGCCTCTATACATTTAAAAATTCAAAATGTATATATGATTCATACATTTGAAATGAATGGTTCCCCTGTTTGTCTTGTAATATAATAAAATTATCACATCTAATTAAAAATATGAACAGTAGCACAAAGTTTTATCTTTAAAATATCCAAATAAAGGTAGTATTGTTGTAATCTTCAGTAATTATGTAATTAATGGATATAATCCATTATTGTAACTGGATTATATTTCTATTTAGCATTTTTCTGAACTCTTAATGAAATTGTATTTCTTATGTGGAAAATTCAAAAAAATTAAATAAAAGTCGAAGAGAAAATCTTTTTGACTACTTCATTTGAGATATACCCTTTCCTGTTGTCATGACATAAGTTTTAAGGAGATGTTTATCTCTGGAAAAATATTAGGATGCTTAAGTCATCAGTAGTATTTACCGGTATAGTGCAATGCTTCTATCTATGGTAGTCCACAAATGAAGACACTGAGTGTTCTTTTGTGCTGGGAGATTATTTTGCTCTTGGAAAGAATTCCTAGAGCAGTGACAAAAGTTATCGAGTATGATTGTTGAAAGCTTTTTCAATTGGTTATAAGTTAAATTAAACTTGACAAGAAATTATATTCTTATTTAATCCTTTATCAAAGTGTAAGTGAACAAAGTTTGCATGTGAAGTATCTTCACAACTAAGCTACTGATACACATTTTCACTACTTTTATATGGGAAAATGACTTCTGCATTACTTCAACCTTATGGTTTGTATTTTTATAAATTCAAATTACATAATCACTCTTACCTTTATTTTATTTTTTTCTGTTTTTTAAACTCAATTCACAATGCTTGTATTTAAAGAAATATTGGCTGCATATTGTGAAATTGGCAACTCATTAACAACAAAATTTATTTCTTGTTTGAGTTGTAAAGAACTTATTAAGTATTTAAACAGGATAATCATTTTTAACACTATTAAAAAATAAATAAAGGTGAAGATAAAGCAAATATTTTATTATTATTTTATAAATTTCAAATTTCAAATTTTGCACATTTCATAAAAAATGATTTGTTATATGTCACAGAGAATTAAGAGTCCCTGTCTCTTGCTAGAGAATCTTGAGTAGTTTTGGAGTTGGTTGATTTTGATAAAAGTTCCAGAAGTGTTGATGCTTCCCGTAGGATCTTTTGGCTTGGATAAAACAAGAATGTAGCTTTTGTAGAGTGATAAATTCTTGAGGACTAAAGATGAGTTTCTTCCCTGAAAAAGTCATTAATTTTTTTTTTATAGTTTTGTGCTATTTTCCAAGTTAAACATTTATCTTAATGATCTTTGCTGTTCCCTTTATTCAGGATCTCTGGTAGTGGATTAATGTTAGTTAAAAATTCACTTAACTCTTCATCAGTAAAAATTTGTGCACTAGGTACAGTGTTGTCATTCCATATCCAGTTGTGTATGTCTTTGGCAGTATTCCTAGATCGCTGCAACCGTATTATTTCCAGAACACATGCCTTTTTAATGTGAGTTACTCTTGTTTTTGTTTTTTGAATTTTTTTTTTTTTTTTGACCCTCAAATTCCTCATCATTGTCTTCTGAATCAAACATTGCCATTGCAGGCCAAATTTTATTCCAGACATGCTTTAGTGTGAAGATTGTTAATCTCTTCCATGAGCTTCCTATTGCCCATATTATAGTTGCACAAAATTCCTGAATTAAAGCCACTACAGTTGGGTGGCAGAGAGAGAGACTGTAGAAACATTTCTGCTGGTAAGAGTTTCGATTTGTGGATGTGCCAGACTATTTTCTAACAATAAGATCACAGGAGAGGTTGCTGGAAAGTTGATTCTTTTGTTATGTCTGGTTACTTCAGGTACAAAATGATTTGTGACCCTTTGGGAATATCTGTTTCATCACCATGCATTTTACTGGCCTCTATAAATGATGGGAAGAGATACTCCTTCCCATCAAGTGCTTGCAGCTGACAGTTTTTCTAAATCACAAGTGTTTTGCATTTGTGAGTTCCAGCAGTGTTGCTACAACACAAAATAGCAAATGCTTTTACTTATATCCAGCTGATGAGTCTTGTTCACTGCCATGTGCTATAGTTCATGTGGTCAACATCCACCAAAACAAGCCTGTGTTATGCACTTGTGTCAGCACATAATTTATCATGAACAATTTCTTGGAAAACTTACTAAGTTTTCTGCAGTCCTGAAATCTGACAATTGCTTCTCTCCACAAAATTACTATGTGCCTGATTCTATGCAGCTGCTTAAATCTGTAAAACCATTCCTCACTATACATACAATATGAGCATATGGTCATTTTCTCATGATAGTATTTTTCCTTTTTCCCTAATTAGCTAACTTGGCATTGGAATCTTCCTTTCTCATTGCTGCTTATACCATTTTTGGTATAAGCACTTAATCAACAATCTCCTTTTTTTTCTTTTTTGCTTTGTCTTCTAAGATGCTTCCTCTAAACATTGTCTAAGAAGCTTTGTGACTTTTGCTTACTAAGCATCTTAGAATATCTGAAATATCTACCACAGTAGTTTTTCCAGTATTGTATTCATTGCAGATTCTGGATCAGGGCACTCCTGCTTCAACCTTGTATTTGTATAATTTTGAATTTCTGTTGAATCTTTAATATTACTCATTTTCTTTCCTTCTTGCCTGGTGATGAATTAGACACAATTTCAGAATTACTTTCAGTAAAATCAGAAATTAAAAGTGGAACAGTACTATGTTGAAGCGAAAATTCAATGCTTTATGCATGCTGTTATACTACTACAATAAACACTACCTTGTAAAATGCAAATATTTCCTATGAAAATACACTACTCTGACTGTCATCTTAAAACATGCAATGGTTCCTATGAAATGTCCATTGAGCCCAGTGTACATCTGACCATTAATCTCCTCGATGAAACCAGTTAGAGAGTGCCTTTGAAATATGGAATGTTTCCTATGAAAATATACTATACTCCATCTGGTTTCTTAGAACATACAGTGATTCTATGAAGCATGCTTAGTAATCCCACCATACATCTGACCATTAATCTCTTAAGTGAAGTGTATCAAATATGTGAACCACCTTACAGTATTTCAAGGATAAAAGAAACGTTCTGCTTCGTATTTATTTTATTTGTTTACAAGAGATATAAAATTTCTTGTGTGAAAAGTAAAATAAATTATATGGATTTCAAAATATGAGATATAAATTTCCTGCAAGTCGGTTTTATTTCAGAAATGAATTAGAAGCATGAGATGCCTAAGTTGTTTATGAGGGAAGAACCATGAGAGGGTAGTGATGTGACAAACCAATCTCTTCATAACCTATTTAAATGGTATTACAACACCAAATGAACTAAATTGTATAAAGGATATTTATTAATTGGCTATTTATTAATCTCTTAAGTGAAGTGTATCAAATATGTGCATCACCTTACAGTATTTCAAGGATAAAAGAAACGTTCTGCTTCGTATTTATTTTATTTGTTTAAAAGAGATATAAAATTTCTTGTAAACAAACTTGTGTGAAAAGTAAAATAAATTACATGGATTTCAAAATATGAGATATAAATTTCCTGCAAGTCGGTTTTAGTTCAGAAATGAATTAGAAGCATGAGATGCCTAAGTTGTTTATGATGGAAGAACCATGGGAGAGTAGTGATGTGACAAACCAATCTCTTCATAACCTATTTAAATGGTATTACAACACCAAATGAACTAAATTGTATAAAGGATATTTATTAATTGGCATATATTTCATTGGATTTCAAACCAGCATCTTCGGAACATAAAATAACATGTTACAATTTACACATGACAATGAGTAAGTGAAACAATTCAAATTGTAATGGGCAAAAGATTGAAAGTCCTAATTTGGAATCCTCTAATGCTGTAAAAAAAGAAGTATTACAGTTGTGTAGGAGTTGATCTTAAGATAACATTCTCTCAAAATGTTGACATATTAATGCAATCATACTTTTTCAGGTTAGGAGAATACTTTATAGCCATGGCAGACTCTAATAATCTTTCCGACCTGTAGCAACTTCTGTATAGCACATTGGTTTACTTTCATGTAATCCTGTGTGAATGGGTGTCCAAAGCATGGCTTGCCAATCCAGACTTGCCATAATAATGGTGGCGAATGTATTTTTTATTTTCTCCAAGGTAGATGCTAACAGATCTTGTCTGTCCATAGTAGGCCAGGTTACAGTGAACTTTTTACACTCCAGGATGCTAAGGGGGTTTGGAGTTCATCTTTAAGAGAGGAGAACAGAGTTGCTAATTAAACGTATGGTTTGAATATGGTACGAAGGTCATATTTTTTTATTACTTTGACTGTCTTTTCTGATGTACCTTGGACATAGGGAATAGGAGTAGTGGTGTTTTGTTCTTATGTTTTTCAGAAGGGGGAAGTAAGAAGACCATGTAGAATTTTATTTATTTTGTAGGAGCTGTAGCCATTGGCAAGGAAAGTATGGTGAAGATATTTAAGTTCTGTGGAAACAGCTGCATCATGGGAACAAATTGCCCTAGCTCTCTTGTGTAAGTGTTTTTAAAATACCATACTGTTCGGCTGGATGGTGATGCAATTGTTTATGTAGATATCTTGTGTGTGTTGACTTTCTATAAATGGAAAAAGACAGTGAACCATCTGGAAGGTGAGTGACTAATGTGTCAAGAAAAGGCAAACAGTTATTGGATCCTTTTTATACTGTGAAGTGAATTTTGGAGTGTTGGCTGTTTAGGTAGGTAACAAAAAAATCCAAAGTGTCTTGTCCATGAGGCCAAATGGCAAACGCATCATCAACAAAGCGCAATGATACTAAGTGCTTGTATGTAGCTGTGGTAAGTATTTTGTTTTCGAAATATTCCATGTAAATCAACATCAACAAGTACTTACAAATTAAATTGACAAGAAAAGACCCACACGACGACTCCAAACATGATGAATGGATATGGTAATAAAAAAATTCAGACAGCTGGATGAGCACTTTACACCAGATGTAGCTTATCACAGAAACTGACAGAGAAACCTAGTGATGGCAGCACACGGATCTAAATGGTCCATTAAGCTGAAAGAAGAAGACTGAAATGTATATTTTCCATGGTTCATTCTCTCTTTGTTTCTTCTGTATTTCATTATTTTAATATATTAAGCATAAAATATTCTGCAGAATGTTTTAATTCTGTACACTGTTTTAATTAATGAAGTGAACATATTTGTCATGGTCCTGCAAAGAATATCAAGTAGAAACAAGATGCAAACATAAAATAATTAATGTCTGCATAATCAGTAATGAACTCCTATGCAACTGTTGTTGTTTTTCAGAGAGAAAGAGAGAGAGAGTGAGGGAAGTGAATAAGTGTCAACAGATTTAGTGAAATTCATTCCTTATGCTTAAAGTTATTAGCAGTGAATAGTTCTCTTTCTTTCATTTATGTATACAGTACTTAAACACCAATTAGTATGTGAAATGTGTGAATTTCAACTGAGATGTTGTTTTGACAAGGAGGGTAAGAGAACTCTGACATGAGTTAAATTAGTTGTGGTGGAAATCCTCCGATTCTATTTGCATATTTTTAAATATTCACAGTAATGTATCCTGAATCCTAGAATGAAAAGTGCTAATTATAATTGGCGGTTTTATTTCTCTAAAAACAAATAGTGCTCATTTGTTGTCATTGATTTGTCAGAGAGGCAGAAGTATACACTGAACATCTGAAATGAGTAAAACTGTTTTACTCATGTTTTAGTTTATCACTTCATTATTATTATTATTATCTGAGACCTCTGAGGAGTCAAGGACTCATCGAGGGAGGCTATAAATCACCCAAACCAGCTATCATACCATCCCTTAAATTCATCCACACTAGATGAGCTCACTACCTCTTAAGGGAAAATTATTCTACTCACTGCTTTCTGAGAGAGAAAAACTTGCTCTTGTCCCTTTCTTGACTGTGGGTAAACTTAACTTCCATGGATGTCCCCATTTCTTTCCCCACCTTTCATATGACAAAAAATTTCATCAGATGATCTCCTATAACACTCATTCAAAAGTTTATAGACCTCTCTCATATCACCCCTCTTTCTCCTGTTAACCAGAGTCTGCAATCCACAAACTCGCAATCTGTCTTCATAATCTAAATCCATAATCCAGATATAATGTTTGTAACTCTTCTTTGCACTCTTTCCACAGCTTCTTTATCCTCTTGGAACTCCAGGAGACCAAATCTGCGCACAATAATCCAGGTGTGGTTTTATCAAAGCCTTATAAAGAGGCAAAATGACTTCCTTATCCCTACATGTCAAGGTTCTGACATGTAAGGATAAGGAAGTTGTTTTTGCAACTTTTGCTATGTGACCTTTGAACTTTAAATTCCAATCCACCAACATGCCAAGATCTCTTGCCTCCTCAGTTTCTTGTAGCATAACCCTGCTAATATAATATGCCGCTGGAACTCTAATCACACTGAAGTGCAGAACTTTACACTTACTAACATTAAATTGATCGCCATTTCGTTTGCCCAAATTTTTAGTCTATTCAGATCATTGTGTAATTGCTGAATATCAGTAGCATCCCTGATTGCCCTGCCTATCTTTGCATCATCAGCAAACACTTGCACATCTGATGTTAGATCCTTCCTGATAGATCCTTACTCAGTGGCCCAAGGACTGAACCCTGAGGTACACCACTGGTCACCTTAAATCTGGCAGATTCACACTCACTGTATACCACTTTTTGATATCTGTCTGTCAACCATCTCCATGATCCAATTCAAGAGTTTATATTCCAATCTCATGTTCTCCAGTTTATGCAACAGCCTTTCATGTGGTATCCTATCAAATACCTTAGAAAAATCCAATCATAGTGTATCCATTCTCTTTATCCAACTTGGCCATACCATTGTTATTAAATATGAGCAAATTGCTAAAACATGACTTTCCTTTATTAAGCCCATGCTGTTCCTTGCAGAGTATAGCATGTTTGTCTATCCATTTCTGTGTGCGAGTTCTTACCAAATTTTCTAAAATCTTCACTACCACACCAGAGATACTGAAAGGTCGATAGTTCGACACATCAGTTTTTGCACCATCCTTGTACAATAGAACTATCATACATTCCTTCCATTCCTGTGGTATCAATCCTGAGGTGAGACTCAAGTTATACAAACATGTGAAAGGCATGGCCAATTCGGCTGAAAATTCCTTTAGCAAATGGACTGATATTCCATCTGTCCCTATAGACAAATTCTTATCTAGATTATGCAACAGCTCTTCAACCTCATTTTCATGAAGCTGTAATTCTTCATCCAATGTAGCACTGTGCACCATGTACAGTGCTACACCTGGTTGATATAATATCTTAGCAAAGTGAGTACTGATTAATTGAACAATCTCATTAGCTTTCGACATTCGAATACCGTCTGCATTCAATAAAGTTATTCTTCCACATTCATTCTTTCTTTTACTTGCAGCATAACAATAAAATTCTTTTGGATTGCCTGGCCAATTTCTTTTCATATTCCAATTTAGTTTTCCTCACAATACTCATTACTTTTCTGGCCTGAGCTTTATATATTTCATAACTTCTTGTGGATTTCTTGCTTAATAAGGTTGGACATCCATTTCACTCCCAACATATTTATTCTTCGAATACTATGGATACATTCAGATACCACCTAGTTTAAGCACTTTTTCAAAGATTCCAATGCATTACTGAATTTTTCCCATTCAGTAACCGATACCATGCTATCAATGATAGTATTCCCCTAAGTTGATCATAATTACAGAACATGACCTACCATGTTCTCTATATTCTGTATAACTGTATCAATTACGTAGTTTACTGATCTTATAAAGAAGGGAGTAATGCTTTCATGGAGAGTAATTCAACAGAATGCTTTTGATAATCTTAAGGTTATTTTGATGAACCAATCTATTTTGAGTTAACCTAAGTTAGGATCTAAGTTCTATATTATGATTATTGCTTTACAATATTGCACAGCATCTGTAATAGAGCAATGTGAGGATTATAAATTGAAGACAGTAGGAAACTTATCAATTCAGAGAAGAAATGTTTTGCAATAGAGTAGGGAGCACTGACCCTAATTTTTTCTCTTAGGAATCTAAAGTATTTGTTATGTGGTCAGCAAATAGAACTGAAGTCAGACCATAATCTCTAACATTCTTCTTGAATAATACCAAGGATAAAAACCAAGCAGTTATCAGATGGGCTACTTTGGAGGTTCAAGCCATATTCTTGAACTTCTGAAGCTCATTGAAGTATTTACCTGCTACACAAAATTTGATTGACTGCCTCTTTAAGAGCTGATATGCATGTTGCTACTACAAATGATGATGGGGATCCTATTCATTTTCAGCAAGAGTGATGCCATTGCAAACCTTCCAAGAAACGTTTGCAATGGCATCACTGCAAATATTTCTTTGAAGGTTTGCAATGGCATCACTGCAAATGCAAACCTTCCAAGAAATGAATGAAAAGGAGAAAAAATCAAAGTGGAATAGTGAAGCTATATGTGAGATTGGTGAATTTGCATTAAATCAGTTTAGAAGAGGAAAAAAAAAAGTGTCCAAAATAGGTGGCCTGGTCTTATTTCAATATGAATATGATAAGAGAAGAAAAGGTAAACTAAGAATAGGCATGTTGACCGTATAGTTTTGAAAAAAATGTTTTTAGTTAAATATAAGATTGTGGAGATTAATTTTCTAGTTTTATTATAGCACACTCTGACAGTCACAATAATGATAAGAGTGCTGTATTACCAGGAAACAGTTTAATAAAGTTACTCAAGGATAAAGTAGGTGACATAAAATTCTAAAATTTCTAAATGGAATGGCTAAATTCCAGAATACAGTGAAATTACTGATGAGCATTCTTATAACTGCAGCGCTACATTTAGTAATTATTCTCAACTGTGTATTAAAATTCAGATATTCAACAAAATAACTTCTTTAAAAATGTATTGTTTGTGACATACAACATGTTAAACGACGTGTTAGTTGTTTAACTAACAACCGTAAAAAAATAATGTGAAGAAATCACCAAGACTTTTGTCTCAATGCCAGTCCTACTCTTCTTGTGGTATATATGCTTCATTATTAGGTATCTACCTGGATACTGATTGAAAGAGGATGGGCCAGCAATTTAGGACTTAGCCAACCAATAAGTATTCTATATTGACTTAAGCTACGTACAAAACATGATGGAACAATGTAATGAAATGACAGACGGACTGAAATGCCACATCAAAGACCAAAACCAGTTTCTACATTCATTGATATCTCATTAGTAGGAGCCAGATCCAGATCTTCTGATAAAATCTATGTCTGCAAACATGTTGTTTGGGCTGTGCAGTGAAAAGTTATCCACTGGAACAAACTCACTATCAACAGTAAAGATAGGTACCAATAATTTGCAAGAGAATTCTTGACTTCTGTTGCAACTAACATTCTGTTATTGAAATTAAGACAAAAAGGTGAGATACTGCTAAATATTTAATTCTGAGATGTTATATTCTGGCAATAATGATCAGAGAAAGGAAGTATAGATGTTTTAAATTTGGAGAACTAGATCACATTTCTAGACATTGTTCTGGAGATCATCTGCCAAAATCTAAAAATATTTAGATTTTGGCAGATCAATATTAAACTTTAATATAAACTTCTTGGATGGCAGGCAGTTTTAAATAGAGTTCTTCCTTAACAGTACACAAATGTTTCATTAAGGAAGAAGCAGAAGAGTTTTCAAGTCACTGGAGAGAGAGAGCAGCTGACAAAGAAAAAGGAAATACTGATTCTTGTTAGATCTAAACTCTAGAATACAAATTGAATACCAGATTCAGTGTTATTGGTGAATAACCAATAATATGTCACATGTATACCTGTTCAGGATACTTGAAATAGAAACTAATCACAACTTAGCTTTAAGTAGGATAAAAAATGAATATTATATTGAAAAGAAAAATGTGTATGAAAGTTTTAAAAATAATCAAACTCAAAACAGCTTTCAGGGGCAAATTGTAGAGATTCAAATATACTAATAAGTATAAATAGGCTTAGGTATTGTTGGTTCTTCATAACACTGTATAAACACCACCAGAAGAAAATAATTAATTTATTGAACTTACTAATATTTTGCTTTTTTTCTAACCAGCATTTTCAGAGCACAAATTATAACTATGGTAAACTCAAAGCACCCAATGAGATTGTCATAGAAACAATTCAAATTATAACTGAGAAGAAACTAATGTTCTGTCAAGGTGTCCTTTAGTGCTGTGTCCTCTAGAGGGAGATAAAAACTAAGTTACTTCAGACAAGTCAGGCTAAACACACTAATTAAAATGACTGTTTTCCAGATCTCTTGTAAATTAACACAGACATATTTGTTGAGGTTAGGAGTGTTTCACAGCTAATGTCAATTTCAAAAATAGTCCTTCAGACCTACATGAACTTCTATGCAGCAAAGATGTCCTCTTCCATTTAATGCTATGTGAAGGAATAGACATAACATGGTCTACCATGTTCTGTATAACTGGGAGATTTGCTAACATCCACCTAGATGAACATAAAAAATACATCTGTCACCATAAGTATGGTCAGTCACGATTTGCTGATCATGCCTTTGATACTTTGTACAGAATCAAATAGGGGGAAAAAAATACTGTGCTTCACCAAAAGAAATTTGAAAGACTTTTTTTTTTTTTTTTTTTTTAATCAGCAGCAGAATTAAAAATCCGACCTAATCTTAATAAATATAGTTGTATTAAACTTCCCAAGATCTGGGAAACTAATTCTAGGCCTCCTGCCCAACACAGCTGAGTTATCCAACAGTGCCCATAGAGGATGTCCTTCATAGGACTTCAAACTTTCAGTCTAATCTTTTCCACTTAATATTTGTCCAAATTTGTGTGTTTGCAATTTTAATATTGTTTCCTTGACTATGTCTCACTGACTAAGATGAAATATTGAAATGATTAAACACGTTTGCTGTTTTAAGGATACTTGTGACATAAGACTGAATGATAAATGCACGTAAACACAAGAAAGATATTTAATTAACCAAATAGATCATGCGCGTGATATAACATCACGTGGCGTGTTCTATTTTTAATGATCTATTGTTAGTATTCTAGCTTGTATTTTTTAAAACTGTTCTTGTAATACCACTGAAGATGGTCTGCTATTTCATTAAGCAAAATATTTGGTTAATTAAATATCTTTCTTATGTTTACGTGCATTTATCATTCGATTAAACACGTTTCATTATTTATGTGTATTTATTCCAGTAAAACCCCATAAATGGGGGGGGGGAAGCATCATTATCACATAGAGATTGTTATAGGTCTGTGAGACTATTTTCAGAATCAAAATCAGCTATGAAGCGCTCTCCCAACCTTAACAAGTATGGTTGCATTCGTTTACCAAAGATCTGGGAGACTATCATTTTAAGACCTGATTGCTGAATTTCTCTGAATTAACTTCATGGTTATCTGACCCATCGAATGCCATGTAAGGATATTAATTCTGTTGTCAGTTGCAATTTAAATTGTTTTCTCAATTACATAGTGCTGTGCACACACTTGTAATTGTTCTCTGATGATGCTGGTTAGAAAACCAGCAAAATATTAGTCAGTTAATAAATATATTATTTTCCTCTCTTGGTCTTGTTTATACCGTAAAACATTATTATGAATTATAGAAAGTATTTTACCTTGGGTATAATAAATGTTAAAATACCAAGCTATTTTAAACCTGGTTTTTACTCCATTTCTCTGTCTGTTTGCTTACTTGAGAAATGGAGTAAAACCAGGTTTAAAATAGCTTGGTATTTTAACATTATTATGAATCGTCAACACCCAAACCTTTTTATATGTAATTATCACAGAGTGTTCTACCATATCTGTACATGACAGTCCAAGTATATCTTCAGTAAAAGTAACTCAGAATTTCTTTCCTAAACACTTTAAGCATTTAGATATAATATACTTATCATCTTGAGAATTTATTCTCCCCAGACAGAGTATCAAAAGGAGAAAGATCTTAAGATCTTGTTCTTCAGTATTCTTAATATTTTCAGTCATTAAGCAAACCTTGTTATTCAGAGGAAACAAACTCTGGGATAGTTCAGCAGAGAATTTGTAAAATAGCTTAAGAAAGTCAACTCTATGTGAAGAAATAACTCCAGATGAATAATTGCAACAATAACTATGGGGAACCAAAAAATTCACCTAAAACAATTTAAATGATATTACTAGAAATTGCTTGAGAGATAAGCAACTCATACAAAACTGTGACAGAAAAATCAGGAAAGAATATTTCCATGGAGATTTCTGTGCTGCAGGTAACACCTGATTAAATATACTTTTCAGTCTTATCTCATAGTTATTTGATGTGAACCTTTAACCTTTCCCTTTAAAGTGTGAAAAAACTGACAAGTAATCACTGAAATATGTGCTCCAGTGTCAACAGTACTTGACAAGACAGCCCTGCAATTTTGGTACCCACTAAGTTTAAAGTTTTGAATCTACCATATTCAGAGTTATTAAAGTCTTGCAACAAAGTTTAGATTGTAAATATTTTAAAATTTTTCACTTCTAGGCATATTTTGCACAACACGGAAAGACTAATAACCTTTATAGGAGCTGCTTTGAACTCTCGAATATTTAGATTTTGGCAGATGATCTCCAGAACAATGTCTAGAAATGTGATCTAGTTCTCCAAATTTAAAACATCTAATAATTTTAATTCCATCTGTTAGCCTTTCATGTGGTGTTTTTTTTTTTTCTCTCATTAACATAACTCCCATTTCCCTTTTCACAAGATGTTAACTGTAACTAAAGTTTTGAAATTTATTTCAAAATTTCATCCTACATCTTTGAAATAACTAACAACTGATCTGTTCCCTTTTCTTATTCATGTTTTAGCTTCTCAAATTCTGATCATAGCCAAATGTTACTGTAAAGTGAGCAAACTACAATACAACAAAGAGACACTAACAGAATCAGGAGACAACAACAACAGGATCACATCTCACTCAGGACTTTCAATGCCTGGACAGGAAAATCTAGACTAAAGAGATCATTCTACATAACAATATGATCATGAAATTAGAAAACAGATCAACTTAGAGCACTTGTCTATATATTCTCTCTCTCTCTCTATATATATATATATATATATATAGAGAGAGAGAGAGAGAGAGATGTAATTTGTTTATTGTAGTGAAGGGACTATAGATTAAAGTTCATTGTCAGACTACTCGTCAGATTAAAATTCAAAACATGTTGTCTGATCCAATACATATAAAAAAAAAATGGTGTTCAACAAGAGGATGCCTCAGCTTGTTTATTGTTTCATATATAGTGCTTGAAAATGTTTTCGGAGATGCTGGTAGAGGAACCATCTTCTACAAGTCAATACAAATTCTGCCTTATGTAGGTGATATCAATATTTTGAGAAGGATACAAAAATCAATGAAAGAAACTTTTATCAGTTTAAAAAAGGCAGCAAAGAAAATGCATCTGCAAATTAGCCATGTAAAAACAATATATACTAGTAACAAGAAAAACTTGTGATGATCCTTCTCAAACAGTGGCGGCCCGTACATAAACACTGTGACACTGCAGCACCCCCAAGGAAAAAATGAAAAAATTAAATTTTGTTTGTGTTTATAAATAATAACAATGCTTACAACATTATATAAATGCAGTACAACATGTTAAAGGTTACAGCTTATGTTTTGACATTGATTGAATACTTCATCATCATCATCATCAAATTCCTCTCCATGTTCCCACAAGGGGTATACAGGATATGATAGTACTACATGAAAAAATTATATCATTACTAACTTCCTATCTACAATTTTCCTCCAAATCAGTCTGTTACTTGTCAAGACTCCAACATTATCAGGTCTTATATTTCTATCGTCTAAGGCACTTTGTACCATATCAATCCACCTATATCTTGGTCTTCCTCTGGGTCGTTTTGCTACCAACCTGGCAGAGAACATTTGTTTTGCTACACAGGGAATTCATGAAATCTAACAACTTTAAATTTGAAAAATAAAAACTGTACACTGCAATGGATACTAGCCTATGTAAATATTGATGGCAATTTCCATTGCCACTAACTGATGCTAATTCTGTTGCAAAAATAAGATTGTTAAAACAAACTATCAAGAAGAAGCATGAAACCAGTGAAATTAATGAAAATAGAGAAATAACCACAATCATCACCAGATTAAGAACGGAACATTTTAAAGGAATGAAAAGTCAGCCAGATGGTACTAGAAGCTGTGAAATTTGCAAGAACTGTTCGGGAGTTGAACTAACACCTGCCAATATCTATTCTTGTCCAGCAATTGCTGCTGCTCTACAGAAAATCAACAATAACCCTAGAGAAAAGCTTTACTCCATCAAAGTTAAACAGATTGCCAACGCTACAGACTCACAGCCATATCTAAAAGCTCTTCAATGGACTCTACAACAACAGCTTCTTAAATTGCTTTTGCCTTTGAGAATTCAAGTCAGTGCAACTAGTATAAGAAGGTACTCTAGATTTACAGGAAATCTTACATGGCATTTAATTGACTCATCAATTGCATTAACAAATTTAGCTGTTTGGACACAAACTGAATCAGTGATCCTTCCCTTTGAGAATTCAAGAGCGAATTCAACGAATTCAACTTCAAAAAATGCTTCAATATTTTCATTACAATTATCATTAAACTTTACTATATAATGACTTAACATTTTGAAAATTCTGCATTTTGTAATGAAGATTTGGAACTTTCACTTGTTATTCTTGAATTACCATTCATTTTCTTCATTACGTAACATTCACATATTAATCCTGTCAGCTACTGTTGCATTTATATAGTGAGGAAGTATATTTTTACTCAGGTTATTTTTGTGCATATAATCCTATCATTTACAACATTAGTAAATTCTTCTTCTACTCTTATCTTCAAAATAAAAATAAACATTTCAGTAAGGAAATACTGTGAGTAGACATATTACTTAAAATTATAATAACAGAATTAACTCAGGTAAAATATTATTTATTAGTAGAATTTTCTCCTGAGTATCACAGGCATCATCAGTACATGTAAAAAGGCTAATTAAACAATAATAATTCCAAAGGGCACCACCTAAGTAGCTCATGTAAGATAGCTAAACAAGGGTCATTAAGTTTCCTAACTTATTTAAAATATATATATACACACACACACACACACACACACACACACACACACACACTTGGGTTTCTTTTTATGCAGATTTGAAGTTATGCAGTGCATACCTTCAAATGAAGTTTAATTTTGCATGTGAGTAAGTGTTTGTCTTTTCATTATCGAAAGTCTAAATTTTGCTAATTTTTATTTTAAGGATTTAATTTGGCCCAATAGAGGAAAAAAGCACCAATAAAAGCAATTTCTTTGGAAATGAAAATTTGCAATTTTAGATCACTTAGCAAAAGGAGAGGGATATATGGCGATTGGTAAACATTTTAATTTAGGCCAATCTACTATAAAAGCAATTAAAAAGAGTGAAGTTGCAATAAGAAAATCTGTCATTTCTGGCACAAAAACTAAGTGCCAAATTATCATCGTACTTAAGAGATGCTTTATTAGAAAAAACGGAACGAGCACTCGTAATTTGGATTGAAGAATTAACTGAAATAAGAATTCCTATAAATGGTTATTTAATTAAATAAAAAGCTCTACAGTTTTATGAACAGATGAAGCAGTTGGAGCCGTCTACTTCCACTTCCCAGGCTGATAAAGAATTTTCGGCTAGCAAAGGATGGTTAACCGAGTTTTAAAAAGGAATGCACTTCATAACATGAAGATTACAGGTGAGGTTGCAGCAGCAGATGAAGAAGCAGCAAAAAATTTTCAAGACAAATTCAGCCAAAATTATTGAAGATGGTGGATATTGTCCCAATCAAGTGTTTAATGCTGATGAAACTGATTGTTTTGGAAGAAAATGCCTAGTTGAACTTTAATCGCAAAATCTGAGAAAAAAGCAAGTGGGTTTAAAGCAAGCAAAGATCAAGTAACGTTGTTGCATCAGGAGTTCGAATGTTGAAACTCATCCTAGTAAATCGATCTCTAAGACCACGTGCTCTAAATAGCAAAGATCTAAAACAGTTGCCGATACTGAAACAAAAAAGACCAGTTTTGGTCTTTTTTGTTTCAGTCACCCCTATTATGTCGATCTGGTACTTATCTAATTCCTCAGCTAGCTCGATTTCTTTGCCATTCAGGCTTCTTACGTTGATAGTACCGATCTTTAACTCAGGTGATGTTGAGTTGGGGTTTGTTTTCAGATTTGTTCCAGTAGCTGACTTTTTGCTGTTCGCCCTGGTTCCTGGCAAAAACAACAGGGGCCTTGTTTAACCGGGCGAAGCCCCATCCGGCATGAAATTTTGTCATGTTGTAGCATCATTTTTTATTTTGGTTTAAGCAATAAGAATATAATTTGGTCGGCTAAATCCCAAATTACCAGCCTATCCTCGTTCGTTCAGTATCCAAATAGATACCCAACAGGGTGTGCACCACGAGAAGGTGAGGATTGGACATTAGGTCAGAAGCCCTGGTCGGTTCTCCGCATTCCTTTAAAGACTATGTGGAGGTCTCCTCTCAGTTATACAGCTTTGACGAAACAAATGCACTGTGATCTAACGTCGATATTCGTTTACCCTTGTCATTGCACATTACGTCATTCCTAACTGTAACTGCTCATGCAGCAGTGTATTTTTAGTATGCTTACGTGCCTTATTTCTGTGAGATATGAAATGTTTATTATTGGTGCATGTATGTGGTGAACTATTTTTTGTAAATCTTATTTTATTTTGTTAAAATAACATATAATTATTTATTTATTTTAGATACAAGGCTGAATTACGACGAGTGTCACTGTTGAAAATATGAAAAGAATAATATTTTTTCAATTATCGTTACATGAAACAAATGCACTGCGATCTTCGTTTGCTGTTGTTGCACGTTACGTCATTAGATACACTGGCCACCACTGTTCTGAAATCAAATTTGATTCCTGTAAATTTGAAACCATGTGTAGCTTTATATACCTGGGATCAGAAGTTAATTATAAAAATGACATCAATGTTGAGATTCAGAAATGCATTCTTTCTGCAAATAGATGCCTCTTTTGACTTTGTAAACACATAGTCACAGATTTTTTTTCTTGTTCTTCAAATGTATGTATGACTAAAAAGTCTATATAAGACTAGAATTAACTGTTCATTAATGATATAGGAAAGGATTTGAGAAGAAGTGTTCATTTGTTTGCTGATGATGCAAAGTTGGGTAGAGCAATAGTGAGTGCACAAGATGTCAAAATTTTGCAAGATGATTTGGATAGTTTGGAGGACTGGGCTAAGGAGAATGAATGTCAATTTAATGTGGCATAGTGTAAGGTTATGCATTTTGGGGTGATAAGATTAGCAGCAGTATATCACATTGGTGGAACCGTACTCCAGGAGATTGATGAGGCCAGGGATTTGGGAGTGTTGGTGGATAGAGAGTTGAAGTTTAGGGGGCACATTGCAAAAGTGGCTAAATCAGCTCATCAAATCACTTGGTTGCTGGGTGTTAGAGCTAGGTTTTTTACTTGGAGAGTGGCGAATGAGTGGAATAAGCTGCCAGAGTCTGTTGTGGGTGCCATGACTGTGAATGAGTTCAAGGCGAGTTATGATAGATACTGTGTGAATGTCGAATAGTTGTTCTTGACATGATGTTAGGGCCTCCCTCGATGAGTCTAAGGACTCCTTGGAGTTGCCCATAATAATAATAATAACTTATTCCTCTGAAAACTGGGTATTATCAATGGTAGATGAAAGACTGTTAGATCTGTTTGAAAGAAGGATTCTCAGACATTTTTTGGAGCAGTACAAGAGAATGGGATGTGGAAAAAAGATACCATTATGAATTGTATAGATTATTTAATGAGCAAGACATTAAGTACATTAAAATCGATAGATTAAATTAGACAAGGCATATTATATGCATTTCCTCAAAGAAAGTGAAAATAAGACAGGGACTCCTTCAAGGGTAGCGTTTTGAGCCCACTCCTTTTTTCCATCTACTTAAATGAGTTAGACAAAAATATAAATAAAGAAACCAAAATAGCTATGTTTGCTGCTGATTTGGTCTTAGAAACAGCAGAAGGTCACTTAAACAAAGCCATTGAAAGTTTATCTACACTCTGTGAAAACCACAAAATCAAAATTAACTCTACTAAATCAGAAATTTGTGTATTTACCATTAATAACCACCTCAGAAAGTGGAGACCAAAGATTAAGCTAATTACATTTAATGAAAACCCCAAATACCTTCGAGTTACTCTGGATTCATCACTAAGCTTCAATAAACATATCAACACTGTTGCAGTCAGAGCAAAAAGAAGACTAAATATCATGAAAAGTATCTCTGGTAGAGAGTGGGGAGCTGATTCTAAAACCTTAAAAGTCAGTACTCCTCTATTATCCGACCCATAATTGAATATGCTTCGCCCATCTGGATGCAAAAAATCACAAACCAGTTTAGACAAGCTTATAAAAATTCAGAAAAATGTAACTAGAATCATATGTGGACTAAGGAATACAACTCCTGGAAAAATAGCAGAATTCGAATCGAACCTTGTTCCTTTAAAAATTAGGTGGCAAGAAAATCTTACTAAATTTGTAAAAAAAAAAAAAAAAAAAAAAAAAAAAAAAAAAAAAAAAAATAGCCAACTTTGCACATCATAGAACAAGTGAACTTTTTAAAAAATGCCAACCAACAAACAGAATAAAGAAAACATAGACAATGCATAAAATCATGGAAAATAAAATAGTCAACTACCCAGCATTTCCTCCAACTCATGACAGGAAAAATATAGTTATTATTTTGAAATAGGGAAACTGGAGGAAAAAAAGCCTAGAAAACCCTGAAATCTTGAGATCATTAGCTTTTTTTTCAAAAATAATGAAATATGGACCTGACTCAATAAAGATCTACACAGATGGCTCCAAAAATCCAAATGGAATTCTGGGAGTGGTGTACTTATCTATAGCTCTTAAAATATACAGCTAAAAACAACTAACAGTATTGGATGTAACTTATACCATGCAGAATTAATAGCCATTAACACAGCACTGCAACATTTGGATAAACAAAACCCAAAGGAATTTATAATTTTCACAGATTTCTTAGCAGCCCTTCAAGCTATTGAGAACTGCTACACTAATGTAATCCAATCCTATGGCCTCCTCTTTTAAGAGGGTTGCAGCTGATGAACAGTCTGCTTCCATGCCTCTCTATCTTCTGTATCTTGCTTCGGTAAGACTCTTGGCCATCCAGTCTTTGATGTTGTCTTTCCATTGCAGTCGGGGTCTTCCTCTCCTTCCTTCCACCATCCCCTGCAATACTATTCTGGGAAGCTCTCCAGAAGAAACCCTCATCAAATGTCTTGCAAATGCTATTTTTCTTCTTTGGATACTAGCCATATATACTCTCTTTTCATCTTGAATCTTTTAAGAACCTCTTCATTGCTCACTCTTTCAGTCCAGCTGATACAATCCATTTTTCTCGAGCACCACATTCATTTGGTCACTCATCTCCTTATTGATCATCCAGGATTCACATCCATACATTCCCATGCCCCAGATCATTGTCTTGAGGATTCTTACTTTTAACTGTTGTTCAGATTTTTGTTTCCTAATATGTGGTATATTTGGAAAAATACTGCTTTTTTAATTCCGTTCTTAATTTCATAATTAAATCTGTTGTCATCTGTTATCCAACTCCCAAGGTATTCAAAACTTGGGATTTGGATAACAGATGACAATAGATCTAATTATGAAATTAAGAACAGAATTAAAGAATTCTCTATTCTTTGTCCATTCAAAGTGATTTCCATCCCATCATTTCCTTTCCTTGAAATCTTCATCACTTTTGTCTTCTGAACATTTATTTTCATTTTATATCTCTCATTTCCAACCCTGTTCAGTCTATTCAAAATTCTTTGCAAACCTTCTTCTGTTTTGCTCATCATAATTACAATACAATGTCATCTGCAGATTTTCCAAAGCCTCCCTCATCATCCATTCACTTATAGACATTAAAAAGGAGTGGTGACATCCTACACCCTTTCTTATGGAGATCCATTCAGTATCCTCTCCTTCAAATCTAGCCCTGGCTTCTTGAGTTTTATGTATTCTGAACAACAGCCTGATAATTTTTCATCTATTCCTATTTTATGCAAAATATCAAATAAAACATAGTCATTAATATTAGTGAAAGCTTTTTCCTAATCCACAAAGCATAGATATAAATCTTTATTGCATGCAATCGTTCTTCTCCCCAATATCTGTAGTGTTGTAATAGTTTCCCTGGTTCCCCTGTTTCTCCTGAAACCAAACTGTGCTTCATTTAATTCTCTCTGTATCATCTGTTCCATTCTTCTATATATTATGTTGATTAGGACTTTTGCAACATGGCTAATCAAACTGATAGTTCTGTACTTATTGCAATCCATCGTTCCTGTAGTCTTGGGAATAGGAATAAAATTAGATCTTATGAAGTCTTTACATATTCTATTCTCCTCCAGACTTCTATTAAAGATGATGGATAGAAGTTTTATTCCTTCCTTTCCCAATGCCTTCAGCAGCTCTCCTTGAATATCATCCACTCCTGGAACTTTCCTGTCCTTTATTCTTTTAATGGCTGTTTCGGTTTTCCATTCCTTAATTTCTGGGGTATCATCATTTTCTATCTGATCACATTCCAGATTATCTTCATCTCCATAAATTCCTGTTACATACTTCTTCCAACTTATCATTTTCTCATTTTTTTCCAACAAAATCTTCTCAAAGCACCACTTTTTGTCCTTCCCTTTTTCCCTAAAATCAAGTTCAAGCCTTCATAGACCTTTTTCATATTCTTTGTTGTATCATTTTCCTCTATTTCCTTGCAGACCTGATTGAGCCAGTCTTCCTTTTCCATTTTAGCCAGAATTTTTACTTGTTTATTGATCTCTTTATATCTGACTTGGGCTTCATTGTTGTTCTTATTTTTCCATTTTCTTCTTTCATCCATTTTTTTCTATCACTTCCTCAGTAATCCAGGCCTTCCTTTCTCTCCTCTCTGCCTCACTCAGAAGATGTTTAGCACATTCCTAGCCATCAAGAAATACTTAGAGACAAAGCAAAAAACATAAAAAAACTACATAAAGATTCCGAAATAATTTTCCAATGGATTCCATCCCATATGGGATTGAAGGGAAATGAAACTGCAGATGAAGTATCAAAAATGGCTGCAACATCAAGTGATACCACAGATTTTGATCTTTTTAAAACTACTCAAAAAGAAAATGTATAAAGAATGATTCTCCAGGACATGACTCACCACTAGTATTCAGCAGATAAACCAAGAGCAACTTAAACACAAAGTTTAATCGTTGTGACACTACCATGATCTCTCACCTCAAGACCAATCAAGCTTAGCAATGGCAAAAAGGTCTTCCCTATCTGCAAAATCTGTAACATTGAGGTAGCATCACCACTGCATTTACTAACTTGTATGAATATATCTAAATGTGAACTTTATAACAACCCAGAAGAGGTGCTGTATTTTATGCAGCACTTTTTCTCAATCAGGTCTGCAAGGAATTTGACCTCTATGATCTGGTGTAATAATACCATAGGATAATAAAAAAAAGTTTAAAAATTAAAAAATATTATATGCATGGATAATAACAGTTAAGAAGATATTCTATGCTAGGCCAGAAGGAAAAAGGAAAATTATTGGAAAACCTAAATTGAGATGGGAAGATGGAGTGATACAGAATATTAAGACTTTGGCAGTTAAAAACTGGAGAAACTTAGCAATGAATAAGGAAGGCTGGCAGAAAAAGACCAGGGCCCACACAGGGCTGCCGAGCCAATGATGATGATGTTTTAAAACATCACCTATAACCATACTTATATAAAGTAGACCGATACCACGGGTGAGTAAAATTTTGCTTTGGCTAATAGATTTAAGTTGTATTTCTGGAGCCCTGGCCACATAGATGATGTTTTTACAATTTGGAATCATACAGAAGCAGAACTCCATTCATTTCTACAAAATCAATTTATATCCTCAAATTAAATTTACACAAAAAATCATCAAGAGCAATTTCCTTTCTAGACATAAACATGAAGTGGGAACATGATGGATCACTTTCTGTTTCCATCTACTGAATACTATCTTTTACAGAATGCATATATACATATATATGTGTGTGTGTGCACGCATTCATAATACATATGCTCGTAGTCCATCTCAAAAGTATGGTATTGTAAAATCCTTAGTATCTAGAGCAGCAGCACCCTGCCAATAAAATTTGGGGTTCTGCAATAAAATTAGTCTTTGAGCTCTAATTAATAGTTTAAAATATGTATGAAAAATTTATTTAAATAAAGTTTCAAAAATTATAAATATTATGTTTCTCTCTCCCTTCAAGGAAAAAATTTAAATATTTTAACACAAAAGATTAATTTTGATCATTATTACAAAAGTTACAATACTGGACCATGGCTGTTGAAAAAATAATAATATAGATCCATTTCCAACTTTAAATTACTTTTTACAGGAATCGAACTGTGAAATTCGAAAAGAAATTATTTGGCATCTAAAATCAATTAATATGGCATTAAATGAACATTTCCTGTACTAAAAGATGAATAACTATTGGGTTTTCAGTCCTTTCAATATTAAAGAAAAACCAGAGGAACTATCTATTTCAGGATATAAAAAATTTCATTGTCCTGGCATCAAACTTCCAAATAAAAGTTAAATGTAATGAAGTTTCATTAAATGAATTTTGGTGAGACTTAGAAGAATATCCAAATTTATTCCAAAGGGCAGTTTATTGTTTGTTGCTGTTTAGTACCAGATATTTGTGTGAAAGTGGATTTTTGCCCTACAGTGTGACAAAAAACAAAATACAGAAAATTGGATGCCACATATTAGAATTCAGTTGTCCATTAAACCAAAGTTTGAAAAAATATTGAAAGAAAATTAAAAGTTTAATCCTTCACATTAATACCAGTTTGAATTAATAATATTTGCTGTGGATCCATTATTAGTCTGTTTTACCTATATTTTTAATAAATAATTTTTGATTTGTTTTATTTATAATCATTAAAAATTGTCAGGGTTCCAAAATTTTTTATCAAGTTGCAAAGGGTTCTGCAATTAAAATAAGTTGGGAACTGCTAATCTAGAGCACACAAAATTTGTTCCTCTGAAGGATCACTCATATACAAAACTGGAAACTGTCAAACAAAGCTTGACTAAGTTGCACAAAAAATAATTAATAGCCCTCTATACATCATCCAAGCGAGAAAGAAGTCCGCAGGGCTCTACCTTATATTCTGAATGCTACATATTCAGAAATAATATTTTTTTGAGTATGTAGCAAAGATTATGAAAACAAAAAAAAAAAAATGCAAACTCATTACTACCTTCAAGCACATCAACCAAATTATAATCTGCTAACTTCTCCAAAGGACAAACCTTCACAAATAATGGTACTAAGTATGTTTGTGCAACTTGTCTTACTACAGACAAATAGGAAGATTTTGAAAAAATACATTATTTAACGTCAAACTATATTTGTCTTAACAAATCTCATAAATCTGACCAAATAGAACATAGAATTGAAACTACTAGCCATGAAATGGCTAGTAGTTTCAATTCTATGTTAAAAAATACACAGATGAGTGGATAAATATGAATATTTATTCTAGAAAGTGCTGAAGCTGTACTGTATGGACCATACCTTAATTGTAATGACTGCCTTGCCATCTTGAAAGTTAGAGGAACTCTCAAATGTATTGAACAGGCTATATTTAATTTTTATTTTCAGCTCAGTAATCCTAATGAAGACATGACTGCAAGTATAGAGAGATTCTAATGTAATGCATATATTCCCCTGTTTGTTTTCTTCAGATCTCACTTTTTTTTTCTTTTTTTTGCTTATACAGATGGTATCATACAATTCTGCTTCTTAATCCTTCCTCTTCTACCTTTTACAGTGTCGAGGTGTTTTTCTTTTCTCTTTTTTTCCCAACTGCAACTGTCTCAAGGATAAGGTGTTTGTCCCTGTGCCTCCCGGTGTGTTCACGTCAGGTTTGCCTGTTCTGGTGGGGGGAATGAACCCCCCCCCACCTCTGTATGAGATCGGCTAACTCGCCTTTCGTCGAAAGAGACCAGATAAAGGTTGCTGACATCACTGATAGGAATTGAACCCGGGTCTTTCCAACCAAAGAGCTTCATCTATAACAACTGAGCTAAAGAAGCTCATCATACGATATGTAAGATGAAATATTTGTACAATAAATCATTTTTACTGCAATATACATGTGATTTTATAGTTAAGAAAACTCCATAGGTCTCATTATACATGAGGTTGACACCAGTTGAGTAAAATTTATTTTGAACAGGGAATTTTCTTTAAAAACTTAATGATTTATGTGTAAATGAAATACAAAACATTCCAGCATCCCATGTTTTCATGTTAGACTCAGTGGCCTATCGTGGCGTCTTAGAAAATACAAAGCAGTATACTTGAAATCATATTTGACAGTACATTGATAAAAATATACAAATAACATAAAATAATTAACAGTGACTCTGGTATCACACTTAAAAAAGTAATACCTCATTGTTTTCAAATTGAAACAGTGAAGTATTCTAGATATACAGTTACACCCCAAGTTACGTAATAAATCTGCTAGCACGTATGAACATGTTTGTGGCTTTGCACAGGTGCATCTTTGACAGCCTTATTGCAGTACAGTAGTAGATGCCTTGCATGGTTAGCTCAGTCACTTGCTATCACTGCTAGTTTCATTGTTTTTTACCCTTAAAGTGGAATGCAAATGCAAAACTGAATGCGCTGGTAATAAATCTAAAAAACAAAGGTCTACAAAACGAAGGGACGACTAGTCGAGGTTTTTAACTTGATAGACATGCTGTTAGCAAATAGAATCGATGGATCTGAACACTGAGTGGTTCGAAAATGTTAGTTGCCGTATCTATTCTGATATGTCTAGCTGCAAGGCCATCTACGAGGACAAGAAGCGTGTGACCACACAATCTACTCTAGACATGTTTGTGAGATGCCGTTCATAACAAAGTCAAGATGACAACTCAGACGACCCCAACTACCCTCAGCATTCAACATTAAAAGGGGTAAAACTTCCTGCAGAACATCATTCCTTGGAACAGCCAACTTAGCTGTCACAAGACATTTTTTTATTTGAAAAGTGAATATTTCAGTTTGTTTTTATATTCTTTTATATTATGTATTTTTCATATTTACAGTATATATATTATGCAAATACAACTGATAATTTTTTTTATAATTGAATTTTTTTTTTCATCACCCTAAAAATGAAAACTATTAAAAATGGAAAATATCTGATTAATGGCAAAAAAATTAATGTAAGACAGTGGTACGAGTAGCCATTGAACATTTTATTGTATGTATGTAATTTACAAATTTGACTTACGTAAAATTCGAGTTATGTAAAGGTTTACAGAATGCATTACTTACGTAACTCGGGGTGTAACTGTATTATGAAAAAAAAAAAATTTTTTTTTTTTTTTTTTCAGAAATTCTCTTAATTTTTGCTTAAAAACAGTGACCATAATTTCAATCTTTGACTAATTTATTCAAAATAGAGATGATATTGTAGTTTTCTTCATATTAGTTTGTGAAGCAACATATATGACAAATTAAAATTTTGATTCATTTATTTTTTCTGATGAAAAATATTCAGATGTTCCACACTCTCCTTCATTTATTTATTTTTTTCAGGTATTACCAATGCTGAGTTTATATGTGGCAAAGTAGAGGACATAATTTATGAGGTAATACAACATGCTGTTGATTCTGATATTCTTGCTGTTGTTGATCCACCAAGAGCTGGATTACGTAAGTGTTTTTAGGAAGATAAAAGTTTAATGTTATGAGATCACATTTCTGATAGATAAAATATGGATAATTTTCTGTTGTCACTTGTGTTAATGTCATATTATCATCTTAAAAAAAATGAATATAATACGTTTGCTTGACATATTGCAAATGTAACATATGGGTTATCCTGTTCACATATATAAAAAAAAAACATTGTAAACAAAGTAAAATTTTTATTACAGACCTTAATTACTTTAATTATTGGCAAGTGAAAATATCAAGAAAGAGAAGCCAGGAAGAAGCCTGAGATATGGATGGAGTTGTACAGGAAGGCTTAGGTATTCATTATCTATAATAAAGCTTAATGGGATAATTAACAATAAGAGAAAAAAAATACATTTATTAAACTCACTAATATTTCACTGGTTTTCTACTCAACATCATCAGAGTACAATGTAACTGTGACAGGCACACAGCACTAAACCAAGTAATCATAGAAACAATTTATAAATTGTAACCAACACTCAATGTCCTTACTTGGTTCCCTCTGTGGGTCAGATGACTACAAAGTTAATTCAGAGAAGTCTGGCTGTTAGGTCTTAAAATGATAATCTCCCAGATCTTTCGTAAATTAATACAACTATACTTCTGGAGGTTGGGAGAGTGCTTCATAGCTGATTCTAAGAACAGCCTTTCAGACCTGTAATGACTTCTGTGTATCCTTCTGATCCTATGTAAAGGAGTATGTAAGGCATGCCAATCCTAACTTGCCATATGGATGGTCTTGGATGTAATTTTTATGTTCTTCAAGGTGTATGTTAACGAATCTACCAATCTGTCCAAAGTAGACTAACTTGCAGGCACAAGGAATTTTATATACTCCTGGATGTACAACAGGATATAGTTGATCTTTAGCAGAACATCTAAAAGTAGCTAGTTGGATGAAAGTGGTGTGGAGCAGGAGCACGCCGGCCATGTGTAATGCATGTGATGCACACAGGTGCCAAAGAGGAGGAAATACTTAAAAAAAAAAAAACGTTTTTTTAAAGTGATTTTTTATTGGAGGCAGGGAAATAGGGGCACCAACTAAAGTTTTGCACACAGGTGCCGGACACTACTGGTGCCCTTGGTATGGAGATCATTTTACAAGAACTTTGGCTATTTTTTCTGATATACCTGTAACGTATGGAATGGGAATGGTTTTGTTGTGATCCTGTGTGTTGGATATAGGACGGATGGGTGGTGGAGGGGGGGGGGGGGGAGTTGCATGTAATATTTTAACTATTTTATATGATCTGCAGACATTGGCTAAAAAGGTGTTGCGAAGGACCCTAAGCACAGTTTCAAGGTCTGTGTCATTTGAACAAATACAGTAAACCCTTGCCGAACGCAGGAGTTACTTCATTAATACATTGCGCGCATGGCAAAATCATGTTCCGCAAAGTTAACTTTCTATGGAAAAAAATGTGTTAGGTATAGTTCAAATTAAGAAAGTATGTATGTATAATATTGAAAGGATTTTTATTACTGCTTAATAAGTAGGTACATGATACAATTATTTTTTTAAAAAGCTAGTGATTTTTGCTTGGGACAATGACTGATGCAACTCTTTAAAAGTTTCGCAGTAAGGAGCGCAGAGTTTTTCAATGCCTTTCATAAAGTGTCCTCTTCTTTCGTTCTTCATTTGGGTCAATCTCCATTGCAAAATCAGACGGTTCCTGTGCCTTTTTTAACAATTCGTTTAACTTCTTGTAAGTTAAAGGCGTTTTATCTTCTTCTTCACTATCACTGCTTTCACTGTTGGCTGGTGTTACAAGATCATCCAATTCTTCATTCGTAATTTCTCGATTGTCATTCATGATTAATTCTTTGACTTCCCCTTCTTCCATATCTGAAAATCCTTCGCCGCCAATTGCTTTTGCAATTTGTACAATTTCTTTGGCTTCATTTTCAATCGATGGAAATCCTTTAAAATTGTTGACAACTTCTGGTCAGAGCTGATGCCAGCAAGCATTCAATGTTGTTGAATTCACTTGTTCCCATGTGAGTTTAATCATTTCTATGCAGTGGCTTATGTTGATTTGCTTCCAAAATGCCATTAGCGTGTCGTGCTTTCCTTCATCTGGTGCTTTATTTGCAGAGATGTAAATAAAGCACCAGAATTCAAAGCCTGACATAATAGGCTTTGAATGTTTTTATGATCCCTTGATCCATTGGTTGGATTAAAGAAGTGGTGTTAGGTGGGAGGAATAAAACCTCTACATTTGGATGCAATGTTGTGAGGGCTTCAGCATTGTGCCCTGGAGCATTATCGAGAATTAGAACTTTGAAGCACAGATTTTGCTGTTCTAAGTAATGTTTGACTTCTTTAACAAATGAATTTTCAAACCAGTTATCAAAGAGGGCTTTTGGAAGGACTTTTAATGGGATTATATTGATCAAGTGCATATAATAAACAACTACGTTATACTAACTAGTTTCACCAACTAAGGCTGTTAGCATCTTCAGGGTACATAACTGATGTAAGGCACTAAAAAAGTAAAAAACTGTTACAAACTATAATCAACTGATTCCAATTATATTCCAATTATAGTTGTTTATTATATGCACTTGAACAATATAATCCCATTAAAAGTCTTTCCAGATTAATATAATTGGAATCGGTTGATTATAGTTTGTAACAGTTTTTTACTTTTTAGTGCCTTACATCAGTTATGTACCCTGAAGATGCCAACAGCCTTAGTTGGTGAAACTAGTTCATATAACATAGTTGTTTATTATATGCACTTGATCAATATAATCCCATTAAAAGTCTTTCCAGAGCTTTTTGGTCAAGAAAATTAAACGTTTTTTAACATAAAGAGGGATTTTTGTTACCCAAGCTTTTCTATTCCACTTCCACACAACGGGCAATTGCTCAAAATTTTTTCCCTGCAATGCACGAGGCGTTTTAGATCAATAAATGAGCAGAGGCTTGCACTTGAAGTCGCCTGATGCATTTCCACAAAAAAGCAAAGTGAGTCTATCCTTAAAAGCTTTAAAACCTGGGGCAACCTTTTGTGTCTTTGTGATGTAGGTTCGTTGTCCAATTCGCTTATAAAATAGGTCCATCTCATCCGCATTGAAAACTTGTTGCGGAACGTAACCCCTCTCTTCAATGAATTTCAAAAATTGGGGTTTGAATTTCTCTGCTGCTTCTTTATCTGCAGAGCCAGCTTCTCCCTGAAGCTTTACATTGTGCATATTAAAACGATGCTTAAAGTTTTCAAGCCAACCTTTGTTTGCTTGAAAGTCACTTTTCTCTGACAATTGGCCATCTTTATTTAAACCGAACGAAAACAAATCTAAAGCTTTGTTTCAAATAGCAACACCATCCACAACTGAGCCTTTTTCGTTTACTTGATTGTCAATCCAAGCTATTAATATTTTTTCCATCTTTTCCAAATGCGAAATTCTTCTTGAAACTTGAGCAACCTTTGTCGCAGTATTGTCTGAAGCTTTGACGAAGAATAAAGATGAAGTATCAAGCAATACTTCGTCTTTATTTGAGTTGTAAGTCAGCAGTTAGAACTGAAGGAAGTACAGGAAGATGGTTTGATGTTAAATCTGGTGGTAGACAATGATGTACATTATCCCTTCTGTTATTCATTATTTATATGGATCACATTATGAAGGAAAGTGATACTAAACCTGATATCAAAATTGGAGATATTAATCTCAGTTAACATCTCCAATTTAGAACTATAACATCATCCACATAAAGTAAAGAGAATGATGTTATAGTTCTAAATAAATTCAGTACAAGATTCCATGACTAAATTGTATAACTGTTGTAATAGATTAGTGAATGTCAGCAATAACAAGACAAAGACAATGAAAATAGGCAGAAACATTGAAAATATGAACTGCATTGTGAATGAAGAACCTATAGAACGAGTAAAATGTTTCAGCTACTTAAGCATAATTTTTTGTGCAGGTGGTAAATTAAATATGGAAATAGACAACAGAATCAACAAAGCTGGTATGGTAGGTAGTCAATTGAATAAATTCATATGGAATAAGAGAGAAGGAACACTAAATTAGCTGTATACAAGACAGTGTTCAAACCAATTTTAACTTATGGATCTGAGAGCTGGGTCAGAAGTAAAACACTTGACCAAAGACTAGAGACCACAGATATGAGAGTCCTGAGAAAGATTATAGGTGTGAGTAGATGGCATCAGTGGCAATATCATATTAAAAATAAGGATATTAGGAAAGAACTTGGCATTGTTAGCAGAGGTAATCTCAGGTGATATGTTCACTTAAACAAAAAGGGAGAGGAAAAATTAGCAAAACAAGTGTTCTCTGCCAGGTTGGCAGGAAAAACATCCAGAGAAAGACCGAAATATAGTTGGATTCATAGTGCCTTAGAAGACAGAAATATAAGATTTCATAACGTTGGAGTCTTGACAGATAACAGATTGATTTGGAATAAAATTGATAGAAAGTTAGTATTTTTACTAAATAGCTTAAGGAAATTACAACGTATACTAGGATATACATTAAAATAAATTTTAATACACTTCCAATATTTCGGCAACGTCACATTGCCATTTTCACAGGAACTTAAAAACAAGACACGTGCACACAAGCACAACAAACAGTAAATGAAGACGAAGCAGGAAGTTATTCTTTTTCATAAAAGTCCTGATGGTGCCCCCTAGCAGGCAATGTTGGTATTCTTGGGTGATTGGACTGAAGGTCTTCTGATGTAGATTTCCCAAATTTGGGCAGTCTCATGCAACCAAATTTGTTGAGGTTTGGATTGTTTCTTAGGGCTGAGGCTGATTCCATGAAAAGCCTTTCGTAATTGAATTTACTACGGTGCATTATCTTGGCTTTCTTCCACCGTATTCTATGACGGGTATCCAGCGCATGCTCTGCAAGACCAGAGTGGCTGTACTGGTGAAACCAGATGTAGTCCTTGTGTTCTGAAATTCTGATATTAGCTGTCCTGCCTGTTTGGACAAAGTAGGACAGCTTACAGCTGCAAGAGACCTGGTATACTCCAGGTAGGTCTGGGGGGGAGAGGTTGGTCTTTAGTAGAGCGGATAAGGGATGCCAATTTTTTATATGGTCTGTAACAAGAAGTTAAGTCATGTTTTTTAAGTATTTTTGTAATTTTCGTGGCTTGGGGTGCTTGAAAGGTCATCTTCGAGTGCCTGGATAGCTAAGTTAGCATCATTCAGGAAACGGCGAGTCTTAGCGATTTGTTCCCTGAGCAAAGCTTGGCTGGCACTTTATAATACAAAGAGCCTTTTGTGAAGTGAAAAGGAATTTAGTAATGATGTACTATCATAATATCCTGTACACACCTTGAGGGTATATGTCAGGAATTTGATGATGATGAGAATTTTTAATAGATATGGGAGAAAAGCGATTTAGATGAATGTTTAGCCAGTTTGTGGGTCCGGCTGTCTATGCTATCTACTATCGGACAAAGGGAGGTATTGCGTTTGTGAATTTTAGGGACTCTGTATATCTGAGGTTGTTGGATATGATAAGATTTAAGTTTCTTTGTAATTAGTCCAGGATATAACTTCTTTTTTTTTTTTAGTAATTTGAACACTTTTTTTCCTTTTGGGATTTTGTAGGATCCTAATCTGTGATCTGATAAGTGGGGGAGTCTTTAAGAAGGTGATTCATTTTTCTGTTTTCTCTGCTTGGTTCATAATGACAGTGGCATTGTCCTTATTGGCTTTGGTTACAATATTTTTTTTTATTCTTATATTTCTTTCTAAGTGCTAATTTTCTTTTGGTGGAATGTTATTCGTTGGAGATGTGGATTTACTTAGAATACCACCCACAAACTTCTGTTTTAATCTTAAATAGTTTAGAATAGTATTTGTGTTTCCAACATCTGTTGAGGTTGTTGGAACACCACAAATACGAAGTCAGGAACAAATAGCAAGTTGGGATTGGCTGAGAATACCCTGGATACTCGTTCAAATAGGATCAGAAGGAGAAACAATATCTTTATTACATAGAAGTCGTTACAAGTCTGAGAGGCTATTCTTAGAATCATAGAATCAACATCAGCTATGAAGCACTCTCCCAACCACAAGTATGGTTGCATTAGTTTACCAAAAATCTGGGAGACTATATCCTTTAAGAAGTAATAGCTGGACTTCTCTGAATTAACTTTATAGTTATCTTACCCTTAGAGGGTATCACATTAGGTGTCAGTTACAATTTAAATTGTTTCTACAATTACTTGGTTTAGTGCTGTGCACTCACAGTTTCATTGTGCCCTGATGATGCTGGTTAGAAAACCTCTGAAATCTTATTGAGTTTAATAAATGTATTTTTTCCTCTTGGTGTTAGTTATACCATTAAGCTTTATTTATGATATAGAGGAAATGATAGAATTAGCAGGAAGTATTTATTTATGCCAAGTTTCTTCCTCATCATCAAGTTCCTGACATATACCCTCATATGAGTGTACAGGATCTTACAAAAAAGTTATATCATTACTAACTTCCTATCAACCATTTCCCTCCATTATCAGATCTTTATCTCTTTTAAGGCATTTTTTACTGTCAAATCCACCTACATCTTGCTCTTTCTCAAGATCTTTTTCCTGCCTTCCTGGCAAAGGACACCTGTTTAGCTATTCTTTACTCTCCCTGGATAGCTCTTCTGATGCATTTCTGAATGATAACAATGTCAAGTTCTTTCCTAATATCCTCCTTTTTAATATGATACTGCCACCATTGATGGTATCTGTTCAGTCCCCCCCCCCTTAATCTTTCTCAGGACTCTCATATCTGTGGTCTCCAGTCATGAAGAGTTTTATTTCTAACTTAGATCTCAAATCCATTAGCTAAAATTGGTTTAACTGTTGTATGTAAGCTATTTTAGTGTTTTGACACTAAACTAGCTGTATTCTCTCTCTCTTATTCCATATAAGTTTATTCAGTTGACTTAGGTTAGGAATGGCTAAAACAGCAGTCAGAGACCTGTCTAAAATCTGGAAGGATGGATCTATCTCCATGGGAACAAAGTTGAGGATTTTAGATGCAGTTGTTTTTCCAACAGTGACTTATGGATGCGAGACTTGGAACCTAAAGAAGTCAGATAAAAAATGGATATCTGCTTTTGAGATGTGGTGTTACAGAAGGCTGTTGATGATATCATATACTGAAATGCATACAAATGAATGGGTGTTAGAAAAGATTAGTAGAACTTTAAGGCTCCTTAAGGATATTGACAGAAGAAAGTTAAAATATTTTGGACACATAGAAAGGATGGAAGGAGGACTTCTCAGAACAGTAATAGAAGGTAAAGTTCCTGGAAAAAGAGGCAGGGGTAGACCATCAATGAGATAGATGGATGGCGTGTGTGTGGAGTGACTGATCTTCAGAGAGTTGAGGCTGCCAGAAAAGCAAACAACAGGACTACATGGCAAGGCCTGGTGTGGAACATCACCGAGCATCGGAGTGACATAGAGAGACAGTTGACTTAATGCCAAACCAGCTATGCTAATTCCTATTTCCAAATTTTATTTGCCATCTTCACTAAAAAATGTTCCTAAATAGCTGAAATATTTTACTTGTTCTATAGGTTTGTCTTAAATAGATTCTGGATTCAGTTGATGTTTTCATTGTTTCTGCCTTCATTTTTTAAACAAAAATTTCTTTGCTTCATTTCTACTCTGTCATCTTTAACACTGTTCTCATGTCCTCCATCTGAGATTATAATACTCTCAAGTGTAGCAGTTAACCTTATTTAGAATCATAATAACTGATTATATGTTTAACAATAAACTAATCCAAAAGAAGTATGCAAAGAAATGCTTAGGTATGGAAATAGTGCACTACCTAATAAGGCTTGGCCAGAATGTTGATTTCAAGATGACGGTAGTTGAGCTTAACTAGTACCCATCATTAAAAAGGGAAATAAAACTGAATGTAACAATTATGAGAAATTTTTCTTCCTGCTGAGCACTCCAGGTAAGATTTATGCATGCTTATTTTAAAGAGGCTGATAACAATTGGGAAAGAGAAAAACTATGAGAAGAACAACTGGGTTTGGGTCAAATAGGAATTGTTAGGATGAGATGTTTGCTTTTTGACAGCATGGACAAATCATGGGAAATGAATAAGGATCCATATACGAGGGGGAGGAGTGCTGCAAAGTTCTGATGAATACCTGGAACAAAAATGATATTAAAGCAACTGATATAACCACAAGAAAGAACATATCTTTAAATCCTTCAACCATGTTTCATCACATTATAATAATGTATTATTTTTCTTTTAGGATATATAAGAAGACATGTCAGAGTTTTTGAAGAAATTTGAAGACAGAAATGCCGGTCATCATCAACTTTTTCGTGCTGCAAGAAAAGTCTGCAGCTGTGATTCACCGAACTGTGTGTGTGAGACTTTAGGGAACTGTGCCCCAGCATATCGAACAGTTGTCAGAGGGGTGGCCAAGTTTAAAACTGGGCATCCTGAGACAACAGATGTTCCTGAGTCAGGAAGACCTGCCACAGTGATCACACCTGAAAACATCGATGCAGTGTATGCCATGATCCTTGGTGAGAGACGAATACCTGCCAGAAACATGTCAGCTATTATTGTACTAGTAGTACATCCTGCTGAAGAGTGGTCAACTTCACTGGGATTTGACCTAACCATTTAAACTTACTCTATCAGTTTATTTTTGAATTTGGATATGAAATAAGCATCACTGCACTGATTGACCTTTGTGAAAGGTCAGTCAGTGCCTAATTCTGTTTGGGCTGCCTTACTCAGGTAGACTGATACAAAGTATACCTAACATCAGATAGAGACTTTGGAGCAGAAGTCATTGCAGCTACATGGACTCTGCTGCTTCTGAAATCATTCCCAGACTTCAGCTGATGATGTGTCATTGACATTTGTTTATATGGCTTTAATTGAAGGGGAAGATAAGTTATTACCACTTTTGCTGCAATTGGGTGGCTGATTTTGCTGGTCTCTGGTAGAAACAAATTATTCTTCCACACACTTAATAAAACTTTTCTTTCCATTGGAACCCAGAATATAAGGACATTAAACTAGACTCTATGCTTGATGTCCTCACTAAGAACACCAAACTTGTACCTGAGAATTTCACAGGTATAAGTTTGGAAATTCTTCTGTTTACAAGAAGTAAAATGGATAGAAGATGTGACATTCAAATAGTACTCAATTCATATACTCAGGACACAGAAATATTTTCAAAGCTTGTTTATGAAATATGTACATAATATGAATAATTCTGTAAAAGACTGATAATAAGTAATTTATGATTGCGAGATTTTTTACACTAGGATACCAGGGCAACTTCAAATGAAACCAGCTATCTCCATGTACAAATAGCCTGGTGCAGTAAAATTTCATGTGAAAATTGATTATCTTGGTATTTCCTAATATAGTACTAATAATGCTGCAGTAATGTTTGCAGAAAGTTCACTGTGCCTTTGCTTCTGGAATCCAGATAATGAACTGTTTTCCTATGTTGTCTCCAATCATTTTTCTTATCCTGTGACTTGGCAAAGATGGGTTTTTACAGTCATATGAGCACTGTAGTTTTGAGAGTGGGCAGCAGTGGAAATCCCCCCCCTCCCCCCCAAAAAAAAAAATTCAAATAAAATATCATAATTTCATAATATTAATTCTTTCAAGGCATTATACAAAACATGTTTCATGTTCTTCTTTTGAAAAATTTATTGATATCACTCAGTTTCCATCATTTGACATTAACCAGCAGACTTCTTTATTGCATACGAGGCTCTTTTAAATAAAGCTTTGTTCAAAATTACTTCAGATATACATAACTCTTTTTACAAAAAGTTATGTATATAAAGTTTTGTAAAAAAAAAAAAAAAAAAATCATAATCAGATAACATTACACTCAGTTTGTAATCAGCATACAAATTAATACTGTATATTCAAGTGGCAGAAATTGTAAAATTCTTGAATATACAATTTGGGAATTCTATTGCAGATGTTAATAATTTATCACAAACTATGCAACAACTTTCTTCTCTGTTTTAATGAAAGGCATCTTCACTCAATTTTCCTAATAAAAAATAAGTTTAGTTTTTTGACATAAAAACTTCTGGTTAGATATTTTCTTATAAGGATATTTGAGACAGTTTTAAAAACAGTGTTGTATATTATAAATAGATAGTTTTCAAATAGTGCTGATCGATTAATATATTTGTTTGTTAGAAAAATATTCAGAATTTCTATAAAATGGTTGAATGTGCTTCCCGTTGGAATGCTGTTTTCAATTGTTTGAATGTTTTTTGTTTTTTTTTAAAGATATATATGCATTTTATATATAGACTTATTAATAATTTCACAGATTCTAAAGTTCTTAAGGCACTCAGAGCAAGCCAGCACCTAAAGAGACTAGTGTATGTTTCATGCCATGCTACAGCTGCCATAACAAATTTTGTGGAGTAAGTATTACATTATCTGTTAATAGACACACACACACACACACAAGAGTAACTTATCCATCTCATCCAATCCATCCAGCTGCTCATCATACATATCTAATTCTGTATTTGGTCATCTAAGATAAGACAGTTTTTTTTGTTCATTGCTACTGCCTTTCATTCAGTATTTGTGACTTAAAAATAGATGCAGTAAAAACTTGTTAAATTGGTGTTGCTTAACTTAAATTCATATTACCAATCATAAATCATTAACCAATTTCATTAATTCATGAATAATTGTGTTTTTTTTTTTTTTTTTTTTTTTTTTTTTTTTTTTTTTTTACTTCTGGGTGGTATAACCTTCATATCTCTGACAGAGAAAATACTGTTAGAGATGCATGTCCAGTGCTGTTAGGTAGCAACCCTACTATTGGACTTACCAGCAACAGGCTAGTGACCATCCTGGGAAAATGTGATATATACTTTCACAGTATATCACATTTTCCCAGTGTATGTGATCAAGAATCAGGAAAAGGTAAACAAAGTTGGAAGAAGGAACATATAATCAAAATTGCAACGTGAAATGTAAGAAGCATCCTACACAAAGAAGATGAAAACTTGATGAACAAGTAAATGAAGCTAGCATATATATGTGTATTAATAGAAATAAAGAAAAGGCAAAAATGTACCAAAGAAACAAATAAGTGAAGTAAAATAAAAGAGTATAAAACAATGGCAGGTATTTTGATATGTTGAAGAAAAGTATTGTATAAATCATGGAATCAAAGCTAATCATAATGAATGCAAGTAACAAGATTGTCATTTGTAATTATATGGGAATAATGAACTTAGTACTTGAACATAAAGAAATAAGTCAGTTATTGATTACATTATTGCAAATTTTTAACTATCTGAGTTGATGTAGATGTAAAAACATATCAAAGTTTTGAATTAAACTCTCATCATTATTTGGTGATGTGAAAAATCTCATTTGAACGAGATGCCTAAAAATAAATAAAATGGATGATGCCTATCAACATATAAATTTCTTCATTACATGTTTCCCAGTCAGAAGTATCAAAAATGCAGTAATGAAAAAAAAAAATAAACAATCACATGAAAATGACAGAAGAGGAATGGGAAAATATGAAACAAATTCTGCCAGAAGTAACAACAGAAATTTTAGGAATATAGAGTAAATGGAATAGAAAAAGAGGACTACATAACTGGAATGGTGGTGGTGGGGGGGGGGGGGGGACGGTAACCAGAAAAGTCAAAATTCAAAGTCAGCAGAAGCAGAAATATAGAGTACAAAAGAAATACTACCATTGAGGGGGTGGGGGGTAACAATTTTGAAACATAACTAAAAAAGAATTTATCAAAGACCAAAAACATAATATAATAAAATATATGAATAAAGGAATAAAATAAAAGAGAAAAATACAAAAAGACTTAGAATATTGGTAAGATGATGTCAAAATCTCTGGACTGGTGATATTAAAGAAGTAAAATAAAACAAAAGAATCACCCAGTATAAAATATTACAATATCAGAACTAAAAATATACAATGAAAAATAGGTTATTCCAATTTATAAAAATGGAATTAAAGATGATGCAATAACTATAGGGGAGTTAGTCTGCTAAAATATATGCAGGGATATTAAAAGAGGAATTAAACAATATAGTAGAGGACAAACTACTAGGAAAACAAAATGAGTTCAAAAAAAAAAAAAAAGCTGATCTTGCATAGTCAACGGACATACTATTATTTGCAAATGTTCAAACTACAGTAGCTACATCAAAAGATGATTTATGAAGATCAGTAAAATCATTAAGTGTTATCTCAGAACAGTATAAAATGGGAATATCTAAAGTAAAAACAAAAATAACTGGTTTCAAAAAAAAAAAACAGTAAGAAGTGAAATGGTGATAGATAATAAAATAATAGAATGAGAAAATACTTTCACATACTTTGAATGTGAAAAAGATCATCTAAATAAAACAAAATGAAACATCAAATTTTGTTAAAATAAATAGCATAATTTGCACCGATCATCATCAAATTCCTGCCATGTACCCTCAAGGGGTGTACAGGATATGATAGTACTACATGAAAAATTTACATCATTACTAACTTCCTATCTACAATTTCTCTCCAAATCAGTCTGTTACTTGTCAAGGCTCCAACATTATCAGATCTTATATTTCTATCATCTAAGGCATCTTGTACTGTATCAATCCACCTATATCTTGGTCTTCCTCTGGGTCGTTTTCCTGCCAACCTGGCAGAGAACACTTGTTTTGCTAATCTTTCCTCGCCCATTCAATTTAAGTGACCATACCACCTGAGATTAGCTCTGCTAAGACATTCCTGGATGCTGACAATATCAAGTTCTTTCTTAATATCCTCGTTCTTAATATGATATTACCATTGATGCCATCTGTTCACGCCTATAATCTTTCTCAAGCCTCTCATATCTGCGGCCTCTAGTCTATGATCAAGCGTTTTACTTCTGACCCAGCTCTCAGATTCATAAGTTAAAATTGGTTTGAACACTGTCTTGTATACAGCTAATTTAGTGTTCCGACTAATTTCTCTCTTATTCCATATGAATTTATTCAGTTGACTTCCTACCAGCTTTGTTGATTCTGTTGTCTATTTCCATATTTAATTTACCATCTTCACTAAAAATCGTTCCTAAGTAGCTGAAATGTTTTACTTGTTCTACAGGTTCAACATTCACAACACAGCTGACATTTTCAATGACACTGCCTATTTTCATTGTCTTTGTCTTTTTATTGCTGACCTTCATACCATATCTATTACAACAATTATTCAATTTAGTCAGTGAATCTTGCAGACTTGTAGCAGATTTATTTAGAAGTATGATATCGTCTGCATAAAGCAAAGAGCTGATATTAACATCTCCAATTTTGATATCATGTTTAATACCACTTTTGTTTATAATGTGATTCATATAGATAATGAATAAAAGAGGGGATTATGTACATCCTTGTCTCACACCAGATTTAACATTAAACCATCTTCCTATACTTCAATTCTAACTGCTGACTTACAACTCAAATAAAGACTAAGTACTGCTTGATATAATGCCCCATTGACACCATATAACTGTAGTGTATTGAATAGCTTCTCTCTTGGCACCTTGTCATATGCCTTTTCCAAATCAGCAAAACTTAAATACAGATCTTTGTTATATTCCCATGATTTCTCTACTATTTGTCGTAAAGTGAAGATCTGATCCTGACAGCCTCTATTTGTCCTGAATCCAGCTTGTTCTTCACCAAGCTTTTCTTCCACAATTCTTCTCAACCTTTTCTCAAGTATACTTGCATATATCTTACCAGGAACACTCAGTAGTGAAATACCTCTGTAATTCTCACATTCAGTTTTATTTCCCTTTTTATATATGGGTACTATGAGAGTTCTACTCCAATCATCGGGAATTCGTCCCTCTGTCCAGGCTTTCTGAACTATGGAGTGCAGCCACTGCAAGACTTTTATACCACCATACTTCAGCATTTCTGGTCAAATATCATCTACTCCTGCTGCCTTTCCACATTTCAAGCCTTTGATGGCTTTTTCTACTTCAAGTATGAATATGTATTCCTCACTGTATGCCTGTTGAGTGTTTTTTACCACTCTGCTATCACTGCTTGTTTCATTTAGCAATTTTTTGAATTACTCCATACTTCAAGGATATCTTTTTCTCCCGTTTTCATGTCACCTTTATCATCTCTAACTCCTTTTACAGCACTCTTTCCTCCATTCCTAAGCTTCTTCGTAAACACTGATACATCTAGCTATTAACTAATTAGTATCTGAGGAGTAGTGGTGAAGTTTTGGAAAAGTTGGTTAAAGGTTGCATTCAGAAATGGGTTGACAGTGAATCTCTACTTTGCAGTAAACAGCATAGGTTTGCTAAGGGAATGACGTGCTTTAGCAACTTCGTCACGTTCTATAATAATGATACTGTTGACCTAGACAAAGGAAATGGATACGGCACGATACTTTTGGATTTTGATAAGATTTGACAGAATACAGTATGGAAAAGTGTTACATAAATTGGAGAATATGGGATTGGATTATAAAATATTGGCAAGGATAAGAGGATGGCTGACTGACAGATATCAAAAAGTAGTATATGGGGGGGGGGGGGATGCTAGTCTGCAAGACTTAGGGTTGGTGTGCCACAAGGATCAGTCCTTGGTCCATTGTTATTCAGTATATACATTAATTGCTAGATGACATAGCTGTTTGTTGATGATGCAAAGATAGGTAAGTTAGTTAGAAATGTGGCTGATATACAGTACTTGGAGATTGATTTGAATAGACTGGATGGAATTGTGGGTATGTGAAAATGGCTGTCATTTCAGTGTTGATAAATGTAAAGTCATGAAATCCAATGTCATATTATATTGGTTGGATTATGCTAAAGAAACTGATCATGCTAGGGATCTTGGAGCTTTAGTGGAAAGGAAGTTGAAGTTCAGGGTATCTGCAATCTTTGGTAATTAGTCAGGGACTAATTACCAAAGATTGCAGATACAACTCAGAGTACAATTGCAATGCTGATACGAACTTTGACGTGTAAAGAGAAGGAAGTCATTTGGCCTCTTTACCAGGCCTTGATAAGACTTCACTTGGACTTTTGTGCAATACTGATTATGAAGACAGATTGAGAATTTGTAGACTGCAGACACTAGCAAACAGGAGGAAGTAGGGTGATTGATATTTACAAACTTCTTAAAGGGTCATATAGGATATCTGTAGGTGGAATTTTTCATTTTATGGAGGGTGGGGGAAAGGATGCAAGGGCATCCCCAGAAGTTGCAAATGAATGCTGTCAAGAAAGGAGTAAGGGTTAGGTTTTTGAATGAATTGGACAGGTATGACAGCTGGTGCATATAGTATGTGGCTTCCATCGATGAGTCCCTAACTACCTGGAGGTCTCTCATAATAATAATAAAAAATGATGTTTAAGCCATCCATGGTACAAAAACATACTAAAAACAGATTATATAATGTTTTGTCTAAACCAGCTCTATTATATGGAAGCAAGAAATGGGTAATTAAAGAAAAAAGAAAGTAAGATGAGCAATGAGAAAAGAGCAAAGCTAATAATAATGGCAAATACCTGTTGGATTTCTGCTCAGGACATGGACTGGTTATTACTAACACCATGTTCCAACATAAAAATGTGCATAAATTCACATGGAGAGAAGAGGCAAGGAATAAGAAAATTCCCATTGACTATGTTATTGTTGATGGTGATGTTTTCTCCCTGTTCCAGGACACCAGAGTGTACAGAGGATTTGAAATTGGAAGTGATCACTATTTCGTCTTGAGCAGGATAAAATCGAATCTCATATTGAAAAGAATTACATGTAAGAAAGTTTTAAAGAGAATAAAAGTTGAGCAGCTCTCAGATGTGAACTGTAGACTAAAATACACAAAGATTATTGAAGAAAAAATGAAAGGGTTTGAGAACAGGAACCAAACTTTCCAGATTCAGTGGCAAGCCTTGAAGAAAACCCTGATTGATTTAGCCAGAGAGGCATGTGGTGAGGTTGTCTGCAAGGATAGAAAAATCAGAACTCCATGGTGGACACAGAAAGTTAAAGAGGCAGTGAAGGAAAAGAAGAAAGCATATGAAAAGTTACTGGCAAATAAGTCAGCTTGTGCTCTTAGAGAATACAGAGACAAATGTAAGAAAGCTAAACACTGTGTAAAACTAACTAAACAAAAGTCATGGGAGGACTTTTGCAAGAACACAGAAAATAAATATCAAGAAGGTGGCAAAATATTCTGCAGGTTGTTGAAGAAGCTTAGGAATGGAGGAAAGAGTGCTTTATCATCTCTAACTCCTAAAAGGAGTTAGAGATGATAAAGGTGACATGAAAATGGGAGAAAAGGATATCCTTGAAGTATGCAGTAATTCAAAAATTGCTAAATCAAACAAGCAGTGATAGCACAGTGGTAAAAAACACTCAACAGGCATACAGTCAAGAATACATATTGATACTTGAAGTAGAAAAAGCCACAAAAGGCTTGAAATGTGGAAAGGCAGCAGGAGTAGATGATATTCGACCAGAAATGCTGAAGTATGGTGGTATAAAAGTCTTGCAGTGGCTGCACTCCATAGTTCAGAAAGCCTGGACAGAGGGACAAATTCCCTCTGTCCAGGCTTTCTGAACTATGGAGTGCAGCCACTGTAGGGCGTTCTGAACTATGATTGGAGTAGAGCTCTCATAGAACCCATATATAAAAAGGGAAATAAAACTGAATGTGAGAATTAAAGAGGTATTTCACTACTGAGTGTTCCTGGTAAGATATATGCAAGTATAATTGAGAAACAGTTGAGAGGAACTGTAGAAGAAAAACTTGTTGAAGAACAAGCTGGATTCAGGGCAAATAGAGGCTGTCAGGATCAGATCTTCACTTTACGACAAATAGTAGTGGAGAAATCATGGGATATAACAAAGATCTCTATTTGCGTTTTGTAGATCAGGAAAAGGCATGATAAGGTGCCAAGAGAGAAGCTATTCAATACGCTACAGTTATATGGTATCAATGGGGCATTATATCAAGCAATACTTAGTCTTTATTTGAGTTGTAAGTCAGCAATTAGAATTGATGGAAGTACAGGAAGATGGTTTATAATGTTAAATCTCGTGTGAGACAAGGATGTACATTATCCCCTCTGTAATTCATTATCTACATGAATCACATTATGAAGGAAAGTGGTATTAAACATGATATCAAAATTTGAGGTGTTAATGTCAGCTCTTTGCTTTATGCAGATGATGTTATACTTCTAAATAAATCTGCTATAAGTCTGCAAGATTCCCTGACTAAGTTGAATAACTGTTGTAATTGATATGGTATGAAGGTCAGCAATAAAAAGACAAAGACAATTAAAATAGGCAGAATCATTGAAAATGTCAACTGCGTTGTGAACGGAGAACCTGTGGAAAACAAGTAAAACATTTTTGCTACTTAGGAACGATTTTTATTGAAGATGGTAAATTAAATATGGAAATAGACAACAGAATCAACAAAGCTGGTAAGGTAGGTAGTCAATTGAATAAATTCATATGGAATAAGAGAGAAATTAGTCGGATCACTAAATTAGCTGTATACAAGACAGTGTTCAAACCAATTTTAACTTATGGATCTGAGAGCTGGGTCAGAAGTAAAACAGTTGACCAAAGACTAGAGACCGCAGATATAAGAGTCCTGAGAAAGATTATAAGCGTGAATAGATGGCATCAATGGTAATATCATATTAAGAACGAGGATATTAAGAAAGAACTTCATTGTCAGCATCCAGGAATGCGTTAGCAGAGCTAATCTCAGGTGGTATGGTCACTTAAATTGAATGGGTGAGGAAAGATTAGCAAAACAAGTGTTCTCTGCCAGGTTGGCAGGAAAATGACCCAGAGGAAGACCAAGATATAGGTGAATTGATACGGTACAAAGTGCCTTAGACAATAGCAATATAAGATCTGATGATGTTGGAGTCTAGACAAGTAACAGACTGATTTGGAGGGAAATTGTAGATAGGAAGTTAGTAATGATGTAAATTTTTCATGTAGTACTATCATTATCTGTAAACCCCCTTGAGGGTACATGGCAGGAATTTGATGATGATAATGATGAAGTAAGATGAGTTTTGTAGATTTTAAAAAGGCATACGTGAGATGCTTAGAGAAAAGTTTTTTGAACCACTACACTTATAACTGGAGAAAATGGAACATTATACGAAGTAGTACATAGTCTATATTTAAGTTTTAAGTCAGCAGTTAGAATTGATGTAAATACAGGAATTTGGTCTGATGTAAAATCTAGGGTACCACATGGATGCACATTATCTTCACTGTTATTCATCATATGTATGGATTGCATTTTGAAAGAAAGTGGCATTAAACCTGATATTAGAATTTGAGATATCAAACTTAGTTCTTTGCTTTGGCAGAAGATGTCACACTCCTAAATAAATCTAGTATTAGTCTCCAGGGTTCTCTGACTAGATTGCATAATAGCTGTAACAAATTTGGCATTAAAATCAGCAATAAAAAGACCCAAAGATTGATTTGGAGGAAAATTGTTGATTGGAAATTATTAATAAACTTTCATAAACTTATTCATGTAATGTAACAGTTGCCTGAATCTTGAGAATACATATTAGGGAATTGATAGTGATGATAAAGATGAGAAAAAAATTCAAGTAGCAAAAATGAAATTCTTGATTAAACAGCGGGATATACCATGTGAGACCTTAAAACAAATGGAGATTTACAATCGCTGAATATAAAACCAGTAAATGACTGCATCAGTAAATATAAACAAAAATAGACAGAATATCTAAATGAAATGGATAGTAGCAGGCTGCCAAAATTGGAAAACCAAGTGAGCAATGGAATGAGACTAGAACAGCTTAAAATCTATGATAGGAAGAAAAAAAGTAAAATTTTGACTTTCGATTAATTTGAAGTCATTTTGTTAGATGGCAAATGTTCAACATTTTGTGTTATGTTATGTGCATTTTGTCATATTTGGAAGTACAATGTATCAAGCAAATCAATGCTCATTCAGTCTTCATGTATAATATTTTATTGCAGTGCACTCCATGAAAAAATTCCCTATTTACTTCCTTGTCTAAAACACTGTTTTATAATCTGTATTAATCCAATGAAATCTTTCGACCATCTTACTTATCAGAATCACATGAATTTTTTCTTCTTTCTTTTTTTTTTTAATTGTATTTCCTCAGTTTATTTCCTTTTTTTTTTTTTTTTGGATCAAATCACATTTCATGAAGTGAAGTATGAAATGTTTTTCATAGTCAGTTTAAAAAAAAAGTTTGGTAGTTACAAGTGAAACATGGACTTAGACAAGCTGAGTACTATACTGAGAAAGATGGAAAAATAAATAGAGAAAAAACAAAAATAATGATGAATAAATATATTAACCATAGAACTGTCAAAGTTGAAAACCATGAAAAAGAACAAGTTACTTCATATGTGTATTTGGGCCAATTGTTATCCTTTGAGGAGTGCCAAAGAAAAGAGATTGAACGAAGAATTCACCTTGGATGGATGGCTTATGGGAAAATGAGAGACATATTCAGAAGTGACATCCCTATGAGTCTAAAAAGGATAGCTTTCAACCAGTGCATACTTCCTGTCTTAACATATAGAGGAGAAACATGGACTTTAACAGAAGCCCTAAACAAAAAGCTGAGAACAACGCAACATTGCATGGAAAGAAGTATGCTAAAAATAACATTAAGAGATAGGAAGACAAATATCTGGTTAAGATCTCAAACAGGTGTCATGGATATTGTAAAATACATTAAACAGGCTAAGTGGAGATGGGCTGGCCATATTGCCAGATGGGAGATGGACTAGAAAAACAACAGAGTGGAGACTAATGGATGGAGCAAGACAAAGAGGAAGAACGAGAAGAAGGTGAAGGGATGAACTAGAACAAATTACAGGAGTGAGATGGATTGGAGAGGTAGAAAACCCAGTGATCTGGAAAATCATGGGGGGACCTTTGTCCAGCAGTGGACAGAACCAAAAGGTTGAAGAAGAAGACCGAGGCGAAAGGCATAACAACCATTAAAAGATCTAAATGACAATGGACAGTACATACTGCAATAAGGAAACTCAGAAATGGATAAGAATAATAGCCAAAATATCCCAAAGAAGGAAAGAGAGATATAGGAAAGACTAAAGTGATGTTAAGAGATGCTGGAGTTCAGTGGAATAGAAAAGCTGAATGTGAAAAGAGTGCAGAGGGACCCTTTCACACACCTTCCCCACACTGATACAACTTTAGATAGAAAATGAATGAAGAAAACTTGATCCTCATATGAGAAAGCATCCGAGATATCCAATATTGTCTCTCCTTCCATAATTTCTTCATCACTCTGTAAGCCAGCATGCTAAATCTGAATGCAGCAGTTCAGTTGAGTTATTGGTCCATCATCATCATCAGGAGCCATTTTCTGTCTATTGCTGGATGAAGACCTCTCCCAAAGTCCTCCATTCATTCCTAACTTGAGCCTTTCTATGCCACTGACTTCGCGCCATCTCTTTAATCTCATCTTTCTACTGTCTCTTTGGTCTTCCTGTTAGCTTTCTTTCCATCTCTAGGCGATAACATTCTGATATCAACTTGGTCCATTTTTGAGTGTTACTTCTTGCAATATGACTTGCCCATTGCCATTTGGATCTTTTAATAGCTGTAATAATGTTTCTCATCCTAGTCTGAGCTCTGATCCAAGTATTGCTCTTTCTATCTAGAACGGTAATATACCGAGTAATGATCTTTCCATTTTTCTCTAAGTAATCCTCAACTTGTTGGTCAATTTTTTAGTCAAAGTCCGTGTTTCACTTCTATATGTCATGACCGGAAGTATACAACTGTTGAATATTTTTTTAAGGCTGATTGGGATGTTTCCTTTGAGTGCTTCATAGTGTTTTCCAAAGGCTGTCCAACCAAGTTGCATTCTATGTGTAATTTCTTCTTTACAGTCACCCTCTACTGTGATCTTTTGTCCTAGGTAAACATAGGAGGTTACTGTATCAATTTCCTGGTGTTCCATTTGTACTAGCTTTTTGGTAATGTATTGGTATTATACATTATTTTTGTTTTGTCCTTGTTTATATTTAATCCTTTTTATTTTCTGCATTCAGTTCAGTGATCATTTGTTGAAGTTCTTCTGCAGAATTTCCTGGAAGAATCAGCAAATCATAGGTGATTTAGTTCTTTCCCATTTACCATAATTCATCTTTTTTTTTTACACATCAGGCTTTTTTTTCCCCTTCCAATCCAGGTTTTTAAAAATTTCTTCTAGGGCTACTGTAAATAGTTTAGGTGAAATGACATCTCCCTTTTTTATAGGAAATTTCATATCTGTTCCTGGTTTTAAAGATGCAGTTAAATTTTTATATATATGACTTTATGCAAGTTTTTACAATTTCTTGATTTTTAAAGGCTTCCAAAATACCTAATGTTAAGATTGAATCAAATGGCTTTTCAAAATCAATAAATGCTAGATCCAAGTGTTTTTTGGCATTCATTTAGTGTTTTCAGTTATTTATCTTATTACATATATATGATCAATGGTGCTGTAATTTTTTTCTGAATCGTGCTTGTTTTTCTGCCTACCTCCTTGTTCTTGAGGTAGGCAGAATTCTAGACCATTTCAACAGTATACAAAATTGTATATTGTTGAAAGGAGACTGATAGGGCAGTAATTTTTAATATATTCTCTGTATCCCTTTTTAAAAACCACAATAAGGATAGTAGTGTTCCATCTCTTTGGTATTTTCTTCTGTCTTATGCATGATGTGTATAAATTTTTCTTAACATAATAATGACTGATACACCACCTGCTTTCAGAACTTCTGTTGGTAACTCATCTTCACCTGGTGTCTTCCCATTACTCATGCTACCCATTGAATATTGCAAATTCATCTTTTAAAACATCAGGGCATTATTTCTTCCTCTTCCATTTGGGATATTGCATTTTTGTTTTCATATTGGTTTAAGTCTTGGGAATCATCATACAACTTGGTAAAAAGGATTATATTCTTCATATGATCTGTTCTTTGTCTTTAATTAGTACTCCATTTTCATCTTTAAAGGTTATCGACTTATTTTGTCCTATGAATTACTCTCTTCTCACTCCTTTTAGGCTCATTGTTTTCTATTGTAATTCTAATTCCACTATATCAAGATCTTATATAAAGAAACAATAATTTTACTGTTCTCTTTGTTATTGACTCCTCCTACACACTCCTCTCTAGCATTGCAGTGATTCACTGTCTTGTTGTTACCATTCTTGCAGTGTGTTTTCCCTCACTCATTTGTCCACTGTCTACATCCTTTTTCTACTCCATATCCAATTGCACAGCTTCATCAGCAGAGTATGTTGCTTTCTTTCTTTGCATTAAAAGTGCAACACTTTGCATGTAGTAACACTGAAATAACATTCCCCACTTATCTTTCTACATTGGCAGTCTGCTATAATACTCCTGAAAGGCTTATAACCTTCTCCAACACTGAATCAGTTGCAAACAACTTAGTGGACATGTTCATGACATTTACAAATATCATGAAAATACTAGTCAAAGTGTAGTGGTTCCTGAATGGAATCCTGGCATGGCATTTGTTATTTTACTCTTTTGGAACATTGTTTTCCAATACGAAGTTTGTTGAAGTAGTTTCAAGAAGTACTTATTTGCACAGCATAAGTATATTTCTAACTGAAGTAAGGTATTAGTGAATGTAAAATTGGGTAAGTTGTAATTACTGTAGTTAATATTTCTCTGGTTATTTAACTTATAAAATGAACTTATAAAATAAAAAGTCTTATAAAATGAGAAAACTAATAAAAATGACATAACTAATAAAGTTTTCTCTTAAAATTTTCATGACTCCACTAGTTTTTTTTGTACATTTCCTCGGGGGAGTTTGTTATATATTAGTTAAGAGACTTACTGTATCAAAGGTTGAAAATTTTAACAATGGATGCTTAATGGTTCTAGAATTATCATGTTGCAAAACATAATGTGCACCATATCCAAGGTCTTTGTGCATGAGAATTTTGATGAACGATGACTAGACGTGATGTAAAATGCTTTAGATCTTATTTCATTGAGTTGTCAGTGTAGCATTTCAGAAGTTTCCTTGAATTTTCTGACAAAACAGTGCATATGGCCTTTCTGTTTTCTGCCATAGTATGGAATGACCTTCATTGATGGTATGATAGGTTAATCCAGATTATATAAGTAAAAGGAAGTAAAAATCTTGAATCTTGCTTAGTGGGATGAAAGCTACTTGTTTGATATGACATTTCTGCACAAGAATACACAGGTGCAGTATTCCTGCACCTGTGTATTCTTGACATTGTGTATTCTATTGTATATTCTTGTTTTTTTTTCATTGTTTGATGAGATGAAGATTTTGCAAGATTTTGTTGCAAAATGTTGTTGGTCATCTTGTAACTATATCCATTTTGAAGTAGTGTGTGGCTGAAGTTTATCCCGATTCCTTTTCTCTTTATTACTAGAAATGCTGTATACTCTATCTCATACTATTTTAGTTGTTCCTCTTTTTTGCTTGGATGGTGGTGTGATGCGATGCGATATCTTCAGGGTAGAGTGGGTAGTTTTTTGTATACAGAAAAATTCAATTTGTTCTCTATAGGTGAGCAGACAATAAAAATATGTCCAGAAATGCTAAATAGAATCTTGTTGTTTTCAAATGTGAGAGTGAAATGGATGTGGGCAGTTGTAGTAGATGAATTGTTTCAGTTCCATTGAACCTGGTAGGATGACAGATATGTTGTACACATGATAACCAAATTTTGAGTTTATGACAGTATTTTATATGGCTTTCTTTCTTTCTTTTCTTTTCTTTTTTTTTTTTTTTTTTTTGCGAATAATTCTATAAATGAATTGGCTAGTAGTGAAAACAGAAGTGAGCCTATAGCAAGACCCTGTTGCTGTTCATAGTATTTTTCTTGAAACTGGAAGAACATGTTGGTTTCTGTGCAATATATGAACAGCTGGATGGTATCTAGTGGGAAGAGAGTCTTTGATAAGAAACAGTTGACATTTCATTGTAAAAATGAAAGAATTAATGATAGAACCAACATACCTTCTAGTAAGCCTAAATGTCACAAATCCGTTTACAAATGTTCCTGGAGAGGAAATTTTAGAACAGCTTTGAAATCTTTTTTGGCTTGACTTTGCATTGAGTCTGAGAGAACATCACTTTCTTCTGACACCTAACTCCACCATTCAAGTACAGTTCCATTAAATTCAATCCATAGGTTTACAAACTACACACCATTCCTCTTCTATAACCTACACTTGGCTCATTAATTGCAATCACATTCCTCCTCAGTTTGTCTCAGTCATATCATCGCAGCAGACTCACAATCTTTACTCTCTCAATCTTCTTTTTTCCAACTGCCAATAAATTTGTTGATAGGAAGAAAAGTAAAGTCTTCGAGTATGTCGAATTTCAATCCCATACATTTCTGGTATCTCAAAACTCCTTTCCAGAATTCTTAAGAAATACAATTTAGTGGCTACCTTTCTTCTTATCAACAAATTATCAGCATGGTTTCTATCTTCCAAAGATGAACAGTCTCTTCTAGTTCTCCCTGGTATCTACCAAGTTCATTGTGACTGTCATCATTCTTACTTTGGATGCTCTGTAATATAGAGAATACAAGAACGCCAATCTTATATTAGCAAGAGTAAATCTGAGAAATCTGGTTTGGCACAGCATGGAATAGATAGACTACAACACCTATAGTCTGAAAGAGACTTACTTCATCAATGTCAGTATAAATTTGAACATTTGTTTAAAGAAAGCACTGAGGCCTTACTTCACCATCCAAACTTAAATCAGGATGACTGCCTCTATCTAAGATATGGGAAAATTTTATTCTAATCACACATTGATAATTTTTTTAAATAGCTAATAAACAATTAATATTGCAATATTTCCTCATCTATACCATTGAGTTGTTTTATGTATAACATCACACAGCTGTTACTTTGTAATTAACTGTTGTCACCACTGATGATGATGTCCTTTAATATTCAGGCTGAAATATATGGCCTTAAATAAATAGCATTACTTATTCCTTGTGTTTTTCGTGTTAATTTAAACACACCTCTCCTAGCACTAGTATTTCTGAACATCAACAAGCACATCTAAACTAATGACAGTGATTAATAACAAGCTCAAGGACACTCTCCCCCAGTCATGCATATGCACTTGACTTGACCTAACATTTTCCCAGAGAAAACAAGGACATCAACTTCGAAAACAACTTGAAGAAAAACGCCACACTGAAGACAACAGTTGGGTCATTGACTTCAAATAAGTTAAATTAGTGCAAAAACCAAGTGACACTACTAGATGCCATGGGGACATCGTGCAGGCACTGACTGCATTGGAAATATGCAGGACCCCTGCAGTCAAATATATGCTCTACAGAGCCTTTGCATATCCACTTCACTAACAAGCATGGCTTCAACTCCAACCTTAGTGGCCAATATCACCTACTCTTTTAGGCAGAATCTCAAATTTTACCTCCCCTCAGTACTGTTCATTCCAGCTTTCCAAACTACACACTTTTTTTTAACTTCTTTCAACCCAAGGGTGGTGTCTCTACATATATCCACTCTGACCAAGAAGCATCCAACCTAGAATCCACCCAACTTTAACCTTCTATGGTTGAAAATCTCCCTTTCCCCACTCAGTCAAATCCATTTGCTGTCTCTATCGCTTTCCTAATGCCACCAAACACTCTGAGCCCTTTAATTTCCTCTCCTTAAAAATTTATTTTCTCCAGTTGCACTTCCCTAATAGCGAAATCATCCCCCTAGGAGATTTTTATATCCACAACGCCAACTAGCTTTCCTCCTCCAGTTGTACAGATCTTGCAGGCAGAGATGCTGAAACATTTGCCATCACTAATGACCTTACACAAATTGTTCACATGCCAACAAGAATACCAGATAACCTGAGCCACTCCCCAAACATCCTAGATCTCTTTGTCACCAACAACTCTTCCAAATATATAGTAAATGTAGTGCCCTCCCCCCCCCCTCCCGAGGTAATTCCGACTACAATCTAGTGCTCCTCTCCTACCCCCATGCAACAATGCTTACATACCCACTCCTGTACAACAGTAGTTTGGCATTATAACAGTGCCAAGTGGGACAGCCTCTGTGACTTATGTGCCTCATTCTCATGGTTGGACTATTGTTTCTGGCCTTCCAACCCAAACATATGCACTGAACATATCACTAATGTAATCCTCACTGGCATGGAAACATACATTACCTTGAACTGCTGTCCCCTAACTAAATCCTGGTTCTCCAAAAGCTGTGCCAAGGCTGTACAAATAAATAATGAAGCATACTGCAACTGGCTCACATCAAGAACTCAATCTTTCTTTAGTGCTTCTACTCAAGCCTGAAATAGCTGTAAGAAAACTATCAGAGCTCCCAAAACAGAATTTGAAAGAGTAAAAAAGCAGGAAACTTTCAGCCTATCCAAACGGCAGCTGAGCCTTTTGGTCTCGTGCTAAAGCAGTTGGTTGTAACTTTTGCCCAACACTATTTCCACCCCTGTCATACCCAGATGGCTCTATTGCATCATCACCCATAGAAAAAGCCAATCTCATAGCTTCACACTTTGCTTCCAATGCACACATAACTAACAATGGTAAATACCCTTCCAACACTATTCCAGATGTCCAGTATATGCAATGTCCTTATATCCTTTCACCAGAAAGAGATCAGAAAAATATTGTCCAATTTAAACAAAAAAGTCTCCTGCCCTGATTACATTCCTCCAATTGTTCTGAAGGCTTGTGCATCAGAACTGACTCCTGTCATATGTTGCCTGTATGTACTTTCTTACTCCACTTTTTTTTCTATCCTACAGCCTGGAAATTGGCCTATATTCAACCCATTCCCAAAAAAGGGCAACAATTCACTGCCATATCTCACTCACTTCAGTCCTATCTAAAATAATGGAGAGAATCATCAATTCCCAGCTCCTACACTACCTTGAAAGCACTTAGGTAATAAATGACTAAGAGTATGGATTCCATTGCTGCCAATCAACAGGAGATCTAACATATATATCACCCATCTCTGAATAAAAGCAATAGAGAAGTTTGGTGAATCTCAAGTGGTTGCACTCAATATCTCCAAAGCTGTTGACTAGGTCTAGCACAAAGGCTTACTAAGCAAACTTCCATCATTTGGTCTGTCTCGGAACTTCTGTAGTTGGATTGCCAGCATTTTTGTCTGGATGCACACTATGTATGATGATGGATGGTTGCTTATGCTCTCACCATTCAACTAATGCCAGTGTTCCACAAGGTTCTGTTCTCTCACCCACCTTGGTGGATAGGAGGAAAAGAGGCGATATAATAGAGACATTTAAGTTAGTGAGAGGATTTTATCAGATTAATCCAGAGGGGATTATAAATAACAGTAGAAGAAGAGGGGAAGAACCAGAGGCCCTCCGTAGAAGTTATTTAAGAGTGGTGAAGAGGGATGTGAGGTTAGATTTTTAACATGAAGAATTGTCAATGAATGGAACACATTACCAGAATATAGTGTTAATGTGAGCAATTTTAAGATTCGATATGATACATATATTGTCAGTTGAATGACCTCCCACAATGAGTTTTTCGACTCCATGGAGGGTGTAATAATAAAAAAACTTCAGTTGACCTGCAACCCAATACACAGTTTTGCAGATGTCAGCACATTTCACTCCTCTCTTTCATTTGATAAACTTACTCTACACAACTCACCTCAACCTACAGAACATCAACCACCACTGCCCTCAATTATAATCTCCAAGGCATCCTCCCCTGGGGTTCAGATAACTTTGAGATGATGAGATTTCTTTTCTTGGAATCACCCTGACATCAAGTGTCTCCTGGCATAAACACATCACAACCATTGCATCCTCAGCTTTAAAAAACTGGGATTTTTCTTTTGCTCAAGACGTTACTTCACCTCTGAAATTTGCTAACCTCATGCAAATCACAAATTCATCCAGCTATTGAATACTGTTCTCACATTTGGATGTGTATGTGGGAGGGGATCCCTAAGAGCTCCCTAAAAATACTTGACTCAATACAGAGGAGAGCAATTAGATTGATTAATAACACATCTCTTACCAACTCTCTCCTCCCACTTTCGCACAGACATTTGATTTCTGCATTATATGTATTCTTTAAATATTTCCATAGCAAATGTTCATCCGAAATAGCATCAATAATCCCACCAGTCAGTACTAAGTCCGTTGAACACATGCAACTGCCCTCCAACATTCCTTCACAGTACACCTTGAAACCCACAGAACATTTCTTTTCCTCCTCCTTCATCCTTGCTACTGCTAAATTTTATTGTAACAAGTTTCTCCTTTCCCAACCCACTACTCATACATATTACAAACAAGGGGGCACATATTGTGGGTGTGCTAGGTTCAGTCAAACTTGTTAGGTCCTTGACCCTGTTGTATAATTTGAGTCTTAACTTAGGAAATATTCCAATGTGACTATCATACATTCTTTCCATGAATTGAAAGAATGTATGATAGTCACATTATACAAGGGTGATACAAAAACTGATGTATATAGCTGCCACTGAATCTATCATATCAGTGTTTGTTGAGTCATTGTGAAGATTTTAGAGAGATTAGTACGTATGTACAGAAATGGATTGACACAAGAGTTGTACTTTGCTAGGAATAGTATTGGGTTTACTAATGGGAGGTCATGCCTCAGCAGTTCGCTTGTATTTTATAATAATGTTACAGGTGAGTTGGATGAAGGTTATATACTGTGATACGTTTTGAAATATGGTAAGGCCTTTGATAGGATACCACCTGAAAGGCTGATAAATAAACTGGAGAATATGGAAATTGGAGTATAAATTGTTGACTTGGATAAGCAGATGGCTTGTAAGTATTTGAAAGTAGTATATAGTGGAATGCAAATCTAGCATCACTTTACAAGATTTAAGGTGATTGGTGGAATACCCTAGGGATCAGTCCATGGACCATTACTGTTCACTCTATACATTAATGATAGTGGGAAAGACACAACAAGCAATGTTCAGTTGTTTGCTGTTGTTGCAGAGATAGGTGGTAGGACAATCATGGATGATACTGATATTCAGAACTTATAAAATTATTTGAATAGGCTGGATCTGTAGGCAAATGGCTGTCAATTCAATCTTAATAAGGATAAAATTATGCTCTTTGGTGAGATAAGGTTGCCAAATGGCATATTGGTAGGATCAATTTTTTTTGTAAAAAGAAAATAAGTGCCAGTACTCATTCTCTGCTAGCAGGAAAAATTAAAGATTTAAAGGATACGAGTAGAAAACTTAAATTAAAAAAAAAAAGTATTTATTTATGTTGTTACTTCATAGTTTTAATGTTTTCTTTCCTAAAGATAGTAACTGGTGCTGTCTACTTTCACTAAAATAGACATCTTCATTTTGCTCATTCCTTAGAAATTTTCATTCTCATCTTCATTTCCACTCCAAGAGTTCTTTCCACTTTTACATAAGGCACATCGAAGCAGGACCCATTGTAACTCATTAAGACAATGCCTTGAGGTGGGCTAAGAGAGCTACAAAATTCCAGCAGAATTGCTGGATTTTGCTCAACATTACCCCACCCCCCCACCCACACACACACACTTCTTCTTTTTTTTAAAAAAAAAAAATAAATAAATACATACTTTCTTGAAGTTAGTGGTGGCATATACCCTAACAACAGTCCTGCATCCAAATCTTATTTAATGCAACTCAGAGGATAACTGCAATGCTAAAACAGTGACACATAAGGAAAGGAAGTCATTTTGTCTCTTTACAAGGTCTTGAAACCACTGCACCTAGACTACTTTGTGAAGATTTGGTCTCTCGGGTTCCAGTTGGCTGAAGAAAAGGGTGAAAGAAGTTACAAGGATTATTATGGGGTGAAATTGGGAATATGCAGTTTTTTTTTTTTTTTGTTTTTTGTTTAAATGTTGGGCCCATACACAGGAGGTGTTGGTCAACCTATAGTACATTAGTACTGTGCATGAGTAGTAAGTTGGGAAAGGAGGAATTTGTTTACATTTGATTTGAATGACTTTAAATTGTATTCCTTGGGAAACACAGCTGGTGGGAGACTGTTCCACAGTGCAGCAGTTGCAGGGGTGAAGGAAGAGGAAAAGAAACTTGTTCTAGAAATTAAGCGGATAAAAATCCTATGTTGTTATATAGCCAGTAAGTGAAACTCAAGATCGATAACTACGATCTATATGAGTTTCAATGCCGAAAAACTATCGGCAAAGGCAATTCGAAGCAAAGGTGGAGCAAGCTCCCTCACTATTCTTGATATTCTCTCATAATGTAAAACACAGCTCCTAAGAGATGTAATACTGTCATTACATTATGAAGAGAGGTCACTACCCAGACCGGTTTCAACCTTTTTTGAGGTCTCATCAGTGAGTAGGTAGACCTGGAAGATATCAAAACTTAGTGAAAAGAACTTACATACCTTCAGTATACAAATGCCATAAAGGTGTGCTTATATTTTGTAATTAAAGTGAAAAGCCAAATGGCTAGTTTTCTGGCAACTTAATAGAAATTAAGCGGATAAAAATCCTATGTTGTTATATAGCCAGTAAGTGAAACTCAAGATCGATAACTGAGGGCGCTTGCTCCACCTTTGCTTCGAATTGCCTTCGCCGATAGTTTTTCAGCATTGAAACTCATATGGATCGTAGTTATCGATCTTGAGTTTCACTTACTGGCTATCTAACAACATAGGATTTTTATCCGCTTAATTTCTATTAAGTTGCCAGAAAACTAGCTGTTTGGCTTTTCATTTTAATTAGAAACTTGTTCTGTTTGTTTCTAGGTGTACTGTGAAGGAATGTTGTGCAGCAGCTGCACATGTTTCAATGAGCTTTGTACTGAGCGGAGGAATTATTGATGTTATTTCGGATGAGCAGTTCCCATGGAAATATTTGTAGAATATACATACTGCAGAGACCATACATCTGTGTAAAAGTGGGGGGGGGAGTTGGTAAGGGATGGATCATTGATAAGTTTAATTTCTTCCTCTGTATTGAGTCGAGCATTTTGAGAGAGCTTTTAGGTACCCCCACCCCCATATGCGGGAGCAGTATTCAATAGCTGGGTAGATTTGTGATCTGTATAATGTTAGTAGCTCTTTGGGGGTGACGTAACTTCTTGAGTGAAAGAGATATCCTAGTTTTTTTGAGGCTGAGGAGATGCAATGGTTATGATATGTTTATGCCAGGAGAGGTTTGATGTGAGGGTGCTTCCAAGAAGCAAGATCTCAGACTGTCTGGAAATTGGTATTGTCAAAAAGGATACTGGGAAAAAGTGGTTCTTTTTTATGTGCTTATATTTTGTAATTAAAATGAAAAGCCAAATGGCTAGTTTTCTGGCAACTTAATAATACAGAACTGGGTTTTATCGGCATTGAAATTTATGAGGTTATCCGAACCCCATTGTAGGATGGCTTGGAGATCTGAGTTGAGGGTGGTGGTGGTTGATGTTCTGTAGGTTGAGGTGAGTTGTGAAGGGTAAGGCTTATTGAATGCAAGCAAGGAGTGAAGTGTGCTGTTGTCTGCAAAACTGTGTATTGGGTTGGAGGTCAATTGCAGTAGGTCATTGATATATAGCAGGGAGAGGGTTGGTGAGAGGACAGAACCTTGTGGAAACCCCAGCATTAATTGAGTGATGAGATTGATAGGGAGCCGTCCACCATCACACACAGTGTGCATCCAGACAGAAAGCTGGCAATCCAACTACAGAAGTTCCGAGACAGACCAAATGATGGAATTTTGCTTAGTAAGCCTTTGTGCTAGACCTAGTCAATAGCTTTGGAGATATCGAGTGCAACCGCTTGAGATTCACCAAACTTCTCTGTTGCTTTTGTTCAGAGATGGGTGATATATGTGTTAGGTCTCCTGTTGATTGGCAGCAATGGAATCCATACTCTTAGTCATTTATTACCTAAGTGCTTTCAAGGTAGTGTAGGAGCTGGGAATTGATGATTCTCTCCATTATTTTAGATAGGACTGAAGTGAGTGAGATATGGCAGTGAATTGTTGCCCTTTTTGGGAATATGTTGAATATAGGCCAATTTCCAGGCTGTAGGATAGAAACCAGTGGAGTAAGAGAGTACATACAGGCAACATAGGACAGGAGTCAGTTCTGATGCACAAGCCTTCAGAACAATTGGAGGAATGCCATCAGTGCCAGGAGACTTTTGTTTAAATTCGACAATATTTTTCTGATCTCATCCTAGCAAAATGATATAGGGGCATTGTATGTTGGGTTTTTTGGAATGGTTGGGGGACATTTATTATCATCAGTTATGCATGCATTTGAAGCAAAGTATGAAGCCAGAAGATTGGCTTTTTCTGTGGGTGATGATGCAGTAGAGCCATCTGGGTATGATAGGGGGGTGGAAATAGTGTTGGACAGAAGTTACAGCCAATTGCTTTGGCGAGAGACCAAAAGGCTTGGCTGCTGTTTGGACAGGCTGCTAGTTTCATCATGCTTTTTGCTCTTTCGAACTCTGTTTTGAAGCGTTGATTTTTTTTTTTTTTTTTTTTTTTGCATCTATTACGGGCTTTGGTGTAAGCTTTGAAGGAGGATGAGGTTCTTGATTTCAGCCAGTTGTGGTATGTCTGGTGTTTCATCTCTACAGCCTTGGCACATCTTTTGGAGAACCAGGGTTTTGTTAGGGAATGGCAGTTCAGGGTGCTGTGTGGAATGTATGTATTCATGCCAGTGAGGATTACTTTGGTAATAAGCTCGGTGCATATCTTTGGATTGGAAGGCTGGAAGCAATTGTCAAACCATGGGATTGCATCATAGAAGTTGCGGAGGCTGTTTCACTTGGCACTGTTATAGTGCCAAACTATTGTATGAGGGTGTCTGTGTAAACGTTGTTGCATGGGGGAAGGAGATGAGCACTAGATTGTGGTCAGAATTGCCCAGGGGGGGCTCACTACTTTCACTGTGTATTTAGAGGTGTCAGTGGTGAGGAAGAGATTTAGGGTGTTTTGGGAGTGGTTTGGGTTATCTGGTATTCTGGTTGGCATCTTGACAAATTGTGTAAGGTCGTTAGTGATGGCAAATATTTCAGCATCTCTGCCTGCAAGATCTGTATAACTGGAGGAGGAAAGCCAGCTAGTGTTGTGGACGTTAAAATCTCCTAGGAGGATGATTTCGCTGTTGGGAAAGTGGGATTGGAGAAAGTCAATTTTTAGGGAGAGGAAATTAAAGAACTCAGGGGTTGGTTGTGTTGGGGGATGCTATAGAGACAGTAGATGAATTGGACTGAGTGGAGAAGGGATATTTTCAACTAAAGAAGGTCAAAGTTAGGTGATTCTAGGTTGGGTGCTCTCTGGCAAGTTATGTCAGAGCGGATGTATGTGCAGACACCACCCTTAGGACGAAAGTTGTTAAAGAGTGAGTAGTTTGGAAGGTTGAGATAAGTGGTGCTGTGGGAAGGTGTGATTTGAGTTTCTGCCAGGAAGAGTAGGTGGGGTTTGGTAGACTGTAGGTGGTAGTGGACACTATTCAGGTTGGAGTTTAGACCACGGATGTTGGTGAAGTGGATGTGTAGGGTTTTGTTAGTCATATGTTGGACCGCATGGGTCTTGCACATTTCCTATGCGGTGCCTGCATGCTGGTCTCCCTGTTGGCTGCTAGTGGCATCACTTGGTTTTTTCACCAGTTTATCTTGTCTGTAGTCGATGGTCCAACTGTTTTCACCATTTTGACATTTTTCTTCGAGTTGTCTTCGAAGCTGGTGTCTTTGTTCCCTTTGTGCAAATGATATGTCTGGTTGTGCACATATGTGCAGTTGGGGACAGGTGTCTTTGAACTTGTTGTTGATCGCTGTTATTATTTTAGATGTGCTTGTCGGCGTATCGCAAGTCACTTTTACTAGGCGCAGAAAGTTTGTTCCGTCTCTCCTTTGATTTATAGGCCCGAAATGTGATGGCACCTGATGATATTCTTAGGATCGATGTTGCATTCTTCAGCTAGTTTGTTGATGTCCTCTTGTAATGGTTTTCCATTGGGAAGTTCAAAATGATGCTATTGAGTTTTTTGTGTTTAGTCTCCATCAAGTCGTTTACCATTGATGCGATTAGATCGAGAAGTTCTTTCGTTGGTGAAGTAGAGCTTGCGTTGCGCTAGTTTTCAGTTTGTTCTAGCTTAGCTTCGACTCCACTTATTTTGGAGGTAAAAGTTTCATTTAAAGCACTGATGTGCTGTTCAAGGTTTTCGACACGTTTACCTATGTTCAGAAGTTGTTTTACTGAAGGGAGGCACATCGAACAGGAGAACGGCTGGTTAAATTCGATAAGTAGGTTTGCCAGCTTAGTCTATTTTCGCGCAGGAAGCGTGCAGCCAGTGGCAACAGAACTCACAGAATATGCCCTTTTTTCTGTCTGTGACACTAGTTTTGCAACTGCAGCACGTTATGGGTTTGTCGGCGGCGATTGATGGCACTGTTCTGGCAAGACACATGGTGCTCGTTCGTCGTTGGCTTTTGATGCAGTCATATTTGCTGCTTATGGTAGGCATTGTGAGTGCTTACACGTGGCTGATTTTGAATTGGAAGATAGCTGATTTAATACACTATACTGCTGATTTAATGCAGATTGCAGACACTGATAAACAGCAGAAAGAGGTGATGTAATAGAAACCTCTGAACTTCTGTAATGATGTGAGATATTGGTTGATGAAATTTTTCATTTTAGGATATTAAGAAAGGTGGGGAGGGTACATGGAGACATCCATGGAAGTTTGAGTTGTTGTACAGTTAAGAAAAGGTAAGATGTAGCTTTTTCTCTCACAAAGTAATGGTAAGTGCATTTAGTATGAATGAATTAAAGAAAAGGCACACTGGCTGACTATGTCTGTGGTCTGCTTCAATGAGTCTTTGACTCCCTCGGGATCTTTGATGATGATAATTGTTTTTTCATATTACGAAAAGTATCTTCTACTGATCTACCCTTATAGCACCTCATGGTGGGTTAGCTTAATAAAGTCTAACCACCTTAGCCTTTATATGATCCCCAGATTTTGGTTCCATTGGTCTTTTGGTCATGCGAGTATAGCCTTCGCCTGCATGATGATATAAGGAAGTTGAGGCATTTTATCTGCTTTTGATTATTCACCTGTCATTTACTTTTCACAATATTATCAAGGTCTCTTGTCTGTTATTCCACTCTAGGTGTATGAAGAACACTACTTCACTTTTCACATTAATAAGCATTGAAATATATGTCTAGAGCAGTGTTTCTCAACGTGGGGCATATGCCCCACGCGGGGGGGGGGATTAGAAAATGATGTTACATTCGTCACCTCATCACTGATATACTCAAAACACTCACCATTGTCAGCGAGGGGGGGGGGACATCAAAATCTTTGAGGCGTTGAAATGGGGCATGATTCAGAAAACATTGGGAAATACTGGTCTAGAGGGAAGCTTCTAGTATATTATAGGATACTGGGACAATTTGAAATGAAATCCACTTTCTCTGTATGGATAGCCTAGTTATATAAGTGGCTTGTTCACACTTAGAAAGGACAAAAACAAGAATAATGGTACTATTAGCTTTTTAGTGCAGATAGGGCATTTGGGTTGGGGAGACAGAAAGACAAACCTTTCCTAAGGGTTTGTCTTTCTCTCTTGTCAAATGCATTTTTATAATTTCAGAATGCTAATGTCGTAAGTTGAATTCTCTTTTCTCATTTACTGTTTCAAAATCAAATGGGTGTGTGGGTGTCTTTCCTGGTGAATACCATGTTCTAGAATAAATTGAAAATCTTACGCTCTTATGACAAGAGCAGAAAAAAAATTTAAGAATCTGTTGATATGTTATCATAAAATAACATTATGTAACATATAAGATATATATTATATATCATGTAATATTATAACATATATTATAATATGTTATGGATAAGTTCTAAGTTGTTAAAAAATGTTTAATTTTTCTTGACCAAAAAGCTCTGGAATGACTTTTAATGGATTATATTGATCAAGTACATATAATAAACAACTATATTATACCAACTAGTTTCACCACCTAAGGCTGTTGGCATCTTCAGGGTACATAACTGTATGGCACTAAAAAGTAAAAAACTGTTACAAACTATAATCAACCGATTCCAATTATATTAAACAAAGAACAGAGTGCGTACAATACATGCATAGAGCATGCATGATGTCACTTGTTGTTATTTCGGAACATTCTATAGTTGGCACTGTAATTCAGTTCTGGCGAGTTGAGAGATCTAATAAGGGTCTACCAGATCACGGGTAAGATTAGTCCTTGGTTCCTGTTAAGGTTTTGTATGCAGCGGGCAACTGTTGTGACCTCTTTGAAAATTCGGGACTGGAAGTCCTCCATGTAAGTAATTGTGCTTCTATCCCACTCTATGGTATGGTTCGTTCTTGAGAAATGAAAAGCTAAACCCGATTTTTCTTCTCTGTTGTTATTGATGTCACCTATGTGTTCTTTTTGCCTAATTTCAAGGCTCCTTGAAGTTTGGCTGATGTAATTCAAGCTGCATGAGCAGGGAAACTCCAGCATATTTGGAGAAAGGATGGCTATCTTTTGGAGATCTTAAGAATTGTCTAATCGTTTCTGTAGGTTTAATGGCCACTCTTATTTTATGTGGTCTGAGGAGTCTTGCAATCTTATTGGAAACTGTTCCTAAGTATGGAATGACGATGGTAGAAATATCACGTATATCATCTCGTTGTCTTTGTCAGGGATCAGAGAAAAGTATCTTGTGGACGAGTCTTCGAGGAAATCCATTCATGGTAAGGTTGGTAGATATCAGGGATAGTTCTTCCTGGAGGTCTTGTTGATCTGTTGTAAGGAGAGAGGCACGGTTCTTCAGCATGTGTACAATACTAACTTTCTGAGAAATGTGGTGGCAGGAAGTGGTAAATCCTGTATTGGTAGGTTTGCGGTAAACTGAGAGGTTGATACTACCATTCGGAAGCTTCTTAATTAAAGTGTCCAGAAATGATAATTGGTTATCTTTTTCTAGAGTGAATTTGATTGTGTGGTGTAGAGAGTTGATTTTGTTAAGAAAGTCGAACAGGTCCTTTTTTGTGCAGTTCCAAACAATAAAGATATCGTCCGCGTATCTCCACCATACTGTGGGTTTAGGTTCTGTTTGAGATAAGATTTTACTTTCAAAATCCTCCATAAAGAGATCAGCACAAGATGGAGGATTTTGAAAGTAAAATCTTATCTCAAACAGACCCTAAACCCACAGTATGGTGGAGATACGTGGACGATATCTTTATTGTTTGGAATCGCACAAAAAAAGGACCTGTTAGACTTTCTTAACAAAATCAGCTCTCTACACCACACAATCAAATTCACCCTAGAACTTGAAAAAGATAACCAATTATCATTTCTGGACACTTTAATTAAGAAGCTTCCGAATGGTGGTATCAACCTCTCAGTTTACCACAAACCTACCAATACAGGACGTTATTTACCACTTCCTGCCACCACATTTCTCAGAAAGTTAGTATTGTACATATGCTGAAGAACCGTGCCTCTCTCCTTACAACAGATCAACAAGACCTCCAGGAAGAACTATCCCTGATATCTACCAACCTTATCATGAATGGATTTCCTCGAAGACTCGTCCACAAGATACTTTTCTCTGATCCCTGACAAAGACAACGAGATGATATACGTGATATTTCTACCATCGTCATTCCATACTTAGGAACAGTTTCCAATAAGATTGCAAGACTCCTCAGACCACATAAAATAAGAGTGGCCATTAAACCTACAGAAATGATTAGACAATTCTTAAGATCTCCAAAAGATAGCCATCCTTTCTCCAAATATGCTGGAGTTTATAACATATCCTGCTCATGCAGCTTGAATTACATCAGCCAAACTTCAAGGAGCCTTGAAATTAAGCAAAAAGAACACAGGTGACGTCAACAACAACAGAGAAGAAAAATCGGGTTTAGCTTTTCATTTCTCAAGAACAAACCATACCATAGAGTGGGATAGAAGCACAATTCCTTACATAGAGGAGGACTTCCGCTCCCGAATTTTCAAAGAGGCCACAACAGTTGCCCGCTGTATACAAAACCTTAACAGGAACCAAGGACTAATCTTACCCGTGATTCTCAACTCGCCAGAACTGAATTACAGTGCCAACTATAGAACGTTCCTAAATAACAAGTGACATCATGCACACTCTATGCATGTATTGTATGCGCTCTGTTCTTTGTTTAATATAATTGGAATCGGTTGATTATAGTTTGTAACAGTTTTTTTACTTTTTAGTGTCTTACATCAGTTATGTACCCTGAAGATGCCAACAGCCTTAGTTGGTGAAACTTGTTGGTATAACATAGTTGTTCATTAAAAGTCATTTCTATGTTGTATGTTATCCTGTACAATTGAATATAAACTCCAGCATTAACCTGTCTGAATGTCTCTTAGCTATGATCAACCAGATAATGCAAATAAAAGTATGCTCACATGATCAACAAAATAGGTACATGTAAACAAATAATTTCAATTATCAGAATCCAACATAATACCATATACGTCGTCAATATGTTAATCTTGCATTGTTTGTAAATCTCTCTCTTTCTCTCTCTCATTTTTTCACACCTGAAGAAGTCCCATGTAATTAGGACAAAATTGGTAGTATTTTTAATAAATAATTAGAATTTATTTTGTGTTTACATTATTCTAGTCATAGTTACATGAATGTTTCTATATATTCATGTACTGGCAAAGTTTATATATTCCTGATATGTACCTTCAAGGGATATATTATGATTACAATAATGATGATAATATTCATATGAGTTTCTCCCCCTTCCCTTTGTGATGGCAGTTGAGCCCTCCTAATGAGGAATTAAGTATATATTTTTTTTATCACTGTAGATCTGTGTGTGTGTTTACGAGGTTAGTTTGCCAGTTCTGAGGGATGAAAAACCTGAGTTTCCAGGTGAAAAAATCCTCTACCTCCATATGAGACTGGCTTCTTCACCGAATTCAACTACCTTTAGTTGAAAGAGACCAGATAAAGGTCCCTCATGTCAGATGGGAATCAAGCCCAGGTCTTTCTGAACAAAGGGCTTTGTCTATACTGACTAAGCTATAGAGGCTATTGTCTCTATTGTATTATGATATTACTACATGAAGAGTTTACAGTATTACTAACTTCTTATGAACAATTTTCCTCCAAATTAGTCTTATCTGTTAGGAATGCAGCGTTGTCAGAGCTTATATTTCACTCTTTCAACTACATCAATTCACTTATCTATTGGTCTTCCTCTGGGACTCTTTCCTTCCATCCTACCATTAAACACCTGACTTTTCCTCTCCCATTTTATTTAAGTGACCATACCACTCTTTCTGTTTTGTTTGTAACCCAACTCTCAGATCCATAACTTGAAATTGGTTTGATCATTGTTTTGTATACAGCTTAGTGTTTTTACTGATTTCTTTTATATTCTATACAAATTTATCAGTTGGCTCCACACAATACCAGCTTTGCCTATTCTGTTATTTCCATATTTACATATAGAAAGAGTTTTTGTAGCTCATTAGAAGTGGCATATGCACTCTACAGCGCTTGACCACATAAAGAAAGGCGCTCAAATCTAGCCGCCAACTAGAGGAACTTTTTCTAAGCCTTTTCTCGACCGGTTCCAGAGTTCGTCGATCTCTGGCATGGGCTACTGGGTTTTTCCTCCTGGAAAACTCGGGTTTTTTGTTCCGTAAACTCAAGAAAATTGGTCGTAGAACCCATGCTATTTTCAGACATTAAATATATTGTGTTAAGTTTAGGAACCACCGGATGGCGGCACTTACAAGCAGCCTTCTTCACCGAATGCCGATTAATTAGTGATAGCCTTGGGCCAGCTATTTCTGATTGGCTACCAGTGGAGATTGAACTGCCCACTCAGTCTCCAAAAGTTAGATAGGGCTAAAAAACGGCCTCGCCTACTCCCTATTATTATTATTATTATTATTCGTGACACCTCCAAGGAGTCCAAAGACTCATCGCTGGAGCACACCTAGTGTACAACTCTCCGTCTCCACCACTACCAAACCTCTACTATCAATCAACTACATCAGCACCATCCACCACCACCACAAGTATCTATTTTTTTGTGCAGGATGAAAAACCTGAGTTTCCGGGAGAAAAAACCCTGCTACCTCCATATGAGATTGGCTAACTCACCTTCAATTGAAAAAGTCCATATAAAGATTCCTCCTGTCACGACCAGAATCGAACTCAAGCCTTTTTCAATCGAAGGGCGCAAAGTACCGTCATTCTTTCCAATTGTGCTACAGAGGCATTTATACTTCCTATACGGGAACAAAAAGGAATTAGCTGATAGCTAACATATAGAAAGGCTTAGGTGTTGATGCTTCTTCATAAAAGTGCTTCATAGTGTAAACAACACCAAAAGAAGAAACATTATTGAATTACTTTATTGAACTTGCTAATATTTTTCTTGTTTTCTATCTAGCATCATCAGAACACAAATTAGAATTCAGTGCTGTGTGTCACCACAGTAACACGCATTGAATTAGAATGTTATGTGGAAACAGTTCAAATTGTAACTGAAAAGGAACTAATGTCCTAACAAGGCACCATTCTAGGGACTGTTTGCGCTAATGTGATCTTAGAATGACTCTCTCCGAGGTGTTTTGCAAATCAATGCAGCTATACTTGTTGAGGTTAGAGAATGCTTCATAGCTGATTCTGAAAATAGTCTCTCAGACCTGTAGTGACTTCTTAGTAGCACAGTTGTCTTCTTCCAATTAATCATACGTGAAGGAGCGTCCAAAGCATGGCCAGATTTATGCATGAGCTAGACAAACTTCAACATCATTAGAAGCAGCTCTGAAAAGCTATTAAACCTAAAATTTATTCATTGGGGGGGGGGGGTCTCTTAAAAGTTATAGCTTACAAGAAGGCACAGCAACCTTAAATCTTGCTCTGATCTAGAACCATGGTCTGCCAATCCTAACTTGCCATATAGATATTAGCAGATATATATATCTTGTGTTTTTTAAATCTGTCCAAAGTAGACTAAGCTTCAAGCACAGGAAACTGTATACATGTCAGAATGTGTAAAGTTGACAAGATGAGAAATAGATGAAGTAGCTAATAGAATGTATGGTTTGAAGATGATATGGAGAGTATATTAGCAGAGAACACTTAGCAATTTTTTCAGATATACCCTTGAATTTAAGGGATAGGAATAGTTTTGTTGTGATTTTATGTGTTTCATTACAGGAGGGATTGTGTAGGCATTGGCAAAAAATGTTGCAAACAAATTCAAATTCCAGGGCTATGTCATTCAAACAAATAGCCTTACCTCTAAGTGCTTTGAGGATGTCATACTGTTGGTAAGAATGCTGGTGTGTGAGTACTTATATAAATACCTTCCTGTATTGTAACTAATATTTAAGGAATTGACAGCGTATACTGGAAATATAGATTAAATAAACTTTAATATACACTTTCCGATATTTCGGCGAACGTTACGTTGCCATCTTCTTGGGAACTTACTAAAAAGACACGTGCACACAAGTACTAATACAACAAATGAGACTGAGGCTAGGACGCTAGCGTTTTCCTAAAGTCCTGATGGTGCCCCCTGGCGGGCTATATTGGTAGTTCTTGGCCTTTGGGCTGAAGTTCTTTTGATAAAAGTTTCCCAAATTTGGGGCAGTTTCATGCATCCAAATTTGTTGAGGTTTGGCATGTTCCTAAGGGCCGAGGCTGATTCCATGAATAGTCTTTCATACTTGAACTTGCTGCGGTGTATTACTGTGGCTTTCTTCCATCTTATTCTGTGGCGAGTATCCAGAGCGTGGTCTGCAAGCCCAGAGTGGCTGTACTGGTGAAATCGGATGTAATCCTTGTGTTCTGAGATTCTGATATTTGCTGTCCTGCCTGTTTGGCCAAAGTAGGACAGTTTACAGCTGCAAGGGACCTGGTATACACCAGGTAGGTCTAGGGGAAGTGGTTGGTCTTTGGTGGAGCGGATAAGGGATGCCAGTTTTCTATGTGGTCTGTAACAAGTGGTCAAGTCATGTTTTTTTTAAGATTTTATTGATTTTTTCTGAGGTGCCTCTGATGTAGGGAATAGTGATGGATTTAGAGTAATCTTTTTTGTGAAGGGAAGGGGGTGGTGGGTTGTGGATAACTGGGTTAAGTATTTTTTGGATTTTTTGGAGGGGGTAGCCGTTGGCTGAGAAAGTGTCACGGATGTGATTTAGTTCAGTGGTTAGGGCTTGATTATTAGAACAGATTATTTTTGCCCTGTTGAATAATGTTTTAATAACTCCATATTGTTGTGAGGGGGGGGGGGGGGGGATTGTTGGTGAATGTATCTGCCTGTATGGGTGGGTTTTCTATAAACTGAGAAAACCAAGGTTCCATCAGGTTGGCGGGTGACTAGTGTGTCTAGGAAGGGGAGGTTATTGTTTTCCTCTTTTTCCAGGGTGAATTTGATTCTAGGGTGTTGGTTGTTCAAGTGTGTTAGGAAGGAGAGGAGTGAATCCGGGCCATGTGGCCAAATAGCGAAAACATCATCAACATAGCGAAGCCATATGGTAGGTTTTTGTGGGGCTGAGTTTAAGGCTTTCTCTTCAAACATCTCCATGAAGAAGTTGGCCAAGGGTGGGGAAAGTGGTGAACCCATGGCTGTCCCCTCTATCTGTTTGTAGAATTTTTCCTGCCAAACGAAATAGCCTGAGTTCATTGTAAACTGAAATAGGGCTGAGATATCGGGAGGAAATTTAGCTTGGATTAGCTCTAAGGTTTCTTTGAGAGGGACATTCGTGAATAGGGAGGAGACATCAAAACTGACCATTATGTCATTGTGTTGGAGTGTAAGGTTTCCTATACTGGCTTTGAAGTGGGCTGAGTTTTTTATGTGTGATGGTGTATTGCCAGTATAGTGTGAGAGCGCTTTGGCTAAATGCTTGGCTAGTTTGTAAGTGGGGGAATCAATGCCATCCACTATGGGACGTAATGGCACATTTTCTTTGTGTATTTTTGGGAGCCCATATATGCGGGGGGGTCTAGAGTTATAGGGTTTTAGTCTGTTAGTAATCTCCACAGGCCAAGAAGTGACCTTCTTAAGGAGCCTATGGAGTTTTCTAATTTGTGAGTTGGTGGGATTGTAATTAATGGGGAGGTAAGTGGAACGATCTAATAATAAAGCTTGGAGCTTACCTGTGTAATCTTTAAGATTAAGTACCACAGTGGCGTTTCCCTTATCCGCTTTGGTGATCACTATATTTTTGTTTCTTTTCAATTCTTGTAGTGCCTTGTATTCACTACTGGATATGTTGGATTTTGGAGGTTTTGCTTTGTTGAGAACATGACGTCTCGTGTACGGCAGCTAAAAAAGAATTTGAACGAGTACGAAGCCGACATATCAACAAGTTTGATAAATTAACAAAGAACTCGGCGCCCAAACTACAAACCAACACTGTGGTTAACCTATCGTCAGCTACCTTAAAGCCAGAAGCACTCCACGCTCTGTCACGTGGTCACAACTTCGCCATTGCTCCTAGGAAATTACCGGCCGAGGAATTAATGATTCAAATTGAACACGGGATTCGCCAACTGCCCAACCACATCGCCAACGATATCAGATTGGATGTAGCCTGTGTTCTCAACAAAGCAAAACCTCCAAAATCCAACATATCCAGTAGTGAATACAAGGCACTACAAGAATTGAAAAGAAACAAAAATATAGTGATCACCAAAGCGGATAAGGGAAACGCCACTGTGGTACTTAATCTTAAAGATTACACAGGTAAGCTCCAAGCTTTATTATTAGATCGTTCCACTTACCTCCCCATTAATTACAATCCCACCAACTCACAAATTAGAAAACTCCATAGGCTCCTTAAGAAGGTCACTTCTTGGCCTGTGGAGATTACTAACAGACTAAAACCCTATAACTCTAGACCCCCCGCATATATGGGCTCCCAAAAATACACAAAGAAAATGTGCCATTACGTCCCATAGTGGATGGCATTGATTCCCCCACTTACAAACTAGCCAAGCATTTAGCCAAAGCGCTCTCACACTATACTGGCAATACACCATCACACATAAAAAACTCAGCCCACTTCAAAGCCAGTATAGGAAACCTTACACTCCAACACAATGACATAATGGTCAGTTTTGATGTCTCCTCCCTATTCACGAATGTCCCTCTCAAAGAAACCTTAGAGCTAATCCAAGCTAAATTTCCTCCCGATATCTCAGCCCTATTTCAGTTTACAATGAACTCAGGCTATTTCGTTTGGCAGGAAAAATTCTACAAACAGATAGAGGGGACAGCCATGGGTTCACCACTTTCCCCACCCTTGGCCAACTTCTTCATGGAGATGTTTGAAGAGAAAGCCTTAAACTCAGCCCCACAAAAACCTACCATATGGCTTCGCTATGTTGATGATGTTTTCGCTATTTGGCCACATGGCCCGGATTCACTCCTCTCCTTCCTAACACACTTGAACAACCAACACCCTAGAATCAAATTCACCCTGGAAAAAGAGGAAAACAATAACCTCCCCTTCCTAGACACACTAGTCACCCGCCAACCTGATGGAACCTTGGTTTTCTCAGTTTATAGAAAACCCACCCATACAGGCAGATACATTCACCAACAATCCCACCCCCCCCCCTCACAACAATATGGAGTTATTAAAACATTATTCAACAGGGCAAAAATAATCTGTTCTAATAATCAAGCCCTAACCACTGAACTAAATCACATCCGTGACACTTTCTCAGCCAACGGCTACCCCCTCCAAAAAATCCAAAAAATACTTAACCCAGTTATCCACAACCCACCACCCCCTTCCCTTCACAAAAAAGATTACTCTAAATCCATCACTATTCCCTACATCAGAGGCACCTCAGAAAAAATCAATAAAATCTTAAAAAAACATGACTTGACCACTTGTTACAGACCACATAGAAAACTGGCATCCCTTATCCGCTCCACCAAAGACCAACCACTTCCCCTAGACCTACCTGGTGTATACCAGGTCCCTTGCAGCTGTAAACTGTCCTGCTTTGGCCAAACAGGCAGGACAGCAAATATCAGAATCTCAGAACACAAGGATTACATCCGATTTCACCAGTACAGCCACTCTGGGCTTGCAGACCACGCTCTGGATACTCGCCACAGAATAAGATGGAAGAAAGCCACAGTAATACACCGCAGCAAGTTCAAGTATGAAAGACTATTCATGGAATCAGCCTCGGCCCTTAGGAACATGCCAAACCTCAACAAATTTGGATGCATGAAACTGCCCCAAATTTGGGAAACTTTTATCAAAAGAACTTCAGCCCAAAGGCCAAGAACTACCAATATAGCCCGCCAGGGGGCACCATCAAGACTTTAGGAAAACGCTAGCGTCCTAGCCTCAGTCTCATTTGTTGTATTAGTACTTGTGTGCACGTGTCTTTTTAGTAAGTTCCCAAGAAGATGGCAACGTAACGTTCGCCGAAATATCGGAAAGTGTATATTAAAGTTTATTTAATCTATATTTCCAGTATACGCTGTCAATTCCTTAAATATTAGTTATTATGTCTAACCAGCGTATAAGCCTCTCAACAAGAATACCTTCCTGTATATGTCTGTTTTCTATAAACAGAGAAGTATAATGAACCATTTGGTAGTCATGTGTTAAGATAGTTCAATATCTCAGCATGATTTTGTTTGTGGGAAAATAGTATTGTTATTTTAGGTAATTGAAAATGAACTAAAAGATGTATAAAATATAGTTATGTTGGTAAAATATTTGTTAAAAAGATATTTTACTATAAGAAGAATATAGCAGCTGTGCCTGTAGTTTGACTAGTGAGGCCTTTAAGCCGTCATGGCTCTGTCATCAATGGAAACAGCTTATCATTTAGCAGCACAAAGAATGTGCAAGATTTACCTTCCTATATCATTGGAATTATAATACCTGTAGACATTGATGTAAAGGAATATGCAAAACGTTTGTTATGGAACACCCTAGATCAGAACGTGCTTTTTGACTGCAACTCTATTTTATAATAAAAATAAATAAAAATTTAATGAAGCGATCACATATATTGCCTGCCTACCTTTGTTGTACTTTTGGTAATAACAATCTTTGAAATTTGGAGTGGAGATTGCAGATGGTGATGAATGACTGGTATTAGTAATAGATAAAATAGTAAGATGGAGCTCCATTGAGTTTTAAAATTTGAAACAGAATAAAGGAGTGAAAAGCATAAAAATAATAGGATACTCTTAAAAGATGAGAATAAATCCAGTAATGAATGAGATAGGATTAGTAAATATACTATCTCATCTCATCTTCCTTTTTCCTTCTTTTACCTTGTGCTGTCGAGGGTTTATTAATCATCGTACATCAAACGGTTCACAGGATAAGGTGGTCAGCCCTACGCCCGGCGTATCCTACATCTGTAGTGTTGTGTTCCCGATGCTGGTTTGCCTGCTTTGCGGGATGAAAAAACCCCAGGATAAACTGGGCGAAAAACCCTACTGTCCACGCCCAATACTGGCTAACTTGGATGTGGCTGAGGAAGATCCTTCAGCTCCTCGCGTCACCGAAGGGAATCAAACCTAGGACACTCCTTCCCCAGGCATATGGTTGCAAAGTGTACAGCCACTAGGCTAACTGCGCGGACATAAATATACTATAAAACTTGTAAAATTTCAAAATTAAAAAAATTAAAAGTTAAAAGAATGTGAATGCCTTGAAAGTAAACCATAAAAATATATGATGAAATTGATTAACAAAGTGAAGTAAGGCCATTTTAAAGTGGCCTTACTTTACCTTACTTGCTGTTTGAAAAGTCATCAGTAGAAGGAATAATTGAAAATGAAAAAAATTTATTCTGCTGCTGACTTTTAAAAAAAAGTCTTCCTTTTTATGTATTTCCTAAAGAATACAAGAAAACGGGTCTTCAAATCAATGCTAAAATTTTTTTTTTCTTTCTCCTCACCTTTCTCTCCTGCAGGTTTAACAACTTTTGATGGATAAGATTACCATAAAAAATAAATAAACTTCTGATGAGGATTACCATAAAATAAATAAAGTAACGTGTGTGTGTGTGTGTGTGTGTGTGACATGGGTGCACACTAGGTTAAGGAAAAATACACAAACAGCTATATGGAACTTCTTGAAACCATGCACTCAACACATCTACACTTAAACCAATAGTTTTGCTACCTGGCCTCATGGCCTAGACACACAATATACATTTTTAGTGCATTTAAACAACCAACATCCTGAAATACCATAGAAAAAGAAACCAACAATTATCTTCTCTTCGTGGATGCATCCCTGATGTGTTTATTTTTGAAAGCGTTCTACCTAGTATAGCAATAAATACTATTACCACTGGAACAGCACGTACAAACCACTTGTACACTGAGTTAGCTTTGCATTAGGAACACTCCCCTAATGCAGTGGTCCACCTCTCTCTCTCTCTCTGTGCAGTCACGGCTCACAAATGCCTAGGAATAGATTCCACAAAGTGTCAAACATCCTTAAGTCAAACAGGTGTATTGGATTTGCAACACACCTGTTTTGTACTTGGGAATTAACCTTCCCGAGTGTGCAAGTACTTGGGAAGGTTAATTCCCAAGTTCTAGAGAAGGTTAATATATAGATATAGAAAGGAGTAAGTGAAAGAGCAAAGCCTCTTGGAGCATTGCATCACTTGCAACTTAAAGTTCCATCCTTCATCTCACATAATGTGCATCCAGATAGAAAGCTGGCAACTCAGTTACATTGAGAAGACATGACAATGGAAGCTTTCATAACAGATGTTTATGCCAAATCTAATGATTTTTAGCCAAAGAAAATGAATGAAAGGCAATTCTTAGTTGGAAACTTTCTGACATGGTATATTAGAGCAAAGACAGGCAAACAAATGAGCCGAACAGTCAAAGAAGGCTGCTCTCCAATCAGCATAATAAAATTAGTTTAATCCTTTATCCAAGTGTGAGCAAACAAAGTTTGCGCCTGAAGTATCTTCAGGACTAGGGTAAAGTGATACAACACCAGGGCAACTCGTTGCAAAGGTGGAGAAAGCTACCAACACTCCTAACTCAGTATCTCCTATAATGCAAAACACATCTCCTTGCGGATATGTCTAATGTTATGCATTAAAGGAAGGGCCACTACCCAGACTAGTTTCGACCTTTATTGAGGTCTCTTCAGTGGGAGCCAGGCCCAAGTGGAGATACCAGGCAGAAGCATTAGCAGGTCATCTCTACCTATAGGAGTTGCCAAATGGTGTGCCACCCTTTTTTAATAAATTACTCTGGACCAGAGTAATTTATTAAAAAAGGGTGGCACACCATTTGGCAACTCCTATAGGTAGAGATGACCTGCTAATGCTTCTGCCTGGTATCTCCACTTGGGCCTGGCTCCCACTGAAGAGACCTCAATAAAGGTCGAAACTAGTCTGGGTAGTGGCCCTTCCTTTAATGCATAACATTAGACATATCCGCAAGGAGATGTGTTTTGCATTATAGGAGATACTGAGTTAGGAGTGTTGGTAGCTTTCTCCACCTTTGCAACGAGTTGCCCTGGTGTTGTATCACTTTACCCTAGTCCTGAAGATACTTCAGGCGCAAACTTTGTTTGCTCACACTTGGATAAAGGATTAAACTAATTTTATTATACTCTAACCAAGTGAAAAAATAAACTTTCAACATCTTTCTCTAAATCCAGAGTAATTTATTAAAAAAGGGTGGCACACCATTTGGCAACTCCTATAGGTAGAGATGACCTGCTAATGCTTCTGCCTGGTATCTCCACTTGGGCCTGGCTCCCACTGAAGAGACCTCAATAAAGGTCGAAACTAGTCTGGGTAGTGGCCCTTCCTTTAATGCATAACATTAGACATATCCGCAAGGAGATGTGTTTTGCATTATAGGAGATACTGAGTTAGGAGTGTTGGTAGCTTTCTCCACCTTTGCAACGAGTTGCCCTGGTGTTGTATCACTTTACCCTAGTCCTGAAGATACTTCAGGCGCAAACTTTGTTTGCTCACACTTGGATAAAGGATTAAACTAATTTTATTATACTCTAACCAAGTGAAAAAATAAACTTCCAATCAGCAGGTTTTAATCCAACCATGGACATTGATATTTAGCAGCACAAAGTTTTGGTTCTCCTTATTGGAGGCCCAAAATTTCTTGAAAAATTCCATCTTTGGTCTCTAGAGCAGGATTTCTGGGTTATATAAAATATATTACCCAACCACCTGTACTAAGGTAGTATAGGTTTGCAGCCTTTCATTGGGAAAATTGAGTTGAGTAGTGCTTCAAGTAGCTGAACGTTTAAAGTGTGTGTGTGTGTGTGTGTGTGAGAGAGAGAGAGTTTGAAAAGATCCTGGAATGCCTTGAGAGGTTTGTCTTTATCTGCATGTAATGTATTACTCTTTGCTCTACTTTTCATCATTGTTTATCTTTTGAATCTGTGAAGAAGATGGAATATACAGCAATGGAGAATTTCATGGCCTCTGCAGTGTCCCCTCCCCATTCCCCTCTATATATCACTACTTGGGCACATAATTGGTAGAATAGTGGCTGCAAGATTATTCACTAGCTGACTTGGAATCCTCCAAAAGCATTACCATTAGATCAGGTTCGGTGTATTATTTAGTGGCAGTCTGCGGAATATGTTTTACAGCTGTCCTCGTGAAGAAATGTTATATCTCTCCATGATATCTGACTTATCCTGAAAAATTTACTCATATTACATGCTACAAGAAATGGGAGGAAGAAGGTTACTGGAATATTGCACGGTTTGACCTATCATCAGGAATTTTGGATGCCATGCTCCCTGTCTCAAGTGGTTTCCTCCAGCAGTTGTCTCATGCCTGTTGATTGGGAGATAGATCCAAAGCTACTGATGGAGCCCATCAGTAGAGGATTTAGTTGAAGCAGGCTGAACTTAACCAAAGTTTAGCATTCTCTACATGATAGTGTTACATAATTCTATGTCAAGCTCTTCATTTTTGTTGTTATACTCCAAACATTCCAGTTTGCAGTTCTGATTTTCCAACCAAATATCATGTTAGTAAGAAACAGCTATATGAAGTTACCTGGAGCCTCAGAAATCTTTAACTATTCTTTTGAGACTTTTAAGTAAGAACAATGCTCTCAAGCTAGTTACCATCATGAGTCTGCTTGTAGGCTACCACTTTGATCTCCAGAGTGGCAAATGATAGAATAAAAGTAGAAAAATCTAAAATGTGGAAAAGCAGATAGATGATATTCAATCAGAAATGTGCAAATGTGAAGGTCACAACCTTTCACAGTTAGCTACATAATTCAGAAGACCTTATCAAAATGTATGTCAAATTCCACATGATGGAATAGAGCACTCATTATAACTATTTGTGAAAGGGAAAAATAAAACTGATGAAAGAATTGCAGAAGAATTCTCCATTCTGCATGCTCCAGATTTACAATTTATGCATGTTTTAAAAAAGGCAAGAAAAAAATTTTAAATATCTTAAAAATTACTTTTAAGATATATAATTGAGAACTCATGGAAATATATCTTGAACCATTTGTCTCAGGACTTGTATTTGAGTTTTGTAGAACTTTTAAAGGCTTATGATGTACTTATGATAAGTTTCAAAAGTAAAGATTTTCAAAAACTACAGTTATATAGAGTAAACGGATAAGTTGTAAATGGCATTTCAAATTGGAGAATATAAGAAGATGGTTTTAATTTAAATTAGGTGTAAGACATTGGTGCTTGCTATCCCGATATTATTCATCATCTGTATGGATGTAAAGAAATTGCTTGAATATTGCTACTTGGAATGTAAGACGATTGAATAAATGTGAGAAATTTGCTTATGTGATGAGAGAGAGAGATTGAATATTAGTATACTAAGAATAAGTGAAACCTTTTGGAAAGGATCATCAGATTTTGAGAAAATTCCAAATGGAAAGATATATAAAGTATATACTTCAGGTGGTGAAATATCAGGGAGAGGTGTGGCATTCATTATAGAGAAGAAAACTAATAAAAACATTATCCATGCCATCAAAAAATCAGAGTAATCGCAATTCTAGTGAAGTCTAAACCTAGAGATATGCTGATCATTCAAACATATGCTCCTACATAACAGAATGAGGAAGCAGAAATAGATAACATGTATGATGAAATAGAATGGTGTATAAAGGAAGTTGGATTTAAGAAAGATTGAGTTATTTGTGCTATGGGTGACTGGAACGCAAAAGTTGGATCAGAGAGAACATCTACACACGTGGGTCCATTTGGACTTCGAATTCAGAATGAGAGAGGACAAAAACTGATTGATTTCTGTAACAAGCACAGTCTCATCATAACTAACACTTATTTTGAGCAAAAACCTACAGCAAGATACGTGGAAAGTCCGGATGGAAGACACAAAAATCAAGTGCTGACTGTGGATGGATCTGATCATAGACTGGTCTTAATGAAGATGAATATTCACCTGAAAACAATAAAAATTAATAGAAGTCAACCTCTAAAATGGGATCTGCAAATGGTACAAAATCCAATAGTAAACTCAAAATTTAATGAAAATGTTTCAGAACTGCTGTTTGTACGGTTGCAAAATGAAAATGAACCCTCTCAGTGGAATAGACTACAAGCAGCTATCATAACATCTGCTAAAAACCACATCAATAAACAAGAAGTAATCAACCTTATCGATGCAAGAAGAACATGGAAAAGAGGAGCAAATGAAGAAGAAAGATTAAGATATAAAACATTGAATAAAAGAATCAAACAGTTATGCAGGAGACTGAAAGAAAACTGGATAAATAGGCAGTGCACTGAGATAGAATTACAAAATAGAAACAAAACCAGAAAGCATTCCTGAAAGTGAAAGAACTTAATGGAAAAGCAAAACATGCACAGTCTAATAACATCAAGGACAAAGATGGGAACATAATCATTGATAAGGAAAAGATAAATGGAAGATGGGTGGAGTACTTATCAGATCTCTATAATGATGATAATGGTAACATGTTAGATGATTCACGACACCTTAAGTTAAATGTAACAACAGATACCACTCTACCAACAAGAAAGGAGATAGAACATGTAATTAAGAATCTTCTTAATAATAAATTCCCTAGGTGCGATAATATCCCGACTGAGCTGCTGAAAGCTTTGACTGGCAATGATAACTATTTAGTGGAATCCGTTCCAGGACATCTATAAAACAATAGAATTACCTCAAGTTTTTACATCTATCTGCATACCAATTTAAAGAAAAATAATGCACAAAATTGCGAGGATTACAGAACTGTGAGCCTAATATTCCACACATCTAAAATTATTTTAACCATTGTTAACATAAAAGAAATTGAAAGAGCCTTAATCGGTGAATTGGTCTTTCTATTAGTATTTTTAGTTCCATCCTGGAACTAAAATGATCACTTGAAAGAAATGGGAATATTTACATATGCTTCATAGACTTTCAGAAGGCCTTGGACCAGGTAAAACATAATAAAATGTTCAATATATTATTAGATAAATTAGACATAGAAGATCATGTACTTAAGATTATAAAAATGATTTACACCAAACAGAAAATGCAGCTGTTTAACTATGAGGCAGGCTTTTATAGTGAAAATAAAAAGAGGAGTTAGACAAGGTTTTATCCTTTCACCAAATCTATTTATTATCTATAGTGAGACAGTGATGAAAAAAAAAAAAACAATAGGAATTAGTATCAATGATATACAACAATCTTAGATATGCTGATGATATTCTAATAGCAGAAAACAGAAACAAATTAATCAAATTACTACAGCTACTAATTGAAGAAGGTAAAGAGTTTGGATTAGATATAAATGCAGAAAAAGACCAAATTTACAAAAATTTCAAAAGAAAACAGATCCAAACCAAAAATATTCATAAACAATATGAAAATTGAACATACAACAGAATACAAATATTTAGGCACCTACTTTACTGCAGATGGAAAGCAAGATAAAGAAATAAAAAATAAGAATAGCCATAGATGCTTTCTGGAAAAATGAAGATCTGCTCAGAAGTTTTTGGGTATCGAGACAAAGAAAAGAATGATAAGAACATTAGTGTGGCTAATTTTCACATATGGAAGTGAGACCTGGATATTCAAGAAAAGAGTAAGACAACAAATAATCGCTTTTGAATTGTGCCTATAGGAGAGCTCTGAAAATCTCATAGAACATGTGACAAATACAGATGTCCTACAGAGAATGAGAATACAGAGATTTTTATTACAGGAAATGATCCAGAGAAAGATGAGATTGGCAGGACATGTTCTGAGAGGTTCAGCAGGACAGAGAATACTAACAGTTTTAGAAGGAAAAAATTATGGGAAAAGGATCAAGAGGCAAAAAACGAAGGACATTGCTTGAAGATATAAGATCATGAACAGAGTCACATGGCTATGCAGAAACGAAAAGGAAAGCCACCAACAGAGAGAACTGGAAGGACATGGTGCTGCATCTCTCACTGAGGAAGCTACATCAAGAAGTATGGATGTTATCTTTGCACATGCACTTCCATGGATTCTGAAGACATCATGAGGGATCCATCTATCCACACAGCATTTATCATATCTCGCATTGAACATCATTGTGGTGAATGAGTGGAATGTGTTGCAATTTCACTCATTCATCAAAATGGCAACCCATTCCACTTATTTGCCTCTCCAGGGGAAAAATCTAGTCCTCATACCCTTGCTAATTGCACTCTTACTCAGTTTCCAGGGATGAACTATTATTTTGCATGTCCTCTAACCAAGTGCTGTAATATTTCTTCTTCATGAATCCTATAAAATATCTTTTAGCAACTTAAATGTTTATATATCTCCTCCCCACTTTTTTTTTTTTATCATATCCCGTTTTTCCTACTTACCTGCCAACTTGAACTGCATGTCCCCACTTTCCTTCCATCTAATCATAAATAAATCTATAATGAAACATAAAAACATTGACAATGACACTGAGACAAAAAGAAAATCCTCTCAAAAAGTGATCTCAGCATAAAAAGACAGACTAAGCAACTCATGCAAATCACACTAGAATATCCGGAATAAAAATTCCTTTTCACTTCCACTTTATATCTGACGCATAAACACCAACATAAGTGATGTTCACCATCACTTAAGTCATCCAGATCAGATCTCTTGACAGAAACCCAAATTGCATCTACATCCACTACTGTCCAAATTTTTCACTTCACAATTCCTTTAGTCCTAAGAGTGGCACCTGTACTGTTGTAAGATCTGACTTTTCTTGCCAGAGAATTGCTAATTTAGCATCTCTTGCCTTTGATCACTTCTAGCTTGGGATTTCCTTGCCCCATTTAGTAATGTTCATCTGCTGCATTGTCTCCAAACTTCTAAAATCACTTTCATCTCTTAACTTTTCTCTCTATGATGGTTGACCATCTGTAATATAATAGTGATGTCATCATCATAGGCAATTTTAATGTCTACATTTCCAACTAGCGCCCCTTTTCCAACACCACTGACCAGGCTGTACAGGATGTGGAAGTCTTTTCAATAAGCAGTGACCTAATGCAGATCATATGTCTATCTATCTATCCAAATTCCCAATAACCCTATTCACTCTGCTAATACACATGAATATCCTTCTCCAGGTACTCCCAAACCTCATGTCTTTTGTCATTAGTTTTGGAGTAGTTGGTGCCAAGTAGGATTACCTCAGGAATTTCTGCTCTTTCTTTCTATGGTCATATTGCTTCCATTCCTGACCCAAACATCTACTTTAAGTGAGTCATACAAATTATCCTTGCATGAAAAAGGCCTGCATTTCCCATTTAACCCAAAATTCTTTCGGGTCGAATGGGGAGAAAGTGTACCAAAACAATTGGGGGGGGGGGGGGAACTCTGCTCACTGCAGGTAGTTTGAATCAAGACACCAACTTTATCTCATCCTATGCTGAGGCACACAATAACTGCAAAACAGTCATAGATGAATCTAAGTTCATAAAGGTCAATAACAGAAAACTTACTTGTCCAAATGTGCTTTCTGGTCCATTATAATCCAATAGCCTTTATAATGGCATTATAAAGGCTATTGGATGCAACTTCTGCTCACTTGCACTTCCAGCTCTCTCTCTCTCTTTCACATACCTAGATGGCACCAGTGGATGACAAAGGCACGTCTACTACCATGTTGTAACTGAGCACTGCATGCCTTCTGTAGTTCTTCAACACAAAAGTCAAGGCAAATCCTAAGTGACTTGGACACTAAAAAAAATCTTCTAGTCCCAATGGTATCTCTACTCAAATAGTGCTTTAGAGCTAACACCTATCCTCTGTCATCTTTCAACCTTCTGTACTCAAATGGTACTGATGTGCTACAGGCTCTTATATCTCTCATGTGGGTTAAATAAATAAATATTTTAAAAAAATTGAAAAAAAAAATTCTACAACTCAAATTCTTAATCTGTTGTCACATGGAGCATTCCACAGACCACTCACCTTATCTTCATCAGTTTCTTGGAGTACATTTCCATCAGTGTGGAACACAGCTTGTAATCTTTTTATCCTAAAATGTATAACTTTACACATTTCCACATTAAACTTGAATCTGTTTTCTTCTACACATAATGTCAGTCTATTTAAATCATCCTGAAAGCTCTCTCCATTACCTTGAATATCTGTTATTACCCAACCCAATTTTGTATCATCATAAACAACTGAATGTTTCCCCTCAAATCATTTCTTAATACCATTTATATACAAATCGAACAGTAGTGGAAAAAGCACAGCTTCATATCTAATTGCTAAAATTTCCACAGAATTGACAAAAATACTTAACCTTTCCTCCAGTCCTCAAATTTCTTTATGGATAGATTATAGTAAGAAATTACTGTTCTATATTGAATAATATGAGCACATAAACACAAGAAATATATTTAATTAGCCAAATATTTCGGTCTGAAAATTGCAGACCATCTTCAGTGGCACTACAAGAACAGTTTTAAAAAATACAAGGTGGAATACTAACAATAGATCATTTAAAAATAGAACAAGCCGCGTGATGTTATATCACTAAATATTAAAGGGAATATTATTAAGCAGAGACATGATTGAAATAAAGATATTAATTAATAATATTAAATAACAAAATTAATATGAATTAATGAGTTATCCTGATTAGACTTTCCCAGATTTTTGATACAGATATACAGTCATTCCGATTCAGGTTAGGACGATGGAGTAATGCTTCTACTCTTTCTTTGAATAAACGTTCAAATTTAATGCGGGATCTATGTAAGAGGCGAGTTTCTGACCAAAGGATGTTGTGGTTAGTTTCAGTCCCATGCTGAGCCAATCCAGATTTTTCAGGTTTGTTGTGATGAGTGGAGGGTTAATGTTCTTGGATTCTTTTTTCAAGAGAGCATCCAGTTTGTCCAACTGTGATCTCTCCTATTTTGGACAAACCAGACACGCTCTTGAAAAAAGAATCCAAGAACATCAATCCTCCACTCATCACAACAAACCTGAAAAATCTGGATTGACTCAGCACGGGATTGAAACTAACCACAACATCCTTTGGTCAAAAACTCGCCTCTTACATAGATCCTGCTATAAATTCGAACGTTTATTCAAAGAAAGCATAGAGGCATTACTCCATCATCCTAACCGAATCGGAATGACTGTATAATTGTATCAAAAATCTGTAGGAAAGTCTAATCAGGATAACTCATTAATTCATATTAATTTTATGTTAATTAATATTATTAATTAATATCTTTATTTCAATCATGTCTCTGCTTAATAATATTCTCTTTAATACTTAGTGATATAACATCACGTGGCTCATTTTATTTTTAAATGATCTATTGTTAGTATTCCACCTTGTATTTTTTTAAAATGTTCTTGTAGTGCCACTGAAGATGGTCTGCAATTTTCAGACTGAAATATTTGGCTAATTAAATATCTTTCTTGTGTTTACGTGCTTATATTATTCAATCTTTATGTCACAAGTATCCTTAAAATATCAAACTGTTCTATATTGTTGTGTCCCAATTTGCGATTATTAAGCTTTCAACTATCCTTACATGTGAAACTCTACTTGTCTTTGTCCAAATCTTATTTATATACGAGATATTCCCCAAATACAAATATCCAAGCTTCTTCTCCCCTTAGTGTCTCTAAATATTTATTTTATACTGCCTTTCAGGATATTTAGTTTAAGATATAAAATTCAAAAACAAGGACCAATTACCAAAATATGTCCGAGTATGAAACTAATATGCAGTCGTGACCTTTATCTCGTAACTTAAACAAATCCTCCCCCCCCCCTGCGTGATTAGGTTCATGCGTTGTTACAAGTGGTTAATTGTTGGGCGGCAATCTCAGACAACTGTATTTTCATTGAACAAAAGTTTATTGAACTCTTAAACATGGTACAATTCATTCTTTATCAAATAAAACTCAATTCAATACTAAGAATTATATAATACAAATTTTTACTAGCTAAATACAAGTATTAGGTTAAGATCCTACATGAGAATTGTGATCATATCGCCATAACAGATTCTATACTTAGAAACAAGTATAATCCTAGAACTAATTGATCTTTTGTCTAACCCCTTACTGGTTTGATCATGCTATAATTCTGTATTTTCTAGGACATATATATTCAGTTACTCTAATTTTCTCACTAAGACAATATGGATTAAATTTATCCTTTCACTGAGCTAATACACCCTTTTGACCTTTAAAACTCTCTTAATTAAAATACAATGTACATGCATAAATCTCTAGGCACATGAATTATGTATTAATTAATAATAACAAGCTCATTTTTATTCTGGTTTGACAAGTACTAAAGTCCTAATATAATTCTCATTTATTCTTTCAACTGTTCAGTAATTGAACAATACTACAGTTACATATGATTTGAATTGACACGAGATTTTACAGTACCTTTTGACTTGGGTCTTCTACACTGGTCTCTACCTTTTTCCGATATTTTACCTTCCTAGGACGAACTCCTCTATAACTTATCACTCCTAAGTTCTTTTGGCACTAAGATAAGCTTTCACAGTCTTTACCTTACATTCTTCAATCATACATAGGATCATCTATTCTATGGCTGTGAAATTCACCACGTGGGCACTGACTCCTTTATAAAATTTTCTTTCTCTTGTTACGATCACTGGACGATGAAACACACTGACATTATCTTCTCTCTTTTTAACTAAATGGCATCCCTCATTTCTTACAATAGGAACACGGAATCAAAATCCCACACACTTTGTTTCCTTATTGTGTCAGATGGAGAAAACTCCTAACCCGTCACTCAGGAAAACAAACACGTGAGACCTATACAAAGACTTGTGAAAAAAAAACTCTCAGGTAAAAAAGCCTCGTGAGGGAGGGGCTCCTAACCCTTTTATAAGATGACCCCTTCAATTTCTTCAATTCCTTTTCTCCCCCCCCCCCTTACTGGAGTCGATTTCACTGACCAATTAGAGTGCCGTTTTTCTGCCAAAACATGATGCGGTCCATGTGCACGCAACTGACACGTGACGAAGTCTCAATCCGAGAATTATGACCTTGAGATTTGGTTTTTGTTTAAGCTAACCTCTATGTCATCTATACTAAATTAACCCCCTTTCCAAAATTTTCTAAGAATTAACTCGAATCTTTAATCTCTTATTTCAAGTTTAAAAACTAGCCTCTCGCATACAAAATCCTATGACTAATCTTCTTTGCTTTACTTACTTATTTTATCCTATCACAACTGTAATAAAATTCCCTTCCTTTTTTTTTTATTTAGTTCAACAAACAATTTCAGCTATATTTTTCACTTGGATGTAAGCATGTTTTTCTTCCTTTTTATTTTTTTGCATTCGTTACTTTCAAAGGCTCTTAACGATATCTGCTTAGGAACAAGCTTGCTTACTTAGTTATCTATACAGGGTTTTTATTTCATCTCTTGTTACATCATGATAACTGAAATTTTTACATTCTTAAGTTATCAGGGTGTAACAATATGTATAGATTATGTTAGAAAAAAACAGCCAGATTTTTGGGGAAAAAAAAATTAAAAAAATTCACTGCCTTCCTTCCAGCCCTGCTTGAAACTACCTGCTCATATCTTTTCCCTAAAGATGAATTCTTTCCTCTTTCTCATATCCTGGTGTGTACAGAGTTCCTCATTCTTGCAAATTGGCCTGCTGTGGGCAGACTTGAAAATCAGCAACAAGTACTTTGGAGAACATAAAAAAATACATCTGCAGTCATGACTGTAGACAGTCAAGCTAAGTAGACTATGCCTCAGACACTGAATAAAATGAGAGAAAAAAATATATATATATATGTGTGTGTGTGTGTGTGTGTGTTAATGTCAGCTCTTTGCTTTATGCGGACGATGTTATACTTCTGAATAAATCTGCTACAAGTTTGCAAGATTCCCTGACTAAATTGAATAACTGTTGTAATAGATATGGTATGAAAGTCAGCATTAAAAAGACAAAGACAATGAAAATAGGTAGAATTGTTGAAAATGTCAACTTGTGAACGGGGAAACTCTGGAACAAGTAAAACATTTCAGCTACTTAGGCACATTTAGTGAAGATGGTAAATTAAATATAGAAATAGACAACAGAATCAACAAAGCTGGTATGGTAGGAAGTCAACTGAATAAATTTATATGGAATAAGAGAGAAATTAGTCGGAACACTAAATTAGCTGTATACAAGACGGTGTTCAAACCAATTTAATCTTATGGATCTGAGAGCTGGGTCAGAAGTAAAACACTTGACCAAAGACTAGAGTCTGCAGATATGAGAGTCCTGAGAAAGATTAGTGGCATGAACAGATGGCATCAATGGCAATATCATATTAAAAATGAGGATATTAGGAAAGAACTTGACATTGTCAGCATCCAGGAATGCATTAGCAGAGCTAATCTCAGGTGGTATGGTCACTTAAACAGAATGGGCAAGGAAAGATTAGCAAAATAAGTGTTCTCTGCCAGGTTGGCAGGAAAATGACCCAGAGGAAGACCAAGATATAGGTGGATTGATACGGTACAATGTGCCTTAGATGATAGAAATATAAGATCTGATAATGATAATATTGGAGTCTTGACAAGTAATAGACTGATTTTGAGGAAAATTGTAGATAGGAAGTTTAAATTATACATTTTTGGTCGTTTTATAATAGAAATACAATTTTATTAATACAGACCAGTTTACAATAAAAACATTTATTAAAACCTACCAGTTTCGCCAGCAAACTGTCTGGCTTTTTCAAGGCGTTACGGAGATATGAAAGCTAGTAAATGCAAATTAAAAGGAACATAAAAAACGTTGTAAACCAAACTAGTAGCTATGGTTACACGTTTCGCGTGACAGAGATGACTTATGATAGGAAGTTAATAATTATGTAACTTTTTCATGTAGTACTATAATATCCTGTACACCCCTTGAAGGTTCATAGGAATTTGATGATGATGATATATATATATATATACATACACAGGGCTTTTTTTCAGCTGGAATGGTTCAGAAAAGTTTACCGGAACGTGTTCCGGCTGAAATATATATGTAGCCATATATATATATATACATATATATTTTTTCAGAATTCATTTTTACTTGGTTGGAATATTATGAAAAAGCTTTAATGACTGATACCGAGAGATAAAAAGATGACATGATATATTTGAAAAGATACTACTAGTTTACTAGTTTTGTTGAATTGATCAACATCTTCAGGTATCACAATCAAAGAAGTATATAAAGAATTACAGAGACTTAAAATTGTAACAACAGAACAAGTACAAAAAGACAGTAACATGTTTGAAAACAAAATGCGAGCTTGAGTTCCAAAGAAACGTATATACTACGTGCTGTTGCGAGTGCGCCAGTACTGAACGGAGGCAACATGTGCATCAGAGAGATTAAAACTCAGGCTGTTGTTGATATGAGAGGAATCTAGAGAAATTTCCCTAGATTCGACAATCTTTCTCTCAAGTTCATCATAGCACACATGGATGTTAGAAGTTTGAGTCCAGTTCACAATGTGTTGGCGGCCTTCGTCTGAGTTAGCTGAAAAGACAACGTGGCTAGAGAGAGCGCTAGCTCTAGTCCTGTTATATGAGATGTCTCGACGATGTTCTTCCAAACGTAGAAGGATGGATTTAGCAGTCTGGCCATAGTATGGCTTTCCACAATCACATAAAATCTTGTACGCTCCTGGAAACTGAGTTGGAAGATGTTTCTCTTTAGGTTTGCTAAGTATTGAATGAAGTTTTGGAAGCGTAGTGAAGCAAGTTTTGAAGTTAAACTTGCTGAGAATCTTTGACAATTTTGGTGAAATAGAGCTGATGTAAGGCAAAGAGATGAAGGCTCTTGGGGAAGAGGGATCATCAGAAGCAGTTGAGTGACTGGGCGAAAGAAATTTGTCAATTTTCTTAGGAGAGAAACCATTATTAATAAGTTTTTTTAAGAAAAAGGAGTTCATTTTCAATTTCTGTTTCTTCTGTAAGTAATGATTTGGCTCGGTGAGCTAAGGTGGAAATAATACCAAATTTTTGTGGGGGATAATGATGGGAGTAAGCATGAAGGTATCTATCAATATGAGTAGGCTTTCTAAAAATTGAGATTTTAATACTCTCAGCACATCTGGTAAGTTTCAGGTCTAAAAATGGGAGGCAGTCATCAGAATCCAGTTCGAAGGTAAAAGAGATTTTTTCATGGTACTTGTTTAGGTGGTCTAAAAATAAATTGAGGTTGTTTACACCATCTTCCCAGATGAGGAAAATATCATCAATATAGCGATACCAGAATTTTGGTTTAAGATGGAAGGAGTTAATAGCTTTTTCTTCAAAATCGTTGAGGAATATATATATGCGAGAATCGGAGAGAGCGGGCTGCCCATGGCCAGACCTGAGTTTTGTAAGTAGAGCTTATTGTCATATTTGAAGTATTCTAATTTTATGCAATGGGAGAGAAGAGCAAAGAGTTTTTTTGATAATTTGTTTTTGAGAAGATCGAGGACTTTTTGAGCAGGTACATTTGTAAAGAGAGAAACAATATCGAAACTGGCCATTAAATCTGTTTTTTTAAGTTTGATATCCTTGATTTTAGAAACATAATCTGCAGAGTTTTTAATATGTGAAGAGGAAATTCCATCATGTAATTTTATCCCTTAATTCATCAAGGTTTGAATGTGGGGTCATGGTGAAATATTCAATTTTGCTTGGGACACAATTACGAAAACGACGAGCAAGCTGCTCACAAACATGTCGTAAGCTTGGACCATTTGCACTTCCAACTCTGTATGAATGAAAATAATGCTCAACAATAAACGCATTTTCTTCCAATGTCAACATCATTGCTGCAACTAAATGTAATGGCATAGACTACACATGCTCTTCTATTAATGTGCATACAATCGAAGCATATCTCATAGTGGCATGTACTGAAGGGGATGTCGAACTTCAATACTTTTTTTTTTCTCACCATACTATACAATTCTCTGAAAAAGAATTACTTTAGTATTGAATAAGAATTCTTGTTATTTTAAGTTTTCTGCCTGATCTCTGATGACTACCAGCAGTTCAAAACAGCTATCAGGCCAGTGAAATCTTAAAAGAACTAATAAAAGGCAAATCTACGCATGTTGAGACAGCACGCGTGTTGTTTAGTAGTGCAAGCTAAAGCAACTCTGATGCCAAAGATCATATTCTCATGAACTCTCCGGTCAGTTTTCAAAACTTTCAAAGTTTATGTATTTATTCATTCGTTAATTTATTTTCATGTGGACACGTGTAGGTGAAGTATTATTACACATGTTTTGAACAAAAAAATATACACCCATTAAATATTTTTCTCAATTTTTAATGAGTGTAATTATTATTTATTTATTTTTTACTAAATAGCTTAAGGAAATTACAATGTACAATAGAATATACATTAAAATAAATTTTAATACATTTCCAATATTTCGGCAACATCACGTTCCCATTATCACACGAACTTAAATACAAGACACGTGCACATAAGCACAGTAAATGAGGAACAAAGCAGGAAGCTATTCTTTCTCCTAAAAGGATAAACTCTGCCCCACAAAAACCAATGGCTTTGATGCACTCCTCTCCTTCCTAACCTACTTAAACAACCAACACCCCCAGAATCAAGTTCACCCTGGAAGAAGAAAAAAACAACTGCCTTCCTTTCTTACACACTAGTCACCTGCCAGCCTGATGGAACCTTGGTTTTCTCAGTTTATGGAAAACCCACCCATACAGGCAGATATATGTACCAACAACCCCCCCCCCCCCTCACAACAATATGGAGTCATTAAGACACTACACAACAGCGCTCAACTTATCTGTTCAAATGACAATGCCCTAGCCACAGAACTAAATGACATTTTCAACACTTTCTTAGCCAATGGCTACCCCCCCCACACACACACACAAAAAAATCCAAAAAATATTGAAACCAATAAACCACAACCCCCCCCCCCCTTCACAACAAGGATTACTCTAAATCCATCACCATTCCCTATATCCGAAGCACCTCGGAAAAAATTACAAAAATCCTGAAAAAACATGACATGACTTCTTGTTACAGACCATATAGAAAATTGGCATCCCTTATCTGCTCTACTAAAGACCAACCTTTCCCCCCCCCCCCCAGACCTACCTGGTGTATACCAAGTCCCTTGCTTGTTGTAAGCTGTCCTACTTTGGCCAAACAGGCAGGACAGCTAATATCAGAATTTCAGAACACAAGGACTACATCCGTTTTCACCAATACAGCCCTCTGGTCTTGCAGACCATGTGCTGGATACCCACCATAGAATACGTTGGAAGACAGCCAGGATAATACACCGTAGTAAATTCAAATATGAAAGGCTATTCATGGAATCAGCCTTAGCCCTGAGAAACGATACAAACCTCAACAAATTTGGTTGCACGAGACTGCCCCAAATTTGGGAAACCTACATCAGAAGACCTTCAGCCCAATCGCCCAAGAATACCAACATTGTCCGCTAGGGGGCACCATCAGGACTTTCAGGAGAAAGAATAGCTTCCTGCTTCATTCTTCATTTACTGTCTGCTTGCGTGCGCGTGTCTTGTATTTAAGTTCCTGTGATAATGGCAACGTGATATTGCCGAAATATTGGAAGTGCATTAAAATTTATTTTAAGGTATATTCTATTGTAGTTGTCATTTCCTTAAGCTATTTAGTAAGAATGTATAACCAACGTCTAAGCCTTTCCATGAGAATTAATTAATTATTTATTTATTTTTTGAAAATATTTGTCTATGAAATTTAATTCTGCATTCTTTGGCCAAATTTCAAACCAAATATTTGGTATTTGGTGCATCCCTAGTCAAGATAACCACTTATTGGATTCCATTGAAGGTGAGTGTTTTTTATATGTGGCAGAGTAGTGTCTCAAATTGGATGATTCAACAAGGTTCCATATGCTCTGTCACTGAGGCGACGTGTTAATTCAGCTTATGTATTATTGATATTGTAAATATCTTGAAAGGAAATATTCAGTTCTTTGCTTGCTTGAAGTTAATGAGAATGATGCCAGTATTGTGACTTGTCAGGAACAGTAATCTTGAGCCATCCAATTCAAGATTGCTATTACTAAATCCAGAAATAGGCTGAGAAATAAATGCTTATTTATTATAAAATTGTAAATGTTATATTTAGTGTCCTAATTTCTTTTGCTATGAAATTTTTGAGCTTCTTTGCAGTAAAGCATGTTAATTTGTTTTTAATTATTATAGGTTATTAAGAATGACCAGTTCAGTATGTCAACAAATGTCAGGTGATCATCATTATAATCCTAGTCAAATGAGAAGAGAATAAGGCTGGGAAAATTCATTTATTTATTCTTATGGAGTTTGCTCCCTTTCTCCCCTGTCCCTATTGGGGCTAGTTGAGCCCCCTCATGGGGGGGGGGGGAGTAAGTATTTATGGCTGTAGATCCATGTGTGTTCACGGTGCCGGTTTGCGGGATGAAAAACGCCAGATAAACTGGCAGAAAAAACCCTACTGCCCTCCCCAAGACTGGCTAACTTGGCTATGGCTGAGGAAGATCCTTAAGTTCCTCACGTCTTCGACGGGAATCGAACCTGGGACACTCCTTCCCCAGTCATATGGTTGCGAAGCACACAGCCACTAGGCTAACCGTGCAGACGGGAAAATTCACGAAACTCATATAACGTTTGCAGTGTAAAAATTGATTAGCAGTATGAGAAATGAGTTAGCAACATAAAAAAAAAAAAGCAAAAGCCTCATTGCAGCTAAACTCTTAAGATCAGCTTGAATGAGGCTGATCAATTTTACATACTGCTTAGACTCATGTGTTAGATCAGCAGAAGGAAGACCATGTCAAATTTGAATATAGTCTTTGATTGGAGTTATGGATTCTTTTTTTTTGAGGTTTTTAACTAATGGTGAAGACCAGCTGCTTTTGATTTCAGAGGAATAACTGCAACTCTTAAAAGTTAAAAATTAGAGCTTTAACCAGAAACTTACAAGGTAGAATATTTATTGTTAAGAAATGGTTTAGATGGGGAAATATATGTTACTTACAGATTTCTCAAATAAAAAGTAGTTGATTGTTTAATAAAAAAAATAAATAAATGCTCTTAATATAATATCTTATTTTTTTTTTATTTGTCCTTTGATGACTAAGGTATGATAGACATTCACAGAGACTTCTCAAATTAACTTGCTCACTAAACAAACACTCACTGTATGCTTTATGATACCTCTCAGAAAGGCAACTGAACTTAATTGAAAAGTTTAATGATTTATTATTTTATATCACAATGTAAAATTAATTCATAAATGAACAGACTTCAGTTGATTATGCTAGGATTTCTACTGTATTTAGAACATTAGTATCTGGTATCTTGCTAGTTCATTAATAAATTAGATGAGGTGGAATTGATCTGTAGTAATAAGTAACCAACTGTATTTGAAACCAGTATGAATATTCCTGTTGTTTTTCTTTATGTTGTGATGATATTTATGTGCGTATTCTTTTTTCATTTTCAGCTTGTGTCGACCTACCTCAAATAACTACAAAGGCGATCCATTTTTTCCTAGAAAAGCAGTTGCAGTTGATCTCTTTCCTCATACTCCACATTGCGAATTACTTGTATTATTTGAAAGAGTTTCCCATTCTGTTGATGACTTATCATGCTTTGCTGATCCTTAAACACAGAAATAAATTTGCATACCTACCTATTTGGTTTTACATACTGTTTGTGTTTGTGTGTGTGTGTTAGTATATTAATATAATATAATAGTTAGTATATTAAGACATTCATGTGCATGTATAGTCCATTCTTGAAGTGGCATATCCAATATAACTTGATCATATATCAGCTATTTTATTTACAGATGTGCTATCAGTACATATAGAAGAAAACTCCTTTTATGCATAATCATATTATAAATACTTTGGCAACAGTTGTGCGATCTTCATAAGAAAATAAAAGCAGCATTGCTATATACTGCTTTTATTTTCTTATGAACAATTTTTAAACCTTGTGGCACCATAGAGTGATGCTTGAGTCAAAGATTATGGAATCTTAGAATAAATTTTTCCGATTCTAAGAAATTTGTTCAAATTTCTGTTAAAAAATTAGGCCCTCATCTTACATTCATGAATATTTTTGATTCCAGTTAGGTATATGCAGATGATTATATCCAGGTTCACCAGAGAACATTATGAATTAAACTTGTACTTACAGCTACATAAGTGTTAATAAAATGTTTTTTTTTTTTTTTCAGAACTTTGAAAAATATCAGTATGCATTCTATTCTTTATCCCTTTGTATAGTTCTTTGAACCTCTGTTGATCATTATTTTGATTTGTACTTTTTTATTAATTATGGAAACATTTTGCGACTACCAAAAATATTATACAGATACAAAATAAGTGGAAAAAGAAGAATCGAGAAAGAGATGGCATGAGACCGGAACACTTGGCCTAAATTCCATGTTAGGAAGAAGAACATTTTATCATATAGTTTTGGATTTCAGTGACACAATGTTGAATTATTTCTCTATTAGTTTTTCACACACATATAGCCTGTTTTGTTAATAGTCAATGCAAATTGGACAAAAATATAGAACATTCTGAATACTAGCATGCATATTTCATTCTAGATGTGCTATGGTAAACATAACGCAGCCTTATTCTGTGCAGGCACAATCACATCCACCTTCTTGTCATGCCCATCATTGAACCAAATTAAAATTTTAAATGCATTTCCTTCACATTTTTATTATTTTTTTTAATCACTTCCACACCAGAAAGGCTGAAAGGCCTATAGCAAATAAATGCTGTGTGTGATATAGAGTCAAGAGCAAAGTAGTCTGTTGATATATATCAACAGACTACTTTACTCTTGAAGAGATGGCAGTTGTAGTTCTTTATTTCATGGGGAAGGCTGTTCCACTGAACACGGGCAGATGGAAAGATGACCAGGAGTAGCAAAGACACTGAGTCAGCAGCTCAACTGCAAAAGGATGTCATTCAGCTTTTGTTCGTGTTGCTGTTGGATTAGACGAAATGGGGACATAATGGATGCTAGTTCTGCTGAACAGTGCCCATTGAAATAATCTGAAAGGGACACTATAAAGAAACTAACTTGTCTGTGAGACATTGGCAGAAGAGTGTCTGCCAGAGGATGGACGTCACTCAACTGAACTATTTTCTTCTAAACAGCATTAAGAAATTTTAGAAAAGTTTTAGGTGCACTACCCCAAATGTGAGAATATTATTTCAAGGTTGATTTGAAATTCATTCAGAGTAAATAACTAGACAGATGTTAACATGTTGAGCAGAAAAGATTGCCAAGTTTTTTTTTAAAGCTGGGAATGTTTTAGAAATAATGCGATTATGTCTGAAAATGCTAGGGATTAGAATCATTTCTTCCTGCCAATATCATTTCTGATTGAACATCTCTCCATTTTCACTAATTTGTAAGATAACCCATGAGATACTTCATTTATTCATAGCATCTTCATCATTTCACAAGATATTCCTCTCATGTTGTTATAATTTTTTATTCACTTTTATGTAATGTGTAATGTTTAATTATTGGTTGGTTTTAATTTTCAAACCTTTAGCTTTTACCATTCCAGTGTACAGTGGTGTGCCTCGCAATTTGACAGCTGAATTTAGCAGGCCGGCACGTGCATGGAATTGTGCGATGTCATTTCTTGTTGGGTTGCGTTGGTGTTTGTTCATGTTGTTTGTGCTAATTTTCAATTCTGCATTTTTCAGAAAGTAAAAATTTTGTGCATCTGCAGTTATTATTTGTTTGAGTGAAATTTAAGAATGGACCCATTCTTAAATTTCACTCAAACAAATAATAAAGAGAAGTGAATAGAAGAATAATTCAGGAAAGCAGCACACTTGGTTGAGTATAGAGAAGAAGAAAGAAATTGTAGATAAAGTGTAGAAAGATAGAACAGTTACAGATGTAACTCAAGAGTATGGTGTTCCTAGGTAAACTGTGCCAACTTGGCAACAGAGAGAGAGAGAGAGAGAGAGAGATCATTATGGGTGCTAGGGTGTTTGCTGGTGCAATGAAGATTTCTGACAAGAATAGATCTTCAATGAATGAAGGGATGGAAAAACTACTTATCACCTTGATTAGAGAAAGACAAATGAAGGGAGATCCAGTAACTCAGGCAATAATCTGTGAGAAGGCTAGGTTAAATTTTGAAGAATTGCAGAAGAAATTTTCTGCAATTCTTAATTTTCCCATTGTCAAACACCTTCGTGGGAGGTGCATTGTCCTGATGAAAGATGATTTTTTTCTTCTGCAAACCGGATCTTTTTTCACGAAGTTTTTCGTCTAGTCTGGTTAAAAGATCGGAGTAATATTACCCGTTATTGTTTTACCCTTTTCAAGATAATTAATAAACAAAACACCGATGCCATGACCTTTCCTGCTGATGGAATCAACTTTGTCTTCTTTGGCACAGAACAGCCGGCTTGAACAGAAGGACCTATGCAAAAGCATTGAACAGTACTTTGGAAAATACAAAACTAGTAAGGTCTATAAACGTATACGAAATGTCAATAGGAAGTGGCAAGCAAGATCAAGTCAAAAACGAAGTTGTTAAAGATGGAGAAGATATTGCAGCGAACTACAGCAATCCTCGATTAATGCGCTCCCGATTAGTGCGTCATTTTTTTTCGATACCCAAATTCGATTAGTGCGCCTACATGCATCTTAAAAATAAATGTTACAGATTTTAAAAAATTTCGATTTATACATTTTTTATGGCTAACTATTTTCAAAAAATCGCTCACCATGATGAAATAATTTAGTTACCGATTTGAAACATTTTATAAAGTTATTTTTTAATGGCATACTACGCTATTTCCATGTACACTAGGTCTCAAATTTACCGCAAAAATTTATGTCATCTGCTTTACATAGCATTTTACTAATCATATCTCGTGCAATTGTTTTCCTTACTTTTTTATTTTAAATTATTTTCCTAACCTTTAATCATGAGTAAAAGAATTAGTGAGCAAAAAATAGAAGTGTGATTCGAAAAGTAATCTGATTGGAAGAAAAACTTGAAATAATAAAGAAAAATGAACAAGACTAGTCCAGAGCAAAGATAGGACAACAACACAAAAATGGGTGAATCAACTGTTGAATACAAAGAGAAAGGTAATGCTTCAAGTTCATCATGCATGCACTCGAAATCAAAGTATTATAATGATTTAATCAGAGAGACATGGGTCGAAGATTGTAACCAAAAACAAATCCCGCTAAACACTGACCTTATTAAATCAAAAGCATTAAGTCTCTTTGTAACATAGAAAGATAGGGCTATCAATTGTAGAAAAGAAGACGAATTCCACGTTAGTGCTGGGTGATTTGAGCCTTTCAAAAAGAGAACTAGCCTACATAATGTTCTAATCACAGACGAAGCTGCAAGTGCTGTTTTCCTTAATTTCTGGATATCTCCTTAGATATCTAAGGATATATCCAGAGATTTTGAAGAAAATTTGTGTAAGAAGGGGACTGTTGTGATCAACAAATACTTAATGTTGATGAAACCGGTCTTTTTTTTTTTTTTTTTTTTTTTTTGGAAGCGAATGCCTTCCATGTCTTTTCTAGCTAAATCAGAGAAATCTCAGCCTGGTTATAAAGTCGCAAAGTCGAATGAAATTACTGCTAGCAATATGCAAGCCGTTTGGAAGCACATTCTTCCACATTGTACAAATGATTTTAGAGGCTATTTAAATGAATCTAAGTTAATTAAATCTCATTCTGAGAAGTTGAGTGATTCCGACCTGCTAAATTTAGATCAGACCGGAAAGATCCTGAAGAATATGAAGAAAATTTAATCACTGGCAAGAGGTTTGACAGAAACAATTTGAAAATAGTTTTCGTACAGGCGAAGTTTTTAAGCAGCAATGCTTAGTGGCTGACAATGATGAAGAGAGAGGCAGTAAAATTTGCAGAAGTAGTAGAAGAGGCCATAGTGTCATACCGTTAGTTGTATGAAAAAAAGAAACAGAATGCCCGCCAAACTTCGTTAGCTGAATTCTTTGTTAAGAAGCAGAATAATAAATTTATATTCTGAATATGTTTTATTGTCTTTCAGCTTCATAGTTTTCCTTTAACTAGGCCTTGAGACATACCCTAATTCTTGTATAAAATGAGGATCGAAAAAGAAATCTGAGGAACGAATTATACATTTTCCCATAGGTTATTATATTCGATTAGTGCGTTTTCGATTAATGCGCCAGTTTTAAAGAATGCATTAGACGCACTATTCGAGGGATTGCTGTATATATGGAAGCATCCTATCTCTTAAGTTTGTACATAGCGTAAACAGGGAAACCATTCTATCGGGGGAAATTTTCTACTTCCAGCTATAAAAGGTGTGGTAAAAATGATGTTAGGCAACAAGTTGCTAAAAGATGTTGATTTGATTCCTCTTTTAAATGGCACTGTCGGTCACAGAATTAATGATATCACAAGTGACGTAGAATCTCAGTTAATCAAAAGAATTAAGAAGAGCCCTTATTATGCGTTACAAATAGACGGGACTACTCATGTTACAAGTGATGCGCACTTGTAACATCAGTAAGATATACGCATGATAACAACATTCATGATGATATATTCTGTTTTGTAGAACTTTGCCATCCCGAACAACTGGAGAAGAAATATTTCACACACTCAATAATTACATAATACACAAAGGGATCCAGTAGGAAAAATATGTAGGCTTCTGTTCAGATGGAGCTCGTGCCCTTACATGCAGGCATAGTGGGGTTGTTTCTATGGAGGAAGTAGCTCCAGATATGAATTGGGTACATTGTTTCATACATAGGGAAGAGTTAGCCTCAAAGGAATACCACCAGAATTTAAAACTGTGCTATGCAACGCTGTAAATCTAGTTAATTTTATTAAAGCTCGACCGTTAAACAGGTCATTTTCAGTACTATGCGATGAAATGGACAGTGAACATATATAACTTTTGCTTCATTCAAATTTGCTGGCTTTCCAGGGGTTATTTCAATTAAGGCACAAAGTTTTATTATTTGTAAATGAACATTCTGATTTTGCATCACTCCTTTTTGATGGAGCATGGTTATTAACACTGTCCCATCTTTCAGACATTTTTTTCGAAATTAAATGAACTAAATCTCTCCCTTCAGGGAAATTTTTTAACTGTTCTTGATTCCTACGACAAAATAAAGGCATTCGAGAAAAAAATGGTTTTATGGATTAATTATGTAAAAGACACAACACTTTCAACCCAGCCAAGGTGAAGGAGTCAAGAAAGGACACCGTTGAAGCCGGTCCCAAGCCCGGAGAAATGGGGAGGGTTAGCAAGGGGCCAACCACCCCCCTCCTGTAAAAATACCTCTGGTTATAAAACAAGCACCACAGAAGCCTCGTATTTCGGATGCTTTTGCGACAATGATTACTAATCCTTTTGGGACCTGGAACATACGCAGTTTGATGAAAGAAAGTGCCCTTTTTAATGTGACGAATGTCTTACGACAGTATAAAATTGGACAGTGTGCTGTATAAGAGGCGTGTTAGCTGGGCCATGGCTCGACCAGCAATAATAGGTACACGCTATACTATAGTGGTGACGACAGAGGACGAAGAGTTCTCAGAACTTCGTTTTTAGTTAGTGATAAATTTTTGTGTAATATTTTAGATTTTAAACCTGTGAATAATCGGCTGTGCACTATTAGAGTTAAGGGACGTTTTCAAAATTCAAAATGTGTCTATTGTGAACTGTTATGCGCCTACAGAAGAGAGCTCAGAGGAAGCGAAGGATTATTTTTATGAAGTGCTTGAGCGTCCTTGTGCTGATCTACCGTCTTATGACGTTAAGTTAGTGGTGGGAGATTTCAACGCGAAGCTGGGGAGAGAGCGTGAGTGGCGCCCTTTCGTGGGTAGTGAGAGCCTACACGAGGAGTACAACGATAACCGGAACAGAATTGCGTGTTTTGCCTCAGCCACGGAATGCTTTGTAAAGAGCACTATGTTCGCACACAAAGACGTCCACAAGCAGACCTGGAGATCGCCGGACGGTAGAACAGCTAACCAAATAGACCATGTACTAGTGTATGGGCGTCACCACAGCTGCATCTCAGACGTCAGGAGTTTCAGAGAAGCAGACGGAGATAGCGACCACTACATGGTAGCCTACGATTTCAGGCACAGAATCTCGGTTCAGAAGCTTTCATGTCCTACCACATGACCTGCATTGGATTTGGACAAGTTGAAAACAGTGGAAGGCAAGTGGTCTTTCCAGTTAGAGCTGCAGGACCGTTTTGAGGACCTACAGGAAGAGGAGGGTGATCGCGATGGGATATGGAACACCATCAAAAATACGGTCGTATCAGCTGACTCGAAAACTGTGGGAAAGAGAAAGAGAAGAAGAAAGGCATGGCTTAATAGAGAGTGTGAAGAAGCTGTAACGAAACGAAGAGAAGCACTATTGAACTACCCAGCGGACAGCAGGAAGAAGACTGCATATGAGAGGGTGAGAAGAGCAGTGAATACATGTCTACGCAGGGAAAAGCGATAGTGTCTTAATGAGAAGGTGGCCAGCATAGAGAAAAATAGAGTGACAAATAATGGGCGGGAAATGTATCGGACGATCAAAGCAATGTGAGGCGCCCAGACACAAGCGGCAACCATAAGAGATGAGAGTGGAAATCTTTTAATAAACTCCAAAGATGCCCTCACTCAATGGCGTAGATATTTTGAGAACTTGCTGAACGTCAATGTTAGAATGGCAATACCGGAGAACCATATTCCTTACCAAACTGCTGAACCATATATTGAAGAGTCGACGCTTAGTGAGATTACTCGTGGTGTCCGCATGCTGAAAAATAATAAGGCTCCAGGAGGGGACTGCATTTTGTTGGAGCTTCTGGAGAATGGTGGGGACGTCCTGCTGGAGCAGTTGCAATGGATCATCTTGTTGCTCTGGTGAGAAGAGCGGCTGCTGGACGAGTGGAAGGAATCGCTGATCATCCCTGTATATAAGAAAGGAGATAAGTCTCTGCGACAATTATAGAGGTATCTCACTGCTGACGACGGGCTACAAGGTGCTGTCTAACATCATGCTAATGCACCTTACACCATATGCAGAAGAGTGTCTTGGTGATTACCAGACAGGCTTCAGGAGGAACCATTCTGCAATAGACCAACTCTTCACGCTGCGCCAAGTTTTTGAAAAGTGCTGGGAATATAACAGGGAAGTTCATAATATTTTCATAGACTTTTCTAAAGCCTATGATTCAATTATACGCCCAAAAATATGGCAGGTGTTAGAAGAGCTGGGAATTCCTCGAAATCTTCGAAAAATGGTGCAGATGTATGTGGCTGGCTCGAGAGCAAGAGTGAAAGCAGAAGGTGACCTGTCGGACCCGTTTCAAGTACAGACCGGCGTGAAGCAGGGTGATGGTCTTTCTCCGATACTCTTCAACTTAGTGCTGAAAAAAGTAATTAGAAGTATACAGAAAGTGGTGGATGGAGTTGACTTGGGGATGCAAGTCAGGATTCTTGGCTATGTGGACGACTTGAACTTCATGGCACATCAACAGGACGATGCGGCGGCACTGGTTACTGCCATTGAGGAAGCTGCAGAAGACGTTGGCCTGAAGATAAACGCCGAGAAGATGAAGTACCTTTTCATGAGTCGCCATGCTGCTCAGTTTGAGAGGGTGCCGTAATTTAGGTACCTGGGGTCTATCGTGACTGAAGATAACAAAGTTGAAGCTGATGTCCAGAGTTGGGTGAAGGCCGCGAATGTGGCCTACTAGCAGGCATGTCCCCTTTTTTCCCACGTCTTCTGTCTTGGAATATAAAGGTGAGACTATACAAGACTCTGATTAGACCTGTTCTCCTCTATGGTGTTGAAGAATGGACTCTCACTGTAAGGCAAGCTGACCACCTGAGAGTATTCGAGAACAAGATGTTACGGCGTATCTATGGAGGGGTCATGGTAGACAGAGTCTGCAGGAGGTGGTCTAATGCTGCCATACACGCTTTGTACAACGCAGGAGATGTCTTGATGGAGCTGCGAGCCCGGCGTCTTCAGTGGCTGGGGCACCTGTTTCATATGGGTCCCGAAAGGACTGTGAGAAAGTGTGGGAGGCCCGACCCCACTCAGGGAGACTGAGAAGGAGATGGGCAGATCAGGAGGAGGAGGACCTGCAGGTTGTTGGGCTGGAGACTGAAACGTGGCGGATAGTCGCAGAGGACCATGCCCAGTGGCATCACGTGGTGTTTGAGGCCAAAAGTTCCCCAGGGCTGACTGCGCCTAGATAAGTCAAGTAAGTCAAAAGACAGACAATTTGCACCTTTTCCAACATTGGAATCATTTTTAGTGGAAAATGATATTTTTGTTGATTATGAGTTTCTGGAAAGGGTTTTTGATCACCTCAAAAATCTGAAATGGAATTTTGAAACATATTTTCCGAATAACTTTTAAAAGAAATTTCTGTGGGTTTCCATTTCAGGCTTGCAGTCACGAGAACGACCTTTCGTTATCGAAAAAAAAAAAAATACAGTTAATTGAGCTTTCAAATGTCAGTGGACTTAAAATGCAATTCCGTGATCTTGGTTTGGCTCGATTTTTGGTTCTCGCATTCAGTGAGAAGTGAATTTCCCGAATTATCTGAAGAAGCTTTGAAAATCGAAATGCAGTCCTGTACAACCTATCTTTGTGAGAAAGGATTTTCATCTCTCCTTCAATTAAATACAAAATACAAAAATCTCTTCATGTGTGTGTGTGCCAATCTTCGACTGAATTTGACGAATATTGAGCCAGATATCCAGCAACACTGCAAGGGCCGAGAAGCTCAACCATCTCATTAAAAGTAAGTAGTAACATAATTAGATAGTATTATTTATTTGTTTAATAAAAATTAAGACTTTGTTCGATGATGATACACTTTTAATCGTTTACTTCCAATTTAATTAATTATGTTTCGGTATGTATTCAAAACATGCTTTTATATTTATTATGTGGCACAATTTTTCTGAAATGTTGATAATTCCTACTTTGGTTTTTAAAAAAATTACGAAAAGTCAAAATGACATATAGGGAAATAAATTAAAAACACTATGTTTATTTTTGAGTAAAACATTAATTTCAACATTCTAAAATATTATTTTTTTTGCTTTTCTGTTCGCAAAATCGTCGATGACATTGTCGAAGTCTATTTCATCACTCAAATGCTGTTTTATAGACAGTAAGGCAAGATTTCTTATACGCCATGAAAGTGCCCCCAGGGAGGATCCCCTTTCCCCCAGCTACGCCTCTGTAACCTAGTGGTCTGTAGAATTGTTTTCAGCGTTTTACTGGTCCATGACCTTAGAAAGGTTGAGAAACGCTGCCTTAATGCAATTTTGTTTATTTATTGTAAAAAAAAAGTATCACTACTGTGAAATTAATGCTGGGAATGAAAAAAAATAGCCAGGAAAACTGAAATCCTCTAATTAATTATTTTAGAATATTGTCTAAAATACTAAATGCGGCACAGGCAAGCGGATTTTTCCTCCCGGAAACTCGGGTTTTTCATCCCGTAAACTCAAGAAAATCGACCGTAGTACCCACATTATTTCAGACAGTGACATATCTTGTTAGGATTAGGTACCAAGAGGTGGCAGCACTTGTTTGCCAGCCTCTTCATCGGCGGCTGCTATAATTAGTGATAGACATGGGCAAGCTATCTCGGATTGGCTACCGGTGGAGATTGAACTGCCCACTCAGTCTCCAAAAGCTAGATAGGGTATAAAGGCCTCGCCTACTCCCTATTAGGGAATAAAAGGCGTTAGTTGGTTTTTTTTTTATCTATCAACATTGTTTGAGTTATCTGTAAACATTTTGTTCACATACTCGAAAACCCGAACTGCTAATCTCAAATAGAATGTTGGTGTCATTAGAACACAGAAGAACTCCGCATAAACATAAAACGGGAGGATACGAGTCATGATTAGACACGTTGAGTTTTAAGCTCACCTAAACATATCACTATAGTCTAAAATTTAAAATTTTTGGACTTTGTAAGATAGAAATTAACAAAGTATACTACAGAACTAATATTCATTTGAAATAATTAGAAATTACCATTTATTTGTGCTTGAAAAAGTAGTTTCTAATAAGAAATCGCTCACAGAGTTCAATCCTTGTTTGTCTCATTTCCTTTATTTAAACTTACAAATGCTAAAGGAAAAAAAATAAAATAAAATAAAATTTCAGTTACAGAAGTAGGTTAGAAGCACAATGAATCAAAGGTAAAATTAATAGCCAGAGAAGGACAACCATTTCATCACAGTTTTACAAGCAAAAGCAGTTTGTGTATGCCAAAAGGAGACATAAAAAGTAGATTTTGAAAAGAATATTGTGAATTTTTAGAAGTAAAATAGAAAAAAAACAACCAATCAGATTGAAAACACACACACACACACACACACACACACACACACACACATATATATATATATATATATATATATATATATATATATATATATATATATATATATAGAACCATATCAAATGTCTGCATCGAGAGATGCGAATTTTCAGGTCGCTGGAGGGAGGATAGGAGTCATGAATTGACACGTTGAGTTTTACGCTCACCTAAATATATCACAATAGTCTAATTTTAAATGTTTGGAACTTTGTAACAAATTAACAAAGTATACTACAGAACAAATATTCATTTGAAGTAATTAGAAATAATTATTTATTTGTGCTTGCAAAAGAAGTTTCTAATAAGAAATCGATAAGAGAGATCCAATCCTTGTTTGCCTAATTTCCTTTACTTAAACTTACAAATGCTAAAGAAAAAAAAATAAAATAAAATTTCAGTTACAGAAGTAGGTTTGAAGCGCAAGGAATCGAAGGTAAAATTAATAGCTAGAGAATAACAACCAGTTGATCACAGTTTTGCAAGCCAAAGCAGTTTGTGTATGCCAACGAAGGTGACATAAAAACTAGATTTTGAAAAGCTTATTTTGAATTTTTAAAAGTAAAATAGAGAAAAAAATCCAATCAGATTGAAAAAAAAAAAAATACAGTCGAGGTACTTACATTACTAAAGGACAAATTATCCAAAAAAATGTTTGCTTTATTAAAACAATGCATTCATTCTGGTTACTTCAGATATCAGGACTCCGTTTACCAACAAAAACAAGGCCTGCCTGGCAATGGGCAATCCTTTGTCTCCAGTTCTAGCTAACATCTTCCTTGAAGATTTTGAAACGAAAGCCATATCTTCCTTTTCATTTAAACCAAAAGTTTGGAAACGATATGTTGATGATATTTTCATTATTTGGAATCACGGGCACACATCTCTCATAGATTTTCTTCCTCATCTAAACATCCAAAATCCTAATATAAAATTTACTGCTGGTCTAGAAAATAATAACTCCTTACCTTTCCCGGATGTCATGCTTACACGATGCTCTGAAAGATTAAAAATCTCTATATACAGAAAACCTACTCATACCAATAGATATCTGCATAATCTTTCTCATCATTTTTCACCACAAAAACTTGGAACTATATCTACCTTAGGACACAGAGCACACTCTCTCTTGAATGAACCAGATGAACTACAAAAAGAAAAAAATCACCTCACTCTTATCTTTAAACAAAATGGATACTCTGAGAAAACGATTAAGAAATTTCTTCTGGATCTTCCTTGGCAGTGCACAACAGAATCTATTAATTTTAAAGGTAGCATCTCCATTCCATACATTAGCACAGTCTCTAAACAATTAGCTAAAGTCCTTAAAAAATACAATATCAGGATGTTCTTCACCACACTTCCTAAAATCCGTTCTCTAATCAGCCATCCAAAGCCTACTCATCACAACCTAAAATATCCAGGTGTATATAAATTATGGTGCGATTGAAATATCCCTTATTTTGGACAAACTAACAAATCTATTGAACAACGTATAGAAGAGCATAAGAGAGACATCTCTTACAAAAGATCTCATGCAACTGCGTTATCCAGTCATATTCCTTTTTCAAATAATCCTAATGATGATCAAGAAAGCCACTCCGTTTGCTGGGATAGATCAGAAAATATTTTTCGCTGTGATGATGGTTTGAGAAAAAAATTGTAGAATCAAGGGAAATCCTGCTGAACCCTGTCCACTTAAACAACAATTTGAGTTATAACATCCCAGATAGCTATGCTGCAGTTATTCAATATTGGCGTTCACGTGAGCCTGCATGCACACTTGCAATAAACAATGGCAAGCCTGTTAGAACAACTTGAAAAAATACAACGTTTTTTATGTATCAATTATGTGTGGCAATTTTTACCTGTAATTTCCAGTTTTTTTTTTAGATACTTCAATGTTTATTACTATTCTTTTCCTTTATGAATACTTCAGGAAGGTTGTTATAAGCTGAAACTAGTTGTATTATTCTCATTAAAATCTTTATAAGTTATCTCGGTTTTTTAAGTCATTAAATCTATGTTTAAAAAAAAAAAAAAAATATATATATATATATATATACACACACATATATGTAGAACCATATCAAAAGTCCGCATCAAGAGATGCGAATTTTCGGGTCGCGGGAGTGAGAATATGAGTAAAGATTTGACATGTTAAGTTTCACGCTCACCTAATCATATCACTATAGTGTAAAGTTTTGAATGTTTGGAACTTTTAAGGAACCTAGTAAATAATATAATTGTGGGTTTTTTAGTGGATAAAGTATAAAATGAATTAAATAGTGAAAATTTTGTTACTATATTAGACGTATCCATCAGATTATAATAGAAGAACCTAAATAAATAGTTAATTATTTTAGAAAATGTGAACATGAAAGAAAAATTGTGTCATTACAACTACAGATTGCCGCCACATAAAGATCAAAGGAGTGGATATGAGTCATGATTAAAGATAACAGTATAGTGTAAATTTCTAAATGTTTGGACTTTGTAACAGAAAGTTAACATAATGTATACTACCAGAGCTAATATTTAGTGAAATAATAATAATAAATAAATAACTGTTTATTTGTGCTTGCAAAAGAAGTAACGTAAGAAACATGAAGGGAAAAAAATGATAAATCTACAGTGGGGGAAAAATACAAGTGTTTCATATATCACTGGTGTTATTCATGCTCAATTTTTTTTTTTGGATGAGCGCTCAAGTTTATTTCCTAAAGGAATTTGTATTTCTGATGGATTTATTGTAAGATATGCATTGACAACAACACCATGTAGTTGGAAAGAATTACCTGAAAAAGTTTAAAAAGCAGAATTCATGGTTAATTAAATATAATCATCAGCTGAAATGGGACAATAGTTCACTATCTCTAGACAAACTAAGAGATTGGATAATAGAATCAACATACAAATATCAAATATTGCTCGCCAAAGGAAGAGAAAATTAAAAAACATTAACGAAGTGAATAGGCAGACCTGTTCTTGATTTAAATTATATTGGTTGCCCAAAATGTGAAAAAATACCATTTAATTTCTTATAATTGTTATTGGAAAGAAACATAACCAAAGATTTTGTGCTAAGGAACAAGAGTCAACTGCATTTTCAGATTATTTACGGCAATTCGTTCTTTCAGGCCTTGTGTATGTGTGTTGTGCTGTTTTGTGTATCCTGTAAAGTAAAAAAAAAAAAAAAAATCAGCGAACCCAGAAACCTTTGGAATTTTTATTTCTTAAGGAAAATAGCAGGAGAGACAAATCTTGTGAAATATTTCTAGATAATTATATTATTATTATTATTATTATTATTCGTGACACCTCCAAGGAGGCCGAAAAGTCATCGCGGGAGGACACCTATGTACAACTCTCCATCTCCACCACTACACTGAGCCTCTGCTATCAATAATCTACATCAGCGCCATCTACCGCCCACCACCACAATTAGTTGTTTTTTTTTGTCTGTAGATTGCGTTCTAATTATGTTCTAATATATGTTCTAATTTTCATTGTGAATATACTTGTAAATAATATTTCAGTCAAATAAATTTGTATTTGTAAACTGAAATGAACAATGAAGGTATCGTTGATGTGTTCTCCATATTTAAGAATAATTATTCTGCTTAGAAAATCTAACTGAGATTCCAGTAGTTAATTATTTTAGAAAATGTGAACATGAAAGAAAGAAAGAAAGAAAATTGTGTGTGTGTGTGTGTGTGTGTGTGTGTGTGTGTGTGTGTGTGTGTGTGTGTGTGTGTGTGTGTGTGTGTGTGTGTGTGTGTGTGTGTGTGTGTGTGTGTGTGTGTGTGTGTGTGTGTGTGTGTGTGTTGTACTGTACTGTACTGTTTTGTGTATCCCGTAAAGTAAAAAAAACTCATTTCACTTGTCAGAATTCCATACTCTAACCATCCTGAATTCTAAACGCAGGAAGTCACACATACCCAGAACAAAAACGTGTTTCCACTTCAACTCTATGATGTCACTTTGGACAGAAACCTATAAGGAACAATAATCGAGTGCATTTTCCGTTAATTTACTGCAATTCGTTCTATCACCCCGCAAATCGTCTTGTGTTTTTGTGTGTTGTGATGTGAATATATGGTTATAATTGAACTATTTTGGAATATCTATTTGCATTCAGAAGTTCGTTGGTTCCAAGATGAGCCATTCTGGAGAGAAAGTAAGTTAATGTTTCTTTTGTGTAGTTTAAACATAGCAATGGTCATTTGAAAATATTAACATCATTTGAGATTTTTTTATCATATACACCCAAGACAGACAAATAAACAAAATATCATATAATGTAACTGAACTCAACAATATTTGTTGAGTTCAGTTACTTTATATGATATTTGTAATTTCAAATGACCACTGCTTGTATGATTTCAGTAAGCGCAATTCTAAATCTAATATTGAATAGTTTTTCACAAGATAAATCATAGGGTACATACATTAGAGACTTTCAGCATGGGCTACATTAGCGAATTTTCATGTCTAAGTTACTGATATATGGTTAAAAGGTGGTTTTGGCAACAAAACAAAAAAGGGTGTGTGCTTGAGGGGATTAGGGGATTCCAATGATAGCCTGTAAATAATTATTACAAATATGTCTAAATGCTGTTGTCATCTCTTGACTCTAAACTAAAAATTCCAATAGCCAAAAACTTTTAATAAAGATAACATTTAATTAGAAATAAGTAATGAACTTTAAGATCTTAAAATTTTAGACAAATCAAAATATTCGTATGAGTTATATATATGCAGCCGGCACTAGGGTCTTTGCCGCCAGCACAATTTCTATCTAAGCGCTGCTGTAACGATCCGGGCATGTGTGGTTCTTCTACGATAATAAAAATTTAAATTATTCGAAATTTTTTAAATAAATTTTGACTGAACAGCCACAGGTTGGTTTGCTAAATATTAGCAAACGAACTGGGGGTGTTGACTAGGCAGGATAATCGTTAAAAATCAGAATATTCAAAAAATTCTCAAAAGTTAAAGCAAATTTTGATAAAGCTGCTTCACTTTAATCTTTGAATATAATGAAACAGGGATTATAGCCTTCTCACTGGCCTGAATCGCTAACAAAATTAAAATGAATTTTAATTAAAGTTAAAATTTATTTGAACTAAAGTTTAAAAAATTCTTGCATTTTACTAAATTCTTAGTAACTTGTAAAAATTTTTTAATATTTTTTATAAATGGAACTATCTTTTTGGAAAATATATAAAAGTGAGGTGTTTTTATTAACTATTTTGTGAGGTTGTAAATGTGAGGTGTTTTTATTAACTATTTGTTACCCTTTATTTTATTTCTTTATATCTCTCTAATCTATTTCTATATCTCTCTTCTCTATCTTATATATCTTATCGTCAATTCCCAAACTTTAACTTGTCTCTTTCCCTCTATTAACTTTAAACTTATATCCTCCTGTTCCTTATTTCTACCTCCAGTATTCCTATTTTTATTATAACAAGGATCTCTAGATATTTATTTGAATTAGTGACTGCACCTCAGGAAATCCTTTTATGGCATTAAATATTATACCTTCGGTAGATATCATTCCTTACTCTTATATACAGTCGTGGCTATCCCTTTATCTAATTCTCGTATTAATTATCTATCTTCCCCGCTCACAAGCTCGGTTGTTTTTTTAGAACAGTGCATCAAAGAATTAAAATATCAGGCAACACTTAAATATTTAAACAACAAAATTTTAATTCACATAAGACAAATTTTACACTGCATTTTCAATAATAAAAAGAAACATCACAATTCTAATCTGCATAAATAGACTAGTTAAGATCCTGCATTTTCTCATACAAATCATATCACATATTTAACTAATTTTCTTAATATCACATAAATCATTTATACTGAGCAATGGTACTTATTACTTAAAAGTTCACTCTTACTCATCGAACACATAAACAATATCTTTTACACACAATTGCTCTTTCCTTTCTATGCTAGGAATATTCTATAGGCAAGTTTCAGCAAACAGTTACACTATGACTTATTTCAAACTAAAAATTCCTGACACTTAATCACTTTATAATCTTTAACTGTTAGACATACCTATTTAGATCAGCTTCTACTTACACTCCATTACTAAGTGTTCTCTTAAAAGCTCAAGGAAATTTAACAAACGGGTCAACTCACTTTATAGCTGCTACCCTCTGTGTACTTGGCTTCGAACTGGACTTCCGTTCCGTGTCAGGTTTTTCAATCCCTCTTTACGCCGGCAATAGGGTCTACTGATGTTTCTAGGATACTCTGTCCTGCCGCACTTCGGGCAAAGATTATCGGCTTGTGGAATGCTTGCATGCGCGTTGGATTAATGGAACAATTTCTTCCCTCTGACAACAGCTCCCAGTGAAGACTCGTCAATTCGTCATCAACTATCAGCTTTGCCTGGTGGATCGGCTTCTCGTCATCTTTCTTTTAGATCACGGGCATGATTTCTCCTGAAGTCGCGTACTCGATGGCCTACATCTGCCGGACAACCATTGGCGACTTCTTGATCACGACCTCTGGATCACTGACGAAAATTTCTCGAACCGATGATGCGATTTTTTCGCCTACGGGCTTTTATTCGGTCACTTCTGAATCCTTGTGCGGAGATATGTGAACCCCGAACATATCGGCGAAATCGCTTGATCCTTTTCTTTGACTGACCCTTCCTTTGTTTTTCTCCTACACTCTCTAAATCCTATTCGTTCTGGCAGCAGACAATCTTTTGAAGCTTTTGTCAGTCCACCTACCACTGACCTTGAGCTTCCCATGTAGAACACGCACAAAGTTTGACGTCTTTACAAAGCTCTAAAATTATACTGCTTACTATTGGCAAGGTATTGCCTTAATACTACACCTTCTAGAATATTCCCTTATTTGGCATAGAGCACATACAAATTCCCATTGGGATTATTTACATATAACATACAACTATTTACAAGTTACAGGTTTTACTGGGCTCGACCTTGGTAAACTTTATGCAAAAATACTTAGACTTCTTATAGCTACATAAATATTTTTACAGCCTTCTCACCGACCTGAATCGCTAACAAAATTAAAATGAATATTAATTAAAGTTAAAATTTATTTGAACTAAAGTTTAAAAATTTCTTGCATTTTACTAAATTCTTAGTAACTTATAAAAAAATTTTAATAATTTTTATAAGTGGAACTATCTTTTTGGAAAATATATAAAAAAACTCAAGATAGATGAGAAAATAAGAAAATAATTAAGAAATAATTAGAGCATTTAATATAAGTATTCAAAAAATAACAGAAAATAAATTAATTTACATAAATATACTTGATATTTTTTTATTAATATTTTAGGGTTCTTGATTTCATATTCACAAAATTAGAAATAATGGTCTTAACGTCTAATTCCGCACATATATCATTTTCAATAGCTATTAACACCAAACTAACATACCTTTTTTGTGATATACTTATTCTTAAGTAGGTTTTAATCAATTTCAACTTGGAAAAGGAACGTTCACCGCTCGCTACACTAACAGGTAAGGTTAATAGTATTCTTAAAGCAATTGAAAAGTTAGGGAAAGATAAATTATTGGACACAATAAAATTAAGAATATCGAATGGGTTTTGAATATTTAAATTATCCTTCCGAAAAATATCCCGGAAAGCACATATCTCGTCATATAGTTCTATTGCATTTACGTGTTTATTGTCACAGTCCTTCAAGAGAATCTCTAAATCGTCACAATTTTTTTGTAAATCTTCGTTATTAATTTGTAGTAATCTATACAAGAAATTGAAATTATCATAATATGTTTTTAGTTGTTCAAAACGTTTTTCTATTAACGAACACATTGCAACGTCTAGAAGTGTATAAAACACATTCACAGATGTTTACACTCAGAGCCTGCAAGCTTTTCTCATACAAACAAATTTAATAACAATTTTTCTAATGCCGCCATGTGGATCTATTACATGCAGCTTCGGCGATAAAAACATCGCCTTTGTCTTTAACACTAACATATTCTTATTAAAGCAGAATATACAGTTAACTTCCAGAGTGTTATTTACAATAACATCTAAAACAAACTATACAGAGACAAACAAAGTTTATTTTTACAATATTCACATGGGACTTAACCTAAGTAAACAATCGAATGTAACGTGCTTTGGAATATTTAAGCTACAATCGAATTTTTACAGTACCATATGACTGGTTCTGTAGCAACAAATGTACAAAAATTCGTTTCTGCGCATAAAAACCGTTCACCGTTTCACTTTAGATTATGCCGGCAAGCATTTAGCCTGCTCGCGCTGCAAAATTGTAACCAGCCGGCAGTATACAATTTTTTTTTTAATTTTTATTCGGTGTATCCAGCCTTATTTATTTTAATATTGATCATTCTAAGAATTTTTTGGTTTTATGATAAAAATTTTGTTTCTTAAAAATGAACTTATGAACTGTGCCCTGGCGGCAGCGCCCCCTTCGTAGCGACGCCCGCATGCACCGCATTCTCTGAATGCCCGCATCCGCCGGTCCTGTGTATATGGGAAAGAAACATAACCAGAGATTTTGTGCTTATATCAATACTCAAAAATTTATGTATTGGTTTTAAAAAAAATAAAAATCTAAGCCTTAATTTTACTACAGTAACAAATTCCCACGATCACAAATGAATAAACATTCGCAGATGAGTATCGCATTGCAGAAAAGCACGTGAATGTCACTTCTGCAACCATGGGAAAGCATCCACAACCGTGGGAAATCATCCCCTTTGAACAACAGCGCAAAATTAACAATAAGAAGATTAAAGAACAAAAAATAGAGTGTATTTTTCACTTTATTTAATTTCTGTATATTAGATTCAGAAAATACAATATTGCAAATAATATTTCAATCCAATAAAATGTGTAAACTTAAATGAACAAACTGGTGTTGTTGATGTGCTATGCAAGTTTAAGTAAGACCATATATATTTTTTAAAATCACAATAAATTCACACACAATTTATTTATTTATTTGTTTGTTTTGCTGAGTTATTCTGCTTAGACGTTGTAATTAAAGATAACATTTAATTAGAAAAGTAATGAAGTTTAAGATCTTAAAAATAAAAGGCACAACCTGCTTTCTAAGTCTTTCCCTTAAAAAAAAATAAAGCAAAAGTAACTTGTCATAATCAAGCCAGGGACAATTATCATCCTGCTGCAACAAGTATGACAAGGCTCATGTTCTCACACCACTTCCCAAGATAAATGTAGCTGTAACCGAGGTTTAAGTAGAGAGCAGTTGTGTCTTGTGTGAGAAAACTTTATTCATTAGAGGAGGCCCATTTCACATTGAATCATCATCTTCTAACATGAGGAGGAGTTCTGCTGATACTATGAGAGTGACTACGAGAATGTCTTCGTCGTGAGACGGGACCGTGATCTTCTGTGACACCATTGATACCCAGGAATTAATTATTTAGAAAATGTCTAAATGCTGACGGCATCTCTTGACTCTAAACTTGATGTCAATGACAGATGGGGGGCCCCAGAGAAATTCCAAGGATTCCATACTGGATCTTATCTCTAACCATCACCCACAATTCCATACATAAACCAAAACACACGACATGACGTCAAACACAGATGGTTCCCCCAGGGAAATTACAAATATTCCATACTCATGATGTCACGATTCGTTATCTTATCTTGATCTTGATCTGGTTCGAAGTGCCTCCCATACTACTACTACTGTCACTGCTTAACATCACTTCACAGTGCACATTGAAACAAACAGTACAAATTTATTTCTTCCTCCTTCATCCATGCAATTGCTGTATTGTGGAACAGTTTTCCCCCTGTTGTGGTTTCCAGGGAATGCCATATACAGGCTTTCAGATTAAATATAAACAAGTTCTTCCTTTCCCAACCCACTACCGTATATTATTATTATTATTATTATTATTATTATTATTATTCCTGATACCTCCAAGGAGTCCGAAGACTCATCGTGGGAGGACATCTACAATTCTCTCTACACCTAACCTCTACTACGAATCATCTCCATCAACGCCATCTACCGCCCACTTCCAACACCACCACAACTAGTAATTTTTGTCTGTAAATTGCGTGTGTTCTGATGTATATGAGTAGTGGGTTGGGAAAGAAAGAATTTGCAGGGGCGGCTCTCGCATAGGCACAGCAGAACTGCAGCACCCACAATTTTTCTCGATTATAAATATATTTATTAATATATTTATATTTGCTTGTAATATTTAATTTTATCATCAACAATCCTATACAATTCTCTTATTTTGTATAAAAGATAATAAAAATCCTTCTTGTAGCACTTAGGAGGGTGAAGGACGCTAGCAGCACTGTGTTTACCACAGTGTCATATTGCTATGCGCGCAAGCATATGTACGTCATAGTGAGATGCGATCTATTAGCGTAATGAGGCACTGCCCGTCGCGCAGTTCCACTGTTGTTTATATGCAGTTTGCACCAGTATTAGAGTGTTCGTAGTGCTTATCGTGTTTACTCCGTCTCTTTAAATATTTGGACATTACAATTAAAGACATAACATTTGTTATAGTTTTTATTTTAGAACATTATTGAGGTTATGATAATGGATTTTATTTTTAACTAATTTTGAATTATACCAAACTGTATAATATTATCGATAATAAACAATGTTGTTTCATGTTTAATTTTTTTTTTTTTAATTTTTACCATAATTTTGATATTTTATCCAAACACGTATACACCGTACTTACATATTTCGAAAGTTGCAGCATCCCCATGATTTCAAACCACGAGCCGCCACTGCATATACGGTACTAATGTACTATAGGTTGATCAACCAACCTTTCATGTATGGGTTCAACATAAAAAAATGACGCATGACTTGGCACCAAAAAAAAAAAAAAAATGAGGTGAAAATTAGAATTTTCAGAGCAACAGCTATCTTAAAAGACAACGATAAGATATGGAAGAGTTGAGCTATACACTAAAATATACGTTCCACAATATACTAAACTATGTATTGTGGAAACCTGTATCTTCATCAGCATGCTCTATGGATGTGAGGCTCGGGTACTCCTGAGAGAATCTGAAAGGAGGATATTAGCATTCGAGAGGATGTTCTATAGAAAGATCTTGAAAATAAGCTGGATCCAGAAAATGAACAATGAGGAAATCTACAGACGAATACAACCAAAAAAAAAAAAAAAACTGATTCAGAAAATAATCATAAAGGAAACGACGTCTATTTGGCCATATATGTAGAATGAACGATGAGAGGAAATTAAAAACTCTACTTTTTGGGATGATCGAAGGAAAGAACAAAAGAAGACCAAACAGAACGGGGCGATGACATCGTCAGATGGTGCGGAGACTGCACACAAACCGAGTCGTCTTGCACAAAAATAGAATGCAATGGAAGAATCATATCAAGATGGCTTCAGACACCTACAGGCATTAAACCCATGGTTGTTGCCTATTCTTGGAGGCAGTTAGAGATTCATATAGCAATCAGTACTGATCTCACATGTGGAGGTGTTTCACTAAAAAACTCCCTAAAATTCGTCAATTTTTTTCTGTAATTTTTTTCTGAAGATTGTGTTAGATCAGGATCTGATTATCCTTACACAAATCCATTCCAATCACTTTCTCACAGACATTCTCTTCCTGCCATATGCCTCTTTTAAAAGTTCATATATCTTTCATATATTACTCGGGAGTAGAGTCCACAAGACGGCCTGTGACTAGTGGTGTGCCACAAGGATCTGTTCTTGGACCACTGCTGTTTAATTTGTTCATAAATGATATAGGAAATGATCTGAGAGGAACAGTTCATTTGTTTGCGGATGATGCGAAGTTGGGTAGGGCAATAGTGAATGCAGATGACGTCAAAATTTTGTAGGATGATTTGGATAGATTGGAGGTCTGGGCTAAGGAGAATGGATGTCAGTTTAATGTGGCAAAATGTAAGGTTATGCATTTCGGGGTGAAAAGATTGGCGGCAGTTTACTGCATTGGTGGAACCCTGCTCCAGGAAATTGATGAGGCACGAGATTTAGGAGTGTTGGTAGATAAGGAATTGAAATTTAGGGGACACATTGCAAAAGTGACCAAAACAGCTCATCAAATCACTTGGTTGCTGAAGAATACGTTGACAAGCAGAGACAAGCAGGTTATTGTTCCTCTGTATCGAGCCTTGATAAGACCCCATCTAGACTACTGTGCTCAGATTTGGTCACCTAGGTTTCTTCTTGATGGGGAGGAGGTGGAGAGGATCCAGAGGCGAGTGACCAAGATGATAGCATGTCTGTGGAATGAACCGTATGAGAACAGGTTGAGGATTTGTGGGTTGCAAAAATTGGTTGATAGGCGGAGGAGGGGAGATATGATTGAGACATTCAAATTACTGAAGGGTTTCTATAAAATTAATTCAGAAGATATTTTTGAGAACAGGGCTGGTTGTGAGAGGACTAGGGGACATCCATGGAAACTGGGCAAAAGTGTGGTTAGTAAAGGTGTTAGAGCTGGGTTCTTTACTTTTAGAGTAGTGAATGAGTGGAATGCGCTCCCTGAGTCTGTGGTGGATGCTGTGACAGTGAATGAGTTTAAGGCGAGGTATGATAGATACTGTATGAATGTCAAATAGTTGTGATGAATATGATTTGGGGCCTCCCTCGATGAGTCTAATGACTCCCTGGAGTTGCCCGTAATAATAGTAATAGTAATAATAATCTTCATAGCTGGTGTTCTGCTGAGCTGGCTACCATCCTTTCTCCACTTTTTTATAGAAATGTTTAATATCCACTTGTTCTCCATCTTCAAACTTACAGAATCAATATCTGTTATTGAATCAGTTATGTTGCCAAGCTCAGAAATTTTTGTTGAAAAATCTATTGTTTATCAGCTCAGAAATGTAGAAATTAACTAAAATTAGCAGTTTTTAAAACTACTCTTAAGCATTAAACAAGCCTAGAATTCACACAGCAGAAGAAAATATTGTGCAGCAGTTTCACAACATCATAAACTAGTAATTAGGAGCTAGAAAGCAATCTGGCATGACCAACTGAAGGATCTTCACCTAAAGTCACTAGTGAGTGACTATTAAATTGAATATGGGAATTAAAACTCCAAACGGATAGTACAGTTTAACAGCCAAATTTTCAATAAAAGAAAGAGAAGTGGGGGGAATACAATAACTAAACTGGTTATACAAAGGGCTTAGTAGAAGAAAAGGAACACTGTTATAATGATAATGAATTGGAATACAATGCTAGAAATTATGAAAAAATGGAAGCTGTCCCAATCTAGAAAAAAAATCTAATACCTTTTATCCCCGTTTAGGTAGTAGGAGAGGCCGTTTTTGTCCTATCTAAATGTTGGACATATATGTAGTATTCATAGATAGCTGGCCCAAGGCTTTTCAGCCGCACGCAGTGAAGTGGCGGTTAGAACAGAAAATGGCAGCTAACAAGTTCCGCCATCTGCGGTATCTTTTTTTTTTTTATGTTGGGCCCATACACGAGAGGATGGCTGGTCAACCTATAGTTCATGGATGGCCAACTACGCGTCTTTTTAGAGCCAAAATAATTCCGATTTTTATTTTGTTCCTCTTTTTTGTCTCCTCTTATCTTTTTGTTTATTTTTTCCTGGTAGATCGTGAAGAGCCGCATGACAAATGAAAGCGAGACGCATGTGACTCGCGAGCCACGTTCTGGCCACCCCTGCTATACTAATTTAGTACCGTATATATGTGTAGTGGGATGGTAAAGGAGAAACTTGTTGACATTCGATTTAGAAGTGTATATATTGTATATATATTGTAGGGTGGTCTGAACAGTTCTCAGTCTAACAATGAAAAAACGAATTTTTAATTTCAAAATTATTTTCATTTTTCAACGTAATCTCCCTTAAGAATAATACATTTATTCCAGTGATGCTCGAGCGCCATTATCCCGTCCCTGTAGTGGTTCTCAGTAAGATCTGCAAAATACCCCTCTACAGCTGCAATAACCTCTTGATTCGAAGGAAAACGCTGACCAGCGAGGAAGGGTTTTAGTTTTGCGAAGAGATAGAAGTCAGAGGGAACCAAATCTGGAAAATAGGGTGGATGTTCCAACAATTCATAGTGCAGATCCCTTAATTTTCCCATTGTCAAAATACCTTTGTGGGAAGGTGCATTGTCCTGATGAAAGATGAATTTTTTCTTCTGCACACCGGGTTTTTTCTCAGGAATTTTTTTCTAGTCTGGTTAAAAGATCGGAATAATGTTCACCGGTTTTTTTTTACCTATTTCAAGATAATTAATAAACAAAATGCCGTGATGGAACTGACTTTGTCTTCTTTGGCGCATAACAACCGGCTTCCATCCACTGTTTTGTCTGCTGTTTGGATTCTATTGTGTAATGGTGAATCCAAATCTCATCCGTACTAATAAATCGACGCAAAAATAAGATTTATTCTTGTTAAAACGCTTCAAGCTCGCAAGAACAGATTTTCTTGCGAGCGCGTTTTTGATATGCTGGGAGCAAGCATGGCACCCATCTTGAGCAAAGCGTTTTCATTTGCAATTCTTCAAACAAAATATATCCTACACGTTCTTTTGAAATGCCTATAGTCCTAGCAATTTTACGCACTTTGACTCGCCGGTCATCCAATAGCATATCGTGCACTTGATCAATGATTTCTGGTGTTACACTTTTTAGACGTCCTTCACGTGGATCATCTTCAAGGCTGGTACAGCCACGTTTAAACTCGGCAGCCCATTTCTTAATTGTCGAAAACAAAGGAGAAGAGTGCCCATAAACGTTTTTGAACTTCGAACGAATTTCTTCAAAATGGTTCTTTTTTTGTGGGAAATAAGACAGGACTGGATTTTACTAGCGTTGTGGTTGACGAGGTTATCTGTGCCCCATTGAAGGATGGCTTGGAGGTCCGAATTAAGGGTAGTCGTGGTTGATGTTCTGTAGGTTGAAGTAAGTTTTGTTGGGTAAGGTAGGTTTATCAAATGAAAGGGAGGAGTGCAATGTGCTGGCATCTGCAAAACTGTGTATTCTGGTGGAGGTCAACTGAGGTAGGTCATTGATATACAGAAGGAAGAGGATCGGTGAGAGAACTGAACTCTGTGGAAAACCAGCATTAGTTGGATGGTAAGAAGATAGGGAGCCATCTACAATCACACATAGTGTGTGTCCAGACAGAAAGCTGGCAGTCCATCTTCAGAAGACCTGAAATAGTCCAAATGATGGAGGTTTACTCTGTAAGAGTAAACTTCCATCATTTGGACATCTAAAAGCTTTGTGCCAGACCCTGTGAAAGTTATTAGAGATATCAAGTGCAACTACTTGGGATTTGCCAAATTTTTCCATGGCATTTGTCCAGAGATGGGTGATATGTGACAACAGGTCACCTGTTGATCGGCATCGACGGAATCAATTGTTGGTCGGGGTACCTTCATGGTAGAGTTGGAGTTGAGTATTCATGGTTTTCTCCATCACTCCATCCAGGACTGTGGTGAGTGAAATAGGGCGATAGTTAGATGGCAGCGATTTGTCACCTTTTTTAGGAATGGGTTCAATATAGTCTAATTTCCTGGCTTTAGGATATATACCAGTGGAGTAAGGGACTATGTACAGATGGCATAGGATAGAAGCCAGTTCTGCTGCAAGACCTTCAAGACAATTGGAGGAATGCCATCATGGCCAGGAGCTATTTTTGTCTAATTTTGACAACAGGTTTATGATTTTTTCTGGTAAAAGGATGCAGGGGGCATTGTATGTTGTGCAGCTGGAATGATTCGAGGTGTTTTCCATTGCCAGTTACGTATGCATTGGAGGCAAAGTGTAAAGCCAGGAGATTAGCTTTTTCTGTCGGTGATGTTGCAATTGAGCCATCTGGGTATGATAGGGGTGGAAGTAATGTAGGGCAGAAGTTGCAACCAATTGTTTTGGCAAGAGACCAAAAAGCAAGGCTGCCGCTAGGACAGGCTACAAGTTTTCTGCTTTATGCCCGCTCAAATTCTGTTTTGGAATCATTGATAATTTTCTTGCATCCGTTTCGGGTTTGCTTCAGTACAGGTATTGAAGGAGAATGTGGTTCTTGATTTGATCCAGTTATGGTATGCCTGAGTTTTTATTTGTACAGCGTTAGCACATCTTTTGGAGAACCAAGGTTTTGATAGGCAATGGCAATTCAGAGAAGTGTTGGGAATGTATGAATTCATGCCAGTGAGGATTAGTTTGGTGATACGTTCGGTGCATCTGTTTGGATTGGAAGACTGGAAACAATAGTGCAACCATGGAAATGAAGCATAGTATTCTAGGAGGCTGTTCCATTTGGCACTGTTATAATGACAAACTACTTTTGCGTGACTGTGTAAGCGTTTTTGTATGAGGTAGGAGATGAGCACTAGGTTGTGGTCAGAATTACCCAGGGGGATCACTACATTCACTGCATATTTGGAAGTGTCATTGGCAAGGAAGAAATCTAGGGTATTTGGGGAGTGATTTGGGTTATCTAGTATTCTAGTTGGCATGTGAACAATTTGTGTAAGGTCGTTAGTGATAGCAAATGTTTCAGCATCTCTGCCTGCAGGATCTGTACAACTGGAAGAGGAAAATCAGTTGGTGTTACAGACATTAAAATTACCTATGAGGATGATTCACTGCTTGGAGAGTGGGACTGGAGAAAATCAACTTTTAAGGAGAGGAAATTAAAGAGCTCGGAGTGGTTGGTGGTATTAGGAGAGTGATAGAGACAGCAGATGAATTTGACTGAGTGGGGAGGGATATTTTCAACCAAAGAAGATCAAAGTTGGGCGATTATAGGTTAGGTGCTCTCTGGCAGGGTATATCAGAGTGGATATATGCGCAGACACCACCCATTAATCGAAAGGAGTTAAATAGTGTATTGGATGGCTGATATGAACAATGCTGGAGGAAGGTGAGATTTGAGTTTTTGTTAAAAAGAGTAGGTGGGGGTTTGCTGGACTGCAGATGTTAGTGAAAAATATTAAGGTTGAAGTTGAGACCACGGATGTTGATTTAGTGGATATGCAGGCTTTGACCGCAAGGCTCTTGCACGTTTCCTATGCAGTTCCTGCTTACTGGTCTTTTTTTGGTGGCTAGTAGTGGCGCCACTTGATTTTTGCACTAGTTTGCACCTAACCCTAACACAATATTTTTAATGTCTGAAAATAGTGTGGGTTCCACAGTCGATTTTCTTGAGTTTACGGGAGGGAAAACTCGACTTTCCGAGATAAAAAAACCCGCTTGCCCGTGCTGGAAATTGACTAACTCGGGAACCGGTCGAAAAAAGACAGAAAAAGTTCGTCTAGTCGGCGACTAGAATCCAACTCGTGAAGCTCTTTCTTCGAGCGGTTTAGCGCTGAGGACTGTAAAGACCACTTCTACTGAGCCACAGATATCCCAATCTAGTGCTTAAATTATTCAGTTTGACGAAAATATTCAAGCTCACATAGCAAGAGCCCACATACACTAGTTTTAAGATAATTCATTCACTAAATTTAATAAAGTTAATTGAAAATACCTTTTTTTTGCTTTCAGACATAATGACAAATTAATTCAAATGACCTTTTTAGTGGAGGGAATCCCTTGTGAAGCATTATTAGATAATTTAGGATGTTTCTCTAGTGGAATGGAGCTTCAGTCATTTATAATATGTTGAGGAATAAATTAGAAAAAAATGCATTGTTAAATATAATTGCTGCCAAATTTCTTTATATTTACTTAGTCTGAAGCACAGTGTAGCAGCCTTATTTGACTCATAAGGAAAACAGTACACAATTGTCAAATGAAACGTTACAACTTGGCACTTTGTCAATATTTCTAATAACTTGAAGAATTTTTTTACAAAAGGAAGTGATTTTCATGGTGAAAATGATCTGATAAACTTTAAAACAGAATTGTCATTCCCACTAATTTAGATAGCTTTCAGGTGTTAGATTAGTTTTGAAAGCAAAGGACCTAATCTGATATGAATCAACATGCTTATTCCACTAAACATGTTGATGTCTAGTGGAATAAAATTAACATCTAAAGGTAATGATTAACTAAATTTATTTACTAATTAATTGACAGCCAGTATTTCACCTTGGTCATAAAAGCATCTTGACGAGCAAAAATATTTTTTGAGCATATCCATTCAGGCATACCAGTAGGAAAGTAAACACAGACTGATTGTAATGCTGAGTCCTTATAGTCCTAACTAGCACCCTCTATGGGTGTGGTGATGAGCACATTCTGAACATCTCAAAATGGTCTCCAAAATTTTTGGCAGTGTGGTGCATCCAGGTTTAAGTTTTAGGCATACTGTAGGGCTGTGGAAGATTCCACAAATTGTTTGTTTCAAATCTTTCTATATATGAAGGCAGTTTTCTTCTCTTAGATCGAGTGATCCATATCCATAGTATAGTTCTGATACCCAGAACGACTGTAATATAAGAACGACCTATTTTCTGTATTCTTCCAAACTATTTAAGCATGCACATGCAAGGTGGACTCAGGATGATACAGATGGTGAAGATCTTTAGGTGAGTGGATAGGGACAGCTGATTTCTGGCGAGGCCTTAATGACAGCTGTTTGTTATACTTTTTAAGAATGCATGCAATTTTTTATGAGATGCCTGTAGGGAATGGCATTAGGTGTGGCTTTTTTTTTTTTGGCGGTGCTTGGGTAGAGGGTAGAGAGCTATGCTGATTTTTGTTAAGGGGAGGGCATTGGCTAAATATGTGTTCTGAATTATGATTGATTTCAATGGAGAGGTTGGTATGGCCCGAGTTGATGATTCTAGTTCTATTTGCTAAAGTTTTGATTCCACTATTCAGGGGGTGGGTTGTAACTACCAGTGCTGGTAGTTTTCTGTATACTGAAAACGATAAGGATCTGTTTCGTAGCCAGATAACTAGCGTGTCAAAAAGGACAGACGTTTTACCATGGAAAAGAAAAGTTTTTCTTTTCCATGGTAAAACGAAGCCTCAGGTGTTGGCTATTCAGGTAAGCTAAAAATGTTTTTAGTGTATCTACTGCCATGTGACCAGATGGAGAATGTATCAACACAGTTATATTGTACATATCAGAAGGGAAGAATTTATTGCCATTTTTCCAAAATGTTCCACGTAAAGATGGGCAAGAGGTATTACAATGAAATTATTATCTAGTCACTGATTTTTAAAAATCAACATCATCATCGCTGTCAAGGATTTAGGCCTAGAGTTGCCTGCTGGCCTGAGAAGTCATCGTTGAGAGGACGTTTTTTCGTTTCTGTTCTTTCGACTGGTTTTCGTTTTCCTAATGGTTTGTAATTTAAGGCTTGTTTTGGTAATCTTTCTGTTTTCATTCTTTCAACGTGTTCCATCCATTTTTTTATGTTTATTTTTTATTTGTTTATTTTTTATTTATTTGTTTATTTTTTATTATTTATTTATTTTTTATTTATTTTTATTATTTTTTATTTTTTATATTTTATGTTTATGTTTATTATTATTATTATTATTATTATTATTATTATTATTATTATTATTATTATTATTATTATTTTGTGACACTTCCAGGGAGTCCAAAGAATCATCGAGGGAGGGCACCTACTAAACAACTCTCCATCTCCACCACTTAATCCATCAACTACACTGAACCACCACTACCATCATCATCTACACCAACGCCATTTACTGCCCACCTCCACCAGTATATTTGTCTGTAAATTTTGCATGTTCTGAAGGCCGATTTGTCTGTATGCGGGATGAAAAACCCAAGGTTCTGTAGAAAACACACTGCTATATTTATTTTTATTTATTTATATATTTATTAATTTATCTAATATCCCCAATGCTAATACAGGTATCCCTTGCTTAATGCGGTTTTTCTTAACGCGGATTTGATTATCGCGTCCAAATTAATTGCGGCAATCCCTTGATATACACAGCAAGAGCTTTGATTAACACTCCTTTAAATTTACCACGCAAAATGATGCTCACGCCACGAGCTGCTAGCCTAGTGGTCATCCAAATTCTCTTAATGATCTGTGTGAGAATGTGAAAGTTTTATTTTTCCCACCAAATACGACATCATTGCTACAACCAATGGACATGGGTGTCATTGCAACTTTGAAAGCCTATTTTCTTAAAAAGACTTTCTCAAATGCAGTAGAAACAACAACGGGAGAAAATGCGATTACGCTCCACGAATTTTGGAAAAAAATTTAACATTAAATACGCAATTGAGAACATTCGTGACTCGTGGGAGCAAGTGTCTTCTAGTTGCATGAAAGCTGTTTGGGAAAACGTTCTGCCAGAATGCGCTAATGACTTAGGTTCTTTTCAAAATCCTGTGAACAACGTGGTTCGAAGAAATTGTTGCAATTGGTGAAGACCTCTGTTTTAATGGTGGTGATATATAAGATGTTAAAGAATTATTGGATTCAAATTCAAAAGATTTCAGTGACGATCTTCTTGAAATTGAACAACGCACATATGAAGACAACGAACAAATAGAATGTGAAGATGAGGTTCCAAAGGAAATAACAGTCAAAGAACTGGATGCAATATTTCCCAGTTTAGAATCGCTTAAGCAGCAAGTAATGAATATGGATCCACATGTTAATCGAAGAATGCATTTTTGCTGAGGTCTGGAGAGTCGTTTTGCTTGTTATCGTAGAATATATGCTGATAAGAAAAAAACTAAAACTGTTCAAACGACTCTATGTAACTTCTTTTGATTAAAAAAAATTGCAGTAACTAATGTAGGTAGAAGTATTTATTAAACACTTACTTTGCATTCATTTTTTATCTTTCCTAGAAAAGTACCATATAAAACGAACTATTAATACAGTAATCGATCAGGGACGAATTGTACTTTTTACCATTGATTATTAGATTTGATTAACGCGATTTTGATATACTCGGTAACATCGAGGGATTAATTAACCGCGTTAATCGAGGGATAATTGTATTCCTGATGTAAAAGATATTAAATGCTATTGATCTTTCCAACACTTTCATTTCTGAATCATTGATGAAAAAAATGTTACTGTTAGTACTTAATTATGATATTAAAGATCCATCATCATTTCATAGCCTCTAATGAGCAATGCAGTTCACGATATACAGCTGCGTCCTGTAAAATCGATCCGACCTTCCTGCGATGCCTGTTTCCAGAAAAAGTTCTGGAAAACTGAGTATTCCAGTGCAAAAAGCTACCCTCTGAATAGGAGGAAATGCCAACTAGATCTACTTCATTGACCAGATAAATACCACCACAGGCTCATTCTAGGCTTGAAGAAATGAATACATTTAATCTCTAATGCTTCTGGTATGGCCCACCCTCTTCTCCATACATATGAGTGTTACCCTTCAAGGGCATGCCAAACATACTTAGAGACTCAAAACCTCAATTAAACTACCAGATAGTACAAGGGATTGAACCACTCCGTACCCAGTCATGAGGCTTTTCAATCAAGTGGTGCATAATGATACCACACACTCTTCCAGGTCATACCTGGAGAAGAATTCCAAGTAGTATTCAGAAGTGACTGATGAAGTCACTAATGTAAGAAGACTAGCCACCCTGTACGGGCATGTCAAAGAGTCTGTCTCTTCTCGCTATATGTCTCCACTCCATAATAAATGAACCTATAATGAATTAACATTGAACAGTGACATACACATTACACAAAACAAATCTCCCTCAAAAGCAATACCAAAGCAAGACAGCAAGCTAAACGTATAAATTCCAAAATCTCCGTAATAAATACTCACTTTAATGTCCAATTTCCTTAAATCTGTATCATAATCACCAACTTAAATCATGTTCTCCATCATGTTCAGTTATCTAGAACAGACCTCTTATTCTTGACAGAAACCCCGAATTTTCAGCTACATCTACCACTTTTACCTTCAGTATCAAAATGCACACAAAATATAACAATTCCTTTATCCTCAAGAGTGGCACCTGCGCTTTTGTAAGATCTGACATTGCTAGCCAAAGAATGGTTCATTTAGAATACCCTGTTGCTTTTACTCTACGTTTAGTAAACTCTTACAAAACATCCTCTGGATCATGAAAAGCTTGAAAAGCTGAAAAGCCAGAGGAGATCCAGTGGGTCAAGGCATGGTAAGATTTCCTTTCCCAATTCAGTTATATTTAGCTGCATTTACCAGTCTCCAAATTGATTTGTTAATTTCCACTCAAAGTTCATCCATCTGCAACCCAGTTGTCGAAATAGGTCATTTTAATAGGAGACATTAATGTTTACGATCCAACTAGCTCCATTTTCCAACACCGCCAATGCTGGATCACATGTAGAAGTCTGCTGAGCCATAGCCAAGCGCAAGTCATACATTTACCTATCCGAATTCCTGATAACCTTCTTCACTCTCACAATGCTCTTCATCTCTATTTAACCATTTTTCCTTCCAGATAGTCTAGACATTACCTCTGAAATTCCTTCTCTTACAAAACATCCTTAACTAGTTCCTCTTCAAATACTTGACAAAGGTAACTTGCCTCTAATTAAATCTGACAATTTTGTGCAAGTCTCTGTAGTAGAAAGCCCCTCTTCTGACCTCATATCCATTAGCCATACAAATGTGATAACTGAGACAACCACCAGGATTTCTACCCTGCCTCTCCATCGTCTGGTTATGGTTTTCACTTCTGTTGCCTCCTGCCATACCAGAATCTCAGCAAGTCTCCTGTGGTTTTGTGGAAACACTACATGATATATCAGAATACTAAATACTTTGGACGTAAAAATGGCTGTTCTCGTGGCATCCCTTCACTTGTAGTAAATCATAGTAGTCCACAAATAAACCCTGTCCTGTACTGCCTCTACAATCCTCCATTCTTACCAGGATCTTATCCCAATGCATGAAAGCAATCAGGTGTCCAGATTATTCCAAATAAGGGAGATAGAAATCTACTATCGAACTACTAATCAATTGCCATCAGCTCCACCTCCTGAAAACAACAGAAATGGAGGTGACTACCTGTATGAATTCCGGCACTCAAGGCCCACTGCTGACTCCTTACTTGATTTACATCACCTATCATTTTTAGCATGGTATAGTACGATTTGGAGAAATATGGTCTGATATTTCCTGAGCTTTTCATCGTGTCTGGAATCATGGCCCAAACAAATTACCAGTGTTTAATCTACCTGACGCCCTTTGTAACTGGGTAACTAACTTTTGGGTTTCCAGGCTGAATATCAGAGCAAAAACCTAAGATCACGATGACTTATAAAGTGTTAGGAGTTCAGAAGGAGAAAAATCGTTTTGAATGAAAATATAAACTAGTTTTCTGGAGAACTAGGCAATGGAGGTGATGTGCTTACACCAGCATAACTAAAGTTAAAGTTAAGAAGTGATAAAGGATTTCTAACTGGAAACATTTTTAAAAGTTAGATGAAGTGAAAGGAAACAGATTCATGTAAATCGCTTTGTTTGGCTATTTACTTTATTGAATTATACAAGTGAATCTCAGCATAGGAAACACTTGTTTTAATAAATAGGAAACGTTCCACCCATGACTCCACAGTTGCACTGTTGCTCTAAAAAATATATATATTCTATACCAGAACAAGGTGCAACAACTGGTGTCAGATCTAAAAGAAAAGCGTTTAGTAAAATTACTAAAATCAGTTTAACCACGTCGCCTTCAATATGAATAAATACATCACTTCTCTACACATCGTATCCATCATATATTTCAATGTAATATCAATGGAATTACAATTTTAATATGCTCTTCGCATTCCTAGGAACCTGGACATGCTGTATATATATATATGTCTTGGCCAGTTCGGTGGTTCAATGTCTTATTAGAGGCCTGTGTAGCTCAGTAAGTAGTATTTGCATCTCATCTGCGCTAGGTCGCCTGAATACAGACTTAAGTTCAAGTCTAATCCCGACTGGAGGAACTTTTTCTTACATTTTTTTTTGACTGGTTGCTGAGTTAGTCCAACTTTGATACACTGTTGATTGCAAAGTTCTGGACATCAGCTAGAACACGAATATGCACAAAAACAGATAGCGAGGCTGTGTAGCTTAGTGGAAGTGGTGTTTGTACTCCTCAAAGCTAAACCGCCCAAAGATAGACTTAAATTCAAGTCTATTCAAACGTTCCTCTAATCTCCGACTAGAGTTATAAGCTTATTTTAGAACGGTTTCCAAGATAGTCGATCTCTGGCAGAGGCAAGCAGTTCTTTTCTCCCATAAACTCGGGTTTTTCGTCCCGTAAACTCAAGAATATCGACAATAGAACACACTTTCTTTTTCAGACAGTAACATATCCAGTTAGGGTTAGGTACCAAGATATGGCAGCACTTTTTTTCCCCTCTCTCCGTTGGTTGCCGCTTATAATTAGTGATAGCCATGGGCCAGCTATCTCTCATTAGCTACTGGTGGAGATTGAACTGTCCACTCAATTTTCAAAATCTTGATAGGGTGAAAAAGCATTACCTATTTCCTATAATGGAATAAAAGGCATTATTTTATTGCTATTACTATTATTACTTCTCATACTTGAAATGAGTTGGATGTTAGATATCCCATTAAAATGATAATTCTGCTTTTGATTCAAAAGTAGAAAGCTTTAACACGGAATTCTCTTGCCGAAGTTTTTCATACCACTCTTTTTCAGTTTATATTTTTTCAGTCATTCTTCATAACTAGCTTTCCACAGTTCTAGTATTGTCTTAGTTATTTTGTTTACAGCCTCTCCAGATAAATGTCGTTATAGCCTCTGCAATGACATGTTCATCCATACTATTAGACCACCCAACAGACCATAAATTCAGTTATAGTCACAGACTTGAAGATTTTTTTTTATCGTCAATGGACCGGACCCGGCGTTAATCGAGCTTTACGCTTGTAACTCGTTTTTTTTTTTTTTTTTCCCAGTATCGTTCGACAAGAAAATCGACTCGACTCTATAACACTGTTTCAGAAAATAATGCATAGTGTTTGGATTAGCTATCACAGCAGTCTGCAGCTGCAACCCCTAGCATTTGGGGATGAGAATAGGCTAAATAAAATTACTGATAGCCTATTGTGTGATTGTATAGGGCTTAAGCATAGCTGGCCACTAATCTTCAAAAGTTAGGACCAAATAGCCTTACCTACTTGAAATACTCTTAAGGAGGGGGGAAACCTTCGATTTTTAAAAATTTCTTTTAATTTATCTTCTCAACATTTCTTATCACGCCGGCCTCAAAGACTTAGTTGCTTTGGCAAATAAAATCTTGCCTTATTAAAACATAAACAAGGAGACCAAGTTTGAGTAGAATTTTTTTTAAAAATTTATTTAAACAGATTTCAGTAGATATTTTAGTCAGCAGACTGTAAGATCTATTGACACATGCCTGGAGAACATAATACATTTGCTACCATTGTTTGAGCAAATTAGAAATTGCAGCCCATCTTTTACACACTTCTTTATATAGGATTAAAAGGAGGAAAAGTATTACATTGAAGATGGAGAGACTGTTTTATGGAATCAGCAGCGATGAAACTCAAGTAAGGCTGTATGAATTGCCGAAAATCTCTTATAATAAATTTAATAATGGCTTAATACTTGTATGTGATATATTTATCCTATAGCCCAGGCGTGGCCAACTTCATTCTATACGAGGGCCAATATATGATGAGTGGTAGCGTCATGGGCCGCACACATTTAGACAGAACTTAAATAAAAATAAACTCTGCATTTTTTCAAGGCAAAAGTTATATGTATTGAATTACTATATTTGTTAAATCATTTTACTACTGGAAGAACAATATAAAATACTTGATTGATTTAAATATAAGTTGTTAAATTAAATTTAATTACATATTTCTGTTTTTTTTTTACATGTAATACAATTTAATGAGATCTACCACTCCCACTACTACGATTCGCCCAGAGAAGCAGTAGGTTTTATAAATTGAGTAATCTTTTTAAAGCAATTTCATTCCGTGTTGAGAATATAAATGGTTTCTGTCATCAGAAATAATGAATATAACTAGTATATCAATCAGAAAATCTCCGGTCGAAACTAATAGCTAAATTGATTATGCATATAATCAATTTAGCTATTAAATTATATAAATTAACTATATTAAATATATAACTATATTTAATATAGTTTTTATCCTGCCGCGGACAGCACAAAATCACTTTATGGGCCGCATGCGGCCCGCGGGCCTGCTGTTAGCCACCTATGCTATAGACAGTGGCGGCTCGTGGCTTGAAATCGTAGGGTAAGTGAAATCGTAGGGTATTTTATCCAAACACGTATACAGTATATACGTGTTTGGATAAAATCAAAATTTCAAAATAATCTATAAAATTATACAGTGTAGTATAATTCAAAATTACTTAAAAATAAACGTTTTTATTCTTGTTCTGTTTCATGAAAAAATATTAAAAATATTGTATTATCGTTAAAATTATACAGTTTAGTACGCGCAGTTAGCCTAGTGGCTATGCGCTTCGCAACCATATACCTGGGGAAGGAGTGTCCTAGGTTCGATTCCCGTCGGTGACGTGAGGAGCTTGAAGGATCTTCCTCAGCCATAGCCAAGTTAGCCAGTCTTGGGCGTGGACAGCAGGGTTTTTTCCCCAGTTTATTCTGGGGTTTTTCATCCCGCAAAGCAGACAAAACTGGCCTTGAGAACTCAACACTACAGGCCATAGGATACACCGGGGCATAAGGCTGACCACCTTATCCTGTAAACGGAGTGAGGTCCGATGATCAATGGACCCTCGACACCGCAAGGTAAAAGAGGGTATAAGGAAGATGATGATGATGAGTTTAGTACAATTCAGATCAGTATAATTCAAAATTACTTAAAAATAAAATCCATTATCATAATCCTAATATGCTATAGACAGTGGCGGCTCGTGGCTTGAAATTGTAGGGTAAATACAGTGTATACGTGTTTGGATAAAATATCAAAATTATGGTCAAAATTAAAAAAAAAAAAAAAAAAATTAAACATGAAAAAATATTGTTTATTATCGATAAAATTATACAGTTTAGTATAATTCAGATCAGTATAATTCAAAAATACTTAAAAATAAAATCCATTATCATAACCCCATGTTCTAAAAGAAAAACTATAACAAATGTTATGTCTTTCATTGTAATGTCCAAGTATTTAAAGAGACGGAGTAAACACGATAAGCACTACGAACACTCTAATACTGGCACAAACTGCACATATAAACAACAGTAGAACTGTTGTAACATAGAATAAAAGCCAAAAGGCTATTTTTCTGGCAACCTTAATAATAATGAAGGGAATACAAATCCTTTGATGTTTATCTGCCAGTAAGCGAAACTCTAAGAACTAGGACTAAGATCTATGAGTTTCATACCGAAAAACTATCGGCAAATCCAAATGTAAGTAACTACTTGGTAGTACAACACCAAGGCAACTCGTATCAAAGGTGGAGCAAGCTCCCTCACTATCCTTGATCTTTTTTTCATATTTTTTCATAATGTAAAAACACAGCCCCTAGGGGATGTAATACTGTAATTACATTATGAGGAAAGGTCACTACCCAGACCGGTTTCAACCTTTTTTGAAGTCTCATCAGTGAGTAGGTAGACCTGGAAGATAACAAGGTTTAAGTGAAAAGAACTCATATACCTTAACTATACGAATGCCATAAAGGTGTTCCTGTATATTATAACATAGAATAAAAGCCAAAAGGCTATTTTTCTGGCAACCTTAATAATAATGAAGGGGATACAAATCCTTTGATGTTTATCTGCCAGTAAGTGAAACTCTAAGAACTAGGACTAAGATCTATGAGTTTCATACCGAAAAACTATCCGCAAATCCAAGTGTAAGTAAACACTAAGTGAGGGTGCTTTCTCCACCTTTGATACGAGTTGCCTTGGTGTTGTACTACCAAGTGGTTACTTACACTTGGATTTGCCGATTGTTTTTCGGTATGAAACTCATAGATCTTAGTCCTAGTTCTTAGAGTTTCACTTACTGGCAGATAAACATCAAAGGATTTGTATCCCCTTCATTATTAGTAGAACTGTTGTTTATATTATATTGTTTATATACTGCCCGTTGCGCAGTGTTGCACACGCTAATAGCTCGCATCTCACTCTGACGTGCATATACTTGCGCGTGTAGCAATGTAGCAATATGAGACTGTGGTAAACACAGTGCTGCTAGCGTCCATCGCCCTCCTAAATGCTACAAGATGGATTTTTATTATTATTTTTATACAAAATAAGAGAATTGTATAGGATTGTTGATGATAAACTTAAATATTACAAGCAAATATAAATAAATTAATAAATATATTTATATATCGAGAAAATTTGGGGGTGCTGCAGTTCCGCTGTTCCTATGCACGAGTCGCCCGTGCCTATAGATCACGTCTAATTACCAAACTTTATTTTTTGTTGTGGTTGTTCAATATTAAATTCCTCACATTATCACCTAATCATAGATGTTTGCATTGCAAACAAATTGCTTGTGCCCTGAAGACACTAGGTATAAAAGCAGCGAAATTCCATCAGTTAGAATAAATACATTTTTTTCTTGCATTTTTGTTGTGTGTGTGAAATGACGAACTACTGTCAATAATACTTAACATTTCTAAACCATATCTGAGCATTCTGCTAGTTTAGATATTGAGATTTTCAGGCCCGAAATATTTTTGTTTATTAGATAATAATTGATTAATTTTTTTTTCATTTTTCCTGGATTATTTATTATTATTAATTATTATTATTATTATTATTATTATTATTATTATTATTATTATTATTATTATTATTATTATTATAAAAACCTCCATGGAGTCAAAGACTCATCATGGGAGTTCCACTGTTATACACACAGTTTGTCATACTGTGATTTAAATATATTCACTGTCTCTGCACACACCACACTCTCGGGCAAAGCATTCCAATCACTCACCACTCTCCATGCAAAAAACCTGCTCCTCACTCCCTTGCTCACACCCTCCTTATACAACTTCCAGGAATGACCTCTTGTTCTCCTGCTATCCTCACCCATTCTGTACAAAACCTCCCCGACGTTAATCTGGTAATAACCACTGAACAGCTTATATGTCTCAATCATATCCCCCTTCCTCCTTCTATCCACCAATTTCTGCAAATTGCATTTTGTTAATCTGTCTTCATACTCTACATTCCAGAGACCAGAAACCACCTTAGTCAATCGCCTCTGAACTTTTTCCAACGCAATTTCATCTTTTTGAAAACCAGGTGACCAGATCTGTGCACAGTAATCCATATGTGGCCTGATCAAAGCCTTATACAAAGGAACCATAACATCCTTACTTCTACAAGTCAACGTCCTCAGCATCATTCCCATTATCCGCTGTGTTGTCTTCACTATTTTAGTAACATGTCCCTGAAATTTTAGGTCCTTGTCTACAATCACTCCCAGATCTCTCATTTCCTCTACCTCTTCCAAGATATTCGCACCGATTGTGTACTTTACGTCCCATCTCTGCTTCCCAAATATCAAAACCTTACACTTTGAAACATTGAATTGACATCCCCACTTATTTACCGATTCAGACAATGTATTAAAGTCCTCTTGCAAAGCTACAGCATCCACACTACTCCTGATAGCTCTGCCCACCTTTGCATCATCTGCAAACAACTGTACATCACCATTCAGACCTCTCCAGATAACATTTACATACAAATTAAATAGCAATGGACCCAAAACAGACCCTTTAGGTACACCACTAGTAACTTTCCTCTTCTGGGATATCGCTCCTCTATAGACAACTCGCTGATACCTATCAGACAACCAATCTCCAATCCAGTGAACCAATCTACTGTTCAGCCCCATCCGTTCCAATTTAATTACCAGCTTGTCATGTGGCAATTTATCAAACGCCTTTGCAAAATCTAAATATACCACTGTATATGCAATACCCTTATCCAACGCATTTGTCACTTTATTATAAAAAGTAAGCAGGTTGCTAAAGCACGATTTTCCTTTAGTAAATCCATGCTGGCCACCAAAGAGTATTTTTCTGTTGTCAACCCAATTCTGAACTTTATTCCTAACTAACTTCTCTAATACCTTGACCACAACTCCAGACACACAGACTGGTCTATAATTCAAAGTCTTACTCTTATCACCTCCCTTATGAATTGGAACAATTTTACCCTCTTTCCACTCTTTTGGAACTTGACCCAGTGAGAGACTCATGTTGAAAAGATATACAAAAGCTGTTGTTAACTCTCTGGCACATTCCCTCAAGACACGTGGTGAAATAGCATCAAGTCAGACAGCCTTATTTACATCAAGTCTATTCAATTCCTCATATACCTCCTGTTCACTTACTAACAGTTCTCCTCCTCCTCTCCCACTGCTTTCAAGTTCTGCATGATGTCACATTCACAAGAATGAAATACCTTTAGAAATTGCTCATTAAATATCTCAACTATATCATCCGCAGCGGTTATCATTCCTCCGTTTTCACCAATCAATCCCATCCTACCATAATCATTCTTTCTTCTACTGGCGACATATCGAAAAAACTCCTTAGGATTTTTTTTTGGCCGCTTTAGCTAACTGCTGCTCATACTGCATTTTTGCTACCCTTATCAAGCTAGTCACCTTCCTCGCCTGCTCTTTTTACTTCTCATGCAACTAGTTGTTATATATACTCATTTTGTGTTTCTTCCATAATACCTTCTTCTTCCATATTGCATACCTTATCTCTTGATTCATCCATTTTACACCCACTCTGTTTACCCTCTTGACCCTTGGAATACACTCTGATATTGCCTCCACCAAATAGTTCTTGAGTATGGCCCAAGCAGCATTGATATACTTTCCATCCAGTTCCTCTTTCCAATTTATTATCGCAAGCTGTTTCCTGAGCTTTTCGTAATTACCAGTCTTATAATTCCACATATATCCCTTTCTAACAGACGTCCTCGAATGACTGGTCACCCTGCACGTGATCACCTCGTGGTCACTCTCACCAACTGGTGGAAGATTTGACACCTCATTTATAATAACATCATCTGATGAGATGATCAAATCCAATACTCTTGATTCTCGTGTACCCTGCGTTACGTGCTGCCTAAGGTAGCACGTAAATCTTTCAAATCTTTCAAAAATTCCAAAAATTCATTTTCTTTATCCCCAGATACAGTCTCTTGCTTCCAGTCTATATTACCATAATTAAAGTCGCCCATAATGATAACTCGTTTCTTGCTAGCTAGGCCAATTTGCCTATACATTTCCTTCTCATTATCCTCCATATTACCAGGTCTATAGCAACACCCAAATAAATATTTCATCCTGTTAACTTCTACCTCACACCATACGGCCTCAAAACCGTGACCACTATTTGCACCTTGCAATTCCACCTTAGATGGGCGCAACTCATCAGCTACCATTAACAGTACTCCTCCTCCCTTTCTTCCCTGTCTATCTTCACGAAAAATATCATATCCGTTCATCTCTATTCCTGTCAGGATGTCATCATCATCTAACCACGTCTCACTTATACCAACAATTTTGGGGCGAACAGACGCGAGCAAAGCAACAATTTCGTTCCCCTTATTTCGAATACTTCTAGCATTAGTGAATAAACATAATAAATCATTACTGCTTCTTATAAGATTGTTTGCTGGAGTGTGTGGTTTTAAAAGCTTTTATATTTGTTTCAATATACTTAGTAATACATACATTAAGCCGCTGTTGCGTATTCCAATGTCGGACAATTTTAAAATCCGAAATCAAGTGTCCGAAACGTATTCGTTACACAGAATGACAAATTTGTGGAATCAGAACGAAATTGGTGAACCGGTATGTTGGAAATGCGGTCCAGAACGAGCACTACAGTTTGGGGACAGTAAGTAAAATGATAGCGGAAAGGGTATTTCTTGATCTGATCAATCTCATCATTTTCCCATCCTATATTCTTGCTGTCACTATTACATCGACGTCACAGCAAGAATGTAAGATGGGAAAATGATGAGATTGATCAGACGATAACGCAGTAGAGAGAGTAGCGTGCTTATATTAATAGTTAATTAGCCACATAAAATAATAATAATAATAATAATAATAATCCCCCACGAAGGAACACGACCTTGTCGTGGCGGTGGGGGCTTGTGTGCTTCAGTGATGTTGAGAGCTATTCTGACGGTTGCATAGCTGCTGGCAGGGCCACCCTTGTCAGAGAGGTCTCAACTGAGGAGCCAGAGTAACAGTGTTCCATCCCCCATATTAATGGTGAAAAGGAAGAAGGGATCCATACCGGATCAGTCGACGCCCGGGTCATCAAGGACTGCGTCAGATGTTGGAGATCCTGGGGATCAGGCGACAAGTGGGCTACAGGACCCAGCTCTCCTTGCTGGGCAATCAGGGCAGGAAGCTGAAAAGCGACTGGAAGAAACCAAACATAAAAAATGGACTGTAGAAGAAAAGAGAGAAATTATGAAATGTTTTTACAGATCAACACCAGAAAAACGAGGTTTCAGAAAGCGTATGCATTTAATTTGGAAACAAAAATCCCCAGAATCTGCAATAACAGAACAAAGGCTTATGGACCAAAAGCATTTCATTATCCGTAACAATATATTTACTGAACTTGAGCTGCAAGAGTTATGTAATAAACCAACAACTTCAATAACAGAAAATCATCACGAGGAAGCTACATCAAACTTTGGAATTCAACTCAGTAAACATCAAGCTAACGACATACCTCAGAATGTTTTGACAGAAGGGCAGTGTAAAATGAAGTCAGGGATATTTGAACATATGAACTTCATAAATGACCGTATAAGACTACCACCATTAAAAGCTTTACAACAATCTATGCTAAAACAGCTCCTCTTAGACGCAAATGCTGTAATTGAAACCATCACAACCCAACAGTATAAAGGAAACAAATTGGCTCCTGTACAGCACAGCCTATATCATTTCAGTGAAGCTTGGCTGCAGACCGAAAGAGCAAAAGCCGAGGATGAAAAAATCTGCACCATGGAAAATCCGGTTAGAACGAAAGGTCAACAGGCTTTGAGCTGATCTAAGCAACTTAAAGAGTTTTAAAGAAGGACAGTTGAAAAATAATAACATCAAAAACAAACTGATTAACACATATAATATGGCCAACAAAACAATTGCTGATTTTACCGAAGAGCTAAAACAAAGAATTACTGCACAGAAAATTAAAAGATATGAAGCAAGAATAAACCAATATGTACAAAATATGCAATTTCGACAGAACCAACGTCAGTTCTTTCAGTGTCTCCAGAGAAATACAAATGCAAACCATCATTCACCCGGAAAAGAAGAAACACTCAAATTTTGGAAGTCAATCTGAGATAATCCTATTGAACACAATAAAGATGCTTCATGGATTAAGGAAATAGAATCAGAAATGAAACAAAAACAAATGCAAAATGTTATTATCACTAAAGAAATGGTCATTTCTCAAGCTAGAAAATTTAAAAACTGGAGTGCACCTGGTTAAGATGAACTACATAGATTTTGGTTAAAACATCTAACCAGTCTACATGATCGAATGGCAGAACAATTTAATTATTTGTTGCAGTCAGGCTCTGTGGAAGACTGGATGATATCTGGGCGCACTTTTCTCTTCATGAAAGATAAGGATAAGGGTTCAGACCCAAGTAACTATCGTCCAATAACATGCCTACCAAAATGCTTAAGCTGTTCACTGCAATCATAGCAAATTCCATATACCACTACTTATCAGATAATCAGATTTACCCGATTGAACAAAATAGCAATTTTCAAAAATCTACAGGAACAAAAGACCAGATCCTTATTAATAAAATGATTCTCAGAAATTCCAAAAGACGAAAAACTAATTTAAACATGGCATGGATAGACTACAAGAAAGCATTCGATTCCCTCCCACACTCCTGGATCCTAATATCACTAAAAATATTTGGAATTAGCAAAAACATATGTTCCTTTCTGGCTACTTCTATGAAATCATGGAAAACAACATTAATAATGAATAATGAACGATTTGGAGATATCAGCATTAAACGTGGAATTTTTCAAGGTGATTCCTTGTCACCATTGCTCTTCAACAATACACAGTTCGGATTTTCAGTCAGGACATCAAAATGGAATTTGGTTTTGATAAATGCGCAATTTTATCTATTAAACGAGAAAAATTAATGACACTAGCAATTTTAATTTAGATCAAGAGAAATATATAAAAGCAATTTCAGCTGACGAACACTATAAATACCTTTGAATATTAGAAGCCAATGATATTCTCCATTCGAAAGTTAAACTACAGGCAGCATCAGAATACATTAAAAGATTTAGAAATATTCTGAAAACAAAAATAAATGGATTAAACACAATTACAGCAATCAATTCTTGGGCTATACCAGTGATCCGGTACACAGCTGTCATAATAACTTGGAAAAAAGAAGACCTAGACAAGCTAGACCGCAAAACTAGAAAACTAATGACTATGCATCATGCATTACATCCACGAAGTGATGTTGACCGGTTGTACCTACCGAGGAGAATAGGTGGACGGAGAGTGCTGCAAGTAAGACTGACTGTGGAAGAAGAAGAAATTGGTTTAAGAAATTACATCGACAATAGCTCTGAGCCAATGCTTCAAGCAATTACACAAGAGGGCCTTCTAAAGGCAACAGAAAGCAAATCCGATTACAAAAAGAAACAACAAAATATCCGATATGTGCGCTGGAAAAATAAACCCTTGCATGGCCAATTTCTTCGAGATACTGAGGACAAAATTGACATGAACAAGACGTTAATGGCTTCAATACGGATACATTAAAAATGATACAGAAGGATTTATTCTAGCAGCTCAAGAACAGGCATTACAAACTAATGCAATCAAAGCAAAAATTTTCAACATCAATAATAACAGCAAATGCAGATTATGCGATTAGAAAGATGAGACTATAGAACAGTGCCTGCAACAAATTAGCTCAAACTGACTATAAATACCGCCATGATCAAGTGGCCAAAACAGTTCTTTGGCATGTATGCAAAAAATATGGCTTTCCTACTTCTGATAACTGGTGGCAGCATAAAATAGAGACTGTATTGGAAAACGAAACAGCAAAAATTCTCTGGGACTTTAGAATACAAACTGATCGGCATTTGGAACATAATAGACTTGGCATCACAATTATCGAACATCGACAGGTTTGGATTATTAATGAAAAACGTCCTGATGTTGTATTTTTTAAGGACTTTAGCCAATTTATTGGAGACTGAACTAATGTAGGGTATTGAGATGCTACCTTTAAAATCAGTAGTTTCCATAGTACGCTTCCAAGGAGGATCCAAAAGAACTTTCTTAAGTGTTTTTTTAGGATATCCATTTTGTTTAAAGATAAGAGAAAGTTGTTCAATTTCTTTTTGGTGTTCATCTGATTCATTTAAAAGAGATCGTACTCTGTGTCCTAAGGTAGAAATAGTTCGGAGCTTTTGTGGTGGAAAGTGATGAGATTAAGAGTGCAGATATCTGTTAGTATGAGTTGGTTTTCGGTATATAGAGATTTTAAATCTATCAGAGCATCGTATAAGAATTACATCCAGGAAAGGACCGTAGTTATTTCGTTCTAGTTGGGCAGTGAATTTTATATTAGGATGCTGGTTGTTAAGATGTTGAAGAAAATCCATGAGAGATGTGTGTCCGTGACTCCATATAATGAAAATGTTGTCAACATAACGTCCCCAAAGTTTCAGCTTAAATGAGAAGTACGATATGGCTTTTGTTTCAAAATCTTCCAGGAAAATGTTTGTTAGAACTGGGGATAAAGGGTTGCCCAATGCTAGGCCTTGGTTTTGTTTGTAAATGGAGTCTCTATATCTGAAGTAGCCAGATTGAATACAATGCTTTAGTAAAGCAAATATATTTTTAGACAATTTGTCCTTAAGTAATGTTAATACCTCTTAATGTTAATACTCCTTAAGTAATGTTAATACCTCTTAATGTTAATACTCCTTAAGTAATGTTAATATATATATAGTGCGTTTTTGATCTGCTGTGAGAAAGCATGGCACCCATCTTGTGCAAAGTGTTTTCATTTGCAATTCTTTATGCAAAATATATTTTTCAAACATAATCTCCCTTGAGTCTAATACATTTATTCCGGCGATGCTCCAGTGCCATCATCCGGTCCCTGTAGTGGTTCTCAGTAAGATCTGCAAAATACCCCTCTATAGCTACAATCACCTCTTCATTCGAAGAAAAATTCTGACCAGCAAGGAAGAGTTTTTAGTATTGGGACGATAGAAGTCAGAGGGAGACAAATCTGAGGAAAAGAGTGGATGATTTTACCATTGCCAAAACACTTTTGCAGGTAGATGCGTTACCATGATTAAAGATGATATTTTCTTTTGCAAAACCGGGTTTTTTCTCAGGAATTTTTTCATCTAGTCTAGTTAAAAGATCGGAATAATATTCCTCGGTTACTGTTTCACTCTTTTCAAGATAATTAGTAAACAAAATGCCTTCAGCTTCCCAATACACCGATACCATGACCTTTCCTGCTGATGGAACCGACTTTGTTTCCTTTGGCGCAGAACAACGGCTTCTGTCCACTGTTTTGACTGCTGTTTGGATTCTAGTGTGTAATGGTGAATCCTAGTCTCATCCATACTAATAAATCGACGCAAAAATCAATTTTATTCTTGCTTAAACGCGCCAAGCACTATTCAGAGATTTTCGAGCAAGTGCGTTTTTGATCTGCTATGAGAAAGCACGGCACCCATCTTGCGCAAAGTGTTTTCATTTGCAATTCTTTATGCAAAATATATCCTACACGTTCTTTTGAATGTCTATAGTCTCAGCAATTTCACGCACTTTGACTCGCTAATATTCGAATACCATATCGTGCACTTGATCAATGATTTCTGGTGTTGTTACACTTTTTGTACGTCCTTCACTGGATCATTTTAAAGGCTGATACGGCCACTAGGCAGCCCATTTCTGAATTGTCGAAAACGAAGGAAAAGCGAGCCCATAAACGTTTATAAACTTGGAATGAATTTCTTTTTACATTAAACCTTCTTTTACAAATAATTTTATAGCCGCATGATACTCAATTTTATCCATTTCAAGGGATACAGACAACACTTTTGCTTCAGAGAGCTGTATAAACAAACTACTTGCTATAATGACTTGAAATGGATAAAATTGAGTACCATGGATGTTAAGTATCACATGGATGCTTATGAGAGATGAATCAACCTTGAAAAAAAAAATCATGCCGATAATGTTGCCACCTATTTTCGAGGGCGAGAGCTTTTCAGACCTCCCTCGTATATATACACTGATTGGAAGGAAGTCAACAGATACCATCATTGACAAGGTACGTTGTGCCAGGTAACGAGAAAAGCGTTTGAAGCCGGTATAAATTAGAGAAATATGATAATTCCAAGTCAGTACAAATGTGTCCGGGTGAAATAACTGCGAGTACGAAACTGCAAAGATTGAAAATGGAGCTCTGATCGGATGAAATGTTGTACGCCATTGTTTTCGGCAAATTGCTGACAAATAAGGCCATCCCTGCTCAACAATCAGTAATACTATGCTGAGATGGAAGTGCAAGGAGTCAAGTGCTACCCATTGTGAACGACCCCCCCCCCCCACACACACACACGCTGAACGCGACTGTGGTGTTCTACGAAGGATAATATGTAAAAACCGCCAATAGTAGGCCTACATCTTGAATGAGGAGGTCCGTGCATCGACTGAAACAATGATATGCATAAAAGCATTCAGAACCGATGCTTACAACATGGGCTTCCATGGAAGAACTGCAATATGGAAGCCCCACATTACCTGAATCAGCATGCAGCGTTATGTTCAGTGGTGTAGTGCAAGGAGGAATGTGGAAGTATGGAAAGTTAGGTTATGAAGTATATAATCACACATTCTTCTATTTGTCGAGTATATGGACGTGTGTGTGTGTGTGTGTGTGTGTGTGTGTGTGTGTGTGTGTGTGTGTGTGTGTGTGTGTGTGTGTGTGTGTGTGTGTGTGTGTGGCGGATGCCTGGTGAGCATCTCTTACTAGAGTGAATAACTCCAAGAATGGAATACAGAGGTGGCCCTGTGATGGTATGGTCCTATTTTTCCTGGTTTGACTTCGGACCTCTGTTTGTGGTGATACAAACACTGAACGCTGAGAGATATTTGACCATTCTGAAGAATGCAATGCCTTCCTACGTTTTGGTGTGGCCAGTGTCTCTTTCAGGAAGATAATGCACTGTCATAAGGCTGCTGTAACTGCATGGTTTGTGGACATAAACGCCACCACACATGACTGGCGTCCATAGATCCCTGATCTCAATCCTACTGAACATCTGTGAAATGAACTAGCCCTTGGGGAGGGGGTCAAGGGACATCTTTCCCACAACAGTCCAGGACCGTATTACACGCCAACAGGAAGAATAGTTTAAAATTCCCATCGATCGTTATCGTATGTTTGTGGAAAGTATGTTCCTTAGAAGTTCTGCAGTTATCGCAGCGAACATATGTCTTATATCTTATTACGATGGGCGTGATGGCTGTTTGAAATTCAAACTATGGTGTCCATTGGCTTCTTTCCACGAAGTGAAAGTAGGATAATGATCACGAGGTGCTAATTGATGGTTCCTGGACTAGACTTCATTCGGAAAATCAACAAGATGTAAGGGAGGTTTTCCGATGCAGTGGGATGTGCGTATTAGTGACATACAGAATAAAATTTACAATAGGATCCCACAATATGCCAGGAGTTATAACAGAGAATGTAGATGGCATTCATTGACACCTTAGCGTTATCAGTACCGGTCAGGAATTATTATTGGGGCTTTCAACTATGAGGCCATAAACTATATATGGGAGGTGAATCACAGGGAGGGAAGAAAATTGAATATATGCAACTGCTAAAAGATGACAATTAGCTAGCATGTAGCATGTAATCTAGAGATTAAGAGGTTCAAGAGAGCTAGATCTGGTCGCAACTTCGGAGAACTTAGTAGTAACTAATATAGCCAGGGTGCCACTGCATGAATAAATCATTCACGTATTCTTGTCCATGGGAGATCCCAGGGATCCAAAATTTTCTGTAAAGAATGGGCGTATGTGGAACAACAAAACAGATGATTATGACTAGTTGAGGAGTTGGCTTCCTTAGCTTAATAATTTTGGATAGGAAAATGTTGGCAGTGCAGAGGAGATGGTCAAGATATGTTTGAAAATAGCAGTAACAGATCATATACACAGGCAGCTGGATAAATGAGGAACGTGTTATATGGATGAATTTCATAATTAACCAGAAGAGGCATAATGATAAAAAGATGTCCAATTAAAAAAAAGCTAACGCCTTTTTGTTCCAGTATAGGGAATAGGCGTTTTGGAGACTGAGTGGGCAGTTCAGTCTCCACTGGTAGCCAATCAGAGATAGGCTACCAGTGGAGACTGAAGGTGTCTCCACTGGTAGCCTAGACTTTTCTACAGAAAGAACTTTCTACTATCCAACAACACATGAAACTCAATGGCTTTTCTGAAAAAAGTACTCAACATCTTCTCAATTCTTATAATCCTCTACAAAACAACAAAGTTTCAACACGTCGAGTGCCTATTCCTTATCTATCCGGTATTTCAGAACCTATCGCAAGAATTTTAAAGAAATATGATTTAACAGCTACGTATTCACCTATTAACAAATTGTCTTCTCAATTTCCTTCTCCTAAAGACAAACGCTCAACTTTATCTCTTCCTGGAGTTTATCAAATTCCTTGCAACTGTGATCTCTCCTATTTTGGACAGACTGGACGTTCTCTTGAAAAAAGAATCCAAGAACATCAATCATCCATTCTTCACAACAAACCTGAAAAGTCTGGATTGGCTCAACACGGGATTGAAAATAACCACAGCATCCTTTGGTCCAAGACTCGCCTCTTACATAGATCCCGTTATAGGTTCGAACGTTTGTTCAAGGAAAGTGTGGAGACCTTGCTCCATCGCCCCAACCTGAATCGTAATGACTGTATATCTATATCAAAAATCTGGGAAAGTCTAATCAAGATTACTTATTAATTATTTTTATTTTATTTTTATTTTATTTATTTATTTATTTTTAATAGCAAATTCAATCATGTTTGTACTTCAAAATATCCCGTTCCATACTTAGTGATTTAACATCACACGGCGTGTTATAATTTTAACGATCTATTGTTAGTATTCTAGCTTGTATTTTTTAAACTGTTCTTGTATTACCACTGACGATGGTCTGCTATTTCCAGACCGAAATATTTGGTTAAATAAATATCTTTCTTGTGATTACGTGATTATATCATTCAACCTATCAGGTTGTGTAAGGGGAGATGATATCCCTGAAGAGGAATATCAGTAGTGGCAAGCCACAGGGTTTGTTGAACCATTGTTGTTTATTTTGTATTACATGACATTGGAAAGAGCTGAAATGGTGATATACAATTGTTTGCAGATGATGCTATGTTGGCGAGAGTTATAAGAAGTAGAGCAGATGAACTTTGCAAGTGCACCTAAATATACTGTCTGAATGGATGAGTGTGTGTCTGTGGAGGGGAGGATGTTAATTTAATGTTGCAAAGTCTAAGGTTTTAAAATTTGGGAAGCAAAGATGGGATGCATAGTAAACAAATGTAATGTGGTGTTTGCATTGGAAGGGATATATTGGAGCAACTTTTGGAGATGAAGGACTTGGGGATTGTGATGCATCATAGGGAGTTGAAAATTCGTGGACATTTTCGAAATTATAAGAACAACATAGTGGGCTATGAAAATGAGGCGAAGGCTTCTGCCGTGTAGAAGTAAAGTTGCTTTGATTCCTTTGTTCGTCAAGCTGTATATGGATTACTGTGCATAGATTTACTCGCCAGCTTTTCAAAAGGTGATGAGATACAGGAAAAGGTTCAGATATGATTGACTAATTTGGTCTCTGAATGTAGAATATGAGGACAGATTGAGAGAATGTAAATTATTGTCTAGTGATTGAGAAAAAAAATGATCGAGACGTATAAGTTTGTAAGGGGTAATTATCAGATTAGCTTGGATGAGATTTTTCATAGAATATCTGGAAACAGGAAAGAAGCTGTATAAGGTGGGTGTGAGCAAAGGATGAGGAGTAGATTTTGTTTTTCATGGAGACTGGTGAGTGATTGGAATACATTGCCTGAGAATGTGGCGAGTGCAGGGACAGTGAATGCACAGCTTATCTTACCTCAACTTAAAATGCATTTAAGTTGAGGTAAGATAAGCTGTGCATGTGAGAATGGGACCTCCCATGGTGTCTCTGTGGAGATCTGTTAATATAATAATAATAATAATAATAATAATAATAATACTTTTTTTTTACAGGGTAAATTCTTTATTACATTTTTTTAAATTACATTACATACATTTGTTACAGTTACTACATACATTACATAGATTTGATTACATATGATACAAAATTACTTACATTTGGTTACATATGGTACATATCTTTTTAATTATTTATTTTTATTTTATTTTATTATTATTTTTTTATCTTGGATGAGAAGTAATTTCTCAGCTTTCATCCTCGAAGCTTATATGTAAGCTTATCTGAGGATGACGTCAGTTGGTTATTATTTATTGGTTTGTTTGCTGTGTTGGAAAGCTACGAAATCTATGATTGAGAAATTCGCGCGGGCATGCACACACACACACATGCACGCGTGCACACGCACCCACCCACCCACCCACCCACCCACCCACCCACACACACACACACACACACGCACACACGTCTATAATTAGTGATAGACACTAATTATAGATGGCTACTGATGAAGATACCAGCAAACAAGTGCTGCCATCTCTTGGTACCTAACCTTAGCACCACATTCTTATTGTCTGAAATAGTATCTACTGTCGATTTTCTCGAGTTTATGGGACAAAAAACCTGAATTCGGTAGAAAAAAACTTTATTGTTTAGTGCTGAGGAGTGCAAACACCACTTTCACTGAGCTAAACAGGCTCTCAAACATTAACGGCATCATTCCATTCTCGACAATTCCACGCTAGCATTCACTTTATTTCTCTTTCACACCGACCTATGAAACGATCTTTACCCCTTCCTCCATTCTTCCAAATCACCATACAAGGAGCAAGGAATTTAAAATAGCATTTCTAAAATATTTAATGAAACACCATGTTTAAATCACAGATACCACACAGCAACACTAAATCTAATAATTATGAAATATCGTTACACAATAAATATAAAAGTAATATATGTTGCAAATCCATATGACCACTGACGTCATTCACTCGCCACTGAATGTAACGTGTTACTATAACATTTAGTCCCATGTTTCCACCAACATTGAGAATGTTTTACATTAACTATTTATAGGCTGAGCAGGTTCAGCAGCCATCTCTACCCATAGAAATTATATTAGGTTGAAGAATACTACTGATTTCATACCGTATGTTTGAGTTGATTATTGCAGTGAACTGCTACCATATGGTGGTCCATAACATGAACACTATATTATGATTATTTAAAAAAAATCAGCTTAATGTCCTTATAGTGAGTGGGTGAAGCCATTTTAGTCCTATCTGAGTTTTGAAAATTGATTGGGCAGTTCATTCTACACAGGTAGCTAATCTGAGATAGCTGGCCCAGTACAACACTAATTATAATGTCAACCAATGAATAGACAACTGGCAAATATGAACGGTCATGTCGTGATCCATAACCCTAACAGGTTGTGCTACTATCTCACATAGTGTGAGTGCTACGGTCGATTTTATTCAGTTTATGGGACTAAAAACCCCAGTTTAAGGTTGAGATCACTCACTTTCCCATGTGAGAAATATAAATCTGATGTCAAAATTGGAAATGTTAATTATTATTATTAGGTATAACCTCCAGGAATTCCAAATCCTCATCGAGGGAGGGCACCTACTCTACAGCGCTTTGTCTCCATCATTAAATCCACCAACTACAACTAACTGCAACTTACACCAACGCTATCTACCGCATACTACAACCACTAGTATTTCCGCAGACAATCACAACATCCATGCACACGCGGGATTCGAACCTGCAGCCTTTTGGCTGGAGAGCAGATACGCTGACCACTCAGCCAACCAGGTGGCTCTAATATCAGCTCTTTACTTTATGCAAATAATGTTATATTTTAAATAAATCCAGTACAAGTGTACAAGATTCTCTGACAAATTTGAATAACAGTTGTAAAAAATTTGGTATGGAAATCAGCAACAACAGGACAAAGACAATGAAAATAATCAGAAACAATGAAATGATCAACTGCATTGTGCATGGAGAACCTACAGAACAAATAAAATATTTCAGCTATTTAGGTAATTTTTAGTGAAGATGCAAATTAAATATAGAAATAGACAACAGATTCAACAAAGCGGGTATGGTAGGAAGTAAATTGACTAAATGTATATGGAATAAATTACAACATTAAATTAGCTGTATTATGGATCTGAGAGCTGGGTTAGAAATAAAACACTCGTACAAAGAATAGAGACCACAGATATGAAAGTTCTGAGAAAGATTAGGGGCGTGAACAGATGGCATCAATGACAATATCATATTTAAAACGAGGATATAAGGAAAGAACTTGACATTGCTAACATCCAAGAATGCATTAGCAGAACTTATCTCAGGTGGTATGGTCACCTAAACAGAATGGGAGAGGAAAGATTAGCAAAACAAGTGTTCTCTGCCAGGTTGGCAGGGAAAAGACTCAGTGGAAATCCAAGATATAGGTGGATTGTTATGGTAAAAAGTGCCTTATAAGTATGCTGACCATATTTCCTTGAGACAAAAACGGGACATTGGGATGGCAAAAATGGGACGGGGATTATGTAATAATATTTTGTATTCATGAAAAAGTAAGACGACAAAAAAGTTTTATTACATAAACATACTGAGCTTAACATTATTCTTAAGTGACGGAATCCATATAAAAATTTAAGTAGACGTAGTGGGGGGACTGTATTTCACCATCGTTCCATGAATATTTCTCTGATCAAGTTATCTCACACAGCAAATTTTGGTCTTTCAGCAGCTTATCATAAAATTTCTCACACTCCATCACACAATTTTGTCTTACAACTAACATAGCCCTCGTTGTCTCAATACTTAATGTAGATTTCTCCTTTGACCACATACTGTTCATAACAGAAAATATTCTCTGAACAGGTGCTTTACTTCCTGGAAGACAAAGAATAAACTCTACAATATTACAAAAGTCTTGAAAATCTAGGCTTTTTTCTCTGATTTCAGAAAAAATCTGTACCCCTCTATCAGATACAGGAATTTTTTCTTTATGCCATGTATCCATCTGCCTCACAATTATAGATTTCATGAGGATCCACTCATCCACAAACGATTATAGGTTATGAATAGATTGACCAATATTAAAGTATATTTATAGTTTTTATTAAAAACGGGACAAAATTGACATTTTTATTAAAACGACGGGACGGCCGGAAAATATGAAAATAATGGTACTGTCCCATTCAAAACGGTACATATGGTCAGCCTACTTATAACCCTACTTATAAGATATTATATATATTATATCAGATAATGTTTGATTCTTGACAGATAACAACAGATTGACATGGAGGAAAATTGTTGAGTTGAAGTTAGTAATTATGTAAGTTCTTAATGTGGTACTATTATAATATCCTGTACATACTATGTACTATTTCAATCGAAGGTGAGTTAGCCGATCTCATATGGAGGTAGCAGGGTTTTTTCTCCCGGAAACTCGGGTTTTTCATCCCGCATACATACAAATCGGCCCATCAGAACACACGCAATTTACAGACAAAAATTACTAGTTGTGGTGGTGTTGGAAGTGGGCGGTAGATGGCGTTGATGGAGATGATTCGTAGTAGAGGTTAGGTGTAGAGAGAATTGTAGATGTCCTCCCACGATGAGTCTTCGGACTCCTTGGAGGTATCAGGAATAATAATAATAATAATACACACCTTGAGGGTGCATGTTAGGTATTTGATGATGATGATGATGATGAAGTCAACGTAGATGTGGGGTGGTGAATTTCTTGATAATGTGTTAGCTTTACCATATTGCTGGTGATTAGTCATATGGTTCACAGTTTATTAATTTTTTATTTTCTGGATTGAATTGCGCATCTCATACTAGCTTTGGTATTCCCTTTCTTTGGGTTTTTTGGTTTTTCCCCTGCAAACATAAAATCGAGGTGTATATCGTAGCTGAATGATATTTTAATAAAGATGCAGTTTTTATCTGGCTCTCTGGCTTAATATTTGGGTAACGGTTATTTCTCTAATCTGTTTTAAATTATTTCTCCTGAAAACTTGCATCTGAATACTTAAATTTGAATTCGGATTTATATATTGTATATATATATAGAACATACTTTGTATATGAAAATTTAGAATAATAATTTACTTTGTATATGAAATTTAAAATAATAATTTACTTTGTATATGAAATTTAAAATAATAATTTACTTTGTATATGAAATTTAAAATAATAATTTCACCTTCGTCCGATAGATGGCAGTGATGCTCCTTTGCTTTTGCTTTAATAAACTTTTCGTGTTTGTGATATTTAAAGCTGTGCTTTGAGATGAGTTTCAAGTTTTGTTTACAAGAAAATTAATTTATTGCTGTTTCTTAAGCAGATCTCTTATTAAAATGCGGTTATAATCATATAAATAAAACACTAGAGGGCATTTATTTTACTTTTCCATGCGTTCAGCTCGCAAGAGATCATGCTAGCAGATATATCAGTGGGGTTGATTTAAGCTTTTATATGATAATAATGATTTAGAATTCGACTGTAAGTAAATTGTATAATCAAAAGGAAGTGAAGTATGACAACTGTGGAATATGATCTGGATACCTCGGGTGGTTTAATGCCGGTAAGCATTGTGAGTTATGTTTATTAGATTGAATATCAAGAGCAGCAAAATGGCTCCTGCTTTTGACTTTGGATTATTTCAGTGTTTATGTGAAATTAAAATACTGAGTATTTAGAGTTGTGTATTGCGTAACCATTATTTTATTGTGTGACTACGATTAAGAGTGAATTTTCAATAACTTTCTAGCAAATCCAAGCGCTTATTGCACCGCCTGTCAGCGAAGAATTGACGAAAAAACTTAAGAAAGAACGAGATCAGCGATACCGTCGTTTAGGCAGAGCCGTCAACCATGATTCTTGTGATAGTTGCAAGGAAGGTGGGGATTTGATTTGTTGTGACCGATGCCCTGCCGCTTTTCATCTACAGTGCCAGTAAGATAAAGCATCTGTTTATATTAAGAACAGTTAAATTTTTTTTTGTAAAATTTGTTTTGAAATCAAAAGTAGATCATTGACAGTAGATTTATATTTAGACACTATTGCTCTCCTATTATAAATAAATTGAGGTAATTCAGTACATTTAACCAAAAATTAATCACCATTTTTGAAATAACAAAATTTACTACTTTCAGCTCTTTAAAGTGCTGAGATGTTTTTGTAACAAACTATAGGAACTCTCAGTAAGTATTAAAGCAATTTGCAGTGTATGTACTTCTATGAAACAGTTCAAAATATGTACTGACATGTTTTGACAACAGAGGAATTTGCCACGATCACAGAAACAAATGTATTAAGAATTTCATACATTGGTGTTTCTTACTTATACTCTTTTCTTGAATATAATACTGAATAGTTTCTGATTTGTTAGCTGAGAAAGATAAAATGCACCCTGAGCTGGTCTTGTAACCCAACCTAATATATAGAAAGGTGTGTTTCATAACTAGAGAGATGCAATCAGTCTCTTCTGATCCACATGTGTCCACAAACATTTTCCAGGAATATTATTGTGGAAAAGGTAAGGAATTGCAATATGAAATAACAAAAATGAAATGTGATATAATAGGACTAAATGAAGTGAAAAGAAAATCAGAAGATTGCGTAATATTAAAATCAGGAAATGTGCTTACTGGAAAGGACCAGATAATGTCAAACATAGAGGAGTAGGTTTCCTTATAAACAAAAGTATAGCAAACAAGGTTACTAAATATGCAGGAATATCAGACCTGAAAGCATATATCATAGTTCAAACATCAAAACAGAAAACCATTAAAATATTACAGATATATGCACTAACCAGCATCTATGAAGTTGAAGAACTCAATGGCACAGTGTCCAATATAATACAGTAGGATCTTACAGCTTACACAATAGTGTTGGGAGATTTAATGCATGACTAGGAAAAAATAAAAATGAACGCGAAAAATGTATAGGAAAAGAGGAAATAAGAGATCAAAATGTATAGGAAAAGAGGAAATAAGAGATCAAAATGTAAGTGGAAATATGATTAATATTATATTTCCTGGTTATATTTCCATAGCATTCAACTGGTTACTTTATGCTGAGTAACCAGTTGAATGCTATGAACACATTTTACATGAAAAGATCAAACCAAAAATGGACATGGACAAACAAAAAGTGAAATAGATTATTTTATCATTTCATATAAGAAGATTTAAAGATATTCCAGTCAAATAGGCATAGGAAGTGATCACAGAATAGTTATTATTATTATTATTATTATTACATCACACCTCCAAGAAGTCCAAAGACTCATCAAGGGAGGGCATCTACTCTACAACTCTTCGTCTCACTACTCCACCAACCTTCATCATCTAATGGCAGTGCCACCTACCGCCGACTTCCACCACTTGTACTTTCACAGACAATCACAAACATCATGCCCACAGCGGGATTTGAACCTGTAGCCTTTTGGCTGGAGAGCTGATATGCTAGCCACTCGGCCAACCAGGCTGGCAGTTAGATGGAAGATAACAATAGAAGAAATAATATACAAGATGAAACAGAATAAAACAAAATATGCAAAGATAAATAATGACACATTGGTAGCCAATGAAAAATTATATCAAGAAGAAACTGCAAAAAAATTATACAATCAAAGAAATAACATGATTGAAAATTAAAATCCACAAATGGATAATATACAGGAAAATGTAAACTAATCCTTATAGAAAGTGCACATATGATTGCAAAGGATAAAAAGGTTAAAAATAAAAACCACTCAGAGACAACAAAAAAATTGCTGGGGAAAAGAAGACAACTAATTGGAGAAGGAAAAAGAAATGCAGTAGAACTTACAGAAATAAATAAAACAATGGGAAAAAATGTTCAAAATGTAAAAAATGTTAAAAATAATATTAAAATCATGAAATTTTCTTTACTGGAAAGGACCAGATAATGTCAAACATAGAGGAGTAGGTTTCCTTATAAACAAAAGTATAGCAGACAAGGTTACTAAATAAGCAGGAATATCAGACCTGAAAGCATATATCATAGTTTCAAACATCAAAACAGAAAACCATTAAAATATTACAAATATATGCACTAACCAGCGTCTATGAAGATGAAGTTGAAGAACTCGATGACACAGTGTGCAGTAGTCGGTGGTGTTAGATGATGATGGTTGGTTTAGTAGTGAGACAAAAAGTTGTAGAGTAGATGCCCTCCCTCAATGAGTCTTTGTACTCCCTGGAGGTGTGATGTAATAATAATAACTATTCTGTGATCACTTTCTATGCCTATTCTCACAATAGGAAAAAAAAAACAATAATATAATACTAGAAGATGAAAATGGATGATATATCAAAGATAAAAAAGGCATAGTAGAAAGGGCTAGACAGTATTTTTTAGAATTGTATAACACCACAAGCACTGTGGTGTTATTCATGGAATCCAGAAGAACAGGATGAAGAAAGTATTCCAGAAATACAAATTTCGAAAAAGAACAAGATGAAAAATAATAAAATCCAGGAAGAGATGGAATTATATTAGAAAATTTTGAAAACAGTAAGAGAAATATTAACAGAAGAACTAAAATATCTATTTAATGAATTCCTAAAAGATATATCAAACAGCTTGAACAATGCTATCATAATACCATTCAAAAAGGGTGACAAGAAAAGGTAGAAAATTTCAGACCTATAAGCTTGCTATTACAAGTATATAATTTGTTTATAAAAATAATAACAAACAAACAAAATAATAATAATATAATTCAACCATCTGTAGACATTGACTTAACTAAAAGAAAAATGTAGAGAATATTTAGAATACGACTTACCATTTTACTTAGGTTTTATAAACTGTGAGAAAGCATTTAATTCATTTGAAACCCAAGTACTCCTAATAGCAATAAAGAAATATGTAATAAGCCAAAATTATATACAGCTAATAAACAAAAGATATGAAAATGCAACTGCTAGTATCCTTATATATGAACGAAGTAGACCATTCCAAATAAATAAAGAAGTACCCCAAGGAGATACTCTCTCTCTCTCTCAGTCAAATGACTCAATGCCATATTATTAGAATATATGCTCTGAGTGAACTAGACTGGAGCAACAGAAGGATCAATATCAACAGTAAAAAACTAAGTCTTTTACAATATGCTGATGATATTGTAGTAATAGTAAACAACAAAAAAGAACTAGAAGAAATGATGAATGAAGTAAATACATTATTAAATGAAGTAGGATTATAACATAAACAATGAAAACAACTAAAATAATGACAAATATTGAAGGAAACTAAATAACAGAGTAAATAATAGACAACAAAATAGAGCAAGTACAAGAATACATATACCTAGGAAGAACTTTTACATTAGGAAAAATAAGCATTCATGGAAAAATAAACAGAAGAATTTGGCTAGGCTCTGTGGTTTTTGACAGAAAGATTCCTGTGCAATAAAATAAAACCAGAAAATAGAGCCAAACTTTTCAACCATTACAAACAAATACCAGAGAGGATGAGGAAAATTGAGCATAGAATGGAGAGAGAGGCATGCTAAACATTAGACTGTAAGACAAAATAAGGAATGATGATGAAAAGAAACAAAAGTGTTGGAGATAGAGAAAGAGATTTTAAAACTCAAATGTATGTGGGCAGGACATAATGCACAGATGACAAGTGATAGATGAACAAAGACATCCACCCAGTGGCATCCATATGAAGGAAGATGAATGCTGGGACAACAAGAGAGAAGATGAAAGGATGCAATTGGAGATGTCTGGCGGCTGACCTGGTTGGTTAAGTGGTTAGTGTATCTGCTCTTCAGCCAAGAGGCTTTCAGGTTCAAATCCTGCCAATGGCACAGATGTTTGTGATTGTCCTAGAATCGTTTGCCATATGTACTGCTGCAACCTGTGTCCTGGCACAGTATGACCTTTGATGTCTTTGCACCATGAAAAATCAAATCAAAATCATATGAAAAATGATAGTATAGGGAAGCCTTCAACAGAGAATGATGGAAACAAGTGGGAAAGCCTATAACCATAAATGGTTATAAAAAAGGCTTATATAATGTAATGGGGTTATAAAAAGGGCTCTATACACAGTAGTTAAAATGTGGTTGTATCATAGCTTCATAAAATGGATAATGACCTTTCTATATCTACTTGTCAGTGTTCTTCAAAATCCAAGTAATCCTTTGAGCTATTTTGCCAACTTCTACATTATATCTTTTGTGCAATGAATTATGAATTTCAGCTCTTTGTTCATCATAACCCTCACATCTCTAGCCTCATCAATTTCCTGCCATCCATTACCGTCAGTGTAACACACAGTATACAATCTTTTCCAAATTAAGTACATAACCTTACATTATCAGTTTAACCATGTTAAACTGATAATTGTTATCTTTAACTGCAGTTTTGATTTAAATCATTCTGCAAGATACCTTCAGTACCTTTATTAACTATTACCCATTCTAGTTTTGCATTATCAGAAAACAACTGAATATTTCCCATGAAATCATTCCCTTCATCATTAATATAGAAATTAAACTGTGTTCTTAGCACAGAGCCTTCAAGCACTGCACCAGTTACCCATTCTTAGTCGTATTCCATCAGGTGTGCTATAGTTCTCTCCCTGCTCATCATGTATTGAAAAAATTCTTTTGTAGTCTTATAGACCCCCCCCCTCCTTAACTACTTTCAGTTCTGTCATGTCCCCATAGAAGAATTTTACTCCATATTTCTCTCCCTTTTGAACTGCGTGGTTCCACTTATACGAGTTTTTTTTTAATAAATATATTGGAAAAATTTTGGGAGATTTGTGACAATTTAAAAACAACTTGCAGACGAATCGTATAGCCTAGAAATATCGAAAATATTAAGAAAAAGTTAGGTATGTTATCAATGCATAAAATATATGTAGATACTAGTCTATTTTATCATTTACTACCATAAAGTATAACACAAATATATTATAAAAAGTTAAAAATTATCAAAACTTACGCATGCAAACACTTACAGATTGTACATGGCTATTTGCAGTTGAGAGAAATGTAAACAAACTTAAAGATGCAGTATTAAATCAAACCTGCATAAAATTAACTTTTATTAATTAGTTAAATTAATTCATTAGGATAAAATAAATTTTATAATGATTCATTCATTAGTTAATAGGCTACCATGAAGCAGTCATATCGATTGCACTAGGCTTGTTGTTGTTATGTTCCATTGAGTCATTTTCAACTCCTGGTGATTCTACGAACATACACTCTCCATTCAGATCTGTCCTTGGCCATATCTTTCAGAATTTCCAGGTGCATTCCAGTTGCTTCTTTAACTTCATCCACCCATCTTATTTTTGGTCTTCCTCTTCTCCTGCTTCCATCAACTTTAGCAAGCATCATCATCTTCTCCAGACTGTCATTTGCTTGCATAATGTCCAAAGTATGACCATTTTTGCTTGATGATCATAGCTCTGAGGGAGCGATCTGGCTTTATTCCGTCTATCACTGATTTATTGGTTTGCTTTGCAGTCCATGGTATTTTTAGTAAGCGTCTCCAAACCCATAATTCATCTATCTTCTTTCTTTCACTCTTTTTCAGTTCCAACTTTCACATCCATACAGTATCACAAGGAATACCATTGCTTTCACGATTCTGATTTTTGTTGTGAGGCTAATATCTTTATCTTTAAAGATCTTGTTTAAATTTGTCAGCTTTCTTTCTGAGTAATAATCTTCTTCTAACTTCTTCAATATAATACTTTCGTAGAATGACTATCTTTATGAATTGGGGACCCTAGGAGCACAAAATTGTTAACTACTTCCATTTTCTCCCCATCTGCTTCAAAATCATTAAGTTCACATGTTACCATAACTTTTTTCTTTTTGAGGTTAAGTTTAAGGCCATATTTAGCACTTTCTTCTTTAACTTTCATATTAAGTTCCTCCAAATCTTCCTTGCACTCTGCTAGCAAAGTGGTATCATCTGAATACCTCAAATTATTAATATTTCTTCTACCAATTTTAATTTCAACTGAAGACTCCTCCAGCTCTGCCATTCTTAAAATGTATTTGCTGTATAAGTTAAACAGGTATGGAGATAAAATACATCCTTGTTGCACCCCTTTACCTATTGTGAAATACTCAGTTTCTTCAAGATCTGTTTGGACAGTAGCTTCTTGTTCATAATAAAGATTCCTCAGAAGGTTAATAAAATGCTCTGGTTCTCCCATTATTCTTAACACATTCCAGTTTCACATGATCTACAGAGTCAAAAGCCTTACTGTAGTCAGGGAAACAAAGAAAGTCATTCTTTTGATATTCCTGTGCTCTTTCTATTATCTATCTCACATTGGCAATCTGATTTCTTGTTCCTCTGCCTTTTCGAAATCCTGCCTGTTTGTCTGGCATTTCTCTTTTCATGAATGGTTCCAGTCTTTTCTGAATGATTTTAAGTAAGACTTTACTTGCATGAGAAATGAGTGCTATTGTTCTGTAATCTTCTCACTCTCTTGCATCGCCTTTCTTCAATAAAGGTATAAAAACTGATTTTTTCCCATTCCCTAGGCCATGTAGTTGTGATCCAAATTCATTGGTCTGGAGCTGTTAAAATTTTAATTTCTCTTCTCCAGGCTTTGAGTAGCTCAATAGGTATTCCATTCCCTGTCGGTGCTTTCTTACTGGATAGCTGTTGCATTGCCCACCTTACTTCACTCTCCAGTGAGTGGTACTGGCCCATATGTATAATCCTGTAATTCAGATTTCACAGTAATTTTGGAGTCCTTTCTGTAAAGGGTTTTTGTATACTCTTTCCATCTTTCTTTGATGTCTGCAGCTTCTGTAAGATATCCTTTGCGATTACTTTTCAATATTGTCACCTTGGTGCTGAACTTCTCCATCAGTTCCCTGATCTTTTCAAAAAGATCTCTTGTTTTTCCTTTCTTGTTTTGATCTTCTGTTTGTTGACATTCCTGGTTAAAGTATTTTTCCTTGTCACTTCTGGCTTGTCATTGAAACTGCATTCAAATGCAGTACTTCCTGCAAATTTCCTGTGGCCTTCATTTTCCTTCTTTCCTGAGCAATTTGGATGGCATCTTCTGACAGCCATTTAGACTTCTTAAAAACTGTTGGAATTTTCTTCTTTGCTTCTGTTTTGATTGTGTCTTTAATCTCTTCCCATAGTTCATCTGGTTCTCTTTCACATAAATTGAGCATGTTGAATCTGTTCTGTGTACTAATATTGTATTTGGCCAGTATGTTTCCAAGATTATATCTGATTGACATTTGTGTTGTTTTCAATTTCCATAATTTCACATGTATCATAGCTACTGATAATTCATGGTCTGTTCCACAGTCTGCACCTGGAAAAGTCTTGACAGACTGAATTACACTTCTCCATCTTCTTTGTCCAAGTATATTCATTTTGATTTCTGTATTGTCCATCAGGTGATATCCATGTGTACAATCCCCATTTGTGTTGTTTAAAGCAGGTCTTAGCAACAAACAAAGAATTCTCTGCACAAAACAACTAGTCTCTTCCCTGCAGTATTACGAATATCTAAACCAAAATGACCTGTTATTTTTCGTTCCTCAGTTTCTCCCACTTTTGCATTCCAATCTCCAATAAGTAGCCATAAATCTCACTTTGGTGTTGCATCTATCACTTCTTGTAACTTGCCATAACATGTAAACTTATGGTATTGATAAGTACAGTATGGTACTATAAATGTATTTTCACTTCCTTATGATTTTCTTTAATAATATTTTCTTTTCTCTAGCTTACTTTATTGTAAGAATACAGTATATAATACATACATACTATACAAAATGTGTTAATCAGCTGTTTATGTTATTTGTAAGACTTCTCGTCAACAGTAGGCAATTAGTAGTTAAGTGTTTGGGGAGTCAAAAGTTATACGCGAATTTTCGAACAACGTGGGAGGTTGGTGCCCCCCCCCCCCTCCCTGCGTTGTTCAGGGATCAACTGTGTTTATGTGCATGTGTATAAGTTTTTTTTTTAATGTTGCTCCCATCCACAAAAGGTTATTTTGTAAACCTATAGTACATTTTGTACTGTCAGTGAGCTAAGGATTTTTTTTTTTTTCTATTTCTATCAAATTTTTAATATTTTTTTTTGTATTTTTCATTTATTATTATTTTTACATAGTATGGAAACCCTACTTTAGAGACCAAACATGGAACTCTTTCAAATCACTTCAGGCCTTCAATAAGCAGGGCAGTTGTCTCACACAGGCAATGACATTCATCTTCCACCTAATGACAATCACAAATATCCATGCCCATGGTGGAATTTGAACCCACAGCCTGTTGGTTGAAGAGTGGGTATACTAACCACTCAGCCAACCAAATAGTGTAGTTGTGAAGATATTTCATATGCAAACTTTGCTTGCTTACACTTGAATAAAGAATTAAACAAGAATATAATTTCATATAAAAAAGTAGGTTGGACCAACATGAATAAACTAAACAAAATATGGAAAAATAAAAAAATCCCAACAAGTCTAAAATTAAAATTATATAAAACAATTATTATCCCAATGGCTACTTATGCTTCAGAAGCCTGGCGATTAACTGCATGTGGCTTTTATAAGTGTATTGAATAAGCTGGCAACACATTTGCAGAAGTCAAACATTTGCCATAAAATGGGAGTGTACTTAATAGGCCTGGTGGTAAGTCTGATGAAATGCTTTAGAGATATATTAAAAACCACAGTTGCTCGGTATAAGCAAGAAACCTCTTTATTGATATTGATGCCATCTGTACCAGCAAACATTAATTAGTTAACAGGGTTTTCTTGGTAATGCAGAAGTTGACTGTTACCTGATTTCCACTTTAGAATGAATGAATGGTAATGAATGATTAATAATTGCCCATTACCATTTACTCTAAAGTAAATTAATTAATTTATAATATTAAGTAGGACCATGTGAGCTTCTTCGTTGAAGAAAAAATCAACACGAAGTTTTAATCTCCGTTATATATATCAATGGTTGTGATGAGATTAGAAGTGTTTGCTGATTGATTAGTGTGCAATCATTGGTGGTGACAAATGCTTTAATCTGTAGCTGCTGGATTACTGCGTTTGCAATATAAAGCCATTTGAAGTTGTAAACAGCAAAATATCTAAGAAGTATTTGACTGATAATGACATTGATTGATTGATGGAAGAATACAGATTGAAGAATTGGAGGTTTTTAGGATATTGTAGAACTTTAATGTGAATGTGACCATGGATTAGATAGCCTATCAGCTCATGTATTACAAGAAATGCAGGGAAATTATTGGCTTCTCTGATCAAGCTGTTTAATTTAACCCTCGGTACTGATAAGTGCCAATGGAGTGGTAAGATCATGAGATAGTCTCACTGCATAAAGGAGGTTTGAAGACAGATAGCAAATTATAGACCAGTCAGTATCTCAGGAGTGGTGATTAAAGTATTGGAGAAATCTGTAAACGACAGAATTCAGGATTTGGTGAATAGAAATATCACAACTTTATAAGGGGAGACATGGTTTTGTGAAGGATAGGTCTTGCCTTAGTAATTTGCTTCTTTTTATAACGATGAAGTGAGTTGGATTAAGGAAATGGTTCAATGGATTTTGCAAAAGCTTTTGACAGGATTCCACATAGAACTCTGTTGCATAAATTGGAACAAATGGGAATGGATATGAATCTGGTGATTTGGATTAGAGGGGGGAGGACTGATGGTCAGATATCAGAGAGTGTCTTATTGAAGGAGATGAGTCCAGGAGAAGTCAGGTGACCAGTGATGTACCATGAGACTCAGTACTTTGTCCTCTCTTGTTTAATTTGTATGTTAATTATATTGAAAATGATTATGTATATATAATATATAAGAAATTATGGCACAGGTAAATGGCTGCCAGTTTAATGTGGCCAAGTGTAAAGTGATGCACTTTGGGAAGAAGACTTCACAAGGAGTGTACTATATTGATGGAACTGGACTGTAGGAAACTGATGAAGCCAGGGAACTGGGGAATGATGGTGGATAGAGAGTTGGTTTAGAGGGTATGTTGTAGAGGTAACTAAAATAGCACATCAGATTACATGGTTGTTGAAGAACACACGGACAAGCAGTGACAAGGACGTTATTGTTCTCCTTTATAAAGATTTAATAAGGCAATATCTGGATTCCTGCTGCAGATCTGATCACCTGGATTCCACAGGGATGATGAATTGTTGGAGAGGATCCAGATGCAAATGACAAAGATTTTGGCAGGGCTTTGGAATGCTCACTAAGAGAATAGATTGAAAGTCTGTGGGCTTTAAAAATTAGCTGATAGGCAAAAAAGAGAAGACGTGATAGAAGTACATAAGTTATTAAAGGTGATTTTTAGAGGATTGGTACTGAAGACTTTTTTTTCCCATTACATCACAGGAAGAGACAGAACAAGAGATCACTTATGGAAATTGTGTTAAGAGTGTGGTTTGCAAGGGTGTTAATAATAGATTTTTTGCTTAGAGGGTGGTGAATGGCTGGAATGAGTTGCCAGAGGAGTTTGTGAGTGCTTTATCAGTGAATGAGCATAAGGAGAGGTATGATAGATGTTATGTGAATAATGGGTCTTCCTTGATGAATCTTCTAACTCCATGAAGATATCTGTATAATAATATTATTTGAGAGAAATTAAGGAAATCAACAATATTCATGGTTAGTCACATGAGGAGAGCAATTGTTATATCCTACCGGCTGCGCCATTGTTATATCCTACCAGCTGCACCATTGTTATGTATTGCTGTGTGTGCCATTTTATGTCGTTGCTCTTCCTAAAATTAATTTACTTCCCTTTATGAATTTTCCTCTCTACAATAACTACAAGACTTATAAAATTTCCCTGACTCTAATATCTGTATCACTTCTTACGTGTTCATTCTATAAGGAAAGCAAATTCTTTATCTCTAGTTGATTCCTAATTTTACTCACGTGCTTACCCTGACTGTTAAAGGTCATTCCTTGCTAAAAGAAACGAATCCTCTAATTTCTTTCTGGGGCCGTCTCCTCTTCAGATATTAACAAATTTATTTTTTAAAGCTGCACCAGCCAATATCTTAGAATAGAATGGACTCTTATTCAGGGAGACTTTTCCAGACCTTTGGTGCACATAGGTGAATAAATTTAGTGCTTAAACTCATAAAGTAAATGCTTTTTTGTGGCTAAGTAAATTCTGGTTTGCAGTCGTGACATGTTATATAACATGTTATACCTTTCTTTCAATTCCTCCCCGCCGTGGTGGTTCAGATTAATGAGTGGTAGTTTTGGTTCATATTACAGGCAAAACTCAGGTATAAAAGAAAAAACATATTTATTGGAGGCGTAAACTTCTGTAGCTAATTGGTTCAAAAGACATATTTCGGTGATTATACCACATTTTTTTATTATTCAGTTCTATAAAACATAAAACCCATAGACAGAGATCCCACTTGGCCTACACACAAAAAAACAAACGATCTAATAAAAAAAAGTGCCTCTCTGGACGGAAGAACTTAAAAAATGCTTACAATCAAAACATCCTTTGATACCAAGAATATATGGTGTTCCAAAGATCCACAAGACAGATATACCTTTAAGACCAATAGTAGATGGAAGAGATTCACCGACTTCCAACTTGGCGAAATACCTCACCAACATGATCTCACAACATATAGGAAAAACATCTTCCTTCATAAAAAATAGTAAACATTTCATAGAAAAAGTAAAAGATATACATATTGGTCCAACAGACATCTTAGCAAGTCTCGACATTATCAGCTTGTTTACAAACGTCCCGAGACAAGAAATTTTGAATCTCCTGGAAGACCTCTTCCCTCCAGACATCTTGAATCTTTTTAAACATTGTATAAACAATACTTTTTTCACCTATAAAGATAGAATCTGGGAACAAAAAGAAGGGCTGGCCATGGGTTCATCATTATCACCGGTATTAGCAAACCTATTTATGGAAAAATTTGAAAACAATGCTCTTAAGAATTACCATAAAAAAACCAAAAATATGGCTACGCTATGTGGACGATATTTTCATCATATTCAGTGGAACAACAGATGAACTTATCAATTTCAAAGATTATCTCAATAATTTGCACAACACCATAAAATTCACTTTAGAACAAGAAAAAAATAAAAAACTTCCTTTTCTGGATATTCTATTAGAAGTTAATGAAGAAAGTAAACTCTCCTTCTCAGTATATAGGAAGCCTACAAACACTGGAAGATTTCTAAATGCAACCTCACACCACCATCCTTCACAAAAAAATAAGCTTAATTAAAACTCTTCGAGACAGAGCATACAATATCTCCAGCACACAAGAAAGATGTAATGAAGAACTAAAATACTTAACACAAATCCTCCAACAGAATGGATATGAAACAAAAACCATCAAGCGAATCCTTAAAATGCCTCTAGCTAACAACACAATAAAACAGGAATTACAAAAATGCAATCTCGCTTCCTTATATCAAAAATGTTACAGACAAGCTAGCCAAATTAATGAACAAACACAACATAAAAGTAGCCTTCCTTCCTATGGAGAAAATCTCAAGATTCCTACATCCACCAAAACCACCTCATCATCCTCTTAAAAAACCCGGAGTCTACAAAATCCATTGCTCTTGCGGGATTTGCTACGTAGGACAGACAGGAAGATCTGGAGAAATATGCATGGCTGAACATCAAAAAGACGTACAATACAAAAGAGAACAAAAAACGGGTCTTGCTTTCCATACCACTTCCACTGGACACGATGTACTCTGGCAAAAAACGACGATGTCATACATAGAAAACAACAGTTATATAAGAAAATTTAAAGAAGCTGCTAATATGCTAAAAAACCCAACCCAATGCAATAAAAATCAAGGTTAATTCTCCATCAAGTGTGGTCAGCTCTAATAAAAAATCTACCTCAATCTCAGCTCGGACTGTATGAACGAGAACAAGCACACGTGACATCATCCAGTATTGTTTAGCGTGAATAACGTTATATATCTGCATTCTGTTATTTGAGTTTTATGAATAGCCAGACGGTTATGATTTGTATTTATTAATTCTCTTGTTTAAACTTTAAGTTATACTATTTACCCCCTGAAGATGTAAATCCTACGATTTACGAAACTTGTCGGGAACTATTATTTCAGTGTTTTATAGAACTGAATAATAAAAAAATGTGGTGTAATCACCGAAATATGTCTTTTGATTTTGATATTTATTGGAATCTAAAGACATAATATACACTTAGACCAATCTCACTTTCAATCAGTTCAAGGACATGCTAAATCAAACTTTTTCAAACTGATTAATACTCTAATACGCGAACAATAAATCCATCTTTTGAGTTAGAGACTTAACACACATAATATACACATTATACACTTCTACTCAATTTTCTACCTACTATTTTAGTCTTGCATATTAAGCTAGTCACAATCATCTATAATCATTCCTAACAATTTGTCTTAAGGATATTCAGCCACAGCTAAATAATCACCTAAAGTTCTCAAATACTGTCCATACTCGATTAATACAACTACAATGATCTTTCCCTTTTTCCGCTGCGTAATTATACAACAAAATCTGTACTTTACTATTTCTTGGGGCAGGGTCTCCAGGTCCGTCTGAACTGTCCTTCTTTTTGAATTACCTTTTGATTCTTCCATAAGCCTGCGTCCACGTGGTGGGTCACTATGGTCATCAGATTAAACTATGCTCTACACCTGGCATTTTTCCCTCATCTATTCTCGATCTGTTTTGGGTCATCCTCGTTTCTAGCTGCCGGTTCATAATATACGTCCACGATAGTATTCCTTTGGAACATTCAGCGAAGGCAGCATGTGCCGACATCTCACGCTTTAGTACTGGCAGAAATTCAGACATCGAAGGGAAAGGCACACTTTCCGATATCAAATTATCACCAAGAAACACCATCAGGAACCACCGGTCCATGAGAGAAGTCAAATCATCATCCAGCAAAACAGGCGAAAAAAAGCCTTGAGAAAGAGTTGCAAACCCTTTTTATTCTCTCTTCACTCCCCCTTTTTTTAGCACCCTCTTACTACTTTCTGTGATCTTTTCCCACCCGCTACTTTCTTCATCCACGGCAACTTGGCACATCGCGAGATCATAGCAGCGTCTTCCGAGAAATGAACGTGCGTCGCTTTCCGAGATTGCCAATGCCTTAGGTCCGCCTGTGACCTTTGGACTAATGTTTACATCTAATTTATTCATTCATTGTATACATGATGCATTTCATATAATACTAATTTATACACGAAGTTCTTTACATGGTATTACAATTCTACTAAAAGGAGGTAATTCTATTTCTATTTACAGTTAGTACTTTATTTCTTCTGCTCGAGTACAAGTTTTTTTCTCTCAGCTGATTTTTCTAACTTGTTAAATTCTGAATGAATTGTTTCTTTAATAAAGTGCTTCATTCAAGATGTAACACAATAGAGTTAATGCATTTGACAAAATGATGCAAAGAGATTTAAATGTAAGAAGAGATTCGTTAAATACTTGTTATGTAGATTTCATAGAAATAATACATAATGGCAAGAAATAAATATTAGTTTATGACAGAAATGAAATATGGAAAGCATCAAAGATATGTCATGAGTATAGAGTGTCTTATTGCATGCATATGGCAACTAAGTTACAGCCTACAGTTCTAGGAAGAATAGCCCTTGTTGTTGGATGGAGGCTTATGATTAGTACTATGTTCCCAATAACATAATGATAAAATTATTATACATTAATGGAATAACTATATTAAAGAATGGATTAAAGATTAGCTTTCACAAATCAAAAACGATCTCTTCAGGAAATAACCCAATGAAAATTTCAGTTAATGATGAAAAATTGGAAGAAGTGGAAAGATTCACCTACTTGGGAAGTATACAACACAGAGATGACTGGTCTAAACATGACATTAAAACATGCATTGCTAAAGCAACTGTTGCCCTTCAGAGATTATAGCCCCTTTTGAAGAACAACAAAATATAACTAGTAATTTAATAAGCCAAAAGGCTATTTTACCGGCGAATATCTTAATAGAAAGGGGGATAGTAAATCCCTTTATGTTTTTATAGCCGGGTACAAAACTCAGATCGAAATCCATAGAGTTTCATGCCGAAAAAACTATCGGCGAGCCCAAGTGTAAATGATCACTTGGGTAGTACAACACCAGGGCAACTCCATGCAAAGGTGGAGCAAGCTCGGTCACTAACTTTAATATTCTCTCATAATGTAAAACCCAGCTCCTAAGAGGTGTATATATATATATATTGTTTTACATTATGAGAAGAGGTCACTACCCAGACCCGTTTTGTGTTCACTTAAAACCTTGATATTCCAGGTCTACCTACTCACTGATGAGACCTCAAAAAATGTTGAAACCGGTCTGGGTAGTGACCTCTTCTCATAATGTAAAACAATATATATATATACATCTCTTAGGAGCTGGGTTTTACATTATGAGAGAATATTAAAATTAGTGACGGAGCTTGCTCCACCTTTGCATGGAGTTGCCCTGGTGTTGTTACTACCCAAGTGATCATTTACACTTGGGCTTGCTGATAGTTTTTTTCAGCATGAAACTCTATGGATTTCGATCCGAGTTTCGTACCCAGCTATAAAAACATAGGGGGATTTACTATCCCCTTTTCTATTAACATATTCACCAGTAAAATAGCCTTTCGGCTTATTAAATTAGTAATTAACAATAAGTATAGGAGTACACCACTTCGGCAATTCGATAGTAGAGGTATGTAAGTTCGTGTTCACTTAAAACCTAGATATTCCATGTCTACCTACTCACTGATGAGACCTCAAAAAAGGTTGAAACTGGTCTGGGTAGTGACCTCTTCTCATAATGTAAAACAATATATATATATATATATATACATCTCTTAGGAGCTGGGTTTTACATTATGAGAGAATATTAAAGTTAGTGACGGAGCTTGCTCCACCTTTGCATGGAGTTGCCCTGGTGTTGTACTACCCAAGTGATCATTTACGCTTGGGCTCACCGATAGTTTTTTCGGCATGAAACTCTATGGATTTCGATCTGAGTTTCGTACCCGGCTATAAAAACATGATGGGATTTACTATCCCCCTTTCTATTAAAATATAACTAGCTATAAGACTTTACTTCATCGATACCCTTGTTAACTCTGTCTTATTATATGGATGCGAGAGTTGGACGTTGCTAAAGGAAGATGCAAAAAGATTATTGGCCTTTGAGATGAAGTGCTACAGAAAACTTTTGAAGATACCATAAATTGTTTCATAATTTGTAACATTGTAGACAATCCACTCCATTTCTAGAACACAAGAAAATATCACCACTAAAATATCAGAAACAGCTCTGGTGTCTGGGCCACTTAGCTAGATCAGATAGCTTCCCTAAATTAGCACTAGAGGGTTTGACTTTTGGTTTAATAATGTAATTATTTGAATTTATTTTATTGAATCCTAATATTTGTAGATGTTAGGGCTGTCACCAATAGTGCCCCCAATGGTCTACATCATAGGTGGCCAGCAGCAGGCCTGCGGGCTGCATGCGGCACACAACGTGATTTTGTGTGGCCTGTGGCAGGATAAAAACTAAATTAAATTATATGTATTATCAATTAGCTATTATAAATTTAGTTTAATCCTTTATCCAAGTGTGAGCAAACAAAGTTTGTGGCTGAAAATATCTTCAGGATTTGCAACTCGTAGCAAAGGTGGCCAAGCTACCATCATCCTATCTCAGTATCTTCCATAATGCAAAACACATCTCCTTGCAGATATGTCTAATGTTATGCATTAAGGGAAGGGCCACTACCCATATCGGTTTCGACCTTTATTGTGGCCTCGTCAGTGGGAACCAGGAGATGTGTTTTGCATTATGGGAGATACTGAGATAGGAGTGATGGTAGCTTGGCCACCTTTGCGATGAGTTGCCTGGTGTTGTACTACCTTACCCCAGTCCTGAAGATATTTTCAGGTGCAAACTTTGTTTGCTCACACTTGGATAAAGGATTAAACTATTATTATAGTCTAACCAAGTGAAAAATAAACTTTCAAAATTTAGCTATTAGTTTCGACCACAGATTTTCTGATTGATATACTAGCTATATTCATTATATCTGATGACGGAAACAATTTATATTCTCAACACGGAATCAAAATTGCTTTAAGAAGATTACTCAATTTATAAAATCTACTGCTTCTCTGTGCGAGTTGTAGTAGTGGGAGTGGTAGATTTCTATGCGCTCCAGAGTAACGCATCATCGAAAGTCACTTACTCTGCTCTGGTTATAGTGGTCAGTTTCAGAGACTCAGTTTCACAGAGTCAAACTGAGTTATAGATTTTTGACAGTGCTATTGTTGCAGTTTGTGTCCCCCTGGTCAGTTACATCAGCCTTTGTGTACTATGAGTAAGAGACGTAAGATCTGTGAAGAAAACAGGTCATTTCATGAGAAAACGAATTTTTGTTTATAAACAATAACAACAAACCATAATGCCTTGTGTGTTTGCAAGTATTCTGTGCACAAGGAATATAACCTCAAACGCTAATACACACAGCACCATGCCACTAAATACCAAGAATGTGTTGGAGAAGTACCTACTAAAATTGTACGTAATTTGAAGAGAAAGGTTAGTGCTCAGAAATCTATTTTTACTAAACCAACATCAATACAAAAAAAAAAAGCTCACTCTTGGCATCGTTTGTTGTAAGCGCAGAGATAGCAAAAGCAAAAAAATCATTATCTGATGGTGAATATGTAAAACACTGTTCTGTGAAAATGGCACGTGCATTTGAGGAAAATAAAATTGCCAGTGAGTTTGAAAGCATCCCAGAAATATGTAATTAAATTTAATTTAACAACTTATATTTAAATCAATCAAGTATTTTATATTGTTTTCCCAGTAGTAAAATGATTTAACAAATATACTAATTCAATACATATAACTATTGCCTTGAAAAAAATGCAGAGTTTATTTTTATTTAAGTTATGTCGAAAAGTGTGCAGATTGTGACGCTACCACTCATCAAATATTAGCCCTCATATTGAATGAAGTTGGCCACGCCTGGTCTACATAGACTATGGGTGAAGAAGAAGAATGCAATAACACTTATATTAGTAAAAAATATTTAGTATTTATAGAATTTTTATCTAGGTTTGAAAAGAGATAAACACAGTGAGAATAATGCTTAAAATGCTATCACCTGCAGGAGGTTCAACTCCATCTACAACAATTAAAATTCAGAGAAATAAATTTAAATAAGTACAATATTAAGAAATACAGAAATGAGGAGTGTTATTTAGGATGACTTCCCAAAATTAAGAAAGTTTAAGATAATCATTTTTGCTGAGATTTGGACTGTGAATGTGAGCTTCACATCTTCCTTTATATAATCTTTCCAGAAGAAAATAACTCATATCAGACTTCAGTTTTGTTCCACTGAATTCTATGGCTAGTAGATAAAGTGTGGCTATCTTAATCAGACTTATCAGATTCTTGAAGTAAAATATAATCTTGATACAATAAAGAGCCAAGAGGCTATTTTTTTCCAGTGGCGTAAATTAAGTTAAGAGGATCTTGATGTTCTTCTAGACCAGGCATGGGCAACCTTTCCTAGTTCGGGGGCCAAATTATCATTCTGTCTCCAAGTCAAGGGCTGGACCAAATTATTAAATAAAATAAATTAATATTAAATGAATTAAAACAAGTTGCTACTTCATATTTCATTTATTTATAATATAATGCTTTGGTATAAAGCTCTACATAAATTTTATAATATAATGAATGACATAACAATTTAATGTGAAGATTAGCCTTGTACTTCGCTACAAGACTATCAATATTGACGTCAATATTACTTAAGGATAATCGCATAGAATTTTCGAGGTTTTTGTCTGTTATTCTTGTCTGAATTTTTGATTTATTGTATTTATTGTATCCTCAAAAAAAAAAAAAAACTGTTCACACATATACGTGCTGCCGAAAAGACAAATGATTTTTCTTGAAAAGGCCAGTTAAATTTGTAAATTTTTCTTCCACCGAATAAAATTTATAAAAATCCGTCAAAGCATTGTTGTTAAATTGTGATTTTAGCACTAAATCTGCCTGAAGCTCAATAAGTTCCATCTGTAAGTTTTCTGTCACATTATTTACATCAGCATCCATTGGACGAGCAAATATAGCAAATGTGGAGTCTTTGTTTTTGAAGCCGGCAAACCTTGTATCAAATTGATCTATTGGTGCCTTCAGTTCATCTCCATAACAATTATAAGAGATATTTTTATGAGTTGCTAGAGTAGTAAAATGATAACAATTTTTTAGCTCTTATCTGACTTTCCAACAATCTTAGTTTATTACAAAAAGCTTTGACATGTCCATGCAGTTCATGAACCAATTGTCCTTGTTTTTGCAATTTAAGATTCAGTTCGTTTAGGTATCTGGTGACATCTACAAGGAATGCTAAATCACACAGTCACTCATCATCTTTTACTTGGTTAATTGTGTTTCCTTTTGTCCATAAAATCTGCAATGTCTTGTCTCAGATCATAAAATCATTTTAACATTTTACCTTTACTCAACCACCTCACTTCACAATAATAAGACACATCTTCATAATCCGAAAATAGGTCTGCCAAATACGCCTTAAATTGGCGGTGATTAAGTGCATGTGACTTAATAAAGTTAATACTGGCTACTACAACTTCCATAACATTTGTGAATTTAATCAATTTTGCACACAGATTTTGTTGGTGGATAATGCATTGAAAATTTGTTAAATTTTCCGGATGGATCTGTAGTTGTATTGCTCTTTCATGAACTATTCCAATAAATCCCTTCTGTGCACCAACCATTGCAGGTGCTCCATCAGTGCATATGCCAGATAGTGAACTCCATTTAAGCCCAAATCTCTCGAAGACTGTGTTGACTGTTTCATATATATCTTCACCGGTAGGTGTTCCTTTTAACGGCCGAAGCGCCAATAATTCTTCTGTGATGTTGAAATCCGCATCAACTCCTCGAATAAATATTGCTAGTTGTGCTGTATCGGAGGCATCAGTGCTGTCATCCAAAGCAATTGAAAATGCTTCCAATCTAGCAATCTTCTCTTTTAAACTTTTTTCAATATCATCAGCCATAATTTCTATCCGTCAGTTAACAGTACGTCTCGACAAATGAATATTCTCGAAGTCTTTTTTCTTTTCAGTACATATTATACTTGCAACATCCAGCAGACATTCTTTGATAAATTCTCCTTCACCAAATGACTTAGAATGCTTAGCGATTTTTTCGTTTACCACAAAGCTGGCTTTGACAATGCTGTGGTGGTGCGTTCTTTGCTTGTTGAACATTTGCTGCTGGGTATCTAAGTTCTTCTTCAACTTCTGTATTTCATCTTTTCGTTGCTGGCCATCAATTTTTGGGTGATCCGCATGTCTCGAAGTAAAGTGTCTCTTCAAGTTGTATTCTTTGTTGACGGATATGGATTCGTTGCACAGCAAACATACAGGTAAATCTTTATTCAGAATAAAATAATAATCCTTTGTCCAGTTGTCTTGAAATTGACAATTCTCTGCATCTACTTTTCTTTTTTTTGCAATAACTTCTGACATTGTCCCAAATTTATAAGCGATATTCAGAACTGTCAAGCAAAACTGTCTTCTACACCGCAGGCACTGAACAGAACACAACATCAATGCAGGCACCGAACAGAACATAACATCCATGCAGGCACTGAACAAAGCACAACACCAACGTAAGTACCGAACTGACACGTTGTAACACGTTCACACATGCCACTAGTCAAAGTGAGAAAGAGACCTTGGTTGGAGAAAACATAGTGTGTTTTGCGCAAGTCATATGACTTCAGCTTAATGTGAGTTAGTAGAACACACCATGTTTTCTCCCACTATGAATCAGACAAACTTCGCTGAAATAGATTAGGGCCGGATCAAAAGAAGTAGAGGGCTGGATCCGGGCTGGGGGTTGCCCATATGTGTTCTAGACAAACCTGTCTGTCCATAATAACAAAGGCCACATGAATAAGGGATCCTGTAAACTCCAGAGAGGAGTAAGACTCCTCTCAATTAACATTTATTAATAATGTAATTATTTGAATTTATTTCATTGAATCCTAATATTTGTAGTTGGACTTGCCCAACTGCAGTCGATAGCATATATCGTCATTAGGTTGCAATTTTAAGCGTTGTTCTTATTGTGTTTATCTCTTTTTGGCTGTATTGACAATGGCTAGGAAGCCTAGCTGAAATTCTACAAATAATAAATGTTTTAAATAAAATGTAACTGTTATTCTGTTACTGTATAACATGTCGTCCATTTATATTTCGATATTTAGATTCATTCCCCATAACATATACAGAGCATCATCATAACATTGATCATGTCTACCATCAGAGGGATGTACAGGATATTACGATAGTATTGCATGAGAAATTTACATCATTATCAACTTCCTATCAACAGTTTTCTTCTAAATCTATTATGTGTCAGGATTCCAATATCATCAGATCGCTTAAGGCACTTCTTACTGTATCAATCCATCCAGATGTTGGTCATCCTCTGGGTCGGTCTTTTCCTGCCATTCTAGTAACAAGCTTGTTTTGCTAACCTCCATGGTGCAATTGGAAGAACAATGGAACATTGTGTCCTTCATTTGGAAAAGACTGAGTTCAGTTGTTATTATGTTGAGAGGAATCTTTATATGGCTTTTTCTCCATTGATGGTGAGTTAGCTGATCTCATGGAGATAGCAGGGTTTCCCCTGTCATGGAAACTCGGATTTTTCATCCTTCATAGAGGCAAATCTGCCATGAGAACATATGCAAATTATGGAGATACAGAAGATACTATTGTTTCTTGTGGGCTATAGATGGCATTGTATATTGATGGTAATACTATTGTTGGGTAGTTGGATGATTAAATAGAGGACATGGTGGGTGTCTAGTGAAGTAGTGTGCTTTCCCACTATGAGTTCTCAGAGGTGTCATGTAATAATAACCTTTCCCTCCCCTTCTGTGTGTGACCAAGCCATCTGAGATTAACTATGCTAACCCATTTCTGAATGTGAACAATGTCAAGTTCCTTCCTAATACTTTCATATTTAACATGCTTTTGCCATTGTTGCCATTTGTTCACTGCCCTCAGAACCTTCATATCTCTAGTCATGTCGTTGATCAAGTGTTTTATTTTTAACCTATCTCTCAGATTCATAAGTGAACACTGGTTTGAACACAGTCTTGTATAGAGCTAGTTCAGTATTTTGACTAATTTCTCTCTTATTCCATATAAATTTATTCATTTGACTCCTGACCATTTCAGCTTTGTCTATTAACATATTTAGTTTGCTATCTTCCTTAAAATTGTACCTAAATAGCTGAAATGTTTCACTTGTTCTGTAGATTTTCATTCAGAATGCAGTTGATAATTTCTGTGTTCTTGCCTATTTTCATTATCTTTGTCTTTTTTATTTGCTAATTTTCATCATCATCAAATTCCTGCAATGTACCCTCAAGGGGTGTACAGAATATGATAGTACTTCATGAAAAATTTACCTCATTACTAACTTCCTATCTACAATTTTCTGCCAAATCAGTTTGTTACCTGTCAAGATTTCAACATTATCAGATCTTATATTTCTATCTTCTAAGGCAATGTTTCTCAACCTGTGGTCCGTGGAACACAGGTGGTCCACGACGATGGTCCGCAGGCAGACTTAAATTAATTAAATAAATATATATTTTTAATTATCCAAACAAAACAAATTAAAATTGAATAAGTAAGTAAAAATTATTGAAATCACATGGAGTCTTAAAAAAAACCCAACAAATAGCATCAGAATGTTCAATGACGGAAGCAATAAAACTATATTGTAGTTCACTTCACCCCTCTTTTATTATTCGTCATTCTGCTGCTAAATTTTTAGCAGCAGAATAACGAATAATAAAAGAGGGGTAAAGTGAACAACAATATAGTTTTATTGCTTCTGCCTTCCCTTGCTGTTTTGTCAGACCTGAAGTGAACATGTGTTATCCACATTTCAACCAATTGCTTGTTGTTTATTGATTTTTATTATTGAAGGTTTCCCTCCTTCAACCAAGGCTCATTATAACTTCAGAAGTGCTAAGTGATACTTGGACAAAGTGTGTCATGAGTTAACCCTAGTATTTATCATCATCATCATCATCAAATTCCTGACATGTACCCTCAAGGGGTGTACAGCATATGATAGTACTACATGAAAAATTTACATCATTACCAATCTCCTATCTACAATTTTCCTTCAAATCAGTCTGTTACTTGTCAAGACTCCAGCAATATCAGATCTTATATCTCTATCGTCTAAGGCACCTTGCATTGTATCAATCCACCTATATCTTGGTCTTCCTCTGGGTCGTTTTCCTGCCAACCTGGCAGAGAACACTTGTTTTGCTAATCTTTCCTCACCCATTTTGTTTAGGTGACCATACCACCTGAGATTAGCTCTGCTAACGCATTTCTGGATGCTGACAATGCGAAGTTCTTTCCTAATATCCTCGTTTTTAATAGGATATTGCCATTGATGCCATCTGTTCACGCCTCTAATCTTTCTCAGGACTCTCATATGTGTGGTCTCTAGTCTTTGGTCAAGTGCTTTACTTCTGACTCAGCTCTCAGATCCATATGTTAAAACTGGTTTGAAAACTGGTTAGTCTTGCGTACAGCTAATTTAGTGTTCTGACTAATTTCTCTCTTATTCCATATAAATATATTCAGTTGACTTCCTACCATACCAGCTTTGTTGATTCTGTTGTGTATTTCCATAATTAATTTGCAATTAATTCTGACTTAATTGAATAACTGTTGTAATAGATATGGTATGAAGGTCAGCAATAAAAAGACAAAGACAATGAAAATAGGTAGAATAGTTGAAAATGTCAACTGTGTTTTGAACGGAGAACGTGTGGAACAAGCAAAACATTTCAGCTACTTAGGTACGATTTTTAGTGAAGATGGTAAATTATATATGGAAATAGACAACAGAATCAACAAAGCTGGTATGGTAGGAAGTCAGTTGAATAAATTCATATGGAATAAGAGAGAGAAATTACTCAGAACACTAAATTAGCTGTATACAAGACGGTGATCAAACCAGTTTTAACTTTTTAACTGTGGATCTGAGAGCTGGGTCAGAAGTAAAACACTTGACCAAAGACTAGAGGCCGCAGATATGAGAGTCCTGAGAAAGATTAGAGGTGTGAACAGATGGCATCAACGGCAATATCATATTAAAAATGAGGATATTAGGAAAGAACTTGACATTGTCAGTATCCAGTAATGCCTTAGTAGAGCTAATCTCAGGTAGTATGGTCACTTAACAAAATGGGTGCAGAAAGATTAGCAAAACAAGTGTTCTCTGCCAGGTTGGCAGGAAAATGACCCAGAGGAAGACCAAGATATAGGTGGATTAATACAGTACAAAGTGCCTTAGATGATAGAAATATAAGATCTGATAATGTTGGAGTCTTGACAAGTAACAGACTGATTTGGAGGAAAATTGTAGATAGGAAGTTAATAATGATGTAAATTTTTCATGTAGTACTATCATATCCTGTACCCCTTGAAGGTACGTGTCAGGAATTTGATGATGATGGTATTTATCTAATTTTTCAGCTAGCTCCATTTCTTTGCCATTCAAGCTTCTTATGTTGATAGTAACGATCTTTTAACTCTGGTGATGTTGAGTTGGGGTGTGCTTTCAGATTTGTTCCAGTAGCTGACTTTTCGCTGTTCACCCTGGTTCCCTGGTGAAAATAATGGGGGCCTTGTTTAACCAGGCAATGCTGCAGCTGGCATGAAATTTTGTCATGTTGTACCATCATTTTGTAATTTGGTTTAAGCCAATAAGAATTACAATTTGGTCTTCTAAATCCCAAATTGCCAGCCCATCCTCGTTTGTTCAGTATCCAGGTAGATACCTAAAAGGGTGCACCACGAGAAGGTGAGGATTGGACATTAGGTCAGAAGCCCTGGTCGGTTCTCTGCGTTCCTTTAAAGTCAACATGGAGGTTTCCTCTCAGTTATACAGCTTATGCTTCCCCACCCCCCCCACAGTATTTATATATTTATATATTTTCTGGAAATGCATAAATGTTGAAATATAACAGTTCATATTTGGAATTCGGGTTTACTTGGTGTGGAGATGAAAGTAAACAGAAACCTCAATGTATTTTGTGTTATGAAGTGTTGTCGAACAAGTGCATGAAACCTGGAAACTCCAACATTTAGAAACTGAACGTTATGATGTGAAAAATAAGCCAGTTGAATTTTTTCAGCGATGCTTAGGGACATTAAATCATGGAAAAGATATAGTTTCGGACATGGGTTCCTTTAGTAGCAAGGCACTGTAAGCATCCTATCTCTTAAGTTTGCGCATAGCAAAAACAGGGAAACTCATTCTATTGGGGGAAAATTTGCTACTTCCAGCTATAAAAGATATGGTAAAAACTATGTTCGGCAACAAGTTACTAAAAGATGTTGATTTGATTCCTCTTTCAAATGACACTGTCGGTCGCAGAATTAATGATATGGCAGGTGATGCCGAATCTCAGTTAATCGAAAGAGTTAAGAAGAGCCCTTATTATGCGTTACAAATAGACGAGACTACTTATGTTACAAGTGATGCACACTTAATATGCTACGTAAGATAAACGCATGATAACGGCATTCATGACGATATTCTGTTTTGTAGAACTTTGCCATCCCGAACAACTGGAGAAGAAATATTTACACTCTCAATAATTACATAATACACAAAGAGATCCAGTGGGGAAAATGTATAGGCTTCTGTTCAGATGGAGCTCGTGCCCTTACAGGCAGGCATATTGGGGTTGTTTCTATGGCCAAGGAAGTAGCTCAGGATATGAATTGGATACATTGTTTCATACATAGGGAAGCAATAGCCTTCAAAGGAATGTCACCAGAATTTAAAACTGTGCTATACAACGCTGTAAATCTAGTTAATTTTATTAAAGCTCAACTGTTAAATAACTGGTTATTTTCAGTATCCTGCGATGAAATGGGCAGTGCACGTATACAACTTTTGTTTCATTCTGAAATTCGCTGGCTTTCCAGGAGCAGAGTACTAACAAGGTTATTTCAATTAAGGCACGAAGGTTTATGATTTGCAAATGAACATAATTCTGATTTTGCATCACTCCTTGTTGACGAAGCATGGTTATCAACACTATCCTATCTTTCAGACATTTTTTCAAAATTAAATGAACTAAATTTCTTCCTTCAGGGAAATTCTTTAACTGTTCTTGATGCCTACGACAAAATAAAGGCATTCGAGAAAAAACTGGATTTATGGATTAATTATGTAAAAGACAGACAATTTGTATCTTTTCCAACATTGGAATCCTTTTTACTGGAAAATGATATTTTTGTTGATTCTGGAGTTTCTGGAAAGGGTTTGTGACCATCTCAAAAATCTGAAACAGAATTTTGAAACATATTTTCTGAAAGACTTTTACAAGCCTAAAATGGGTTCGCGATCCATTTCAGGCTTGCAGTCACGAGAATTACCTTTTCATTATCGAAAAAAGAACAGTTAATTGAGTGACAGTGGACTTAAAATGCAATTCAGTGATCTTGGCTTGGCTCGATTTTGGATCTCACCTTCAGTGAGAAGTGAATTTCCCGAATTATCTGAAAATCAATCAGTTTTCTACAACCTATTCTTGTGAGAAAGGATTTTCATCACTCCTTCAAATATAAACAGAATACAGAAATCATCTTAGTGTGTGCCGTTCTTCGATTAAAGTTGACCAATATTGAGCCATATATCCAGCAACTCTGCAAGGGCCGAGAAGCTCAACTATCTCATTAAAAGGTAACATAATTATATCATATTATTGATTTGTGTAATAAAAATTAAAACTTTGTTCAATGATGATACACTTTTAATTGTTTACTTCCAATTGAATTAAGTATGTTTCCTTATGTATTCAAAAAAAGCTTTTAGATTTATTATGTTATAAATGGCACAGTTTTTCTGAAATGTTGGTAATTGTTACATAGGTTTTTAAAAAAAAATTACAAAAAGTCAAAATGAAGTATAGGGAAATAAATTAAAAACACTGTGTTTATTTTTGAAGTAAAACATTAATTCCAACATTCCAAAAAGATTATTTTTTTTTGCTTTTCTGTTTGCAAAGCCGTCGATGACATTGTCGAAGTCTATTTCATCACTCAGTTGCTGTTTTATAAACAGTATGGCAAGATTTCTTAAATGCCCAAAAAGTGCTGCCCCTGGACGGATCGCCCCCTCCCAGCTACGCCTCTCTAACTTAGTAGTCCGTAGAATTGTTTTAGGCATTTTACTGGTCCTTGGTCTTAGAAAGGTTGAAAAATGCTGTTCTAAGGCACTTTTTACTGTAACAATCCACCTATATCTTGGTCATTCTGTGGGTCTTTTTCTTGCTAACCTAGCAGAGAACACTTGTTTTACTAATCTTTCCTCGCCCATTCTGTTTAAATGACCATACCACCTGAGATTATCTCTGCTAACATATTCCTGGATGCTGACAATGTTCAAGTTCTTTCTTTATATCCTCGTTTTTAATATGATGTTGCCGTTGATGCCATCTGTTCATGTCCTTAATCTTTCTATGTACTCTCATATCTGCGGTCTCTAGTCTTTGGTCAAGTGTTTTACTTCTGACCCAGCTCTCAGATCCATAAGTTAAAATTCGTTTGAACACTGTCTTGTATGAAGCTAATTTAGTCTTTTGACTAATTTCTCTCTCTTATTCCATATGAATTTATTCAACTGACTTCCTACCATACCAGCTTTGTTGATTCTGTTGTCTATTTCCATATTTAATTTACCATCTTCACTAAAAATCGTGCCTAAGTAGCTGAAATGTTTTACTTGTTCTGTAGGTTCTCTATTCACAATGCAGTTGATATGTTCAGTGCTTCTGCTTATTTTCATTGTCTTTGTCTTTTTATTGCTGATCTTCATACCCTATCTATTACAACAGTTATTTAATTTAGTCAGGGAATCTTGCAGACTTGTAGTGGATTTATTTAGAAGTATAACATTCCGCATAAAGTTTTTGTTTTTCAGCTAGCTCCATTTCTTTGCCATTTAGGCTTCTTATGTTAATAATACTAATCTTGAACTCTGGTGATGCTGAGTTGGAGTGCATTTTAGGATTTGTTCCAGTAGCTGAGTTTTTGCTGTTTGTCCTGGTTCCCTGCCGAAAACAAGGCGGCCTTGTTTAACCAGGCGACACCCCAGCTGGCATGAAATTCTGTCTTATACTAATCATTTTATATTTTGGTTGAGATTAACATATCCAATTTTGATATCAGGTTTAATACTACTTTCCTTCATAATGTGATCCTTATAGATAATGAATAACAGAGAGGATAATGTACTTCCTTATCTGACACCAGATTTTATATTAAACAATCTTCCTGTACTTCCTTCAATTCTAACTGCTGACTTACAAATCAAATAAAGACTAAGTATTGCTTGATATAATGCCCCATTGACACCATATTACTGTAGCGTTTTCAATAGTTTTTCTCTTGACACCATGTCATATGCCTTTTCCAGATCTACAAAACTTAAATACAGATGTTTGTTATATTCCCTTGATTTCTCAACTATTTGTCATAAAGTGAAAATCTGATCCTGACAGCCTCTATTTGGCTTGAATCCAGCTTATTCTTCACTGAGCTTTTCTTCCACAGTCCTTCTCAACAGTTTCTCAGTATACTTGTGTAAATTTACCAGGAACACTCATTAGAAAAATACTTCTGTAATTCTCACATTCAGTTTTATTTTCCTTTTTATATATGGGTACTATTAGAGCTCTGCTCTAATCATCTGGAATTCATCCCTCTGTCCAGGCCTTGTGAACTATGCAGTGCAGTCACTGTAAGACTTTTATACCTCCGTACTTGAGCATTTCTGGTTGAATATCATATACTCCTTCTGCCTTTCCACATTTCAGGCCTTTGGTTTTCTACTTCAAGTCTGGATATATATTCCTGACTGCATGTCTGTTGGGTGTTTTTTTTGCCACTGCACTATCACTGCTTGTTTTAGTTAGCAATTTTTCAAAGTAATTACTGCATACTGCAAGGATATCTTTTTCTCCAGTTTTCATATCACCTTTATCATCTGTAATTCTTTTTATAGCACTCTTTCTTCCATTTCTGAGCTTCTTCAACAACCTCCAGAATATCTTGCCACCTTCTTTATATTTATTTTCTATATTCTTACCCAAGTCTTTCCATGACTTTTGTTTAGCTTGTTTTACACAGTTTTTAGCTTTCTTATATTTGTCTCTGTAAGAGCACAATCTGTCTTATTTGCCAGCAACTTTTGATATGCTTTCATCTTTTCCTTCACTGCCTCTTTAACTTCCTGTGTTCACCATGGAGTTCTGATTTTTCTATCCTTGCAGACAACCTCACCACATGCCTCTCTGACTGAATCAATCAATGTTTTCTTTAGGTCTTGCCCCTGAATCTGCACGGTTTGGTTCCTTTTTTCACTCTTTCATTTTTTCTTGAATAATATTTGTGCATTTTAGTCTACGGTTCACATCTGAAAAGATTTATATAAGATGGATGGTTTGCATCTGAATGTATTTGATGTGCAGCGACTGGAAAAAGTGTTGTTGAATGAAGTGAAAGTGGATGTGCAGATTCAGGGAAATGACTTATTAAGGGGGGGGGGAGTTGATATGCAGACTTCAGGGAGGCAGTTGAGAGTATGAATGTGTATAATGTGCCCGAGCTGGTACTAAGCACAATAAATCAGAATGGGATAGTTAGTATACGGCATCAAGATAGGGGTGGGACTAATGGGCTTCTGCATTTCATGCATACTAATGCCAGGCGTATTAGGAACAAGAAGGAAGAATTTTTGGCTTTGGCTGGCCCTTCCTGGCCACAGGTTATTGGCATTAGTGAAACATGGCTGACAGAAGATGATATAGCTAGTGGGATAGAATGTGAGGGGTATAGTGTGTTCAGGAGGGACAGAGAGAATAAAATGGGGCAGGAGTGTTATTGATGATAGCTGATGAACTGCAGCCAAGGAGAATAGAAGTTGAACTGCAGGATAGAGAAAAGAGCACATTTGAGGCTATTTGATTTGAGATTGAGACTAGCAGAACAAAATGTACAGTTGGGTGATACTATAGACCAGGTGATGGAATAGATGGTGGAGATAGTATGCATAAGCAAATAGAAGCAATGAGTGGAAGGAGGGTAATTATTATGGTGGATTTCAACTGTGGTAACATTGATTGGAAGGAGGAGTGAACACATAAAATTCAATTCCTTCCATGGGAGGAAGGAATTGAATTTTATGCAGTTATTACGGGATAACTATCTGCATCAGCATGTAATGGAAAACACTAGGGTTTCGAGAGTGCTTGACCTAGTAATTGCATTTGAGAATTTGACTGTAATGAATATGACTACCTTGCCACCAATTGGTGACAGTGATCATAGGGTCTTGACCTGGAGGTGGCTAAATGTGTGGAATTTTCAATTAAGACAGGGTACATGTGGAATTACCGAGCTGGTAAATATGTCAAGCTTACGAGATTGCTTGTTTCAGTGCCATGGCATGTAAAACTGCAAGCGCTGGATGTTGATAGTGCATGGGAGGTGGCTAAGAAGCGTTTACAGGAGGTAATGGCTGACTGTATACCCAGAGTCCGAATAGTAAAACAGGTAGGGGTTAAATGGATGAATAACACCATGAAGCTTGAGCTGCAAAAAAAGAAACAACTGTGGAGGGAATTTAAGGAGAAAGGTGACCTGCAGGCACACGAAAGGTATAAAGCGCAGGCCAGAAGGGTAATGAGTGTGGTAAGAAAAGCAAAAGTGGATTATGAAAGAAAATTAGCCATGCAAGCTAAAGAGAATCCCAAACAGTTTTTTCTATATGTTGCAAGTAAAAGAAAAAAAAATGTATACGGCAGAATCATTTTAAAGAACGCCGATGATAAGGAGGTAACAGAATCAATTGATATAGTGGAATTACTGAGTGAGCACTTTGTAAGAGTATATCATCCAGGTGGTGATATTGCAGGAATGAAGGAACCAACAGCTTATACGGGAATTGTGGTGAATGAAGTGGAGGTGAATAGTCTATTAAAAAACCTTAATGTGAATACATCTGTGGGATTGGATGGTATACCAGCTCGTGTCGTACGTGAAGCAGCTAAAGAATTGTCAGTGCCCTTGACCATTTTGTTTAATTTGAGTCTCGGGTCTGGGTTAGTTCCGAGGGGTTGAAAAGAGGGAAAAATAGTTCCACTGCATAAAGGAGGTTCCATGACTGCTGTTGCAAATTACAAACTGATCAGCATATCAGGAGTTGTTGTCAAGGTCTTGGAGAAGGTAGTCAACAGGAAAATACATTAATGGATAGATAAAAATGGGAGACAGCATGGTTTTGTGAAGGGTAGATCATGCATCAGTAACTTGAGAATTTTTGGCTTTGATTATCAGGCTGAACTGGATAAAGGTAATGGGTTTACAGTGATTCTGCTGAACCTTGCTAAGGCCTTTGACAGGATACCACATGGAATTCTAATCAGTAAACTGCAGCATATGGGGATGGATATAGGGTTGGTGAGATGGATAGGAGGGTGGTTGATGGAGAGATATCAGAGAGTAGTTTATTCAGGAGTAGAGTCCAAAAGATGGCCTGCGACTAGTGGTGTGCTGCAGGGTTCTGTTCTTGGACCACTACTGTTTAATTTGTTCATTAACGATAAAGATAAGGATCAAGGATCTGAGAGGAACTGTTCATTTGTGTGCTGATGGTGCAAAGTCAGGTAGAGCAATAGTGAATGCACATGATGTCAAAATTGTGCAGGATGATTTGGATAGTTTGGAGGACTTGGCTAAGGAGAATGGATGTCAATTTAATGTAGCAAAATGTAAGGTTATGCATTTTGGGGTGAAAAGATTAGCAGCAGTATACCACATTGGTGAACTGTATTCCGGCAGATTGACGAGGCGAGGGATTTGGGAATGTTGCTGGATAGGAAGTTGAAGTTTAGGGGGCACATTGCAAAAGTGCTAAATCTGCTCATCAAATCACTTGGTTACTGAAGAATACTTTGACGAGCAGAGACAAGCAAGTTATTGTTCCTCTGTATCGAGCCTTGATAAGACCCCATCTTGACTACTGTGCCCAGATTTGGGCACTAGGATTTCTTCTTGATGGGGAGGTGGTTGAGAGGATCCAGAGGCGAGTGACCAAGATGATAGCAGGTCTATGGAATGAACCTTTTGAGAACAGGTTGAAGATTTGTGGGTTGCAGAAATTGGTTGATAGGCAGAAAAGGGGTGATATGATTGAGACATTCAAATTACTGAAGGGTTTCTATAAGATTAATTCAGAGGATATTTTTAAGAACAGGACTGGTGGTGGTGGGAGGACTAGCGGCCATCCATGGAAACTGGGCAAGGGTGTTAGAGCTAGGTTTTTTACTTGGAGAGTGGTGAATGAGTGGAATAAGCTGTCAGAGTCTGTTGTGGGTGCCATGACTGTGAACGAGTTCAAGGCGAAGTATGATAGATATTGTATGAATGTGTTCTTAACATGATGTTAGGGCCTCCCTCGATGAGTCTAAGGACTCCTTGGAGTTGCCCGAAATAATAATAATAATAAGTTACCTTAAACTTGGCTGTTTAAGGTAAGTTGAAATTGTATAGGATTATGAAATATATGATAATTTATCCATTTTCCAAGCCATGCATATGGAAAAACTAGGTAAATAATATTACAGTGCTAATCCTTCAGTTTTATAAGAATTTCTGCTCTCAGATTGTACGTAAATTTTTCCTCTTAGCCAAACTAAGTACTTACCCATCCATCATCATCTGGGTAAGTACTAAAAGAAAACAGTAGAATTTTCTTAAAAGCTTGGACAGAACTAATTTCATATAAGAACATAATCACATAAGTTATCAAATACATTCAAAACACATACGAAGCCTACAAATACATTTTCAAACACACGGACTATAAGCTAGTATTTACCATGAACCCAAAATTAGCAACTCTCCTAAAACAAGTATATTGTGAAATATATTATGTCAAGAAAAGTATTTGGACACCTTACGTGCCATGCAAATTTTGGATCCTACCACATGCAAATATTCAGGGAGTGTCTGTGTAAGTCTAGTAATAGAAGGTGGGATATGCTGCATATTTTGCACTGTGCTCAATGTCAAGAGACCACGTTCAACTGAACTGACAGACTTCCAATGTGGGAAGGTAGCTGTGCCAACACCATGGTCTTTATGTTTGGTATACTGAGATGGATCTTTCCAACTGTCTCAGTATACCAAAATCTACTGTTGCTTATGTCATTTGTAGATGGAACGTTAATGGTGTTACCAGAGCAGGAAAATGCCCTGGGAGGCCACTGAGTGAAATCAATGAGCTCTGTCTCGGAATGTTTGAGCATTTCGCACGTCATCAGAAGTGCTTACACTCAACCTGGAAAATGCTGCAGGGATATATGTCAGAACTGTCCACAGAGAGTTGCATGCCTTAGGTTACCATGGCAGAGCTGATGTGAACAAGCCACGTATCATCCCATTGAACATATGTGTTCAATGGGATGATATGTGTCTTTCACATATCATCCCATTGAACAGGATGATGGGTGTCTTTCACACCTTTCCTGGACTGAATGATTGAAAAAGGGTTCTGTGTAGCGATGAATCACGCTTCCAAATGTTCATATTTGGTCAAGTTTGAATCTGTAGATTATCCAGTGAATTGTTCCAGCAGGGCTGCATTGTCTCTACTATCAAGTTTGGTTGCAGCTTGGCAAAGGTATGGGATGTTTCAGTTGAATGGGGCTTGGTCTCTTGGTTGATGTGCCAAAAACCCATGATGCTTGATGGCTAACTGAACACCATGGACAAGTTCATGCTTCCAGTGCTGTGGAAGTACCTTGGCAGTGACCCTTGCATGTTTCGGTACAGCAATGAGACTGGTTTCTACAAAAGAATGTTGAAGTGAATGGCCTGCTCAGAATCCAGGCCTCCATCCCATCGAACATCTTTTGGGATGAATTAGAGCTGAATTTGCTCCAGACCACAGCAGTCATCATCAGCAATAGAGATTGCTTTGTGTGAGGAATGGAAGAATATTCCTTTTATGATGTATTAGAAGTTGGTTGAAAGCATGCTCTGAAGGGTAGTCGCTGTCATCAGGCCAAAGGTAGTCCCACTCAGTACTAGAAATGTAATTAAAACACATTTTTTTGACCACAACCAAGTGTCCAAATACTTTTGTTAGCATTGTGCAGAACTTCTTAAACTGTAAGTCGCGACCCCATTTGGGGTCGCGATAAATTTGGCAACAGTAAAAGGTTTCTGAACGACCAAAAATTAATTCAAAATCAAATGCGTAATGAACCCAAGGTGTTTTTGGCAGCACTCGTCCATGTTGCATCGTTCTCCTTCACTGCAGCCTTGGTTCTGAACACACGACATGCGCACTTTGCACTGCTCATGCCATCATGCCACACAACGCCAACGAACGCTACCAGAAACACCTCAGCTCACATTCGAGACTATTGTATTGTAATTCTTTATGTAAATGATGAAATTATATGTATACCAAAGAAATGTTTTAAAATAAATTTCTTTATGATTTATTATCAGTAAATGTTTGATTTGTATACCTATTTTATATACGTATATACCTGGGGTCATGTAAAAAATTCTCAGGCGAAATGGGGTTGCGTAAAAATTTCTCTGGCAAAAAGGGGTCGCGTAAAAATTTCTCTGGCAAAAAGGGGTCGCTAGTGGAAAAAGTTTAAGAAGCTCTGGCATAGTATAATTGTCAGTCAAATATTAAAACAAAACCAATGAAAATAGTTTCTTGGAACTATTGTAATATATTCGATTGTCTGGGCCATTGTAAACGTAATGTTTATTTTCTTATATGTAATATCTCTACTCTTTACTCTTTTATCTTTTATTCTATTCCTAATTCCTTATAAATTTACTCTAATGAGCTGTGTGTGCTTTCTCTCTCGTAACCTTTCTCATTTACTCTACTGCGTACTATGATTATCCACCTTCCGTATTTACTAGTCGAATGCCTATGAATACTGGAAATTTATTTGTCAGACAGCACCACCAATATATCATTTAATTGGCATAAGACTAAATAAAGAGATAAAAAACTAGACTATTGAATGACACAAATCTACAATGGCTATATGAACAAAGAATTAACCAGTATCTAGATAAAATAAAACAAAATGAAGAAATAGAATGGCTTAATATAAAAACGATACTAAATGCAGCAGCAAATGAAAGCTTAGGAAAGACCAAAAAATTCAATAAAAGAAAAAAACTGAAGATCTGGGATGATACAATCAAAGAAATAATCAAAAAGAAAAAAGAAGCCTATCACAAATGGTTAAGCAGTAAAAGATTAGAAGATGAAATAGAATATAAAAGAATAAGAGCCATAGCTAAAAGAGCAGTCAGAAAAAGACATATAGAATCATGGAATAAATTTGTTTCTAATTTAGAACATGATTTATATAAAATAAAACCCAATGTATATAAGATTTTGAAACACCTAAATGCAGATACCAAAGAAAACATAAAATTAAACACTGAATTGAAATTAGAAGAATTTCTAAATTACTACACAGAACTGTGGATAGACAAATATTTTAAAAAAGACAACTGGCAAACAATTAACGAAAATGAAAAGGAAATAACTGAAGAAGAATTAGAAATCAGCCTGAAAGAAACAAAAAACGGAAAATCACCTGGAGAAGATAAGCTAGGTTCAGAACTATATAAATACACAGGAACAAGATTCAAAGGAAGACTTATTATTTTTAAATAAAATTTACTCAACTGGTATCCCCCCAATAGAATGGAAAAAAGCAATTGTGATTCCTGTCTTTAAGAAAGGTAATAGAGATGACCCTAAAAACTATAGAGGTATCAGTATACTAAATTCATGTTACAAAATATACAGCAGAATCTTAAATAACAAACTAATGAAATATTCCGAAAACTTTATTCTAGAGGTACAAAATGGATTTAGAAAAGGACGATCATGTATAGACCCAGCCTTCTGCCTAAAATTAATAATAGAGAAAAGAAGAGAATATAATTTAGAAACACATGTTGCATTTATTGACTTTGAAAAAGCATTTGACAAAGTTAAAAGAAACATATTATTTAACATATTAAAAGAAAGACAAATACCAAATAATATCCTAAAAGCTGTCACAAGTATATATGAAAATAATCAAATACAAATAAGATTAAATCATGAGCTATCATATACAAGAGAGATAAACCAAGGGGTTCGACAGGGATGTCCCCTCTCAGCAACTCTTTTTAATATCTACTTAAATGAAATAATAATAAAATGGAGTAAAAATTTACATCAAGGAATTAAACTTTCACCTACAGTTAACTTAAACACTCTCCTCTTTGCAGACGACCAAATAATAATTACAAATTCTGAAGATAACTTACAGAAAGCTATTTTAAATCTAAATGAGATATCCAAAGATTATGGTATGATAATATCAACGGAAAAATCAAAAACTATGTTGTTTTAAGGATACTTGCGACATAAGACTGAATGATATAATCACGTAATCACAAGAAAGATATTTATTTAACCAAATATTTCGGTCTGGAAATAGCAGACCATCGTCGGTGGTATTACAAGAACAGTTTAAAAAAATATACAAGCTAGAATACTAACAATAGATCGTTGAAATTAGAACATGCCGCGTGATGTTATATCACTAAGTATGAAACGAAATATTTTGAAGTAGAAACATGATTGAATTTGCTATAAAAAATAAAAAAAAAAATTAATGAGTAATCTTGATTAGGCTTTCCCAGATTTTTGATATAGATATGCAGTCATTACGATTCAGGTTGGGATGATGGAGCAAGGCCTCCACGCTTTCCTTGAACAAACGTTCGAACCTATAACGGGATCTATGTAAGAGGCGAGTTTTGGACCAAAGGATGCTGTGGTCAGTTTCAATCCCGTGTTGAGCCAAACCAGACTTTTCAGGTTTATTGTGAAGAATGGATGATTGATGTTCTTGGATTCTTTTTTCAAGAGAACGTCCAGTCTGTCCAAAGTAAGAGAGATCACAGTTGCAAGGAATTTGATAAACTCCAGGAAGAGATAAAGTTGAGCGTTTGTCTCCTAAAGACAAACGCTCAACTTTATCTCTTCCTGGAGTTTATCAAATTCCTTGCAACTGTGATCTCTCTTACTTTGGACAGACTGGACGTTCTCTTGAAAAAAGAATCCAAGAACATCAATCATCCATTCTTCACAATAAACCTGAAAAGTCTGGTTTGGCTCAACACGGGATTGAAACTGACCACAGCATCCTTTGGTCCAAAACTCGCCTCTTACATAGATCCCGTTATAGGTTCGAACGTTTGTTCAAGGAAAGCGTGGAGGCCTTGCTCCATCATCCCAACCTGAATCGTAATGACTGCATATCTATATCAAAAATCTGGGAAAGCCTAATCAAGATTACTCATTAATTTTTTTTTTTTTATTTATTTTTTTTTTTTTATAGCAAATTCAATCATGTTTCTACTTCAAAATATTTCGTTTCATACTTAGTGATATAACATCACGCGGCATGTTCTAATTTCAACGATCTATTGTTAGTATTCTAGCTTGTATATTTTTTTAAACTGTTCTTGTAATACCACCGACGATGGTCTGCTATTTCCAGACCGAAATATTTGGTTAAATAAATATCTTTCTTGTGATTACGTGATTATATCATTCAAAAACTATGGCCTTTAAAGGACAAGATCCAGCAAGAACTAAAATAGTATTAGATAACAAGATCTTAGAACAGGTGAATTCATTTAACTACCTAGGATGTATGATCACTTATGAAAATGAAAAAGATATAAACATAAAAATTGCAAAATATTTAAAAATAACAGGAGTAATTAACTCTATATTTAAACCAAACCTAGTTCAAAAACAAACCAGGCTAAAAGTATACAATACATTAGCCCTACCGGTCTTAATGTATGGAAGCGAAATCTGGACAATAAAACAAAAAGACAAACAAAGATTAACAACAGCAGAAATGAAGTTTATGAGAAAAACTGCAAAGTATACCCTATTTGATCACAAAAGAAATGAAGATATTATGAAAGAATTAAACCAAGAACCAGTAATTGAAAAAATTAAAAAATATAAACATAGATGGATGGAACACGTTCAAAGAATGAAAACAGAAAGATTACCAAAACAAGCCTTGAAGTACAAGCCATTAGGAAAAAGAAAACCAGGACGTCCTCTTAAATGATTCAACGATGACTTCTAAGGCCGGAACAGGCCATACTAGGCCTAAATCCTTGATACGTATGATGATGATGATGAAGACTAAATAAAACTTCCAGTAGATTTCCCTCTCTCTCTCACGAGCGAAGTTTCTTTTATCATTGTTTAATTTAACAGTCGTGGTTCGTAAGTAACTGAACTGCGTTTTTATTGCCTTAAATTTCCCGCTCACAAGTCCGATTTATTTAAGAACAGTGCAGTTGTAAAATAAAAGATCAGGCAGCACTCTTTTAACAAATAATTAAAACATTTATTTACAAATTATATATGAATTAAATAATAGGAAGATTGCTTTCTCTATGCATTTATAAAATCTTTAGCATAAATTAGAACCTTTTTATTTTAACATTAATTAACTTCTTTAACTCGCAATCTTATTAATCTCCACTTACAAATTCAACTTATTAAAATTCTAGTTTACTTTCAAAGAGGTTGGTTAATTCTCTGTTAAGTTATCTTTATAATTTTTATATCAACTTCCAATATACCTATCGATTCTCTTAATGACACTTCTTACTGTTATTAACCATTAACCAAATTCTTAAAAGTCTTTCTATAACACACTATAAGAGGAATTGTATAAAAGTATGGAACTTACAACGTCTCTGTATCACACATTCAGTCAAAAGTCTTGCACAAAAAGTTCTAAGGCAATTCTTTCATCTCAGTCCTTGAGCTTCATCAGGAATGTCTGGCTTCAGTAATATCTCATTGGGAAAATAACGGGCTGTGGACTGCGACCTGCGGAACTCATACAGCTCCGGCAAAAGATTACCACGGCAAAAAGAAAAACTTCCAAGCGAAGCTGCCTCAGGTAATTTACATCGCCTTTTCTCCTCTGCTTTGGCTCACCGAAAATGCCTGGACGACTACCATCTCCAATAGCTCGAACTACCGCCTCCAAGAAACTGAAACTGCTGCCAACTCTCAACCGGGATCCCTCTCTGGCATCTGGAAACCTTTCCTTCTTCGGCAACGTCTGGAAGCCCCTCTTTCTGGCGACGACTGGAACCGGGAAGCCCCTTATGCTTGGCTCGGTCCCTTTTTATTTTGCGATTTCGGGCCTTGCACTAAGGGTAGTAACCCCGAAGAATTCGGCATGACTCTTTCATCTTCTTTTAAGTTTGGCCCGCTTTTTGTTCTCCTCCGTGCATTCTTTTGATCGTATTTTGCCGAGCGCGGAAACTTGTCTCTAAAACTAGCGGACCTCTTTGATACTTTGCTTCTCCTTTCGGGCCCGTGGAAACTTCACTAAACCTAGCGGCACGCTTGAAAACTAACTTTAAAGGTGTTAGCGCAAAGCTTGTAAGCCTCTTATATACAAAGCTAGTAAACAACTTTTCCTGTGCTCTTACATTTAACTATATACAAAGTTCCCCTGGTAAAGCATTGCCTTTGTTTTTGACGTTAAAACAGTAAATAAATTCACTTCCCACAGGGTCAACTACATTAATATTTTGCAAAATATACATAGAAACAAACAAGGTTATTTACAGTTCTCATGGGACTTGACCTATGTAAAAAAATCGATGTAAAGTGCTTATATATTTTTAAGCTACATCGAGTTTTTACACTATGTTATATTCTCCTTTATGTGTTGTGCCCACTGGCAAAGTTACCTTGCCTGTCACCGCAGGCAATTTGGCTTGCACTGATCCTGACACCATAGTCTTAAGTCTGTCAGTTACATGTGTTCTCTGGTAAGTTTGTCTGTTCTTCTGGAAAAAAAATCAGTTTTCCAGGTGGGGCAGGGGGAACCCTTTCTTTCTCTGTAAGACTAACTTGTCTTTAGTTGAAAGGCTAAAAATGAGTTAGTCTTTAGGTAAAGAGTTAGGTTAAAGACCAATTCGTCTTTATTTACCTAACAAAGATACTTCACTTCCTAAATGGAATTCTAGTCTAGGGTTTTTTTTTTACCAAAGGGCATTGTTGCTAAGCTATAGAACTCTTATTAACTTTTACAATATATTGTTATGTTTTTAGTAATTTTCATTTAAAACAGTGCATTCTATAATTAATGATAAACTGTTTACAGCTTATCTGAGTTTGTGTTGAAAACAGTATACATGTATGTCTGCATATAGTATGAGGGACAAACTATATGCAAACATACATGTGGACTCAGGAGTGAGTCACCATCTGCCCTTGGAGAATACAGAGGACATTGTAAGAAAGCTAACTTATATGTAATAATAGCAGAGCTAAATAATTCATGGAAAGATTTTGATGCTTGATGAGAAGAATATAAGAGATAAGTATTATGAAGGTGGCATGATGTTTAGCTTAGAAATAGAAAAGAGTACCACAGAAGGAAACAAAGGTCATAAAGTGATAAGGGAAAAAATAGGTATAATTTTGAAAATTTTTTACGTGATATGATAATAGCACAGGGATAGCAAATATCCAAAAGGAACATTCAGGGAGATACAGTACTTGATGTAGAAAATGTTATCACGAACCTGGGATGGTAAAAGTTGGTAAAAGGTGGTGCAGCTGGTGGTCACAGGTACTTACTATAATCATCTGGGCATCGCATCATCGTGTCCCTTCCTTGTGATTATATGCTATAATCATAAGGAAGTTATGTGATGTAATCATGTTTATAGCACATACTCCTTGCACCAATTTATACAGGAGGAATTAAAATTTGGATGAGAATTATAAAAGTTTTTTTACTGAATGTTCCAGGAAAGTTTCAGTCATACTTGAGAAATGGCTAAAAAAATTTCTTATTTCAGAAAACTAGTGAAGAGCAATCTGAATTTATGCTAAATAGGGGTGGCTTAAATCAGAATTTTACTTTATGGTAAATAGTGGAGAAATCAGAATATAGGAATTTCTGTTTAAGCCTTGAGGTTTAGGTCATCAAGGGGGATTAAGCTTTGAAGGTTAGGGACACGTAAATCTGTATGTGGGACATTATATAGAGCGAGATATCATTTATATTGTCATCATTATCAACAACTTTCTTCATTCCACTGCTAGATGAATACCTCTCTGTTTCTTCCATTTTAGCCAATCTTGTGCATTTCCATGTCATAAATCTCCATATCTTTTTATCTCATTATCTTATATTAACTGCTGGTAACTCTTTGTTTTCTTTGTGTCCCTTCTTTTGTTCTTTTTGTCCATGTGATGTCACGATACTATCATCGCTTATCCTGTCCAGCATCATTTATTGCATTTTATTATTGTTGCAATATCCATTATTTTGTTTCATTATCCACTTATTAATTTTTATCTTTGATGATGTTATTAGTATATCACTTGTAAATCATAGATTATTTAAGTATTCGCCATCTATGTTTAATCCCATTTTCTTCCATTTCAGTTGATATTTTTCTTGGACTTAAATCTAAAAAAAAAAAAAAAAAAATCTTGAACTGATTTTTTTTTTTTTTTTTGAAAAACTAAATCAAAATTTGAATGGAATTGAAAATAAATCAACTCAAATCCAAATTTAAATGGAAAGATTTTTTCATTTATTCATGATACAAATACAAAATTAAGCCCATAATTACAACGCAAGTCAGAAAACTATTATTCTTTATCCCACTAGGTAAGTAATCTAGTGGTAACTAGGACTCCACGAGAATCAGTGAATCATCGAATCTGCAAGTAATCACTTAGACGATGTTGGCATCCTAACAGCAGTGTCCTGTTTGGGTTTTGAACCGGAGATCTTGTCATCAAAAGTCTACCACTATAACAGCATACCATTTTATTGAGGCAGATTTTGAGCTGTTGTGAAACAATGCAAAAGAGATTATCAAATTTCTTATCTGTATTACGTGCAAGAAATAAGGCTTCTTCATAATTATAAATTTCCAAAGCTTTTTGAATTACCAGCCAATGCTGGTGTACAAAGGCCTGACAAAGAATGACTGTCATTTCTCACATAAGCATCTAATATGTGTGCATACATGTGTCTGGAATTTTTTCCTGTGAGGACTTCACATCTTCCAGCATAATTTGTGACTTGATTTTTATCCTTAATAATTTTCCACAGCCATTGTACATTAAAGACACCAGCATCTTTAACGTACAATGGCTGTGCCTTAAAGATGCCAGCATCTGCAACTTTAATAAAAGATTTTATTTAATTGAATCTATGTTTTAAATGATCATCAGTTCTTATTAGATATTCTGATGAGGTATACAGGATATCATGGTAGTACTACAATTAAGTTTTTTTTATTTTATTTATTAGCTTCCTATTTGCAGTTTCTTTAAACTTAGTCTGTTATTTTTTAGATCTGTTATGACATCAGATTTTGCATTTCAGGTTTCTAAGGCACTAGTAAATGGGATCTACTTTGATCTTTTTCTTCTTTTAGGTCTTTTTCTGCTGTTCTAGCATCAAAACACTTGTTTTGCATTTTGTTTCCCCCATCCTGTTTAAGTGACCATACCATCTTATATCTCTGTTAATACTTTCTTGAATGCCTACAATGTGAGGTTCCTTCCTAATTTGTTCAGTATCAAGGTGTATATCTGATATAGTTGATACTTCCTATAGCAGAATTCCTAGGGCCCAACAGGAATTGTTTGTTATAGTGGATTGTTTACTATAATAAATTTCCTTCAGTATTGTGCATATAGTAGTAGGTACATATAACTCACTACAAACTACTTAAATATCAAGTTATAATGGGGATTGCTATAGCGAGAGTCAAATGCAGTGGAATTCACCACAAAAAGGTTTTGATTGGACATCAGATCAGAAGCTGTTAAGTTTTCTTCATTTCGTATAGGTTCTGTGGAAGTTTTCTCCCAGATTTCTATTTGATTCTTAAGCAGCCTTGAATCTGTGTTTATTATCCTTTAAAAGATATTACATTAATGTTTTGAGACCACATAAGCCTAAAATATATCTGTTCTCTGCAGATGGCATGTGTCTGATTTCTGGTTCTGTTTTGTATATATACTAGAGAAGACAATATTCTTACCTAGATAGTACAGCCATCCCTTAACTTATGTCAGGGTTCTGTTCCATCAGGCAGGATGTAAGTCGATACATTAAATCAACAGAGTTATAGGGGTTAGAGACTTAACCGTAATAAGTATACTGTCATTTTAATTTTTAAACCTTATACTGCCACTAGAAAAAGGAGAATAATCACTGAAATCTTCATCCACAATCACATCCTTTATGTGAAGGACCAGGCTGCTGCTCTTCTGGTGTAATTAATCTTTGTTTTTTTGATGAAAATGTCCAGTGTGCTTTGCTTATTGCTCTTCTTTTCATCATAAATTTGTTTATAGCAAACACATCATGTACTACTTTCCTTTCTACTAATAAGTAATGTTCAGCATTGGGGTCCATGTCTTCAGCCATTTTGAGAACATTGCTAACTGCAGAGAACATTTCTGCAAGCCCCTTCACTGTGAATTGTTTAACTACCTCTTCTTGTTTCTCTTTTCCCCTCTTCCTTTTCTCGTTCTTTCTCTTCTGCAACACATTGTTCCTCCAGTTTGACCAATTCTTCATTTGTCAACTCTTCAGGGACACTTTTTGTGAGTTGAATTAGATTGTTATCATTCACTTTGAGATTCAGATTGTTTGCTAGGTCCACTATTTCTTCACTCAATTTACAAAGGTCTTTATTTTTTCAAAACTTCCAAAATCTTATACAAATCCTTTTAATTTCTTTTTCCATATGCTGCTCATACATTGAGAGGTCCCAAGCCACAGCAATATTTTTAATAGCATGATAAATATTGACTGCTTTCCAGAATTGCATGAGAGTCTGCTCATTTCCTTCAGTGGCAGAAATGACTTGTGAAAAAGTTCTCTTTAGATAATAAGCCTTAAACCCTTCAAGAACTTCCTGATCCATCGGTTGGATTAATGAAGTAGTATTTGAAGGGAGAAACATCACCTTGAACTTGGTGAAGATCACAGATATAAGGCAGTTTACCTGGAGTATTATCTAGAATTAATAAAATTTTAAATTCTACATTTTCTTTCACACAATAGTCCATTTCACTCGCATAACAGTTGGTTAGGGCATCCTCAAACAATTTTTGAGTCATCTACGACTTCTTATTGCTCTGATAACAAACTGGAAGAGTATGCTTAATGTTTTTGAAGGCGCATAGATTCTCACTGTGCCATATCACAAATGATTTCAGTTTATATCCAGCCATATTACCCCCTAACAGGATCGTAATACAGTCTTTAAGAACTTTAAAACCATGCATAGATTTTAGCTTTTTTTTGTGGATGAATATCCGTTTGAGCATTTTTTTCCAAAACAAGGAGGTCTTATCCATATTAAATATTTGCTGTGGCAAATAATTTTCCTCCGTAATAATTTTATCATTACTCCACCAACTCCTTGGCAGCCTTCTCATTGGCACATGCAGATTCACTATACATTTTCATATTATGCAGTGCAAAATGCTGCTTGAATCTCATGAACCAACCGGAAGAAGCGTTGAATTCGTAGTCATAACTGGGCCCTGCTTTCTCCTTCAATATGTTGAAGAGACTTAGTACCTTAGCGATTATGGTCATAGTGCTAAGGGATATGCGCTTTTGGTTCAGGTCGTCTATAAATGATGCAATATCACCGATATTGCATCATATCGCTGATAGGACCTTGTTGTTGTTGTTGTTTTGTCACTATCATCGATTTAATAGAAATAGATTCTTTCACAGCCTCTACAATTTTATCCTTATTTTTCAAAATGGTCGTCAGTGTAGAATGAAACCATCCGAAGTCATGTGCGATCGCATTGATGGGCTTATCAGTTTCATGTTGCTTTATAATTTGCAACTTCATTTCAAGATCAATTGCTCACCTTCTTTATCTGTGATTCTTCACTAGATTTTTGATTGCAGGTGTAGGGGCCATGTTGAACAAAGTATCGCAAAATATTTAATGATAAATAGACAAATGACCTATTTCTCAAACACAAAATCAACATAGGAACTGTCGAAGACACGTGCTGATTGGCAACTGCTGAGGGAGGTTGCCGCTGAATGCTTTTGCCATTGGGCATGATGCATTATTGCTAAATAGAAACATTTTTACTTTATGCTAGGTTGTATCTTCTTTGAAAGTATAGTAAAAAATGTTATTTATTCCCTTATGGGATCACAGACATATCTTCGAGTGGACGTAATTCGAGGGATGACTGTATTGTAGTTTCGGACATTTCCATTTGAATGGAAGCAGTATTTATAGAGTATAGTAGAGCATTTCCTGCCATTGATTTAGGATGGATTTTAAGCGAACAGGAATTAAAATCCATCCTAAATCAATTAGAATGGGAAAGCTTAAGCCACGGTTTATGAATAAATCAAGATAAAACCAAAGTAATGATTTTAAACAATGGACAAGAGATAGATATACACCCTCTGTCCAAAAGAAACCGAACATTTCATAGAAAATAAAACACAGGCCAATTATAATTATTCAGATCATTTATTCAATCAATATACTCTCCCTCAGCTTTGATACAGCGTTTGGCATGGTCAAATAATTTGTTAAATTAGTTTTTTATATTGGTTTTTGGGATACTGTTGAGGGTCGTGGTTACTGCTGCTTGAACGTTTTTAATGGTGTCATATCGCTTTCCTTTCATCGGTAAATGAAGTTGGGGAAGAGAAAGAAGTCACAGGGTACTAAATCAGGTGAATGTGGTGAGTGATCCAACACACAAACTTGGTTTTTGCTCAAAAACTGTTTCACAATGTTTGAATGATGAGATGGTGCATTATCGTGCAAAAGTGACCAGCTGCCTGCATTACAGTATTCATGCCGTATGACGAATTCTCACTAACAATCACATCAAAACTTCAAGATAAACTCACCTTTGAGTTTGGCCAGGCAGAACGAATTCTTTGTGGATAATGCCCTTGGAATCGTAGAAACAAATCAGCATTGTCTTTACTTTTGACTTCTCTAAGCGACTTTTTTCAGATGCCCCTCTTCTGGTGGTCTCCACTCAGCACTCTGGCACTTTGTTTTGGGCTCATACTCAAAACACCATGTTTCGTCACCAGTAACGATCGTTTCAAGGAAGTTTGAGTCCTTAAGAGTGGTTTTAATGAGGTCCTTGCGGTGTTCAATTCGATACATTTTTGGTCGTAGGTCAAATTGTGGGGAACAAATCGCGAAGTCAATTTATGAAGGCCCAAACTCTTGGTCAAAATGTTGTGCACAGTTGATTTTGGAATCCCCAATTCATCTTCAATCAATCGCACAGACGATTTCAGGTTTTCTTTGATGAAATCACACACTTTTTGGATGTTATCTTTGCCAATTCCAGTTTTTGGATGATCCAGCTTTTCGTCGTCCTCAAGCATCTCATGACCACTTCGAAATTGTTTAAACCATTCGTAAACTTGAGTATGGGATAAGCATTCATCACTGTATGCTTTTTGAAACATTTGATGCATTTCAGTAAAACTTTTACCAAGTTTAACACAAAAGTCAATCGCAGCTCTCTGTTTGAAACTCGTTTTCCGACTGTTCATCAAAACACACAGTCACTCTTGGCACTATAATTCGACTTTTAATGAAACAATTGTCATAAACAGTTGACACAACACTAATGAAGGTTGCCACTTTCGACAACAAAAAGATACAACGGGTGGTGCCACTAGTTTCTTCTATTTTTGAAAAGTTCGGTTGCTTTTTGGACAGAGGGTGTACAAGGAATTGAAATTGTTGACCATTTCGACTACCTTGGAGTGATAATAACAAATAAAGATGGATGTAACAAAGCGATAAGAAGAAGAATAGCACTAGCTAAGAAAGCAGTGACTAATTTAACTAAGATCTGGAAAGACAGGCACATCTCGAAAAAGACGAAAATTAAGCTTGTAGAAATCTTAGTTTATTTGATCTTTCTCTTGCTTCTGAGTCTTGGACAATGACAGAAGAAGAATTGAGGCATCCGAGCTCTGGTGTGTGAAGATTGTTAAAGGTGTCTTGGACAGAAAAGTGAACAAACAAAAGTATTCTAGAAGAACTGAATATCTACACAAGACTGATAAACATAATTGAAAAGAGAATACTGCAATATTTTGGACACACATATAGAAGGGAAGGCAACTGGCTGGAAAATATTATCATCCAGGGTAAACCGTGTGGGAAAAGAAAAACCTCCCAACAGGTGGATTGACCAAATATCAAGAATCACTGGACTTAAACAATAAGAGAAGCACAGCGGAGAAAGAAATGGCATAGCATCATCAGGAAGGTCACGAGTCCTCAGACATGAGGAGATCCGAGAGAGAGAGAGAGAAGAGCATTTTCTACAAGTCACTTCATTCAAATGGAGAATTCAGATGTTGATATACTTGAACCCTGCATTTTGAAATCATGCCTTAGCTAAATCATAGAAAATATGCAAGACATACAGAGCAACTATAAGAGTAATTTCAGAATTTCTGCACCCTATACTCTGCTGTTAAACTAACTGTTTAACAAAGTGAATTTAAGCCTTCAATATAATCTCCATTCTGTCTTATTTCCTTGTTATACCTTATTTCTTTGTATTATTTTATATAGATATTATATAAATAATTGCTTACATAAGCAATTATTTATATAATATGTGTATGGTGGAGCAGTTTCCAGGAGGCAGAGGGTTACAAGTGGGGTCCCACAGGGCTCAGTACTAGGACCTATATTGTTTAACCTTTATATCAATGACATAGCCAGTGGATTGCAGGGGGATATTCAGTTGTTTGCGGATGATGCGAAGCTGGGAAGGATTATTAGTAATAGTGCAGATGTGGTAGCCCTGCAAGAGGATTTAAATAAGCTAGATAGATGGGCAAATGAATGGGGGTGTCAGTTTAATGCAGCAAAATGTAAGGTCTTGAGGTTTGGGAAACATCGATGGGATGCTGCATACTCTATGGGAGGAGTGATACTGGAGGAAGTAGGGGAGACAAGAGATCTGGGGTTGATGATTGATAGAAACCTGAAGTTTAGGGGACATATTGCGAAGGTGGTGAAGGTAACACAGAGGATTACTGCTATTATGAGAAGGACACTGACCTGCAGAGATAAGAGGGTTATCATTCCGTTGTATAAGTCTCTGATCAGACCACACTTGGACTATTGTTCTCAGATTTGGTCCCCAGGATTTGAAGGGGATAAATTAACTGTGGAATGGATACAAAGACGGATGACAAAGATGGTTTCAGGACTGTACAAGGATAGTTATGAGGATCGGCTGAGAGAATGTGGACTGCAGAGTTTGGTGGATAGAAGAAGGAGAGGTGATATGATTGAGACTTTTAAACTGTTGAGAGGTGGTTACAGGGTTGACACTGGAGAGTTCTTTCGCTTGGTTGAACAGCGGGAAGGAGTGATGACAAGAGGCCATCCCTGGAAGTTATGAAAGGAAACTGTGAGCAAGAGGGTAAGGAGTGGTTTCTTTGTGTGGAGGGTGGTTGAGCCGTGGAATGCATTGCCTGATGGAGTGGTGGGAGCGAGAACGGTCAGTGAGTTTAAAGAGTGGTATGATAGACTTTGTGTTTCTCAGGGGGGGGACCTCCCCTTGATGAGTCTTGACAGACTTTATGTCTTAGGAAGGACCTCCCTCGATGAGTCTTTTGACTCCTTGGAGGCCTGAATAATAATAATAATAATAATAATATTTATATGAAACACAACCTCATCAATGTCTCTTCACTATTATTGGCAGAACCTTTACCCAACAGCTGTCAGTCGTGTTCTTTGGCATTACAAAGATGTCAAATGGGATGTCCCCCAATGACTTCTATCCCTCCTGCTTTTCTTAGTTCAGCTACTTCTTTTATTATCCTGATCCAAACACCTGTCCAAAATGAATAACAGAAATAATTCTTACAATAATAAAGACCTTCGTCCCAAATTCCTGACCACTGTTCAAGCTTTGGTTCTTCAGAAAGTGTGTTAATAGTCCAAGAAAAATATTCATCATATTATGAGGGTCTCGATACCAAAATTTCAGCAACTGCATTTCAGCCTACAGCACACCTTTCCGCAACTGCAAAAAACAATCAATCAATCTCAATCTAGTATTGAGAGAGTGAAGTGCTGCAAGCTTCCTTTCTTCAAACAATAGTCTTCTAGTCTCTTGCCAAAGCCATTGGATATCACTTTTGCTCATTGCTTTTCCACTGCTTTCAAACCAGATGGTACTAAAATAACGTCACCCAAAGACGAGCTGTTGTCTTCATTCTCTTCCAAATGCTGTATTTATGACCAAGGCAAAGTCCCCCCCCCCCTTCCACTTTACTAAGAATTGTTTACTCAGTATTACTGATCCCTAGCCTTTTCCCAGAAAGAAAGAAATTGGAAAGAAATCTGATGGTGTCCCTTCTGTCATACTAACAACTTGTTCAAAAGAATTTATACCTATAATGTGTAAATGTATCTCCATGTCCAATGTGTTTGTTACCTTGTTATAGTACGTAAGTTAGTGAAATATGATCTCCCCTTAACAAACCCCATGTTGATAACCACAGAGAATTCTGCTGTTATCAGCGTATTTCTCTATCCTACTTCTCACCAATCTCTCCAGTACCCTCATCACAACTCCAGCACCTCCTTCCCACCCCCTTATGCAGTGGAACAGTTTTATCCTCCTTCCCACCCCCTTGGAACCTGTGCTGTTTTAAGAATTTTATTAAACAGGCATTCCAATGCTATTGCCAATTCTTCTACTTGCCACATATATAAAAAAAACTCTCTAGGGTTTTTCTTTGCCTGATTTGTTAATTTTTGCTCATACTCTACTTTTGTTTTCCTTACTAACTGAGTCACTCTCCTGGCTTTTTCTTTATGCTCTTCACGTGACTGATTATTACCATTATTTATCTTGTACTTCCTCCAAAGTACTTTCTTTTTCCAGATTTTATGCTTAATCTCTACATTCATCCATTTCTCACCTACTTTATTCAGCCTTTTGGCCTTCAGAATACATTCACACATTGATGCTGTTATGTATTTCTTTGTCAGTTCCCATGCAGCATTTACTTCCTTGCCACCCAACTCCTTGTTCTATGTTATAACTCCAAGCTGTCTCGTAAGCTTGTCATAATCACCAACCTTATAATTCCACATATATCCTTTCCTCACAAAAGTCTGCATATGACAAGCCGCAACACAGGTGATTGCTTCATGATCACTTTCACCAACTGGAGGAAAGTGTGAAACCCCCCCCCCCCCACAATTACATCCTTTAATGAAATGATCAGATCTAGAACTCTTGATCCTTGCATGCCCTCCTTTATGTGCTGCCTTGAGATAGTTATCTCTCAAGAACTTGAGAAATTTATTTTCCTTATTCCCAATCGCAATCTCTTCATTCCAGTCTATGCTGCTATAATTAAAATCACCCAAAATAATTACCTTTCCTTTGTTCAGTAATCCAAGTTGTTTATACATTTCTTCATCACCACCCTCCACATTCCAAGCCTATAACAACATCTGACTAAATATGTCTTCCTCTCAACCTCCACGCTACACTGCACTGCTTCATAACCATTGTCACTATTTCTCCATTTCATTTCTACCTTATGTGGACTTACCTAATTCCCCTGCTATCATCAGCTCCCCCCCCCTTCTTGCTCTTTCTATCCTTGCAAAAAATACGTATCCTTCCATTTTTACTCCCATTATGATATCATCTTCATTCAGCCATGTTTCACTTATTCCAATGATTTTGGGGCAAATAAACTCAATCAGTGAAATCACGTCATCCTCCTTATTTCTGATATTTCTGGCATTTGTAAACAAACACAGCAGTTCATTTTTAGGTCTATAGCCAGTCCTATCCAAGCCATGTGTTGGTTGTGATTTACCCACCACACCTGCCCAATCACCTTTATTACCACTTGCCACACATCTGCGCTGTCGCACATTCCCCACCCACATCGCTATACTCCATCTTCCTACACATATTCATTGCCACTTTCAACACCCCCTCTCCCTTTGCCATGTCTCCCTGTCCACCTGAGCTCCCATTTCCCTGTTCCTCTTGCATTCACATTCTCTCTTCATCTCTCACACTACTACTGCCAAGCACTTCTGTTTCTTCACTACCACTGTCCTTATTTTTCCCTTCATCTCTTTCTTCTGATCTCTTGCGCACATTGCACACAGAGTGTACTTTCATCTAGCAACACTTTCTCCAGTACACTCCAAAGCCATTTAAATGCAATCCATCATGCCTGTATAATTTCATTCTTTCCTCAAACACTTGTACATCCACAAATTTCACTCTCTTCTCCTCACACTGCTCTGCTAGCATACCATTTGTGATTTTGGCTCTCCATTGCAACTCATCATCGTCATACCTCAGCAACACACTGACAACCTTTCCTACTACACTGTTATCTTTTACTCTTCCCAACAGTCTCCTGATATTCATCCTCACATCCTTCTTATGTCCACTTGATTATTTGTCCCAAACTATCACGACTAACTCTCTTGCTCGTTTCTTCCTCATGTCCAATGCCTTAATTATCCTACTCATTTTCTCACCTGGATAGCAGACTTTATGGACTCTCTCAGTAACCTAGCCCTCTAATTATGGAGTCTCCATATACTGCTGTCCTGGAATCACTTGTCACCTCTTTTACTCTTTTTTTCTTTCATTCTCTTCTCTTGCACACTTTCATTAGTTTCCACTAGAAACATCACTCCACATATTGTTCATTTCATTTTTCATTTTCAATAACTGTTTCATTAAATCTTGCATTCCGACAATTTCACTCTCTATCACTCCCGCAGTCTCACTACAGTCAATCTGCTGCACTTCTGTTTTCTCATTCATACTTTCTTTTGCTCCCTTATCACTAACTTTCACTTCTACAACTTTGTATTCTTTCACTCCCTCAGTTTCTCTAGCTTTTCTTTAATTTCACTTTTTCGTAAGTTTCATAACTTTTTCTCTAACTTTCACTTCTACATCCCTGCATTCTTTCACTCCTGAAGTTTCTCTAGCTTTCATTTCCATTTCTTTCATGTACACCATCTGTCTTTTCATTCAGTTTCGCATTCTTTGTACCGTGATCCAACAATATATCGCACTTCCTACAAATCCATACTTTTTCTCGTCTCTCATTCAATGTAATGATTTTGCATTGTTTCTTTCATGGGAAATATTAACTAATTTAAAGTTAATATTCTGTTATTTAAGGAATAGAAGCTTTGTAACTGAATTAACCCCCTTTTTTTTCCCAGAAGAATCAGTAAACTAAATAGAAATATACATTTATATTTGTACATCTTTTTAGATAAAGCTAAAGTTTTATTTTATTTGTTTTATAGTAGTATTAGAGATACCAATACGTTTATTCATGTAAAGCAGTTCTATCAGATTACATTTCAAAAGGAAAAATAGATTTAAAAGTTTAAATAGGGCAAAACTGGGATGGCCATAACAGAGTGGATTGCATTATGGTAAGCACATTGAGCTTGAGGTAAATAAAGATTCATTTCTTAAGCTTATTGAATGTCAGATTTGATATCTGTTGGACTGACTTATTTATTCTCTCAAGTCATTTGACTGAGGTCTTATAAGTTTAAAATGTCATGAAATACCTTTTAAAGGCATTATAAAATCTTGAATTTTATGAAGTTAGTTTGTAGGGGGAAAAAAATTCAGAAGGATTCCTGTTGTTATAATTCCTTCTCTAAACTCTTTATCAGTCAGATCTTTTCATAACAACAAAGATGTATTTGAAGAGTGTTAGGATCTAGACATATAATTTTACAGTTTCAGAATTTACTGTTATCTTAATGTTGAAAACAAAAATGATCAGCTAACGCCTTTTATTCCCCTATTTTATTCCTATATAGGGAGTAGGCATAGCCATTTTAGCCCTTTCTAACTTTTGGAGACTGAGGAGTCAGTTCAGTCTCCACCTGTAGCTTATCACAGATAGCTGGTCCAAGGTTATCACTAATTACACCTGTGTCCAGTGAAGAGAGGTGACTGAAAAGTGCTGCCATCTTTTGATCCCTCATCCTATGTTTACTTTCTGAAAATAGTGTGGCTTCTCTGGTCAATTTTCTTTAATTTATTAGACGAAAAACCCAAGTTTCTGGGAGAAGAAAATGCACTTGCCTGTGCGAGAGATCAACTGACTTGGGAACTGGTAAAAAAAAAAAAAGGCTTAGTTAAAAGTTCCTCTAGTCAGCAACTAGAATTGAAATACGACTCTTTCTTTGGGTGATCTAGTGCCATGAATCCCTTCCACAGAGTTACACAGGCACTCATCTTAATGGTGAATGTCTCTTTATTCTGTTAGATAGTATTCTGAAATAATTGATGAATAATGTTTATTTAAAAGAAAAGTAAACTGTCAATCATTTTTCCATGATTGAAAGACTTACCTTAAAACTCAGTCATCCATTTGGATTGATACTGTCTTCAAAAGAGGAATGTTCGCTCTAACCTCAATGAATTTACAAGAGTTTACACAATCTCTAAAAACGTATGTGAAGACCTTGTGTTAAATTGGTCATTACTAATTTATCCTCTATGTGATCATTTGAGTTTTCTTACAGAAAATATACCAAACAGTTATATTTCCCATGAATATAAGATATATCTATATCATATTCCAAGATATGTTAAGGAACACAGAATTAATATTTGATTCTTATTCTTCAAGAAGAATAAGAATCAAAGATAGAGGCTTATGATCATATTTGAATATTCTTGTCATTCAGTAAATATTTTAACTTGTACAATTGCGAGGGCAAACGGGCCAGAAGAACACATATAGTTAACAGACATATTAGTGGCAATATAGCCTTAGTCATAATTGTAAGCTAACAACCTCACCTTCCTGCTCACACAACACAAAAAAAGTGTTCACAAACCTCCATGTCTAATAATATGATTTTGAATTCACAGCCTGTTGGCTGGAGAGCATTTCTTTGAAACTGAATTATGGGCCCTCTTCTGCCTAACTAGCTTCTCCTGCTTTGTTTTGAGTCTGTGTAAACATTAGTAGCTGCTGATCAATGTTCATTCATACACAGTGCATTAAAACTGTAATGAGATTGAATTCAAATGAGCTAAAGTATAAGTAATGAAATGATCTCTTACTCTCTCTCACAATAATCACCAGTGGATTGAAGGATGGAATACACTAGGTATATTGTTCAAACAGTTTTCGGAAACAGTTCGACAACTTGTCTACTATAATAGTATTAAGTTCTACTGTCACATTCTTCTGAATATCACAATACTAGCAAATCAGCGACCTTTCGATCTGAGTTTCATAGTTTCGAAACAGTAAAAAGTCTGCTTTATAGCCAAGTCAGCAGAATAAGAAGGGTAGTTAAGCACTGCAACTTGTTTGTGAGCCAGAAATATTTGTGTGTTGATTTGATTACTCTGTGCGCAGGTGCAGTGTTATGCAATAGTCACTTACTAGGCTGTTTCAGTCTGACCTATTTATTCATTGATTCTTGCCAACAAACATTTCATTACCTTTAAGTAGTAATTTCAGTAATTTATTCCTTATGGAATATTTCTATATGAGTGTAGGTCTTTTGCACAAGTTTTTTTTTTTTATTTTTTTTTTTTATTTTTTTTTTTTATTTTTAAATCTTGATAATTGCTGTTCTTGTCTTTTGGTTTTAGGATGCAAGCAAACATATTGGAAGCATCAACTCTCATTTCTATTAAAATGTTGTTTAGGAAACCAAGCTGTGTGAACAAAATCTCTGCAGGCATCTGATCTCTCAAATTTTTCTTCATCACATCAAAACATTGCAGGGCAAACTTTATACATATTTTTCTTTCCCAAGTCTGGTAATTATTTTCCTTATTCATTTAACTTGCTAGCATTTTTGCAAGTAATTTACACACTCTTGTACACCCCCTGAGGGTACATATCAGGAATTTGTTGATGATGATGGTAATTTTATGAGATTTTAAAGAAAGCTGAGAGGATGTAGCAGAAATTCCTCTTTGTCTTCTAATTTAAAATGCATAAACCATTGAGGCGTTTGTGCAGAACAGATCCTCCTCATAAGATATTTATAACTTTCATGTGTTTTATTGGGACTTTTTCCTAATGGTTCTTTACACAACCTGATGTTGAATAATTGTTCCATTCTTCGGCTTGTGATGCCATCACAAATGTCACCATCACATCACATCACATAAAATTGATGTTCTAGCTTCACCTTGTGATTAATTATGCTGATATACTGATGATGGTCCATTAGTTTCTAGCTGAAATATTTACAATAATTAAATTATTATTCTTTATTCTTGTGAATATGTGTCTAATAATCAATGGTGACTTGAGCTACGATGCACGAAAAACATTCATACAAAAATGCAACTTAAGGCCAACTAGTTGGATGGCACACTTCCATGCTTCATTAATTCCTTCTTCTGGAGCAGTACTCATGTTAGATATTGTTTCTTTATTTATTCGTCCCCCCCCCCCCCCACACACACTTTGTAGTTCATTCTCAAACACACTGAACTGACTTTTTGTCCTTCTCTTTCATTACATCCATATCTGTTCTTTGAAACAGCATTTCACCCAGCATGATATATCCTACTTGGTCTCCAGGACAGGGGAATTGGATTATCTAAGTTTAACTACAGTGCTAAATGTTCAGTAAGTTTGCAACCATTCACAGGTGAGATTGATATTTTAAAAAAAAAAAAAAGCATCAGTAGATTTTTCAAATCTACTGTCTATGATTCATGGTATAGGTTCTGCAATGTTGTATATGATAAATATATGTTGCATTGTTCATGGTATATAAATTGTTCAAATTATGTATAGTACAGAGAAGGTTCAGTTATGCATATTTCGTAAGACAAAGTGTTATTTGAAAAACTGATAGCAAAAATTGGATGTGTGCACCAGTAGCAAGCTTTACTTTTTGGAGTCCTAAGTGACAAATCTCAGTTAACAGTGGAGAGAGCAGCTGACATTTCCATGAACTGTCTTACTAAAAAAAAGTTCTCCTCTATGTTTTATCATAGGGAAAACCATAATTACACCTGGAACTCACTCAGTGGAGAAATTGAAAGCTACATAGGTTACATGCAGCTGAGTTGGATAAAGGGAATGGATATACGATGATACTGCTGGATTTTGCAAAGGCATTTGACAGAATACCATGAGGAACTCTGTTATGTAAACTGCAACAAATGACATGTATCAAAAAGTAATATATGAAGGAGAAGGCATCCAGGAGCCCTGCGGCACCCCAGTAGTGTGTTGCAGGACTCCGTGCTTGGACCACTGCTGTTTAATATCTAAATAAATGATATAGGAAATAATCTGAAAGGAGATATTCAGTTGTTTGTGGATGATGCAAAGTTTGGTAGAGTAATAGTTAATCAAAGTTTGTATACATACACCTTGCAGGATGATTTAAATATGTTTATGTATGAGCAAAACATAATAGATGTAAATTTAATGTAGAAAATTGTAAAGTTATGCCTTTTGGGATACAAAGATTTCAAGCTGTGTACCACATTGAATGAACTGTATTCCAGGAAATTGATGAAGCCAGGAATTTTTGGGGGTAGTAGTAGATAGAGAGTTGAAGTTTAGAGGGTGCATTGCTAAAGTAGCCAGGGTAACTCACAGGATTACTTGGTGAACACTAACAAACAGAGATTAGGGAGTTATCATTCCTCTTTATAAAGCCTTGACACAACCTCATCTGGATTACTGTGTTCAAGTCTGGTCACTTGGGTTTCTTAGGGATGAGGAAGTGGTGGTGGAAAGGATCCAGGATGGTGACCAAGATGGTGAGTGATCTGTGGAATGCAAAAGTTTGTTGATAAGCAAAAAAAAAAGGGGGGGGGATATGATAGAAACATTGAAGTTATTAAAGGATTTTATGGGATTAATGAGGAGAAATGTTTCAGCATATGGTTAGAGGGGACCATTTCACTGGATGCTATTTTTGTAAATAGTCAATAGTAAAATATCCATAGTAAATTACATTTGTGGATGTGGATTGTTTATATTAGATATAAAAAAAGAAAAGTAGGCATCTTCATTAGGGCCAGATAGCAAAAATGCCCTCTATATAATGAACCAAAAATGACGGATGGCTGAGGTGTATGCACAAGAAAAGGATGTCTTCTGAATGTTTTAAATAAAAGTTTGCAAGTGTGTGTGTGTGGGGGGGGGGGATTGGACTTCCCATTGCAGTTCCTTTAACTTGACTGTAAAACTTATGTTGACAAATAAAATATCTGAAGTAAGTCACTATATCCGGTGGAAATGCTTCTGAAAGTAGATGTAGTTATCCTCAGTAGGAATATTTGTGAAGCGAGATTTTGTATCAAAGCTGCATTATATCCGTGGGTTGTAAGGAAACATATTTTCACTTTATCTAGAAAATCAGAAGAATTTTTTATGAATGAGCAAGCGTTCCCAATCTGAGCTTTCAATGGGTGTGCTAAAAATTTGGCTTTTTGGTAAGTACGTGAATCCATGCGGTCAACAAATTTTTGAAAAATCCTGTTAATTATAATACCACTAATCTTGCCTCATCAGTTTCTTGTAGCATAACCAGGGCCGGTTTTATCATTAGGCGAACCTAGGCAATCGCCTAGGGGCACCAGATTTTGCTACATAGTTTGGGGAAAAATTACAACCTTTGAAAAAAATTAGTAAAACTTGATTAATAATATTGCATTGGTTTTGATTAATAAATTTTTTTAATGTTCATAATGATATTATTTTTATAAATATCCACATGTGTAGGTGTGCTTGTGTGAGTATGACAAAATATATATAGAGAGACAATATATAGGGGTGCCTAAATTTTCTTTGCCGAGGGGCATCAGATACTCTCGGACCGGCCCTGAGCATAACCCTGCTAATATGATATGCCATCTCATCATGCCAAAGTTCATAACCTTATCCTTACTAACATTGAACTGATAACTATTGTCATTTGCCCAAATTTCCACCCTGTTCAATTCATTCTGTAAGTGTTGGATATCAGTAGCATTCCTGATTGCCCTGCCTTTCTTTGTATTATCAGCAAACAACAGAACATTTTCTTTCAGATCCTTTTTAATGTCATTAGTGTATAGATTGAAAAAGAATGGTCCAAGGAATGAACTCTGGGGTACACCATCAATAACTATACAAACAGCAAAGTCATTATATTAGGTAATCTGAATGTCCACAACTCCAACTGGCTCCCATTCTCCACCACTATAGATCAAGCCAGACATGATGTAGAAATTTTTGCTATAAGCAGTGATCTAATACAAATCATCCAGATACTTACTTAAATTCCAGAATAATCTCCTCCACTCTCCTAATACCTTGGATCTTTTTTTAACTAGTTCTTGCAGACACACACTGTAGAAGTTATCTCTCCTCTTGGCAACTCAGACCACAATTTAGTGCAAGTTTCCAGTCTCACTGAATGCCCCTCCTCTGACCATACCCAAGCTTGTCTCCTCTGGCATTACAAAGTGGAATGATCTCCGGAACTCTTCTTTCCTATGATATGATTATTGCTTCCACTCTTCTGATCAAGACACCTATAAGCAAGCCACAGAAATTATCCTCAATGGCATGAAGGCATTCATCCCTCATTCCATCAAAAATTCCCACTGACTTTCCAAGCCCTGGTTCAACAGAAGATGTATCAAAGCAGTTGTAGAAAAAAATTCAGCTTACTGCAGGTGGCTTGCATCAGGAATTCAAGCTTCATACTCAGCCTATGCAGAAGTATGCAATAAATGTAAATCAGCTATCAGCAAATCCAACTTTAAAACCTACTAGCAGTAAACTTGTCTTATATCCAAACAGTAGCTGTGCCTTCTGGTCCCTTGCAAAAGCCATCAGACACAACTTCTGCTTGCCTGTGCGCTCACCTCTCTTCCATTCAGATGGCACCACTGTTACCCAAAGAAAAAGCTGGCCACCTAACATTGCTATTTTTCTCTAACTTCTGCATAGACAAAAAGGCAAATCACCTCCTTCCATACCAGCAACTGAGCATCATATACCTCCTGTGGCCTTTCGGCAGAAAGACATAAAATAGCTTCTTGAATGAAAGAGAATGCCTAATTTTTTGGATGCTGAGAGAGTTATTGTTGATATGTGCTTGTGCCAAGAGAGGCTGGAGGTGAATGTTAGTCCAAGCAGAGAAATCTGATCTTGTCTTGTGATTTGTGTATTACTGAGTGTAAGGGAATGTGAACTGAAGTTTCTTTTGCAAGTAGGGTTGCCACCTGTCCCGAATTAGGCAGGACATCCCAAATTTTAAGAAAATTTTCAGTGTCCTGAATTACACCTAAGTGGGACAACTTATATATTTAAAATACAAATATTATTAAATCACTAATACTGGTACCAATGTATTCAATCTTTTAATTTTTTATAAGGTTAGAATTACATATTCAATTTTGGCTTTTTCATTTTATACATTTAGAGGAGAGGAAGACTTTCATATTTGATAAGTGTGTCCCTCTTTGGCCTTACCAAAAGGTGACAACCCTATTTGCAAGAGAAAAGTCAAGACCATGTTTTGGTAGTTTTGGATGTGACCAGATTGTCCTTGTCCCATTGAAGGATAGTATGTAGATCATTGTTTCTGGCACTAATTGTGGATGATTGTGATGGTTGGGGGATATCTGTGCACTGTGTGGTTTGTCAAATCAGTAGGATGAATAGTACCATCATCTGCAAAGTTGTGGATATTATTAGTGGTGATTGAGGGAGGTCATTTATGTTCATGAGAAAGTTGGTTTCTAGTTTGTTTGGTACAAAAACTACAAAGGTCATACTGTACCATACTAAAGGTTATAAGCATTTACAGAAAAATAATTTCATAAAGCAGCATCTCTAGGTAAACAGAACTGCTGCAGGGGGCACAGCAACACACAGGATCAGAGGTTATTACAGTAGTGCAAAAATAGTTAACAATATAAGTTAATACATAAAATATGAAACACTAGCCAAGGAACACAGTATCTACATATATGTAAAAATATAATAGATGCTTTTATAGCAGTACAAAAATAGGCAAAAAGGGATTATTATACAATATGCATGTATGAAAATTAAATTTAGTAATGCAGCAGAAACAGAATTTAGAATATATATAAACAGAATTACTAGAAAGTACACAAATACGTAAGATGTCCTACAGCATTACATGATTATTCAAAAAATAAAGCAATAAATAAGATGCATACACAAAATGCATGTTAAGTGATACAATATCTACATATAAACAAAATTACTGCAGAGGTTTCAGCAGTACATAAATAGATAATTATATACAAAACAAGTCAAGGAAAGCAGTGTCTACATCTAGGAAGATTACAACAAACATTATTATACTAATAAAAAAAAAAAAATCAGCTAACGCCTTTTTATTCCCGTATACGGGGAGTAGGCGAGGCCATTTAGCCCTATCTAACTTTTAGAGACTGAGTGGGCAGTTCAATCTCCACTGGTGCCAATCAGAGATAGATGGCCTAAGGCTATCACTAATTAAGTGGTACTCAGTGAAGAGAGACGGCTCAAATGTGCCGCCATCTCGTGGTCCCTAACACAATATATTTAATGTCTGAAATAATGTGGGTTCTACGGTCGATTTTCTTGAGTTTACAGGACGAAAAACCCGAGTTTCCGGGAGGAAAAACCTGCTTGCCCGTGCCAGAGATCGACTAACTCGGGAACCGGTCGAAAAAAGGCTTAGAAAAATTTCCTCTAGTCGCCGACTAGACTCGAAACCAAGTCTTCCTTCGTGTGGCCAAGCGCCGTGGTTGGCAAACGCCACATCCACTGAGCTACACAGGCTCTTTATACTAATTAAAGGAATTGTTATATACAGCATTGATGCATAAAATTTAAGTTTAGCATTATGGTATTTACATATTAACAAAATTACAGCAGAGTGATACAAATATACAAGATCAAGGCCTATGATAATACATAATTGGTCAGATATATTACAAATAAAAGATAAAAGTTAAGTTAAGCAAAAAAGTATTTACATATAAACAAATGTATGGTCAAATGTGTTTGTACAAATTAATTCTTTCTAAAAAATTAAAAACATCATACAATTTGCCTGAGTCTGCTAGCATTTCCCTGAGTGTATATGGCTTGGTTAGATAGGTGAAAATTTCATTCCTCTCTCGTGTAAATTTTTGACAATCTATCAGAATATGATGAATAGTAAAATGTGTGTTGCATTTTTCACATATGGGAGGGTCATCAGCTCTCAGTAAATGAGAATGCGTAAGGTGACTGTGACCTATGCGGAGCCTAGCAAGGACACCCTCCTCCCTTCTCTTTGTACGTTGACTAGAAAGCCAATGTTTAATTTCAGGTTTAATGTTATATAATTTTTTGTTGATGTTTCTTGCCATGTTAACTGCCACTGAGCAATTAGCCTTGATCTTATTAGTTGTCTGTAGTCTGTATATGGAACTGTCAAATAGTATGTGGAGAAGGTATGGGCTGATTTAGCAGCTGCATCTGCAGCCTCATTTCCTTTGATTCCGATGTGGCTGGGAATCCAGCAGAACTGGACATCGAAATTAAGGATTTTCATTTTGTGAAGCAGGTATAGCACTTCATAAAGTACTGGATGAGGATTATACATAGGAGAAGAGATAGCTTGTAAAGAGCTCAATGGGTCTGTATAAATTATACACCTTTGGTAGCAGTTTTCTTTTATATGCACAAGTGCAAGCTGAATGGCATGTAACTCTGCTGTATAATTACTGCAGTCAGGTGGGATCTGATTTGAAATAATAATGTCAGGAAACACAGCAGCACAGCCAACAGAGATGTTAGTTCTTGAACCATCAGTATAGATGGGTAAGAAATCAGCGTGTGCTGCTCTGTGTGCATTAAACAATTGCAGGTAGATGGATGATGGGGTATAAGATTTCTGTAGCTGACAAAGCGAGAGGTTGCAAGATGGTGTGCAAACCTGCCATGGAGGGATGTTGTTATGTTTAGTGTAGCTAATGTTGTCAACATTTATACTAACAGCTTGCATAGTTTCTTTAATACGCATACCAAAAGGATGTATAGCAGTTTGATGTGTGTGTGATATTGAGCTTCCCTACGCAGAGAGAAGATACTATTCCATGTAGGGTGATCGGGGAGAGATTTTATTTTTAGGGCATAATTAAGAGACAACTGTTTTCGTCGAAGTGATAGAGCTGGTTCATTTGCTTCTACATGGAGACTTGGAGTGGGTGAGGTGCGAAAGGCACCAGTAGCTATCCGTGATGATGGATGGAATCCAACCATCGTAGGTTACTCTGTCTTACCGAACCATAGACTTGGGACCCATAATCCAGCTTTGAACGCATAAGTGCACGATAAAGATGGAACAATGAAGCTCGATCAGCACCCCACCCAGTAGAGGATAGGGTGCGAAGGAGGTTCAAAGTTCTTTTGCACTTTTCTCTTAGTTGACGAATGTGTGCTAGAAATGTGAGTTTTCTGTCAAAAACGAGTCCCAAGAACTTGGTTTCTGTAGTTACTGGAATAACAGTAGGTCCCATTCTCAGTTCAGGATCTGGGTGATGAGTTGAAGTTGTCTTTCAATTACTCTCATGTTATGTGAGTGACAGTATATTGTGAAGTCATCAACATACAGAGCATTGTCTACAGTGGGAGGAAGCTTTTCAATGATTGAGTTAATTTTAATAGCAAAAAGGGTTACACTTAAGACAGAGCCTTGGGGAACACCTTGTTCTTGAAGATATGGTTGAGATAGCATACTTCCCACTCTGACTTGGAAAGTTCGCCTGGACAGAAAGTTTTTAATAAATATAGGGAGGTGTCCTTTGAGACCTAAGTTATGGAGGTCTTTTAATATGCCATATCTCCAGGTTGTGTCATAAGCTTTTTCCATGTCAAAAAAGACAGAGACAAGATGTTCTCGCTTCAGAAATGCATCTCTTATACATGTTTCTAACCGAACTAAATGATCTAAAGTTGATTGATGTCTACGGAAACCACATTGTGTATTGGAAAGAAGACTGTTGCTTTCTAAATACCAGAGAAGTCTGGCATTAACCATTTTCTCTACTATCTTACAAAGACAGCTGGTCAGAGCAATGGGTCGATAATTATTTGCTTGTGTTGGATCTTTTCCTGGTTTTGGGATAGCAATGACCATTGACTTATGCCAAGAATTTGGAAACTCTTCCTCTGCAAGTATTCTATTGTATAATAAGAGAAGAAGATCCATAGAAGATGATGGTAGATGTTTTATCATTTCATAATGGATGTCATCAGGACCTACTGCACTAGGGTGAGATTGTAGGAGAGCTCTTTTTAGTTCCTCCTTGACAAATGGCTGATTATATGGTTGAAGAATGTTGGTAGAAAAATTAAGCCTTTGTTTCTCTTGCTGCTCTTTCAGCATTAAAAATTCTGGAGAATATGAAGCTGTTGCTGAGATTTTAGCAAACGTTTCTCCTAAAGTATCTGCAATAGCTTTGGGATCAGCAAGAACATTTCCATTATAGTCCAAGGTGGACAAACAATATGTATTATATCTGCCTTTCATTTTCCAGATTTTATCCCATACAATTTTTGGACTGGTCATTTGATTAATTGATGTAGTAAATTGGATCCATGATTGTTTTTGACTCTGACGTCTTACAAAACGTGCTCTGGCTCGAGCACTCTTGAAAGTTATTAAATTTGATGTGGTGGGGTATCTACGAAATATGCTCCATGCTCTGTGTTGATCTTTTTTGGCTGCCTGACATTCTGGGTTCCACCAAGGCTTTGGATAGACTGGAAATCGAGATGATGTTTTTGGGATGGAGGTTGTTGCTGCCTGGACAATGCATTCTGTTATATTATATTTTACAGCTTCATTGATAGGTGTTTGACTGATGGCATCAGCATTAAATTTTGCAAGATGAGAGAAAGTGTTCCAATCAGCCTGGTCCATTTTCCATATAGGTATCCATGTGGGTGAACATGGTTCCTGTGAAGACATTGTACAAAGAACAGGAAAGTGATCACTTCCATATATGTTCTCTTCAACATCCCACATGAGCAGTGGAAGAATGGAAGGGGAACAGATTGTAAGATCAATTGCAGAATATGAGCGGGTAGGCATATGGAAGAAAGTATTGAGTTTATTATTTAGAAGGGAAAGGTTATTATTATCAAGAATTTTTTCAATGCTTCGACCTCATCTATCAGTGTTGGCACTACCCCATAGAGTATTGTGACCGTTAAAGTCACCCATCAAAAGTATGGGTTCAGGCAGTTGCGAGATAAGGTTATCAAGATCAATTTCATTTAGCTCAGCATTTGGTGGTAAATAAATTGAACATACTGTAATAAGGAATCCCACAGAGAAGCGAATCGCTACCTCTTCTAGAGGAGTATTAAGTTGGACCTGATGGAAAGGAGTATGACTGCCCACTAGGATAGCTACTCATCCATGAGCAGGACCATCTCTAGTTCTATCCTTAGGTACAACAGTGAAATTCCTAAAGATACGGTCCTCATTGGTTCTTAAGTAAGTTTCCTGTAGACAGAAACAGAAAGGTTTGTGTTTCTGCAACAACATCTTGATATCGTCAATATTCTGGCGGATCCCACGACAGTTCCATTGTAAAAATTTTCCTATTGTTTTGATTTTATTGACTTGTCTGGTTTTCGAGAGGTTGAGGGCTTACCTTTGTCAGATTTATATTTATCCACTGTTTTTGGGAAGTATGGACGGCCAGTGTCCATCTCTTCCTCTGGTAGAGTGTTCAAAACATCAAATTTGTTAGGGTCAGTTGGTATGCTTAATTTGCTTTCAGTGGGTATCGAGGTATCCATTTTTTTCTGTGCGAGTGTCTGGTGGTTTATCTTTGAGTGAAGTCTCCACCATAATTTTTTTCACAGATGAGTTTTCAATGAATGGGACCATTTTTGAAGTTGTCTTTGGAGTAAGGTCATAGGTCTTGTGATTAATGTGTTCAACAGGGAAGCACTTACGATCGTAAAGTTCAGATATGGTGAAATTATCAAATGGTGGAATAGACATACATGTTTGAGTTGCTGTTTGCACTTTTTTAATTGTTACTTTTTCAGCATAAGAGGATTGTAGAACAGGTGTAATGGTGGCTAGCTTTCTTTTTGCATCTTGATATGTTATGTTTTGTTCTGTTTTTATTTTTTGTATCTCTTTTTCATCTTTCCATTTCTGACATGCACGAGAGTATGCTGGATGATCTCCCTGACAGTTGACACATTTAGCTTTTTTTTCACAGCAAGATTTATTTTCATGTTCTTTACTACCAAGATGGTAGGTGATAGGACAGTGCCATGAGGTACTCTTCCATTGATGGTGAAGCTCAAAGAGAGGACAACATCAGTCATGACACATAGTGAACAACTAGAGAGGAAGTTAGCCACCCAATTATGGAAATGTCAAGATCAACAGCACAAGCTTTGCTGAACCTTTCCATTGCACATGCCCAGTGGTGGATGATGTAAGTTGAGAGGTCAGCAGTGCATCTTCAATGGTGGAATTTATGCTGATGGTAGCTGATTAATTGTTGGGCCTTTAGGCAGGCCTCAACAACTCATTAAATTTTCCTTCATTCTTGTCATGAGGTTTCTCTTCTACTCTGTTAATGTTTGGATAATTTAAGTCACCCATAATGATTACTCAATCAGTCCCCATCAGGGTAATTTGGCAGTGTATTTAATCTTCCCTAGCAACTGAACTTCCAGGTCTTTAGCAATATTCCCACCATCTATTTCATCCTGTTAGCCTCCATTTCACATAAATCACTACTGGGACATTATTACCGATATTGCCCTCATACATTTCTACCCTTACTGAACTCAGATTATCTGATATCATTAGTGGATTTCATCCCTCCCTCTCCTATTTCTTCTGTCATTCTTAAATATATATCTCTTTAAGATATATTAAGATATATATATCTCTAAAGATATATATCTTAAGAATGACAGAAGAAATTGGAAATATGACTCTAATAGCCAGGTTTCACTAATGTCAACAATCTTAGGCCACAATGTATTCAATAAAGTAATGACCTCACCCACTTTCTTCCTGATGCCCCTGACATTTGTGTATAGATATAATTTATTACCTGGCTTTTTGTTAGATTTAAAGTCTTCTTTGCCCTATTGGACAATTGGTTTTTTTCTCTCATATAAGGGGGACCAGAAAGTAATCAATTTTTTAAACTACATTTTTAATATAAATTTTATTAAAGAACAAATTAACATTATTCAATTCTCTAATTGCCATCTTTAATTATAACCTTATTCCAACGATCTAAGTCTAGAATTCCTTTTTTGAAAAAAGTTTTTTCTTTGGAGGCAAAGAATGATATCAAACTCCTTTGGATCTTGCGAACGGAAGGTTTTATTTCTTATGCTGTGTTCTAAGGACCTGAATAAGTGATAGTCACTAGGGGAAATATCCGGCGAATATGGAGGATGTGTTAGAAGTTCCCATCCTTACTGCCTAATTTTTTCTTGAGTCATTCTTGCAGAATGTGGTTTTGCATTATCTTGCTGCAAAATTACCCCTTTTCGATTGACAAGCGCAGGACATTTGATTAACAATGCTTGATGTAGTCGCTCTAATTGTTCACAGTAGATGGCTGCTGTGATAGTCTTACCTTGTTCCATGAGTTCGTAATGAATAATTCCATGAATATCCACCAAACACACAACAGAACCTTTTGTGGATGAAGTCCATCTTTAGGTGTTGGAATTGGAGAAAGCCACTGTTTTTTGCGTTTATTATTCTTATACAGCACCCATTTTTCATCACCAGTTACAACTCGTTCCAAAAAGGGGTCATTTTGTTGTCTGGTCAACAATGAATTGCAAATCGCCTGTCCCTGTGCTTTATTGTTTTCATGCGGTACCCATACACCCTGTTTAAGAACCTTTCCACTCTTATGTAAGTGCTCTTGGACAGTTGACCATGATGAATTAAGTTTCTCTGTTAATTCTTGTATGGTTTGTTTTGGATCTGATTCAACGAGAGTCTTAAGAGCATCGTCATCTAGAGTAAGAGGTCTTCCAGATCGAGGACGATCAGAGAGATCAAAATTTTTTTTCTGCAAATCTCCTAAATCATCGCTGACATTTGTTAACCTTCAATATGTCTCCATAAGTTGAGCAAATGATTTTGGTAGCATTCTTTCCTTGGTGAAACAAAAACAGCATACAATGACGTAAATGGTGCTCTTCAACTTTAAAGTCTGCCATATTAAAAAAAATAATCTAAAATTAAAAAAAAGCAGATTTTTTAAATAGAAAAGTAATGCTAATATTTAAATAAAAATCGAATTTAATAATTTGTGTTATTTAAGAAAAAACAATCGGCTAAAAATTACCTATTAAAAATAAGTGATTACTTTTCAGTCCCCCTTATACATTCAAAAGGTCTGAACCCCCCCCCCCCCCTTATACATTCAAAAGTGTACATTTTTACCCCTTCGGCAGATACATAGCCTGCTCAGTGCCATTCATATCATTATCACGGTTGCATATCGTAGCTGAACTTCATACGTATTCTCGCTATTCCTCCCATGATAATCTAGTTTCTTGATTCTCTGCATTAGGTCTCGCCCTGTCGATAATTTTTTCAGGCTTCAGATGCCAAATCCATTTAAGTACAGGCCATCCTTCTTATAGAAGTCTTTTCTGGCATGAAACACGCTATACACATCCATTTCTTCTATACAGTCTGCTCATTGAACCAATTGCTATCATGGTCCTCTTTAACTTAGTATTGTGGTATCTTTGTAGCAGATCAACAATTTTTTACTCTCTCACTTTTCTTTCTTTCTTCTTCCAACAGACCTCTCTCATGCTATATTTGTTGCTACTTCAATCATTAGTTTCAATCATCTCTTTTTCTTTTCTGGTGTTCTGTTATGTTTGTCACATTTTTAATTTTTGTCTCTAGGAAGCTGGAAGTAATGACACTATTGGCAAGTGCAAATTTTGTGACTGAATCGCTGTACCATATTACTTCTTTTTCCCTATATTTTAATTGACTCATCTTGTTGTTGTTATTATTATTACTAAGTTTTCTTGTCCTCTAAGTTTCTTTAAACATTTCTCCACTTTGACAATTTCTCTGGTTAGTTTTCTAATAATTTCTTTTAATTGGGATATTTTCCATGTCAGATTATCCTGGGTGCATTAAAACTATCACTGATGCAACATATTTGCTCATCAGGACAAAGGTCTCACCGACAACTACATTATCTTGTGCTTTAGACACTGCCTTGTTGTAGTGCCATTTTAAAGACTATTAAAAACAAACAATATTTCTGCAGTTATGTTATTAAATGCACTAATACAATAAATCTGAAAACTACAATATACTATACAATACACCAATTAATTCAATCAATACACTAAGAAAACACTCAAAAAAAATTACGTCTTACAGGAACTTCATAACAGCAAGCCTTGAACCAGCTTATCTTTATCAGCATCTTGATGTCTGAAAAACTTCATTATTCTTAAGGTGTTGAGATAATCTTCTGATTGTTTTGTTCCTATTAATTTCTATTTTTTTAGTTATTATTGCCAAATCAACTTTTGTCTTCTTTAGATCTGCTGGGGACAATTCTAATTTTTCCTTTTATCCGTTTTTGGTAACCATTATCTGGTCTTGGGTCTTTATCCAAATGGGTTTATCCAAATAGTGTCAGTTTCAAAAGATTGCATGTATAAGTTAACTATGTATAGGTGGGGGGGGGGGTGAAAGTGCAGAGATCATTGCTACATCTTCAGGTTGTTTAAAGAGTTGATTATTCAATACCTCAATTTAAGATGATGTTTAAAGCATTTGCAAAAGTCAGGGAGTGGAATATTTTGGAAAAGAACTATGGTGTATCATCCACTGGAACATTATTTAAAAGAGATGACACATCAGAGCTCGCTAAGCAATCATTCAACTTCAGTTGAAGGTACTGTATAGCGGTTTTTCAGCATGTGGAGTTTGTTTTATGTAAGACAGTGTCTTGCTGATGTGCTTATTGAGTTTAGATGCCAGATGTTTAGCAAGACTTATCATCCACTGGAACATTATCGAAAAGTGATGACACATCAGAGCTAACTAAGCAATCATTCTCTTCCAGATGATGGTACTGTATAGTGGTTTTAAAGTGCGTGAAGTTTTTTTTTATGTAAGACAATGTCTTTCTTATCGAGTTTGGATGCTAAATGTATAGCAAGATTAGAGATGGGCAATTTGTGGCATCCATTAGGTGCATATTAAGGAAATTAAACAACAAAGAAAGAGATACAGCACAAATCAACATACTACAAGAGAAACAATGAATAGAACATTATAAGAATTTATGATATGACCCAAATTTAATAACACAAAATAATAATGAAGAAATCAGTACTATTATAGAACCAATAAAATTGGAAGAACTAAAAGAAGCAATAAAGGTATCAAAAAAAAAATAGGAAATCAGTGGATTAAATGGCATAAATACAGAGCTTTGGAAATATGGTGGAGAATATTAACATCACATATTCTTGAAATTAATAAATAACAGTTGGAGAAAATGTGAGGTTCCATCAGATTGGTTAAAAGTTAAGGTTATATCTATATTTAAGAAAGGAGACAGAGATGATTGTGAAAATTACAAAGGAATAAGTTTATTAAATACAGGTTACAAAATTTACAGTAAAATCCTGGATAAAAGACTTCTACTCTCAGAAGAACAAAATGGTTTCAGACATGGAAGATCATGTATAGACAGTATTTGTGTTAAAACAAATTATTGAAAAAAGATGAAAATTTAATTTAGAGACTCATATGACATTTATAGATTATGAGAAAGCTTTTGGTAAAATACATAAAGAAAAGATACAAAAATACAGTTAAGTAATAAATTAATAGAAGAGATTGAAATCAATCAGGGCCTCAGACAGGGACGTAACTTATCTCCAACTCTATTCATCTGATATTTTAATATCAGATTATTAAAATATGGAAAATAACAATAAAACAAGATATCTGCTCAGCCAGAAGAACTGTTATCAATAGAGTGCTGTATGCAGACATTCAGATTATATTACAACACAATGAAATGACCTTCAAAAATCAGTTTATTAATTAAATAAAATAGGCCAACAATACAATTTTAAAATTTCATAAAAGAAAACAAAAGTCATGGCATTTGAAGGCTGCATAATAACATATCTAAAAGATAAAGATATAGATGAAAAAATAAAGAAATTTCAGAAAATCTGTGGAACAGTTAAAAGGACACTGAATAAAAAAACAAGATGAGGAACTCAGCTAAAATTTTATAGAGTAATGGCCACTCCCACTCTACCATATGGTTCAGAAACTTGAACCGTTAAGAAGAAAAATGAAAGTAAAATACAAGCTGCAGAGGTGAGATTTTTAAGAGCAATTAAAAGATGCACAAAATTGGGCCATATAAGAAATTATGACATCAGAAAAGAATTAGATATTTACGACGTAAATGAAAAGATCAAGGAATATAAAGAGAAATGGAAAGAACATCTATTTAGGATGGAAAGATATTGGTTACCAAAAGAGGTGGATAGATATAGACCAAAGGGAAAGAGAGAGAGAGAGAGAGATAGGAAGACCAGCTGCAAGATGGGAAGATCAGTGAAGCCAGAACAGGCAAATGCCTAATCCTTGAAGAGAAGAAGAAGATGTAGGGGCATAATGTGGCACCAGATTTGTGGACCTTGGGTAGCCCATATAAATTATCACATGTAAACTTGCTGAATGTTTGGCAGCGAAGTTTTCCTATGATTTGCACTTAGCTACTTTTATACATAGCTTTTTTATATTTTTCTCTTTATTCTTTAAGGTTGTATAATATCTTTCACTTACCATTTTCCAGTAATTTCACAATTTTCATTTGTTTCCTGATGGAAACAGTTGGAGTTGAGGTTTAGTTGCCTGGCCACTAAGTAAGAGGGTGCATTTTAGAAAGGTGAGGATTGGAAAGCAGTTCAAAAGCCCAGTTGATTTCTATTCCTTTCAAGTTATGGAAAAGTCTTCTGCTAATTACTGAGCTTTGATTCCATAAGTGATGCTATATGTTACCTTCTTTTATTTGTCCTCTGCAGAGCATTCATTAAGTTAATTTTAAATATTTTAGGTGTAAATATATCCATGTTTTATTTCCCTTTTTTTGATAAATTATTTTTATTGAATTAATAAATGAGTAGTGGCCAAGATAAAAATTATGTGGCAATGCAACTATTACCTCTTCCTTTTCTGGGATACTCCCATCCCTTAACTTGCCAAGCATTGTTTAAGGGACTTCATGACATCCAAGAATGTTTCTGCTGACCTAGTTGTCTAAATGGATAGTGCCTCTGTTCTCCAGCGAGCAAGCTGTGTGGGTTGAAGTCCACTCTGAGGCATGGATGTTTGTGAATGCCAGTATGTTGTAGATGAATTTCATTTCCCACTATAAGACTGCCATTCTGATTATTGTAGGTGTGAAGTGGCTTGAAAATGTCCCCATCTTTCTTTGGTCATTCAGAGCAAAGTTTCTTTATCAAACTCAACCCACCCACAGTTATGTTGCAGTATTGGTTTACAACCATTTTGAGTGGCATTCACATAAATTAAAAAAAAAAAAAAATACATACACCCACTTCATCAGTCACATAATGAAGTGCAGGTAAATTGCTAAAGCATGCCCAAACCTTTACAAATTTATGCTGTCCATTTTAGAAAGTCCTGTGTCTATCAACCCAGTCATGTATTCTATTCATAACCAAACTGTGCACTATTTAACCACAAATTCCAATATATACAGACCTGTCTATAATTGAATATTTCACTATTTTGTTTTATCATCCCTTTTTGGACCCATCCTTTTGCAAGACTCATTAAACAACAAACTAAAGGCACAATTAACTGTTAGATTCCTTAAAATATTGGTGATTAGTCTTCAGGTTGGTTGAGTGGACAAGCATGCCTTCTCTCCAAACAACAGATGTTGCATTTGAATCTTGTAGTCTGCATTAATGTTTGTGAATGTCTTTAGGCAATAAATTACTTTCTTCTCCCATTGTGAGACCACCAGATTGCTTATTGGTTGATATGATACACCTTCATGTGATACACCTGTTCATAGTGGATGGAACCCTCAGTAATGATACTTGCCCTTTTCATTCTTATTCATTTTCTATGCTTTTCTTCCCACATTTTTCTCTCTACTTCTCCTGTGTCTTTTTTACTCTCCTGTCTTCCAGACCACATCACTTTGCTCTAACTTCACCATCACGTTTGCTGTGCAGCACAACCCATGGACATCCAGAAAGGGGATTCTTGTTGTCTTGCGGTACTTTTCCTTTGCTTTGGCAATATGGGTGGTTTCAGATGGCTCAGCCAGGATCATCTGTCTGGTGGACTTGCCTGCAAAGGTCAGTAGTGTTACAGGCAAATGCCTAATCCTTGAAGAGAACAAGAAGATATGCAAGGATGAAAAGGAGTTACAAAAAATTAAGACTGATCTAAGCATTCCCTGTCAGGATTTAAAGAGGTTATATACCACAAAAGAAGCAACATCAGTACCCTGAGGAGGCAACTGTGAAGAAAGTTGCAATTGGGACTTTAACCCAGATTGTCTCACCTTCTGACAACTATAACATCCCTGAACAGTGATATATTTAATGTCTCTTTGGAGTATATCAAAGAGAAAAATTAATATTGGCTCACTCTTGATGATATACCAAAAATGTTTCCATTAAGTGAATATTCTCTAGGTGGGGAGGAATAAATAATGGAACGTGAACTGCAAGGAATCAAAGACATGCCTCTGGATCCATTAATAGAATGGATATCTCCATTTCCCTGCACAAGAAGATAAAAACAATTAATATACCTTATTGGCTGTTTTTTCTGAGGAAGAAGAAATGAACACCGGATGTCCACATTCTTTAAACAGAAAGATTCCAAGGCCAGTGAAAAACAAGATCTCACAACATTGGAAGCCAGATACACCATCAAAAATAATAAAGATGCCAGAAGCCCAATGACAATCTGGCATTATGAAATGTAGCCATCAGTACAGGATAGACCTGTCCTCAGAGGAGTCATCCAACTCTTATTCAGATCTCTTATAACAGTATGCTGCATTTACTTACCTTCTGATGCAGATATCTCTCAGGATGACCTTGATGATATCGCATTGCAGTTACCATCCCCTTTACTTTTAAATGGGGGATTTAAATGGACACCACACTGCAGAATAGTGCCTGAATTAACATCAGAGGAAAAGTTGTAGAGTGTATGTTCAACAACAGTAATCTCTTCCTCTTGAACAGGAAGTAATATCCTCCTGCTCATCCTCCATTTTCCCACTATTTAAGTGGGGGAAACTGATGACAATGTATTCAGAGGTGATGCTTTTCCTCTGATATTTACATTTACTTTTTTGCATAGGCAACCACATACTATGTCACAGATATTGTGATGGAAAATCAAGCAAGCTGACCGACTCACCTTTTCTTCCTTAGCAGAATTCGATTCTGTAATGGTCAATGATGCAGTGAATCGTGTAATACACAAGCTGCCATAACCACATTTCCTAAAGCATCTAGTCAGTTTACACCTAAACAGTGGTGGAATGCTGATTGCACAGCAGCTAAGGTAACTCAGAACAAACATTGGTGTATCTTGTGAAGAGAAGATACTCTAAGATACTGCATGCTCGAATCAGTTTGAAATTGAGTAAGTCTATGCTTCTATGAGAGAGAGAACACTGCGATGATTAGGCCCCATTCACTCAAGCCATATGAATTGTAACTGGAGCATTTTGAACTTTACCAATCTATAGTCTCTGTGTCATGGCAAATTGAACCACCCGTGTCACTTTGGCATCATCAGCTGTCTCTGTTATCTTCATTATCCACAGTTTTCTTTAGTCCACTGCTGGAAATGCCTTTCCATACTTCTTCCATTTTGGCTGCTCTTGTGCATTTCTCCACTATACATGTCAATAACATCATTTTTTTATCTCATCATCGCATCTTACTGCTGGTCTACCTGGTTTCCAATACCAGTTCTTGGTATGCATTTTGTTTTCTTTGTCCATCTATGTCAGACATTCTCATGTTCTGCCCAGTGCCATTTGTTGCCTTTTATTACTGATGTAATGTTCATTACCTTCATTTGCTTCCTTATCCAATTATTTTTCTTTTTATCTAACTGTGTTTCTCCTAAAAAAAGCCATTTCATGTTTCATTGTGTTATCAGTGTCTCTGTTTTTTAGTCAAGCTCCATGTTTCACTGTTATGCAATTGTCATCAATCCTTATTTTTAAGCAGTTTCATAAATTGCATTTAAATATATCACTGTAATGAAAACTTTCCATGTCATTTGTAATGATTTGTTGTAGATATTTGTATAACCTCGCTATTTCAATCTGTTTTTATTTTGATTTGTTTTCATTCTGAAGTATTTTCACTGTACATTATTTTTGCTTTGTCCATATTTATTTGCAGGTCATTCTCCAAACTTAGGTCATTTAATTCAGTAATCATGTGATCTGATTCTTTTTAATGTTGCTGCTCTTGGTATGATATCATCAGCAAATCATACATTACTTAAGTATTCTTCAACATTCACTCCTCGTTTTTCTCAGTTCAGTTTTCTTATAGCATATTCAAAAGCTGGATTTGGTAAGATGTCATTTTGCCTCTTTACAAGGCCTTGATAAGATGTCACTTGGACTATTGTGCACAGGTCTGTTCTCCTGGTTTCCAGAGAGTGTTAAAAATGATAGGATTGTGGAATACTGATTATGAAGGCAGATTGAGAATTTGTAGACTGCAGACACAGGAGAAAGAGGAGGTGATATGATTGAAACTTACAAACTTCTGAAAGGGTCATACAAGATTTCAGTTGATGGAATTTTTCAATTTATAGAGGGTGGGGAAAGGACAGGAGGGCATACTTGGAAGCTAAGAATGAATGCCACTAAGAAGGGTATGAGTGCTAGATTTTTCTTTCAAAAGGTGGTGTGTGATTGGAATGGATTACCATTGGATGTTGTGAGTGCAAGCAGTGAATGAATTCAAGAATAAGTATGATAGCTGGTGCGTGTAGTACGTGGTCTCCCTCGATGAGTCCCTGACTCCCTGGAGGTCTCTCTTAATAATAAGATATTTTCTCCGTGTGACTCCTCTTTTTATTTGTTTCTCTTTCTTTTCCATTTAAATTTATTACTGCTGAACTTCTCTCATATATATGAGTTAATATAAATATTGTCTATTCTTATGTGTTTTAAAGCTTCTAGTATTTTTACATAGGTCTGTTGAGTAAAAAGCTTTTTTATAATCTATGAAAGCCAAAGAAATTGGTGTATTATTATTATGGGCAACTCCATGGAGATCTTACACTCATTGAGGAAATTTTCCTGCCCTGAGTGATTATGTTATATATATATATATATATATTTTTTTTTTATCTCATGTTATTATTATTGCACAGGCACCTCCATGGAGTCCTAAGACTTATTGTGAGAGAACCAAACTATAAACACAATATCTGTCATACCTCTTCTTGAAACCGTTAACAGTCAAAGTATTGCAAATGACTCAGGCAACCCATTCCATTCATTCACCACTCCAACCAAAAAATCTAGTCCTTACTTCCTCGCTAACCACACTCTTACCCAACTTCCAGGGATGATGACTTGTTCTGTTTCCTCTTGCCAAGTGTTGAAACATTTCCCTTGTATCAATCCTATAAAATCCTTTAAGTAACTTAAATGTTTCTATCATATTCTCCCTTTTTTGCCTATCAACCAACTTTTGCAGTCCACAAATCTTCAGTCTATCCTCATAGGGAGCATTCTACAGACCGCTCACCATCTTGGTCACTTGCCTCTGGATCCTCTCCACCACTTCCTCATTCCCAAGAAACCAGATGACCAGACTAGAGCACAGTAATCCAGATGTGGTTATATCAAGGCTTTGTAAAGAAGAATGATAACTCCTTTATCTCTGTTTGTTAATGTGTGTTCTTCAGTAACCAAGTTATACTGTGAGCCACCCTGGCTACTTTTGCATTGTTTCCCCCTAAACTTCAACTCTTTCTATCTATTACTAACCCCAAATTCCTGGCTTCATCAATTTCCTGGAATACGGTTTGCTCAATGTGGTACACATTTTGTAATCTTTGTATCCCAAAATGCATAACATTAAACTGACATAAGCCTATTTAAATCATCCTGCAAGCTCTGTACAACACCTTGATTAACTATTACCCCTATCCAACTTTGCATCATCAGCAAACAACTGAATATCTCCCTTCAAATATTTCCTATATCATTTATGTACAAATTAAACAGCAGTGGTCTAAGCACAGAGCCCTGTGGCACACCAGTAGTAACCTGCCTTCTCCTTGATTCTGCTCCTCCATATACTACTTTTTGGTATCTGTCCATGAGCTGCCCTTGTATTCATATCACCAGTTTCATATCCGTCTCTGTTGCTGTTTGTGTAATAGTTCCATGTGGTATCCTGTGCAAAATCCAGTAGTATCATCATGTTACCATTCCCTTTATCCAACCCAGCTGTCACCCTATTATAAAAAGTTAATAGATTACTAATTCATCACCTTCCCTTCATAGAGTTTCATATTCTTATCTGCCCATTCCTGAATTTTCTTTTTGACTAACTTTTTCAGTACTTTTACCACACTCCTGAAATACTGATTGGTCTATAACAGTGGTTCTTAACAGGTGTTCTGCGAACTGGTTACAAGTTCTGCTGGTGAAAGATGTCATATGGCATCTTTCAAAAACATTACCGGTAATATTAAAACCTGTAGCAGACCAAGTTGTAAAGATGGTAAATTACATTAAGTCAAGACCTTTAAAAGCACGCCTTTTTAAAAAACTTTGCATATCTATGGAAGCCAAGTATGAATCTTTGCTTTTGCACACTGAAATAAGATGGTTATCTAGAGGTAAAGTGCTATTCCAAATTTTAGAACTTAAGAATGAATTATTGGCCTTTTTTCAAAATGAAGGTACAGATGCTTTTGTAAAATGTCTTCAGAATGATATTTGGTGTGCTAAAATGGCATATTTAGCTGATATTTTTAATTACTTAAATAGCGTTAATACGAGTATCCAAGAGAAAAATAAAAACATTTTGACATCCACTGACAAATTGTCAGCTTTTCAAAAAAAACTCTCTCTCTGGAAAAACCGCATATCAGGAAAAAATACAATAGATATGTTTCCTTCTCCATAATAAAAATGTCGAGGGAATTATTTTCGTTATAACAGAACATTTAACAATATTGGAAGAAAAGATTTCAAGTTACTTTCCTTCCTTAAATACACACAATTATGACTGGATATGAAATCCATTTGGCACAGTTGATACATTGAATTGAGAATTTTTATTACAAGAAGAAGAACCTTGTCAATGGATCGTACACTAAAAATTAAATTCTCTGAAATAACTCTTGAGGAATTTTGGATTTTTGTCCAAGCCATTCGAATACCCAGCTCTCTCCACAAGGGCAGTGAAAATTTTGTTACAGTTTTCAACATCATATTTGTGTGAGCTCTGTTTCTCAATATTAATAACCAATATAAAAACTAAAAAGCGTGAAAGACTTACTAATATAGACAGTATCATATATTAGACCTGATATTGCTGAAATCTGCAAACGCTGACAAGCTCAAGTATTATAATTATTATTATTATTATCTGAGACCTCTGGGAAGTCAAAGACTCATTGAGGGAGGTTATAAATCACCCAACCAGCTATGATACCTTCCATTAAATTCATTCACACTAGATGCACTCGTTACTCCGAAGGGCAAATTATTCCACTCAGTCACTGCTCTCTGTGAGAAAAACCTAGCTCTTACCACTTTCTTGACTGTGAACAAACTTATCTTCCATGGATGCCCCGTGCTCTCTCTTCACCTTCCATATGACGAAAAATTTCATCATTTGAAATGCTATAACACCCATTCAAAAGTTTATAGACCATTATCATATCACCCCTCTTTCTCCTGTTAACCAGAGTCTGCAATCCACATACTCATAATCTGTCCTCATAATCTAAATCCCATAATCCGGATATAATCTTTGTAACTCTTCTTTGCACCCTCTCCACAGTTTCTTTATCCCCTTAGAACCCAGGAGACCAAATCTGTGCACAATAATCCAGGTCTGGTCTTATCAAAGCCTTATAAAGAGGCAAAATGACTTCCTTATCCTTACATTTCAAGATTTGCTTTAAAAATTATCCCATTAAAATAGGTTCCATTTTTATAAAAGGCAAGTCGATGCATATTTTTACTGTTAGTTTTATGATCCTAATGCTTTTGCCGTTCCCCAAATTTTTCTTCTTCTTCTTCTTATTATTATTATGGGCAGCTCCAAGGAGTCCTTAGACTCATCGACGGAGGCCCAACGTCATGTCAAGAACAACTATTCAGCATTCACACAGTATCTATCATACTTCACCTTGAACTCATTTACGGTCATAGCACCCACAACAGATTCTGGTAGCTTATTCCACTCATTTACCACTCTCCAAGTAAAAAACCTGGCTCTAACACCCTTGCTAACCACACTCTTACCAAGCTTCCATGGATGGTCCCTAGTCCTCCCACTACCAGTCCTATTCTCAAAAATATCTTCGGAATTAATCTTATAGAAACCCTTCAGTAATTTGAATGTCTCAATCATATCACCCCTTTTCTGCCTATCAATCAATTTCTGCAGCCCACAAATCTTCAACCTGTTCTCATAAGGTTCATTCCATAGACCTGCTATTATCTTGGTCACTTGTCTCTGGATCCTCTCCACCTCCCCATTGAGAAGAAACCCTGGCGCCCATATCTGGGCATGGTAGTCTAGATGGGGGTCTTATCAAGGCTCGATACAGAGGAACAATAACCTTTTTGTCTCTGCTCGTTAAAGTGTTTTTCAGCAACCAAGTGATTTGATGAGCTGATTTTGCCACTTTTCCGATGTGTCCCCTAAACTTCAACTCCCTATCCACCAACACTCCCAAATCCCTGGCCTCGTCAATCTCCTGGAGTACAGTTCCACCAATGTGATATACTGCTGCTAATCTTTTCACCCCAAAATGCAAAACCTTACATTTTTCCACATTAAATTGACATCCATTCTCCTTAGCCCAGTCCTCCAAACTATTCAAATCATCCTGCAAAATTTTGACATCCTGAGCATTCACTATTGCTCTACCTAACTTTGCATCATCCGCAAACAGATGAACAGGTCCTCTCAGATCCTTTCCTATATCGTTAATGAACAAATTAAACAGTAGTGATCCAAGAACAGAACCCTGCAGCACACCACTAGTCACAGGCTGTCTTTTGGACTCTACTCCTGAATAAACCACTCTCTGATATCTCTCCATCAACCACCCTCCTGTCCATCTCACCATCCCTGTATCCATTTTCATATGCTGCAGTTAACTGATTAGAATTCCATGTGGTATCCTATCAAAGGCTTTAGCAAGGTCCATTAGAATTACTGTAAACCCGTTACCCTTATCCAGTTCAGCCGTCACTTTGTTATAAAACGTGAGCAATTTACTGAGGCATTATCTACCCTTCACAAAATCATGCTGTCCCCCAAACAGTATCCCATTTTGATCTATCCAATCTTGTATTTTCCTCTTGACTATTTTCTCCAAGACTTTGACAACAATTCCTGATATGCTGATCGGCTGGTAATTTTCAACAGCAGTCTTGGAACCTCCTTTATGCAGTGGAACTGTTTTTCCCTCTTTCCACCCCCTTGGAACTAACCTAGACCCGAGACTCAAATTAAACAAAATGGTCAAGGGCACTGATAATTCTTTAGCCGCTTCTCGTACAAAATGAGCTGGTATACCATCCAATCCCACAGATGTATTCACCTCCACTTCATTCACCACAATTCCCGTATAAGCTGTTGGTTCTTCCATTTCTGCAATCTCACCACCTGGATGATATACTCTTGCAACGTGCTCACTCAGTAATTCTTCTATATCAACTGATTCGGTTACCTCCCTGCCATTGGCATTCTTTATACATTTTTCTTTTACTTGCAACATATCGAAAAAACTGTTTGGAATTCTCTTTAGCCTGCATGGCTAATGTTCTTTCATAATCCACTTTTGCTTTTCTTACCACACTTGTTACCCTTCTGGCCTTTGCTTTATACCGTTCATGTGCCTACAGGTCACCTTTCTCCTTAAATTCCCTCCACAGTTGTTTCTTTTTTTGCAGCTTAAGCTTAATGGTGTTATTCATCCATTTAATCCCTACTTGATTTATTATTCGGACTCTAAGTATACAGTCAGCCATTGCCTCCTGCAAACACTTCTTAACCGCCTCCCATGCACTATCAACATCCAGTCCTTGCAGTTTTACATGCGATGGCACTGAAACTCCTAAGCTTGTCATACTTACCAGCCAGATAATTCCACACGTACCCAATAATTAAAACTGTTCCGTGACTTCGAAAAGGTTAAGAACCACTGGTCTATAATTTGCTACCACAGACTTAGAGCCTCCTTTATGCAAGGAAATTATTTTACTCTCCTTCCAATCATTTCGGACTTTTCCAGAGCTGAGACTTAAATTAAACAACCTAGTAAAAGGCATTGCCAATTCCCCTGCACATTATCTTAAAATGATAGCCAATATCCCATCTAATCCCACAGCTGTATTTGCATTCAGATTCTGCAATACCCTAAGTACTTCTAATTCATAACCTGTGTTCTCACATCAGTCTCTGTCACCTCTGACAGCATCTTCACTTAGATGATATACCCTTGCAAAATGGTCATTCAGTAGCTTAACTTTTTCTGCCTCTGTTTCATCTGCACTCATTATAGTTATCCTTCCATAGTTATTCTTCCTCATACTTGCCACATAATGGAAACACTCTCTGGGATTCTTTTTTACATCTTGAGCTAATTTCTTTTCATAATCTGATTTTGCCTTCCTTACCATGCTGGTCATGAGTTTGCAGCTCGTGCTTAATGATATTATGCATATATCTATCTTCTTTACCAATTTACCCTCCTGACCTTGGGTATGAAATGTGATGTTGCTTCCTCCAGATATCCTCATGCATTGCGAACATCCTTCCTAAATAATCTCGGATATTGTATGTTATATTATAGATATATTATCCCATAGCTTATATATTATAGAATATATTATATATATATATATATATATTTTTTTTTTTTTCCATTACTTGATGTATTGTTATACAAACACTTCATGGAGTCAAGACTTTTCAAAGGAAGAGATGTACGAGGGGTGGGGGGAGGGAACTGAAAAGTTCTGATAAACACCTAGAACAAAAAATTATATTAAAACAACTGATATAACCACAAGAAAGAACATACTAGTAGCATAGTTATGAAGGTAACTTATTTGTGCAAGATGGGTGCCGTGCTTGCTCACAGCAGATCAAAAACGCACTCGCATGAAAATCTCTGAACAGTGCTTGGAGCATTTTAATAAGAATAATTTATCTTGTGGTTATATCAGTTGCTTTAATATCATTTTTGTTCTAGGTGTTTATCAGAACTTTCCAGTCCCCCTGCCTTGAGGGTCGTGGTTACTGCTGCTTGAACGTTTTCAGTGGTGTCGTATCGCTTTCCTTTCATCGGCAAATGAAGTGGGAGAGAAAGAAGTCACAGGGTGCTAAATCAGGTGAATATGGCGAGTGATCCAACACACAAACTTGGTTTTTGCTCAAAAATTCTCACAATGTTCGAACGATGAGATGGTGCATTATCGTGCAAAAGTGACCAGCTGCCTGCATAACAATATTCATGCCGCACGCAATGAATTCTTGCTATCAATCGCCTCAAAACTTCAAGATAAAACTCACCATTGACTGTTTGGCCAGGCAGAACGAATACCCTTGGAATCATAGAAGCAAATCAGCATTGTCTTTACTTTTGACTTCTCCAAGCGACTTTTTTTCGGATGCCCCTCTTCTGGTGGTCTCCACTCAGCACTCTGACGCTTTGTTTCGGGCTCATACTCAAAACACCACGTTTCATCACCAGTAATGGTCGTTTCAAGGAAGTGAGTCCTTACGAGGTTTTAATGAGTTCCTGTTCAATTCAATACATTTTTTAGTTGTTGTTCAACTTTTGGGGAACAAATCTCAAATTCAATTTACAAAGGCTCAAACTCTCAGTCAAAATGTTGTGCACAGTTGATTTTGGAATCCCCAATTCATTTTCAATTAATCTTACGCCCGATTTCGGGTTTTATACTTTTTGGATGTTAACTTCACTCAGTCAAGTTTTTGGACGTCCCGGCTTTTCGTCGTCCTCAAGCGTCTCACGACCACTTTGAAACCACTCGTAAACTTGAGTATGAGATAAGCATTCATCACTGTATGCTTTTTGAAGCATTTGATGTGTTTCGGTAAAACTTTTACCAAGTTTAACACAAAAGTCAATCGCAGCTCTGTTTGAAACTCATTTTCTGACCGTTCGTCAAAACACACACTGTCACTCTTGGCACTATAACTCGGCTTCTAATGAAACAAATGTCATAAACAGTTGACACAACACTAATGAAGTTGCCACTTTTGACAAGAAAAATATACAACAGGTGGCGCTGCTGGTTTCTTCTATTTTTCAAAAAGTTCAGTTTCTTTTTGGACAGAGGGTGTAGTACAGTTTCACAATTTCCTTTGTATAGACATTCTAAGAGATTATTACTTTTATGGAGAACCTTACCTTAATTTTCTTCCAAAGGATTCAGTGTCTGTTAGTGATACCATGTTCCTCAAGTATAGATTTTCTTAGCTCTTGGAACTTAATGTAGTATCGATGTTCATCACAATGCACAGCTGCAAATCTACCTGTTTGGCCAAAATACGATAATCTAGACTGGCAAGGAATTTGATACACTCCAGGGTATGGCAAAGGCAGAAGCTTATCTTTAGCTGAGCCTAGATAAACATAAGTTAAATCCATATTATGTTTGACTATGTATACAGTGTATTATTCAGTACATCATTCAAAATAGAGATGAGCTGGACAGTCACAAGATACAACAACACAAGATGGCCTAAACTCTTAAGAGAATAGAGATCTATAAATAGCAGTGGGCAAGCAAGAAGATCAAAGAAAAGTTTGCAAAATAATCCACTCGACTGCAGCAAGGTTTGCTTTGCAGCAGTGGACTGATCCCCATGTTGGAGCAAGAGACTAGATGATCTCATTGTTGGTTTGATTGAATGCACCAAAATAAATTTCATTACCACAGTTATTTACATGCCTGCAAATATTTTATCATTTGATTGTATTGCCTAAAGTTTCTTTCATCAATTTCTGAAACCCTTTGGGTCATCTGTTATTATTTCCAGAAAATTCTGTATCAATTGATGTCACATAGGAAATAATCTGCATTATGAATATGAACCTTTTTATAGTTGTTGAATAATAAAGACATCAGGAGAAAATTAGGAATGGCTAAAACAACAGTTGGAGACTTGTCTAAAATCTGGAAGGATGGATCTATCTCCATGGAAACAAAGTTGAAGATTTTGGATGCAGTTGTTTTTCCAACAGTGACATACAGATGTAAAACTTGGAACCTAAAGAAGTCAAGTAAGATAAGGATAGCTGCTTTTGAGAAGTGGCGTTACAGAAGGCTGTTGTGGATATCATATACTGAAAGGCGAACAAATGAATGGGTGTTAAAAAAGATCAGTAGAACTTTAAGGCTCCTTAAGGATATTGACAGAAAAAAGTCAAAATATTCTGGACACATTGAAAGGATGGAAGGAGGACCTCTCTGAGCAGTAACAGAAGGTAATATTCCTGGAAAAAGAGGAAGGGTTAAACCCTCAATGAGATGGATGGTGTGTGTGTGTGTGTGTGTGTGTGTGTGTGTATATATAGAGTGACTGATCTTTAGAGAGTTGAAACCTCCAGAAAAGCCTACAACAGGACTACATGGCGAGGCCTGGTGTGGCACATCACCAAGCATTGGAGTGACCATCTGGCATCTGTGGATGCCCAGTGAACAGATGATGAATAACGAGCAGGTTGTAGCACTCATAAAATATAAAACGTAAAGTTAACTTTAGTTTTTTTTTTTTTTTTTTTTTTTTTTTTTTCATTCCTGGAAAATAAATTAATTAAATGAAATTTGGCATTTAATTTAGTAGTATTGCTGATAATCAGTTTTCATTTTCTAAACATCTCTGTTATGATACTAAGGCCTTTAAGGGATAATTTATCTAGATTATTATTTAAAATTTTTTTCTCATTCTAGTGATCCTCCCCTATCAGAAGATGATCTTCCATCAGGAGAGTGGCTTTGTCATCGTTGTAAAATATCTCCTCAAGTATGTATTAATTTTTGTTATTTGTTAAAATAAATAATTTAACATGTTCATAAATTTGTAATCATATAATGAAGAGTGAAATTGAGTTTTTTTTTTTTTTTTATTTAATGGTTTTTAATGAAATTATTTTTTTACTGGGAATATTTAATGATCAGAAGGCTTAACATTCAGCCTTCAGTAGTCACACTGTTGTGTTCCAGCCTTTAGTGACATTGCCTTGAGCATTGATTGGTCCATTAGTAACAGAATTTCTTTCTTAGAGAACAATGTGAATATGAAGCAGGATTACACTGTAGGAAATATTTTGAAAATATACAATTTTCTTTTTTGTTGGCAATATTTACATCATCTTTCGTAACAATTATCTTCACTGATATGAATACGTAATACCCCATTTATTGGGTCAAGATAAAGTAAAGCTAATGCCTCCAATAAAAGAAATCACACCAGGGATTCAGACAGTAAGTAGTAGCTGCATATTGGACTCGAGTTCTTTTTTTTGCAAATGCCATAATTTTTCAGTGTGTACAATTAATGGGTAACCAGATATTGATGGCCCAACACAATTAGCTTTATTACTAGCTTCCTGTCATTAATTTTCTTTCATTTGGTCTTTTGTCAGTTTTCTAATTTGATCAGCTCTTGCTATTCTTTCTTCTAAAGCAGTTCTTACTGCATAATTTCATCTGTATCTTGAACTGTTTGTGAACATTCCATTTCATATTAGTTGTGTTTACACATTCTTGGATATTCTACCATTCAGTGCTATATGTTCATCTTCATAATATTTTTCAGAAATCTCCTATCTGTGATCCCCAGTCTTTCATCATTTATTTTATTTCTAATCCAGCTACCCGACTCCATATAATAAAAATCAGTTTAAACACTGTCTTATGTGCCTCTATTTTCATCATTCCATCATGAAAATAGATTTTCTTGGATCACTGAGGAATTTGTTTTATGGTTGATATTTTTGTCTTATCTTTTCATCAAGGCCATGATGTTGAAATAAAGTTCCTTCATTGTACTAATGTCATATAAGCACACACACCAAAAAAGGAGTAACGCAATTACTTTTGTTGCCACAAATTATTACTTCTATAAACTCAAAGTAACAAAATTGCTTTCGAGCATGTTTTGGCAACAGAGAAAAGTCTATGAACAAGCCAATTGTTTAATACTTTTTCTATCACTTCATTTCTCTAAAAAAGCCATTAAATCAAGTATAACCAATTCCATTGTAAACATTTTTTTATATGTGTATCCAGGGCTAGAAAAATCCACTTGCCACAGTTATCAGAAATGTGGTGAGTGAATTTTCATCCTCATTCTAAATGCACTCAAAATATATTATTTTCTTCACACAATTTACACATTTTACATTTTAAAATATCTCATTCATCACTGTCAAGTTATTTGATCATAGGTGACTGTCAACAAATTTATTCAAGAAGTTTTAGTTCTAACTCTATGGAAATAAAGTTTCTTGATCTGAAATCTTTAATTTGAACACTACTGCATTTCTTTTTAAAGAATCACTTAAAAAAAAAAAATTAGTTCCTGAGTTTTTCTAAAAGTCAGGGCCTAAACCAGTCATCTTCTCTTTCTTCTGTCCTTTTATCTATCTAAGATTCAGAACTGTATTTTCTTTCTATATGACTATAAAAAAACAATCATTAAAAACTCAACCTGCTGCATCTTTTTCACCTCAAATAGCTGTCCTGTTGTCATTGTCATAACATAACATTTGATAATTGAAAAACTACACTTTTTTTTTGTTCTCCATGGAAGACCTCATAAATTTCCACTGTTGAGTTCCAAAAAATTCCCCTAATTTCTCTCAATCTCACTCCATGCAATGCTCCCATATGCATCATATTTCCAGTTTTCGTTTCAATCATTTATGCAAGAAAAATAAACTGCCATTTTTGTGTTATCATTACAGCACTTACATGAAAATAGTAAATATTGTGCACTTCAAGGAAATCAATTTACCGCAATCCCTCAATTAATGCGGCCCCGAGTAGTGCATTTTCGATTAGTGCATCATTTTTTTTTCGATACCCAAATTCGATTAGTGCGCCTATATACATCTTAAAAATAAATGTTACAGATTTTAAAAATTTTCGATCTATACATTTTTTATGGCTAACTATTTTAAAAAATCACTCACCAGGATGAAATAATTTAGTTACCAATTTGAAACATTTTACAAAGTTATTTTGTAATGGCACACTACACTATTTCCATGTACACTACATTCCAAATTTACTGCCAAAATTTATGTCGTCTGCTTTACATAGTATTTTGCTGATCATATCTCATGCAATTGTTTTCCTTACTTTTATTTTAAATTATTTTCCTAATCATGAGTAAAAGAATTAGTGAGCAAGAAATAGAAATATGAAGTGTGATTCGAAAAGTAATCTGATTGGAAGAAAAACTTGAAATAATAAAGAAAAATGAACAAGGCGAGTCCAGAGCAAAGATAGGACAAGAACACAAAAATGGGTGAATCAACTGCTGAATACAAAGAGAAAGGTAATGCTTCAAGTTCATCATGCATGCACTTGAAATCAAAGTATTATAATGATTGAATTTGAGAGACTTCTTTTTACATGGATCGAAGATTGTAACCAAAAACGGATCCTGCTAAACACTGGCCTTATTAAATCAAAAGCATTGTCTCTTTGTAACCTGGAAAGAAAGGGCTATCAATGATGGAAAAGAAGAAGAATTCTATGTTAGTGCTGGGTGATTTGAGTGTTTCAAAAAGAGAAATAGCCTACATAATGTTCTAATCACAGACGAAACTGCAAGTGCAGATAAGGAGATATCCAGAGATTTTGAAGAAAATTGTGTAAGAAGGGGACTATTGTGATCAGCAAATATTTATTGTTGATGAAACCGGCCTTTTTTTTTGGAAGTGAATGCCTTCCAAGACTTTTCTAGCCAAATCAGAGAAATCTCAGCCTGGTTATAAAGTCGCAAAGTCGAATGAAATTACTGCTAGCAACATGCGAGCCATTTGGAAGCATATTCTTCCACACTGTGCAAATGATTCTAGAGGCTTTTCAAATGAATCTAAGTTAATTAAATCTCATTCTGAGAAGTTGAGTGATTCCGACCTGCTAAATTTAGATCAGACCGGAAAGATCCTGAAGAATATGAAGAAAATTTAATCACTGGCAAGAGGTTTGACAGAAACAATTTGAAAATAGTTTTCGTACAATCGAAGTTTTTAAGCAGCAATGCTTAGTGGCTGACAATGATGAAGAGAGAAGCAGTAAAATTTGCAGAAGTAGTAGAAGAGGCAATAGTGCCATACTGTCAGTTGTATGAAAAAAAGAAACAGAATGCCCGCCAAACTACATTAGCTGAATTCTTTGTTAAGAAGCAGAATAATAAATTTATATTCTGAATATGTTTTATTGTCTTTCAGCTTCATTGTTTTCCTTTAACTAGGCCCTGAGACATACCCTAATTCTTGTATAAAATAATTAAGGATCAAAAAAGAAATCTGAGGAACGAATTATACATTTTCTCATAAGTTATTATATTCAATTAGCGCGTTTTCGATTAATGTGCCTGTTTTAAAGAACTCATTAGGTGCATTAATCGAGGGATTGCTGTATATGTATTTTTATTTATATGTATTCATATCATGAATACATATAAATTAAAATCAGTTATCACTTCCAGTAAATAAATTTTATAATTTAGTTCAATATTAACCTTACACACACACACACACACACACACATATATATATATATATATATATATATATATATATATACACACACACACAGTACACACTACAACTAATAGGCAATAATTTAAAATTGTATAATTAAATATTAAATACAGTTAATAATTATATAATTTAATATAAAATTATACAAGGGGTAGTGCAAAGACCAATGTATCCAACTATTGACCAATCAGTATCTTAGGAGTAGTGGTGAAGATTTTGAAAAAAATTGGTTAGGGCTCGCATTGACAGTTAATCTCTACTTTGCAATGAACAGCATGGATTACTAAGGGAAGATCATGTTTTAGCAACTTTCTCACATTCTATAATCATGTTACCAATGAACTAGACAAGGGAAATAGATACACCATTATACTTTTGAATTTTGCTAAGGCTTTTGACAGAATACAGCATGGAAGACTGTTTCATAAATTGGAGAACATGAGGTTGGATTATAAAATATTAGCATGGATAAGAGGATGGCTGACTGATAGATATAAAAAAAAAAGTGGCATACGGGGGGATCTGAGTCTGCAAGATTTAAGGTAACAAATGGTGTACCACAAGGATCAGTCCTTGGTCCTCTGTTATTCAATCTGTACATTAATGATATTGAGAAGGATCTGACAGGCAACATACAGCTATTTGCTGATGAAGCAAAGATGTTAGGGGTAATCAAGAATGTTGTTGATATGGAGTACTTGTAGAACGATTTTATTTGTACTTGTAGAACGATTTATTTGTAACGTTCAGATCTAAGTCCATCCTATGATGGACTTAGATCTGAACGTTACAAAGAGTCAAATGGCCAAAACATCCAATATAGGTAATGTATGGCAGCCGTTGTCAGAGGTTAAACATCTTGAAACGATGGTTTCTATCCCACTTAGTAAAAATAAATTGGGTAAATATTTGAAAACAACATTTGACAACTCAAGTGACAGTGTTATAGATGACTTGGTATCATTAAAGGATAAGGAGTCAGACTTGCCAAATGAGTATGGTCATCTAAATCAACATTCAAGTGGCATTGATCTGGTTGCTGAAGGCCATCTGTCATTGTCTCTTTCAGTTTCTGATTCTTCAGCTAATTCTCACCTTCCAATCAAAATCTTGGGTAGTGATGATGACAATCCTTTCATCAATTGAGATGAATGTGTGCATTCCAGTGTATTGTCCCATTCAGTTTCTGGTGCTACAGTTAATTCTCACCTGCCAATCAAAATCTTGGGTAGTGATGACATCAATCCTTTATTATAATAACAAGGATAATAACATCTATCCTTGCCTAATACATATCCATTCAGTCTGAACTACTCCCCCCCCCCCCTCCTGATCTATTCGATTTCTATGCTGATTATCCCCATATATACATACATTCATTCAGCACCACTTCAAACATCCACTCTCACTATACTGTGTCCACCTGGGCTTCCCCATTTCTTTGTTCCTCTTGCATTCCTATTTCTCTTCATCTCTCACACTACTACTGTTTTCATTGCTAAGCACTTCAGTGCTACTCCTGTACTACTCTGCTGATCTTTCACTTCACCTCTTACTTCTGATCTCATGCTTACATCATGTGCTGCACTTCCATGTGGCAATAATTTCTCCAATTCACTCACTCCAAAGCCTTGTACTTCCACAAACTGCACTCTTCTCCCTTTGCAGAGCTCTGTCAGCATACCATTCATGATTCTAGCCCTCTGTCTCAACTCATCATTGTCATACTTCAGCAACACACTGACATACTTTCCCACTATTGTGGTGGTTGTGGGAACAAATGATTTAAATGGACATAAGGAGTTTTTTTTATTGAGAATAGTGAAAAATAACAAACTTGCTTGTTTCCTTCTCATATCCAAAGCCTGAATTATCTTGCTCATTATTCTGCATGGATAGCAGACCATATGGGCTCTCTCATTAACTCATCCTTTAACATTGGCTCCTTACATTGCTATTCTTGAACCATTTATCACCTCTTTTTCTCTCTTTTTTGTTCTTTCTTCTTTCATTTGATTGGTTTGCACTCTTTCATTTGTTTCCACTAAACTTCTAATATTACTCTGTATATTCCTCTTTTCATTTTGAATAACTCTTTCTTTAAATCTTACATTTCAGCAATTTCACTCTGTCTCTTGCATAGCCTTGCTACCTCTCATTCTGCCGCACTGTACTTCCGTTTCATCATTCCTATTTCATTTTGCTTCCATATCACTTTGGTTTCTTCATTCCTGCATTCTTTCACTCCCTCAGCTGTTTTGTATTCGCTAACTTGTAGTCTAACAAAATATTGCACTTTCTACAAATTTCTAGTTTGATCATAATTCTCAACCATTTGTTGAGCTGGTGTGGAGACATCTTTCCATATATGTGTTGAATTCATATAGACTTCTAATGATGTGGCCTGCCTCTTTTTTTGATAGAACATTTTAAAATGAAAGCTTATCCTTTTCAGTTTCCAGAGTAAATTTAACATGGCAGTTTTAGGAATTGAAATGTTAAACTATCATCATTATACATATGGTTTTAAGGTAACTTGGGAATGAACTTCATATTTTTCCATGTATGAATCGTCAGCAGGAGTAGAAATGAAACTTTGATTGCTAGAAATATGATTTAGCAGTAAGCTCCCCACTGTTGATTTTGAAGTGATTGAAGGTTGGAAAAGATTTGTGAGGTCAGGAGGGGTTGAGAGCTTCAAGGATACTGATGGATTCTTCACTTAGTGTTTATGAATAATGACAGCACATCTAAACTCACAAAAGTATATGATGGGCTGGTTTGAATGTCTGATAATCTCTACAAAATGAGTTGAGTTTTTCTTGAAGGAGTTTGAGTGCCTGATATGAATCTTGAGAAGCTTGGATAAATGTTTAGAGAGATGGTGGTGGTGGAGGGAGGAAAGAGCAGAACTTATCAGACGAAGTGGCTGTTAGTTAATAGACAGCAGAACAAGTACAAGTTTATTTTATTATTTTTACTTCACATCACTATCCCATAATTTACATCTTGTATCTAGTTTTGATTTAGCTTTGGTGTCCTTCTGGATCTAGCTCTCCTAGTGACTCTTCCCATAATGTTTTGCATTTGTGATACTGAGGCTCTCCTGCAGAACTGTTATACCCTTGAAATGGAGATTGGGTCCCTATTGCGTGCATCATGCAAAACATACATGATGCATGCATCAAAAGATGTACAATGCATGACATCTTTTGATTAGGAAGCATATGATTAGGAGGAAAGGGATAGAAACTGGCAGTTTTGATGTGGGAACCAAACAGTAGACCTCTTCTGATCTCAAGACGGTGGTATGTGATCAGAATGCTGAGTCATCCACTGCCCAGATGATTATCAACAGGCTGAGAGATGAAAGATTAGCAAAAAATAATCATAATAAAATTTAGACAAAAAATGGCAGGAGAAGACACAGAGAATGACCAAGTTATAGGTCTGATGTAGTTAGAGGTTCCTTTAAAACATTGCAGATGTGATCGATTATTATACTTTGATTCTGCAATGGAGACAAATTTGGGAAAAAAAGCTGTTGATAGTCCTCTAATAGTAATTCTTAGACTGTCATAATATGTGGTAAAACACCATCACAACTTATTATTGGAGATTTGAAGTGGCCGATGCCATTTCTAGAGTGTGGGCTTCAGCACCTGTTTCTTATGTGAGGACCTTTTACGATTCGATGCCAAACATACTGTGGAAATGCAGCATCTCTGCTATTCAAGAGTATACCCGATGGTTGTTTCAGTAAGAAATACATATTAATAGAATTGTGAATAGACATATTAATTAAAATTATAATAATGGAATTAACTCGTGTAAAATATTATTTCTTAGTAGAATTTTCGCCAGTATCACAGGCATCTTCAGTACATGTATAAAGCTAATTAAACAATAACTGACAATTCCAAAAGGCACCAAGTAGCTAATGTAAGATAACTAAAAAAGGTCAATAAATTTCCTAACTTATTTGGAAAAAAAAAAAAGGTAAACACACACACACACACACACACACACACACACACACACACACACACACACACACACACACACACACACACAATTAAAAAACTTAGGAAAGATTAGCTGATTTATAAAATAAACTATTGGATCTGTTTAAGTTAGAAGAGTGAAGTAAAGTTTCACGTTTCTTTATAAAGCTGTTCCATGAGGAACCGACTTTTGTGAAGGACTCTTGTCTTGTTCCAGTGAACTCTGTCTAGTGTTGATGGCATGTTCTGCAAGTCCAGACTGTTCAGGTTCAAGGTATTGAATATAAGACTGGTGTTCTTCTAGCTGAATAAAAGCAGATCTCCTTGTTTGTCTGAAATAAGATAACCCACATGAGCAAGGAATCTGGTAGACACCTGGATAACTGAGATGTGGAAGCTTGTCCTTTTGGAGAAGTGAGAAAGGTGGAGATTTTCTGATTGGTCAAAAGGCAACAAAAATATTTAGTAGTTTTAAAACTTTTGCTATGCATTCACTAATGCCTTGCACATAAGGGATAGGAATACGAGTTATTGCTTCTGTATTTGAAGAGGAAGATATATCAAAACTAGCTCTTTTGATGAAGGAATTCTTATATCCATTAGATAAAAAGGAGAAAATAATATTTTATGTGAGTTAATTCCGTTATTATAATTTTAATTAACACCCGATAGTTAATATACAAAATTAAATTTTATGGTAATTCAGGGACTGCATTTCTTACTCTGCTAGGTAATGCTTGGATGGCATTTGAGTAGTGATTCACTATGCAAGCCATTTGGGCTTGCATAGTGAATGTGTTGTCTTTACAACCTGTATATTTTCTTTGTATGAGTGGCATGCCCAAGAATCTGCTATTGTCTTTGTATAACTATACCAACACCACACACACACACACACACACACACACACACACACACACACACACACACACGCTCGCGCGCGCGTGTATATATATATATATATTTGGAGTATTCTAAATATATATTTTTTTTTTATCCTATAGTTCTCTGTAGATAATGAAAATCATCCTAAAGATATTCACATGCTGCAGTGGTATTTGAATTCACAGCATGCAGGATATAAAGTAGAAACTGTGCACTTGAGAACAAGGCTAGAAAATTATGAAGATTATTATATACTGTAAAATTTTATTATCCTTTTGTGTCTATTTCTATTGTCTTGTCCTTTTTCTATGTCGCCATTGTAAAATTTAATTTCTCCTTTATTTATCTTACGTATTGTTCTCTTTAAATCTTAATTACACTTATATTGCACTTGTTCTGTGCTCTTAGTAAAATCCTTCTCTAGTAAGACTTTATTCTCATAACTTGTATATTTCTCTTGGCCGATCTTTACATATAAGAATGATGCTAGCGGTTTGGGGGACAAAGGGAATATTAATGGTTGATGCCAACTTCCTTGTCTCTACGCTGGTTCTAATTCCTTTTTCGGATTCAGGGAAAATTTATTTTTTACTGCGTCACCCCGAATCCTAGATTTACAAAGAATGTAGAATCAAGGAACCAGAAACAGTTTAGCTTACAATCTTATATTACTATAGGTTACGTTTGCAGTCATAGCCTCACCATAAATTAATCTCCCGCCGTGGTCCGTATTTTATGAGCAAGTGCAACAGAGAAGAAAATCAGGCAAGTCATCAGTTAAACAAAAAGAACAAAGCATTTAATTTAATTGATACATATTACACATTATGAATACACTCTGATTAAGTAATCTGCAATTGCTAATGAATGATCACTAATTTCACATTCTCTATTTCTGTCTTAGCATGTATGACAAAGAACTTCATTTATGATTTACGACTTATATTTGAAAGATCACACTTATTCATCAATATTAAAGACATTTGTTAACTGAATTACTAATGTAGCTCCACGTGCTCTCATACAATTTCTCTCACAAAATTCTCATAACTTATTCAATCATTAAAAGACACTATTCCTAGGCTCTACATGCTCTCGTACAATTTCTTTCACAAAATACTCATAATATACTCTATCATTAAAAGAAACAATCTCTAGAGTCCTTCCTAAAATTTACAAATATCCTTTTAGTACACATTTACATAAAAAAACTAGACTGTACATTACCAATTGCTGGGGAAACTATTTGGCCACCTCACATATCTCGTCAGGACAAATACTTTTGACTCGCGTTCCTTCTGCTTTTTCTGAGTCATTCTTCAAGGGTTCGATCTGCACATACTTCTGCCTCCAAAAATAAGTAGACGTTATTCTTTGGTGAACTGGCTCAACGTCGTAATGAAATCTCCATAAGATTATGGAGATTGCTTAAATCTCCATAAGCATCGGAGAGGTTCCTCAGTCATTATCTCGAATCCGCGGGGAACGAGGGGATGCCATGAGGAGGCTCCACACACCACAGCAAGACTGTATGAGACCCAGAGCGTAAGAGAACACAAGCCTAAGAGTAAAAAGCCTTTTTTCTGGTGCTGCACAACTTTTTAAATTGCGTGCCGCACGTTAACACTACGGCATCGATTTCTCCTCCCAGTTTTTTAGCGTCACTTCACGTCACCCAGTATTGAGCGCCACACACGGAATCCTTAGCGTGATTCTCGGAATGCATGGGGGGGGGGGGGAAACTACTTGCTTACGAAAAGGGTGCACCTGTACTCTTTGTTACATGTGTTTTGATTCAGCCACCTTTTATTTAATGGGATTATCTCTTTCTCCCAGCAATTTATAAGTACTTACACTTAAGCAGTAAGATTTAAGCAATTTAGCAATTCATAATACTTTATATTATAACAAAATAAATGAAAGATTCTCAGTTTAGTAATATTTTAGTAATTTACAAGAGTTTAGTATATTCTGATATATCAATAATTTATTCAAAATATAACCCCATGTTAAGTCTGAAGGAAACGTAAATTAATCCAATTTTAGTTTCATTCAGAACTTAACAATACGATATAGAGAAAGACAACATTAGTTATTTTCTTAAAAAGTTTTGAATAACAGTAACTCTTTGTATTTTAGTTTATGAAATATTTCTGATAGGTTGAAGATGATAGTTCTTCTACTGGCAGTTGTCATAGTCGTCATAGCAGTAGTAAAAGTTGTCAGAAGGTGGAGATGGAAAGTGAGAAATCTCGAGATAGCCCTGTTGGTTCCGTATCAATGGATGTTGATGACCCTAGTGCCAATCCATTGCAGATACTCATTCGTGCAGCATCTATGATGAATCCTCAACAGTTTCAGCTACCAAATGATTTAACATGCACAACACAACTACCAGGTAATTGTATTGTACTTTGTGTGCAGTAGCTTATTTATTATTCCAAATCTTTATTTAAAAGCCAACTATATGGGATTGCTGAACTTATTTATGTAATGGAATGTTATGCATATTTGAAACTAGGGATGTGCTGAATATTTGGTTTTGCTTCAGTAATGTAGAAAGAATTGAGGTTTCTAAAATTTACTAGTAAGCTTATGAGAACAAGACTGGAATCTGAGTTACTTTGGCTTGCACTATTTAAACAACATGAATGTTGCCCATGACCCATGTATTTTTGTTTTATTAATGCATTGAGTAAGTTTCACTAGCCTGAACAACCAAGCTTTGAATTTGGTTTAACTAAGTTCATAAAATTTGAGTCAAGTGCAGGATTACCTCTTCAAAACCACTTGAGTTTAGAGATTATCATGAGCCTTAATTATCAAGTAGTGCATGAATGTGGATTGATCTGTTATTTTACAATGCAGAAATGTAAACATTTAGGCTGTTCTTTGATAGTTACTCTTAAGCACTGACTGCTATTCACTTATGAAAAATACAATTCTCTGAAACAGCGTTTCCCAAACTTTTCCTACGATGGAACACTTCACAAATCCTGAAATTTTCACGGAACGCCTTGATTATTTTGTAATGTATTAACTAATTGTTAATTTAGCTGATTTTTTTATTATTAATTAATAATCGATCATTAATAATATAAATTTTGATCACCAAAAATTTATATTATTATTATAAGTACTTACGAGGGAATGCAGACTTTTTCTCTTGTGTGCCGATAGTTTCCCCCTCCTTTTTTACATCCTGGAGATCACTTTGTAGGCTGCTGGTGGATTGCTCACTATCTGTTGTGTCACAAATACCTTCAATAAGAGATTTCTTAATACCAAAATTAAACAAAGTCCCTTGTCACTTATTCATATTAAAATTTAAATCTGCAGGCCTATTACTTTTAAAAAATCATGGCACTATGGTTTCAAAACTTTAACCCTACAATACGAACTTGTGAAGAAAATATTCAGTATTACTAGATTTGAGAACCAGACCTTGATCTTCTATTTTAGTGGAAAAATTTTCTTTATACTTCCTTGCTGATTGGTCACTAACATTTGCAACACAGATGTTATTTCTTTCAGTTTTGAGAACAGAGGATACAGAGCCCATTGTTGTAATCAGCTTGCAGGCAATTTTTATAATCGGTCATAAACAGCGGTATTCTCTTTCCCGATTGTTGAAAGATTTCGATGTGTGAAAATTAACGATAATTCATGAATATTTCCATGTTTAAAAATACACGGCTTGGTCACCAACATTTGCTACACAGATGTCATTAGGCTTTCTGGGTCTGAGCTTTTCGACATATTCACGAATATTATTCTCCTCAGAATATTTCCACTATAAAATATTTATTCATGAAAAATGCTTAGAAAACTAAAACGACAAATTCCAGGAGAATTTGACATTTTAGTGTCACTCGCGGAACACTTATTCATCTTCCGTGGAACACAGTTTGGGAAACCCTGCTCTGAAACAAAATTGCTTTGGTATTGAATGAGGGTTCTTGTCATGTTATGGTTTCCGCCTGGTCTCTGATGAGAAGTAATGGTTTGAAACATCTGTCAGACCAGTGAAACCTTAATCAAAAGATTGAATAAAAGGTGAATATACAGACATCTCAACAACATGCATCTTTTTAGTAGACAAGCTAATCAACTTCAATGCTGCAGATTGTATTTTCATAAGCTCTCTCTGGTCAGTTTTCAAAACTTTCAAAGTTTATATATATATATATATATATATATATTTATTTATTTATTTATTTCTTCATTTATGTTCATGCAGTTATATGATTAGGTGAAGTTTTTTTTAATCTTTCTTCATTCTGCAATTTGGCTGAATTGCTGAATATTCAGGTAAAGCATAATTAAATTTTAAACAGTGTGAATTAACTTTTATAAACAAATGCTTTGAACAAAAAAATACCCATTGGAAATTGATAAACATTTTTAATGCATGTATTCCCCCTCCCTAAAAAAACATTTGTTTATAAAATTCAGTATGCTTTGGCCAAATATCCAGTGCTTCAGCCAAACAGAGTATTCTGTGCTCTAGAGAATTCCTGCTTCAGCACGCCCCTATTTGAAAATAGTTTAATAATGAAAAATATCATGTGATAATATTGTCAACAAGATATTGTATTACTGTATTTTGAGAATACTTATTTATTCTTCTTCACTCCATTGGAAGCATTGGGCCTCTTCTGAGAATTCATTATAACACTTGTTTAAATGGAATACTATAAATATAAACAACGTGCATAATGATTTCTCTCTTCTCTTCTCTCTCTCTTTATCCAATTTCATTTATTTAGCTTATGATATCACATAAAAAATTATGATTTAAAACATTATACACACATACAAAACTTTCAAGAATTACAAAAGAAAGTAAATTAGAAAATAAGAAACAAGGCAAATTTTCAGATCTAAATGTTGCAGCCACTGAATTTCCTCAGGAGATGCAGTAAGAAAATCTTTTTGATTGCCTCTGAATGCTCTAAATGGGCACTCACTGGTGATGTTAAAGCCTGGTTTTCTTACCCATAATCATATGATAGTGAAATCCACATTCCCTATTTGTGGAGGGAATAACTACATTGACCATGACCACTCTACACTCTATTGAGGATACTCAGATCTTTATCTCGTATAACCTAAGTATAAAGTCACCTTATATGGAACATACTTTCAGACTGCACTCTGTATGTAGAACACAGTCTCTCTCTCTCTCTCTCTCTGTGTGTGTGTGTGTGTGTGTGTGTGTGTGTGTGTGTGTGTGTGTGTGTGTGTGTGTGTGTGTGTGTGTGTGAGAGAGAGAGAGAGAGAGAGAGATTCACTGGCTTTTTATTAGGTTTTCTTTGATGTGTTTTAAAATGTGAAATAACTGTATGATATATATGAAATAACAATTTAAAATTTGCCTGTGGTGGTTTGCAAGAGATAATTACAGGGAATATGTTGAATTATTTTTTTCACCACCCTAGTGTCAAAAATTCTAAAAAAATTTAGGGTGATTGGTTTGTGTAATTTAATAATCTTACTTCTCCTGTGGAGGATTTAAAGTATTGCCAATTTAGTTATGTGTGTTCAGTTTTTCTAAATAAATACTTTTCTGCATGGCATTATTTTTCTCTCAGCATCATCACTGAATATAGGCTAGGGATTTATTTTTAGTTCAATGGTATTAAAGAATGCTGTGTAGGACTTGAATGTGTTAAGCAGTTAAGGCCTTTGATCAGGAGTTAAAATTAATATATCCAAAATTTTGAGCGACTTGATACAGATGTATTTTATGAGGTTAGAGGAATGTTTTAGAAATGAGACTGACTTAAGCATAGTCTTTTAGATTGCATTATTGCATGAAATTCTGTATAGACAGGCTTGTTATAGTTATCATTTTCTGGCTTATCCTCTAAAGTGGAATACCAGGTATTATGGCATTCTGACACAATTAAGAATTCACAATAAACTCTTTCAGAGTAGTCTGTTGATTGTCAGGGCTCCTATGTTGCTTTCTTCTAAAGCATTCCTAACTTCACCAACTCATCTGTAACTTCTTCTTCTTCTGGGTTTTGGGTTTTGCTACCCCCCCCCCTTTTTTTTTTTTCCAAACACTATTTGTTAATCTTTCATCTTACTTTCTGCTGAAGAATGATATGATTTTAGATGAACTCCATTTACACACACTCAAATAATAATGTTAAGTTATTTTCAAATATCTTAATTTTTAATATGGCCTTGTTATTTATGACATTAGCTTAATTTTTCTCAGAACCACTTCTATAGTGAAAGGAATTATAATACCAGAGGAAAACTCATGTAAAATACTTTCTTAGCATATAATTTTCACCTAAGTATCATGCATTATCAATACAAGATCATAGAATGGTAATTTAACATTAACAGGCAATTCAAAAAAAGTCCCACCTAAGTAGTTAATCTAAGATAACTATTTAAGTTAGGAGGGAAGTAAGATTTCACACATTTCTTCATAAAACTATTCTATCAGGAAATAATTTTTTATGAAGAACTCTTGTCTTGTTCCAATGAATATAGCATGTATTCATATATGATCATCTAACTGGCCTATTAAAAAAAGCCCATGTAAAGATTTCTTTCATTGTGAGAATATTCAAACTCGGGTCTTTTCTTTCAAAGTGTGCATGTCCTGCTGTTCTTCCAACTGCATATGGAGAAATAAGGAAAATAATTAAATAGAGTTAAAGACAGAGGAGAATTATGTAAAGAGTACAGAAATGCAACAGATGGCGACTCTCACACAAGCAGTCCACTAAAAGGAACGTAAGCAATCCCGATTCATTTCTATTTTCTCATGATGGGGTATAATGGAATAAATACAGCACATATAAATGTTTAATAACTCCTATATTTCATCTCTGTTTCTTCAACATCATCAGGGAAACAATATTAAAATTGCAAAAACACACACAAATTTGCACAAACACAAAGTGGAGAAAAGATTAGACTGAAAATCTAGAATCTAAATAGTTGATCATTTCTATTGTGTTCAGTCCCATGCACCATCTAGCAGTCAGCCTGTGGAACTTCATTACTATTGTACCTTGAAATGAGATTCTAGGTCCCTACTCTGTGTTTGGAATGCCCTAGAATAGCCATTACCTACCTTGTGTATATATATATATATATATATCAGTGGCATCGCTTGCCCATTTCGGTTGGGTGTGCTGTCGTGTGGATTATGCAACCCGCACTACAAATTTCACACCAATTTGACCATATGCATGGGTTTCCGCAGAAAATTTTCCATGGGGAGGGGTCAAAGCTTGGAGACAAATAATTACATCAATAAATTTTTATTGATGTAATTATGTAATTACACCAATAAATGTCTTTTATCATTTTTTGATGTAATTATTTGTCGATGTAAACTATAATACATTATTTTCATTTTACATCGATTTTAATGATCTTTAATTCTCGGGGGGAAAAAAGTATTCAGAAATAATACATTCTTTAGCACAATTTCATATATAAAAAAATTGACCAGCATATTTTATTAAAAATTAACAAATTAATTAATCTCAAAATCCTAAATTAAATTATTTCAGTTTAATAACAAAAAAATCATAAAACTAACAAGTAAAATAATAAATGTATTTTTCTGTTTAAATCTGTTTCACTATAAATTTGCAATTCACACTTCACTCAGTAATTCACTAGACATAGAGGGCAAACAAACACTGGTCGCTGTTCACAACAGTAATGAACATTTTTTTCACAAATCAGAAAGAGATGAACCAAAAACAGGAACACGTGTTTAATTGCAGCAATAAAACACGTGTTCTATAGTTACCCTGCCATGGGCCAAAACAGGCCAACCCATAATAAAATTTAAGACAGAAAAAGCATCCCATGGTTGAGGGTGTAAGGTTACATATCTGATATCTCAATCACTTTTACAATTATAATTTGTGGAATGTTTTACTCCATCCCGGGGGATCCTCTCTGCACATGACCGTATGATTGCATTTTTATCAATGTATGTATGAAAGTTTGAGAGTACATAGCGCATCATCGCTCATCTTAATTGGTTCAATGCAATTCATTGCAGGATTACTTTGAATACTTCTGCAGTGGGGGGGGGGGGACAATTGGTTTGTTTCAGGATTTATTAGAAAACAACATTGAAGGAGAATGCTATATTTGGTTGGTATATTTGAAATAGTCAAAGATGAAAATATGTGAACCATCATTTATAAGACATGTGAGAATAGGAAACGAAAGGAAAGAATAAGTGTGAGTAGAAATACTTTCATTAATGCTAAACGAATTATTAATAATTAACATTTGTGATAGGTGTGTCCTATAAATTGCTGGGTAGGGTGAATAGCACGAGCCTATAAAGTCTAGACATGAATAAGGGAATTTATGATGGCATAATTAAAAAAAAAAACTAATGAGGAGACAGAGAATATGGCAGGAACAAATATGATTTGATGCAGCAGCCAATCATTTCATAAAATTTGTTGCCCATGTTATGTGTATTTCTCTGGTTTGTGTATGTTTCGCTCTGTTTTCCAAGAATTTTCTTTTATTAACTGAGACTCAGTGTACATAACATCCGATCATTATCGGAATTATCCACACTTTCAGGAATCCTACATTCATTAGTTTTTTTTATAGTATCAGCGATTCGCCTGTCTATCAATCTCACATATGCTGGTATTTTTTTGTAGATCAACAACGTCTTATAATACACAGAATATTCATTTTTATTCAGGAATAGATTTTTTTTACTGTCTGTTGTTTCCGAAGACTAGAATAAAAATGTGTATACTGTTAAAACACTTTGCAACCTCAACAGATGCTATACTGCATAGCAAGAGAAACATTTTTTTTTTCTCCTAGCACATTCACTTTCAAATTTTCAGTTCCAGAAAACACGTGTAACAGCTGTTTGTAATACAGCCATCGGATACAGAAAGCACTCGACTCATGACAAGTGACAACATTCAGTTGGATTAGTTGACACAATAACCAATCACATCTGCAAGGTGCTGGGTGAGCTCACCCAACCTTGCCTTATCAGTGGTTTAAAAATACTAGAAACCTAAGAATTTGACCCGCTGCGCCCTTTTTACATCTTTTAGGAGGACGCAAAGGCGAATGCATTTTGAAAGCACACCTGGGCTATTAACACGAATGTGACACAATACGTTAATGCTTCATTATCCTTGTGATGAAACATTAATATATTGTGTTTAATTTTAGGAATCATGCAAAGTCTGCAAACAATTAGGGGAGTCTTTAACGGGAATAAATGCAAAAATATCGGTGATACTGATATTTCGTGGATGAGCACCACACACCTAGCACATTCGGAATATTTGCCCCTGATATATATATACAGTAAAACCCCTTTTTTTACACTTTTCAGGGACTGATGGAAAAAAGTGTAAATAGCAGGAAATGTAAAAAAACATTAAAAAAAGGCTAAAAGATAACTTTACTACTTGTTTGTTAGTCTATATACTCGATTACAAAATTTAATAACTGAAAATAAATGAATTTACAATTACTTATATATATATCTATTTAAAAAAAATCTTTAAGGGTCTCTTAAGGGTCAAAGCTGTATAACTGAGAGGAGACCTCCACATAGCCTTTAAAGGAATGCGGAGAACCGACCAGGGCTTCTGACCTAATGTCCAATCCTCACCTTCTCGTGGTGCAGCCTGTTGGGTATCTACTTTGATACTGAACGAACGAGGATGGGCTGGCAATTTGGGATTTAGCTGACCAAATTGTATTCTTATTGGTTAAACCAAAATAAAAAATGATGGTACAACATGACAAAATTTCATGCCGGCTGGGGCGTCGCCCGGTTAAACAAGGCCCCCGTCGTTTTCGCCAGGGAACCAGGGCGAACAGCGAAAAGTCAGCTACTGGAACAAATCTGAAAACAAACCCCAACTCAACATCACCAGAGTTAAAGATCGGTACTATCAACGTAAGAAGCCTGAATGGCAAAGAAATGGAGCTAGCTGAGGAATTAGATAAGTACCAGATCGACATAATAGGGGTGACTGAAACAAAAAAGACCAAAACTGGTGAGATCTTTCTGAGCAATAAATACAAAATGTTATATTCAGGCAATGACAATCAAGGAAAAGAATGAGTAGCCATAGTATTCAACACAAAATACGAGGCTAATCTTCTTGAATGGCAGTCAGTCTCAAGTAGAGTAATGTGGGCAAATATGAGAATGGGGAACTGGACAATGAGACTTATTTGTGCCTATGGTCCCACAGAAGGTTTTACTAAGGTAGAAGTGGAGGAATTTTTGAGGCTTTAGAAAAAGCAACTGACACAATGAAAAAGGAAAAGTTGGTCCTTCTTGGGGATCTAAATAGCAGAGTAGGAAATGATTGTGAGACATACAAAAATATTTTGAGAAAATTTGGAGAAAAGAGCAAAGCTAATAATAATGGCAAATATCTGTGGGATTTCTGCTCAGGACATGGACTGGTTATTACTAACACCATGTTCCAACATAAAAATGTGCACAAATTCACATGGAGAGAAGAGGCTAGGAATAAAAAAAGTCTCATTGACTATGTTATTGTTGATAGTGGTGTTTTCTCCCTGGTGCAGGACACCAGAGTGTACAGAGGATTTGAAATTGGAAGTGATCACTATTTAGTCTTGAGCAGGATAAAATTGAATTACATATTGAAAAGAATAACATGTAAGAAAGTTTTAAAGCGAATAAAAGTTGAGCAGCTCTCAGATGTGAACTGTAGATTAAAATACAGAAACATTATTGAAAAGAAAATGAAAGTGTTTGAGAACAGGAATCAAACCTTGGAGATTCAGTGGTAAACTCTGAAGAAAACATTGATTGATTCTGCCAGAGAGGCATGTGGTGAGGTTGTGTGCACGGATAAAAAAATCAGAACTCCCTGGTGGACACAGGAAGTTAAAGAGGCAGTGAATGAAAAGAAGAAAGCATATCAAAAGTTCCTGGCAAATAAGTCAGCTTTTACTCTTACAGAATACAGAGACAAATGTAAGAATGCTAAACAGTGTGTAAAACTAGCTAAACAAAAGTCATGGGAGGACTTTGTCAAGAATATAGAAAATAAATATTAAGAAGGTGGCAAAATATTCTGGAGGTTGTTGACGAAGCTTAGGAATGGAGGAAAGAGTGCTGTAAAAGGAGTTAGAGATGATAAAGGTGACATGAAAACAGGAGAAAAAGATATCCTTGAAGTATGGAGTAATTACTTTGAAAAACTGCTAAATGAAACAAGCAGTGATGACAGCACAGTGATAAAAAACACTGACAAGGCATGCAGTCAGGAATACATATCCATACATGAAGTAGAAAAAGCCATCAAAGGCTTGAAATGTGGAAAGGCAGCAGGAGTAGATGATATTCGACCAGAAATGCTGAAGTATGGTGGTATAAAAGTCTTACAGTGGCTGCACTGCATAGTTCAGAAAGCCTGGACAGAGGTGACGAATTCCCAATGATTGGAGTAGAGCTCTCATAGAAAAAGGGAAATAAAACCGAATATGAGAATTACAGAGGTATTTCCCTACTGAGTGTTCCTGGCAAGATCTATGCAAGTATACTTGAGAAACGGTTGAGAAGAATTGTGGAAGAAAAGCTTGGTGAAGAACAAGCTGGATTCAGGCCAAATAGAGGCTGTCAGGATCAGATCTTCACTTTACGACAAATAGTCGAAAAAGCATGGGAATATAACAAAGATCTGTATTCAAGTTTTGTCGATTTGGAAAAGGAATATGACAAGGTGCCAAGAGAGAAGCTATTCAATACGCTGCAGTTATATGGCGTCAATGAGGCATTATATCAAGCAATACTTAGTCTTTATTTGAGTTGTAAGTCAGCAGTTAGAATTGAAGGAAGTAGAGGAAGATGGTTTAATGTTAAATCTGGTGTGAGACAAGGATGTACATTATCCCCTCTGTCATTCATTATCTAAATGGATCACATTATGAAGGAATGTGGTATTAAACCTGATATCAAAATTGGAGATGTTAATGTCAGCTCTTTGCTTTATGCGGATGATGTTATACTTCTAAATAAATCCGCTAGAAGTCTGCAAGATTCTCTGACTAAATTGAATAGCTGTTGTAATAGATATGGTATGAAGGTCAGCAATAAAAAGACAAAGACAATGAAAATAGGCAGAATCATTGAAAATGTCAACTGTGTTGTGAATGGAGAACTTGTGGAACAAGTAAAACATTTCAGCTACTTAGGCACGATTTTTACTGAAGATGGTAAATTAAATATAGAAATAGACAACAGAATCAGCAAAGCTGGTATGGTGGGAAGTCAATTAAATAAATTCATATGGAATAAGAAAGAAATTAGTCGGAACACTAAATTAGCTGTATACAAGACAGTGTTCAAACCAGTTTTAACTTATGGATCTGAGAGCTGGGTCAGAAGTAAAACACTTGACCAAAGACTAGAGACCGCAGATATGAGAGTCCTGAGAAAGATTAGAGGCGTGAACAGATGGCATCAATGGCAATATCATATTAAAAATGAGGATATTAGGAAAGAACTTTACATTGTCAGCATCCAGGAATGCGTTAGCAGAGCTAATCTCAGGTGGTATGGTCACTTAAATAGAATGGGAGAGACAAGATTAGCAAAACAAGTGTTCTCTGCCAGGTTGGCAGGAAAACGACCCAGAGGAAGACCAAGATATAGGTGGATTGATACGGTACAAAGTGCCTTAGACGATAGAAATGTAAGTTCTGGTAATGTTGGAGTCTTGACAAGTAACAGACTGATATGGAGGAAAATTGTAGATAGGAAGTTAGTAATGATGTAATTTTTTCAATTAGTGCTGTCATATCCTGTACACCCCTTGAGGGTACATGGCAGGATTTGATGATGATAATGAAGAATCTTTAATTGTTGATTGTTTTTGCTTTTTTTTTTTTTTTTGACATATCACCAGATTGCTTTGCATTGAGTTCAATGCTTGACCTGTTTTTTACTATCGTGTTCAAAGTGGACACGGAGAGTCCAAGATCTTTTGCTAAATGCACACGTGTTCCGACATGCCAATCTACACATCGCAGAATTGCCATCTTTTCTTCTACCGAAATCAGTGTTACTAACATGGATAATGTTAGTAACACTGATTTCGAAACTGCAACTTGAAAGCAACTTTCATACTCTAAATTATGTAGCAGAAATTCTGCAATATCAATTCGTACTGTGATTGTAAAATCATGGTATCGCTCATCACTACATTACTGCTGCAAATGTGCAGGTCACTATGATGGCGGAAACAAAACTACAGCCGAAAGCAACTCCATTTGGGAACAGAAATGCGTAGATTTCCACAAAAGATTCTAAAATCAGTATTGCCACCCAAGAAAAAATGCAAATCACGGGAAATAACGCCCACATCAAGTTGTTAATGGCGGGAAAACAATATATCATAAGAATAGGCCTTAAGATGGGACCACCGGAAAATGACATAAATGGCAGGAAAACGTAAATTGCGGGAACGTAAAAATGGAGTTTTACTGTATGTATAAAGGAGAGAAAAGAGTGAACAGAAACTGGATACAAGGCAACATTCACTTAACCAGTTTGATATAAAAATTCCCAAGAACTTAGATGAGACTTCTGGGTAAGGGCTGAAGAATCTTTAGTTATAAAGATACTTATTCTTGCTATATCTTTAGTTATAACAGGAAGGTATATTTCAGAATTGTGTGTTACTGACATGGAGGATATGATAAGGATCGGGTTAGTTCCCCAGACATTCTTAAGGTATCTTACATTTTAATAAGAGAAGACCGTATACTAAATTTTGTACTCGTCTTCAATCATTTATTTAAAATTGACAAGTTTAATTCATTCTTTGTTACTGTACTAGTTGGTTGGTAAAGGAATACCAACCAACTAGTACAGTAATCTTCATTCCTGCTAATATTAATACTTTGCCCTATTGTATGTGTTCCCTAAATAATTCAGTCCCATAATATGCTAGTACTTGATATTATCAAGAAATTAAAATACTGCATATAAATTTGTGTAAAAAAAAAAAAAAAGAACCTAAAATTTCAAATTGTGATGAACACAGAATTAAAATGCAAATATGGCTTGAATGTAGTATATATGCTGTTTCTACTACTTTTGTATAGCTGCATAGAACTTGATGTATAAATTAATGCATGCTATTTCTGGTTGTTGATATCACTCTTTTATATTTCAAATTTCTCTTACTGTTTCATGTTATGGAAAAATGGGTAATGGTGGTGATTAGTAAAATATGAAGTAAATTGTTAATTTTGAAAAACAAAATAAGATATGACTGCGTGATATTCCTGTAAATATTTTAAATGTTCACAGTAGTTTCTGAAATTAAAATTTTTGAGTATTCTCAAAATTTAAAATGAAGAAAATGACGTAAAATGATGATGTATATTATTATTTCAAATTTTTTTTTATTATTATTATTAATTCTGTCACTGTGTACTGTTCATATAACTTTGGAATGACTTGTAAAAAGTTTATGATATAGAAATATTAATTTTGTTTCAGGTTCTAGTAAAAGACCAAGGCCTAGAGAAGGAAATAGGAGCAATATGAAGAAACTAGCTCATGAATTAGATAATGGTTTAGTTTCCTTACCAGCCAAATTGTGCTTCCAATGTAGGAGGTAAAGTTGTTAATATAAATTGAATACTTTTGTGTTCTATCTGATTGTAGGATGGTATCTGGGGAAAGAAATTTTATGTATGTAGAATATTTTGTTTAAATACACTTTGTTTTGCAAAGTATAAAAGTATACTTATGAGGGAGACTGTTCTGAATTATCTCTGTAAAATGAAATATAAATAATGTTATAAAGAGTTGGTACAAGCATTGATTACTGAAAATGAGCCGATGGAAAATATCCATAATATTGGAAAAGAGATGTTGGGCCAGACAACAGGAAATATCAAGGTGCAAGGAAATGTGATGGAATGACAGGGTACAAAAGTGTATTAGAGAAAAGGAAATGGCCAAGCATAATTGGGATAGAGTAGGTGACAAGAATAGCAGAACAGAATAGAGAGAAGCAAAGAAAAAGGTAAAGAGAGCAGTAGCAAGATCTAAAGCTGAAGCCTATTAGAAACTTAGAAGACTAGAATAAAAATGTCTCTATACTGTTAAAAAACTTTGCAACCTCAACAGATGCTATACTGCTTAGCAAGAGAAACATTTAGCTTTTTTTCTCCTAGAAAGGGAAGAGTATTTTGAGAAATTAAGGAAGGAAGTGATTAGGAGTATACAAAAGAATAGAGGATCCAATAATGGGGCCAGTTCCTAACATAACAAGAATGGAAGTGGAAGAAGAAAAATGGAAGGGGCAGTTGAACCTAACAACATGTCCATAGATGTCTCTGTGAATCTCCATAGAGACCTGGCAGATAACCAGGAGATGGTTGAAGAGAACAGATGTAGCTGAAATTAGAATGGCAAGTGTAAAAATAATCATAATTTAAAATTCTGAATATTTATACAAATGCTTTTTGTTATTATGTTTATTAGTTTGGGTTTCATAACACGCATTGTCGACACTTGTGATGTGCCCGTTATTGATGTTATTTTGTCAAAGTGATATGTAAAGAAGTTAAAAAAATGTATGTACTTACCAGATTTGAATAGTCGTGTTACTCTAAACAATTTTTATTGTAGTTTAAAATATTAAATTGTGTTTTATGAAGACATTCTTTTGTCGCTAACGGAGACAACGTGTCAGCCATATGTGTGATCGACAGCTGACAAGGAGAGCGTTCGGTATCAGAGTAACGGGAGTAAACAAGAGAACATTCGGGAAGAAATAAGAACACAGGCCGTCAGACATTTAGATTAGGAGGAACTTAAGTTTTTTTTATGTGACAGGTGGAGGAAAATTAATAGTGTATTCCGAAAAAGTAATCGTGGTTTTATAAAACTATGAAGTTTCAAAGTGAAATAAGTATTGATAAATAAAAGAAAATATTGCTATAGATCGTTTTAAAAGGAATATTCAAGGAAACTCTAATTGGAAGATTTATACTAGATTCCGAAAAGGGAATCATAGAACTGTGAGTTTTTAAAGTGGAAGAGTTAAGACTGTCAATAAGCATTAGTGAATAAAAGAAGAAATTGGTATTTACGTTCTAAAGGAATGTTCGAAAAAACTCTGATTAGGAAGTTTCATCTGTCTTAAGGATGCTGGATCTAATTATTATTTCTATTGGAAAGGAGACAGAATTGAATCAGGAAGAATTAATGTGTGATGAGAAAGGATCCTATGAAAATGAAGAATAAAGTCATATATCTTCGGAAAAGGGCCTTGACAGAGAGAGAAACTGGCTATGAACATTTGTCATTGTGCAAACAAGGTGTTTAGTCTAGTCTTAAGTGCAAGTTTATTTTTAAAAAGGCTTTGGATCCAATTACTTCTGTAGTTAGTTATAGTTATGTAAAGTTGTTTGAAGTGTATATGTATTGTTTTGTTTTATTAAATGTGTTTATTTTGTATTTTGGTCTTGAGTCAGTGATTTTTGGATTCTGAAAGAAATAGTAAAAAAGAGGTCATTGCACCAATCAGAGTGAACCCTTGTTCAATAAATAAATAAAAGCACTTGGAAAATTAGAAATAATTGTTATAGAGAGATCTCATAAAACTCAGGATAGATTGAATAAAAGTTGATATTATCATGACTATAAAAAAATAATTGTTGAACAGAGATCATCTCTATATACAGGATTAATATTAATTAAAAATCTCCTCCAATAAACAAATTGTAAAAGAAAGGATTTTTTATTATTTAATCTCTTTATTTCTAACAATTATTTTTTTTATTTCCGAGTGTACCTATATATTAGATTGCGCAAGGGTTCACTCCGATTGCTGCAATGACCTCTTTTTTACTATTTTTTTCAGATCTAAATAAATCACTGACTCAAGACCAAAATACAAAATAAACACATTTAATAAAATGCAAGCACTTAATATATATACACTTCAATCAATATTACATAATTAACTACAAATTTAATTGGATCCAAGGCCTTTTAAAAATAAACTTACACTTAAGACTAGACTAAACACTTTGTTTTCAAAATGACAAAATGTTCATAGCCAGTTTCTCTGTCTGTTAAGGCCCTTTTCCAAAGATATATAATTTTATTCTTCATTTTATAGGATCCTTTCTCATCATTCATGTAGCACACATTAATTCTTCCTAACTCAATTCTGTCTCTTTTTAATAGAAATAATAATTAGAGGGGTGCTTAAGGGTCAAAGCTGTATAACTGAGAGGAGACCTCCACATAGCCTTTAAAGGAATGCGGAGAACCGACCAGGGCTTCTGACCTAATGTCCAATCCTCACCTTCTCGTGGTGCACCCTGTTGGGTATCTACTTTGATACTGAACGAACGAGGATGGGCTGGCAATTTGGGATTTAGCCGACCAAATTGTATTCTTATTAGTTAAACCAAAATAAAAAATGATGGTACAACATGACAAAATTTCATGCCGGCTGGGGTGTCGCCCGGTTAAACAAGGCCCCCGTTGTTTTCGCCAAGGAACCAGGGCGAACAGCGAAAAGTCAGCTACTGGAACAAATCTGAAAACAAACCCCAACTCAACATCACCAGAGTTAAAGATCGGTACTATCAACGTAAGAAGCCTGAATGGCAAAGAAATGGAGCTAGCTGAGGAATTAGATAAGTACCAGATCGACATAATAGGGGTGACTGAAACAAAAAAGACCAAAACTGGTGAGATTTTTCTGAGCAATAAATACAAAATGTTATATTCAGGCAATAACAATCAAGGAAAAGAAGGAGTAGCCATAGTATTCAACACAAAATACGAGGCTAATCTTCTTGAATGGCAGTCAGTCTCAAGTAGAGTAATGTGGGCAAATATGAGAATGGGGAACTGGACAATGAGACTTATTTGTGCCTATGGTCCCACAGAAGGTTCTACTAAGGTAGAAGTGGAGGAATTTTTTGAGGCTTTAGAAAAAGCAACTGACACAATGAAAAAGGAAAAGTTGGTCCTTGTTGGGGATCTAAATAGCAGAGTAGGAAATGATTGTGAGACATACAAAAATATTTTGGGAAAATTTGGAGAAAAGAGCAATGCTAATAATAATGGCAAATATCTCTTGGATTTCTGCTCAGGACATGGACTGGTTATTACCAACACCATGTTCCAACATAAAAATGTGCACAAATTCACATGGAGAGAAGAGGCTAGGAATAAGAAAAGTCTCATTGACTATGTTATTGTTGATAGTGATGTTTTCTCCCTGGTGCAGGACACCAGAGTGTACAGAGGATTTGAAATTGGAAGCGATCACTATTTAGTCTTGAGCAGGATAAAATTGAATTTCATATCGAAAAGAATAACATGTAAGAAAGTTTTAAAGCGAATAAAAGTTGAGCAGCTCTCAGATGTAAACTGTAGACTAAAATACAGAAATATTATTGAAAAGAAAATGAAAGAGTTTGAGAACAGGAATCAAACCTTGGAGATTCAGTGGCAAACTCTGAAGGAAACATTGATTGATTCTGCCAGAGAGGCATGTGGTGAGGTTGTGTGCAAAGATAAAAAAATCAGAACTCCCTGGTGGACACAGGAAGTTAAAGAGGCAGTGAAGGAAAAGAAGAAAGCATATCAAAAGTTCCTGGCAAATAAGTCAGCTTTTACTCTTACAGAATACAGAGACAAATGTAAGAAAGCTAAACAGTGTGTAAAACTAGCTAAACAAAAGTCATGGGAGGACTTTGGCAAGAATATAGAAAATAAATATCAAGAAGGTGGCAAAATATTCTGGAGGTTGTTGAAGAAGCTTAGGAATGGAGGAAAGAGTGCTGTAAAAGGAATTAGAGATGATAAAGGTGAAATGAAAACAGGAGAAAAAGATATCCTTGAAGTATGGAGTAATTACTTTGAAAAACTGCTAAATGAAACAAGCAGTGATGACAGCACAGTGATAAAAAACACTGACCAGGCATGCAGTCAGGAATACATATCCATACTTGAAGTAGAAAAAGCCATCAAAGGCTTGAAATGTGGAAAGGCAGCAGGAGTAGATGATATTCGACCAGAAATGCTGAAGTATGGTGGTATAAGAGTCTTACAGTGGCTGCACTGCATAGTTCAGAAAGCCTGGACAGAGGGACGAATTCCCAATGATTGGAGTAGATCTCTCATAGTACCCATATATAAAAAGGGAAATAAAACTGAATGTGAGAATTACAGAGGTATTTCCCTACTGAGTGTTCCTGGCAAGATCTATGCAAGTATACTTGAGAAACGGTTGAGAAGAATTGTGGAAGGAAAGCTTGGTGAAGAACAAGCTGGATTCAGGCCAAATAGAGGCTGTCAGGATCAGATCTTCACTTTACGACAAATAGTCGAGAAAGCATGGGAATATAACAAAGATCTGTATTTAAGTTTTGTCGATTTGGAAAAGGCATATGACAAGGTGCCAAGAGAGAAGCTATTCAATACGCTGCAGTTATATGGTGTCAATGGGGCATTATATCAAGCAATACTTAGTCTTTATTTGAGTTGTGAGTCAGCAGTTAGAATTGAAGGAAGTACAGGAAGATGGTTTAATGTTAAATCTGGTGTGAGACAAGGATGTACATTATCCCCTCTGGTATTCATTATCTATATGGATCACATTATGAAGGAATGTGGTATTAAACCTGATATCAAAATTGGAGATGTTAATGTCAGCTCTTTGCTTTATGCGGATGATGTTATACTTCTAAATAAATCCACTACAAGTCTGCAAGATTCTCTGACTAAATTCAATTGCTGTTGTAATAGATATGGTATGAAGGTCAGCAATAAAAAGACAAAGACAATGAAAATAGGCAGAATCATTGAAAATGTCAACTGTGTTGTGAATGGAGAACCTGTGGAACAAGTAAAACATTTCAGCTACTTAGGCACAATTTTTACTGAAGATGGTAAACTAAATATAGAAATAGACAACAGAATCAGCAAAGCTGGTATCGTGGGAAGTCAATTGAATAAATTCATATGGAATAAGAAAGAAATTAGTCGGAACACTAAATTAGCTGTATACAAGACTGTGTTCAAACCAATTTTAACTTATGGATCTGAGAGCTGGGTCAGAAGTAAAACACTTGACCAAAGACTAGAGACCGCAGATACGAGAGCCCTGAGAAAGATTAGAGGCGTGAACAGATGGCATCAATGGCAATATCATATTAAAAATGAGGATATTAGGAAAGAACTTTACATTGTCAGCATCCAGGAATGTGTTAGCAGAGCTGACATACCATCTGAGATTAGCTCTAATCTCAGATGGTATGGTCACTTAAATAGAATGGGAGAGGAAAGATTAGCAAAACAAGTGTTCTCTGCCAGGTTGGCAGGAAAACGACCCAGAGGAAGACCAAGATATAGGTGGAATTGATACGGTACAAAGTGCTTTAGACGATAGAAATATAAGATCTGATAATGTTGGAGTCTTGACAAGTAACAGACTGATTTGGAGGAAAATTGTAGATAGGAAGTTAGTAATGATGTAATTTTTTCATGTAGTACTGTCATATCCTGTACACCCCTTGAGGGTACATGGCAGGAATTTGATGATGATGATGATGATGATGATAATAATTAGATTTGGCATCCTTAATACAGATGAAACTTCCTAATCAGAGTTTTCTCGAAACTTCCTTTAGAATGTAAATAGCAACTTCTTCTTTTATTCACTGATGCTTATTGACAGTCTTTACTGACTCTTCCACTTTAAAAACTCACAGTTCTATGATTCTTTTTTCGGAATCTACTATAAATCTCCCAATTAGCGTTTCCTCGAATATTCCTTTAAAAACGATCTATAGCAATATTTTCTTTTATTTATCAATACTTATTTCACTTTGAAACTTCATAGTTCCACGATTCCTTTTTCGGAATATACTATTTATTTTCCTCCAACTGTCACATAAAAAAAACTTAAGTTCCTCCGAATCTAAATACCTGCTGGCTTGTGTTGTTATTTCCCTTCGAACGCTCTCTTGTTTACTCCTGTTACTTCGATACCGAATGCTCTCCTTGTCAGCTGTCAATCATACATCAAACTTCTCAACAAGCATGCGCACTCCTTGAAAGTGGCAAGCAAGAAACTAAATATAATGGCTGACACGTCTCTGTTAGCGACAAGAGAATGTCTTCATAAAATACAATGTAATCTTTTAAACTACAATAAAAATTGTTTAAAGTAACACAACTATTCATGGATATTATTTCTGGGAAAAATCCCATGTTACTCCTCTTAACAAACTAATATATTTACGGCTATTTGCCTGCTTCTGTTTAGGAGTGCCCCAGTTTAAATGCCAATGGCTCTTTTCTCACGGATTCTTAGGGCATTGTAGATGTATATTTATCAATAAATATATGTTGCATAGAGGACAAGAAATTTGCACATACCTTTTTCTGGGTGTTGTGGCTCTTCTTCTTACGCATTGTCCAAACTACTGTGTGTGTGTGTGGGGGGGGGTTGGCAAGTGGGTGAATTGAAATAACAAATAGAAAAACCCGGGTTTTTTTGAATAACATATATATATACATATATATTATAAGGGATGGGCGGAGTGTTTTTTATATATTTATATGAGGTGGGAAAGGGTGAAACAGCAACTGATTTTTGGAGGGGGGGTTGACGGGGTGCGGTCCGTTTCGACTATTTGTGGTCATCGTCGGAACACATGGAGGAAGTAACGGAAAAAACTCACGTACAAAGATTATTTACTAGTATAATTTTTGCCTGTGTGGCATCTTCGGTACATTAAGCTCAAATTAAACAATAACTGACAATTCCAAAAAGCGCCACCTAAGTGGCTGGTGTAAGATAACTAAAAAGGTCAATAACTTTCCTAAAAAAATAAAAAATAAAAAAATAAAAAAATCAATACAATAAAAAGTTAGGAAAGATTAGCTGATTTGTAAAGTACTATCTCCCATAAAGGGGATAGACGTAAGCCATCGGATCTGTTTAAGTTAGGAGAATGAATGAGAGTTTCGCATGTTTCTTTTTAAAGGCATTCCATGAGAAACTGACTTTTGTGAAGAACTCTTGTCTTTCTCCAATGAACTCTTTGTCTAGTGAAGATGGCATGTTCTGCAAGTCCAGACTTTTCAGGTTTAAAGTATTCAATATAAGATTGGTGTTCTTCTAGCCAAATAGAGGCAGATCTTCCCATTTGTCCGAAATAAGATAATTCACAAGAGCACGGAATCTGGTAGACACCTGGATGATTAAGATGTGGAAGCTTGTCCTTAGGAGAAGTGAGAAAGGTGGAGATTTTTCTAAACGGTCGAAAGGCAACAAAAATATTCAGTGGTTTTAAAACTTTTGCTATACGTTCACTGAACGTATAGCAAAAGTTTAATTTGAGCTTAATGTACTGAAGATGCCTGTGACACACAGATGAAAATTATACTATTAAATAATCTTTGTACGTGAGTTTTTTCCGTTATTAATTTTTATCAATATGTCTACTCATGGTATACCTCTTTTATAACATGGAGGAAGTGGATGCTATGTCAGGTCAGGTAGGTGCTTCTGCTTTTAAAGGGTTTGTGTTATTGCCTATTGGTCGGGGTTGTGACCTCAATTTTATGTTGTGTAGCTTCCAAACCTCGGAGATTATGTAGGGCCTGTGTACGTTGATAGAGTTCGTGTCACACTTTATGGCTATTGTTTCCGATATTCTAAGCATTGTTTCATTGTCTTGTCTGTCTACTATGATGGCCTTGTCGATCTGCGGGGTATGTTTTTGTTCAAGGGCATGGACAGCTATTTTCATTTTTCCTGTGCTTTGTATTCGATTTTTCTTTTTGATGTTGCGTTTTTTAGCATTTAAATGTTCTGGAATAGGGATGTTACAATCACGGAAGTGTTCTTGCAGTCTTGCCCATAAAGACCTGTTGTTGTAACCTCTGTAGGTGATGTCACAGTCTTTTTTGGCAGGGAAATTTATAGACTACGTTGTGGTGTTCAAATATTTCTTTTTGTGTCTGAGATTTAGTGGGTTTTAGGAGATTTGCCAATTTTTGGTTTGTGGTGAATACCAGTTTGTAGTCAGTATGTTTGAAGATGTATTTGTAGGCTTTATATGTGTTTTGGGTGAATGGTAGTTTGATAATTTTTTGTGTACGGAAGTTTATTTTGGTACTTGGGTTGTTTTTGCGGGTTTTGGCAGTCTTGTTTGCGTAATTTATTAGTTGTGTAGGATAGTTACGATTTTCGAAGATCTGTGTTAGTTGTTTTATTTCTGCGTTTAGATTACTCTGATTGGTTGAAAATTTGTATACGCATTTATGAATTGTGATAAGATGACAGATTTTTTAACGGAATATGGATGGTATGAGTGGAAATGGAGGTAGTTTTCGATATGTGAGGGTTTGTGGTATATTTTCGTGGCTATTTTGTTGTGTGTTCTGGTTAGTGTCAAGTTTAAGAAATTGATGGATTTATTCTGTTCGGTTTCTATGGTGAATTTTAGTCTGTTGCTATAACTGTTTAGGGATGCTTTTAAGGTGGATAAATGCAGACACAAATAAATGCAGATACGTGGACGATATTCTGTGCATTGGAAATCCTACACGCATCACCACTGTGTGTGTATGGGGGGGTGGGGTTGGCAAGTGGGGGAATTGAAATAACAAATGAAAAAAACCCTTTTTTTTCCATTTGTTATTTCAATTCCCCCACTTGCTAACCTCCCCCCCTCACACACACACACAGTAGTTTGGACAACGCGAAAGAAGAAGAGCCACAACACCCAGAAAAAGGTATGTGCAAATTTCTTGTCCTCTATGCAACATATATTTATTGATAAATATACATCTACAATGCCCTAAAAATCCGTGAGAAAAGAGCCAGTGGCATTTAAACTGGGGCACTCCTAAACAGAAGCAGGCAAATAGCCGTAAATATATTACAACTATTCAAATCCGGTAAGTACATACATTTTTTAACCTCTTTACATATCACTTTGACAAAATAACATCAATAATGGGCACATCGCAAGTGCCGACAGTGCGTGTTATGAAACCAAAACTAATAAACATACTAACATAAACCATTTGTAAAAATATTCAGAATTTTAAATTATGATTATTTTTACATCATTTTCATCTTTCTCCAAAAATTAAAAAAAAAAAATCTTAAATATTTAACATATATCTAAGAAAACTTTTAATGCTTATTTCTAGATCTTAAAAAATAACGTGATTCCTGCTGATCATTATTTACACTCTCGGAATCACTAGTTTCAGAATCATCTGATGCTAGAGACAATTCAGAATTTCATCATCATCATCATCAAATTCCTGCCATGTACCCTCAAGGGGTGTACAGGAAATGATAGTACTACATGAAAAAAATTACATCATTACTAACTTCCTATCTACAATTTTCCTCCAAATCAGTCTGTTACTTGTCAAGACTCCAACATTATCAGATCTTATATTTCTATCGTCTAAGGCACTTTGTACCGTATCAATCCACCTATATCTTGGTCTTCCTCTGGGTTGTTTTGCTGCCAACTTGGCAGAGAACGCTTGTTTTGCTAATCTTTCCTCGCCCATTCTGTTTAAGTGACCATACCACCTGAGATTAGCTCTGCTAACGCATTCCTAGATGCTGACAATATCAAGTTCTTTGCTAATATCCTCGTTTTTAATATGATATTGCCCATTGATGCCATCTGTTCACACCTATAATCTTTCTCAGGACTCTCATATCTGCATTTTCTAGTCTTTGGTCAAGTGTTTTACATCTGACCCAGCTCTCAGATCCATAAGTTAAAACTGGTTTGTACACTGTCTTGTATACGGCTAATTTAGTGTTCCGACTAATTTCTCTCTTATTCCATATGAATTTATTCAATTGACTTCCCACCATACCAGCTTTGCTGATTCTGTTGTCTATTTTTATATTTAATTTACCATCTTCACTAAAAATCGTGCCTAAGTAACTGAAATGCTTTTCTTGTTCCATAGGTTCTTCATTCACAACACAGTTGACATTTGCAGGCATAAACTTCTGTGGCTAATTGGTTCAAAAGACATATTTCGGTGATTACACCACACTTTTTTATTATTCAGTGATATAAAACAGTGAAATAATAGTTCCCGACAAGTTTCGTAAATCGTAGGATTTACATCTTCAGGGGTAAATAGTATAACTTAAAGTTTAAACAAGAGAATTAATAAATACAAATCATAACCGTCTGGCTATTCATAAAACTCAAATAACAGAATGCAGATATATAACGTCATTCACGTTGAACAATACTGGACGATGTCACGTGTGCTTGTTCTCGTTCATACTGTCCGAGCTCAGATTGAGGTAGATTTTTTATTAGAGCCGACCACACTTGATGGAGAATTAAACCTCTGATTTTTATTGCATTGGGTTGAGTTTTTTAGCATATTAGCAGCTTCTTTAAATTTTCTTATATAACTGTTGTTTTCAATGTATGACATCGTCGTTTTTTGCCAGAGTACATCGTGTCCAGTGGAAGTGGTATGGAAAGCAAGACCTGTTTTTTGTTCTCTTTTTGTATTGTACGTCTTTTTGGTGTTCAGCCATGCATATTTCCTCCAGATCTTCCTGTTTGTCCTGTATAGCAAATCCCGCAAGAGCAATGGATTTTGTAGACTCCTGGTTTTTTAAGAGGATGATGAGGTGGTTTTGGTGAATGTAGGAATCTGGAGATTTTTTCCATAGGAAGGAAGGCTACTTTTATGTTTTGTTTGTTCATTAATTTGGCTAGATTGTTTGTAACATTTTTGATATAAGGAAGCGAGATTGCGTTTTTGTAATGCCTCCAGCTAATAACACAATAAAACAGGATTACAAAAACGCCAAAAACGTTTTTGTAATCCTGTTTTATTGTGTTGTTAGCTGGAAAAAAATCTCAAGATTCCTACATTCACCAAAACCACCTCATCATCTTCTTAAAAAAAGGAGTCTACAAAATCCATTGCTCTTGTGGGATTTGCTACGTAGGACAGACAGGAAGATCTGGAGAAATACGCATGGCTGAACACCAAAAAGACGTGCAATACAAAAAGAGAACAAAAAATGGGTCTTGCTTTCCATACCACTTCCACTGGACACGATGTACTCTGGCAAAAAACTATGATGTCATACATAGAAAACAACAGTTATATAAGAAAATTTAAAGAAGCTTAAATGCTTAACACTTCCTACATTCACAGCATGTTCTGGTAATTTTTTTCCATTCATTCACAAGTCTCTATGTAAAAAATCTACTTATCACACTCTTCTTCACCTCAGTCTTACATAATTTCTAGGAATCGCCTCTGGTTCTTCCCCTCTCACCTTCTACTCTTTAAATAATTCCCTCTGTATTAATCGGATAAAATCTCTTCACAAACTTAAACATCTCAATCATATCACCTCTTTTCCTTTTATCTACCTATTCACTAAACTCTGTAATTTACATTTCTTTAACCTCTCTCCATGGTCAACATTCCAGAGTCCTGATATTGTCTTAATCACTCATCTCTGGACTTAATCCAATGTTTTCACATCGCGGTGAAAACTAGTGACTAAATCTGAGTATAGTAGTCCAAGTGTGGTCTGACCAGTGCTTTGTAAAGTGGCACAACTACTTCTTTTTCCCAACATGTCAGTATACTCCTTATCATAATGGCAATATGATGTGATATCTACCTACATACACATACAAGTATGTCATGAAAGTCAGACCAGATTTGAATATCTTCCTACCACAGAAGTGTCTTGAACATACACTGCTGCTTCATACCACTGAATACCAATTCTGCTTAGGTCTTGTTTGATATTGTTAATTCATCTCGTTCAGGGTCCACCTCTTTTCTTTAATACCAGCATATCTCATCGTTATTCACAAAGTTAAACCATCACTCCTAAAATATTCTTAAACACCAATGATCAAAATTGTAAATCGATATTTTGCTGTCCTTACATATTTTTTTAAAAAACTCCTGAAGCCATCCCTTATATTCTTCACCAGTATCAGTTACACTGCTACCATACATGAGAGACTTGCTTCAGAGCATATCCTTTAAGAAAGACAGAGGACTCATTATTATCACCTGTTTCCATTACCTTTGTTTTCTTAATATTGTTAGTGGAACCTAGTTGACTTTCAGCATTGTCATTTGTGGTGGTTTAATTTCTTCCACATTATTTCTGAATAAGGCCGAATCATCCATAGCATAATCCAGACCAGATAGTGTAAGATTCTTAGCCCACTTTAATTCCCGAATGGTGTAAAGACAGGACACACCCAATCTTACTCCAGTTGTTCATTTAAACCATTCACTATGTGATTTATAAAATTTAACAAAAGCCTGAATGTTACGTAAAGGTCATGATGTTAGTAAGCTAATAAATTCAAGTTGTCACTTGAATTTATTAGCTGAAGCAAATTTGAAAAAAAAATCACATGATTGCAGGTTTTTGAAATTCTGCATGTTTCTGAAGGAAATATTTTCACTGAGGATCTGCCTCAGTGAAAATATTTGGTCTATGCAGTTTCATTTTCTGAATCCACCTTGTTCATCTCTGAGTTGCTTGTCAATTTATCCTACCTAATTTCTGATCCTAGAATAGACCAGATTTGGGATTTAATCAAAGCGAAGAGTTATACAGTGTATAAAGATTCATAAGTTGAAGACACATACTCAACATTTAAAACATACTACAGCTTTGTGTATGTTTGTTCAAAACAGTATTCAAAGGCATCATCTGTACTGGCTACATCAGTTAAAATTGAAGAAATTGTATTTGTTCATTTTAACTCATTTTATATTTAAACATATTGTATAGAACAGAATCTCAAGAGACCCGACACAGTTTGAAATCATCAACTAATCTAAGTTATTAGATGAAGTAACATCTTGAAACAATGAATTAGCAAATAAAATTAGAATTCACTTTGTCAGAATTTCTCTAATGTATGGATTTTTGAAAATCCACAGAAATATTCCTTTGACTCCAGTTGTGGATTTTAGAGGAAGTCCAATATATAAACTACTTAAACAATTTTTAGTAGGCTTCACTTGCTTTCTCTTCACTCTCCATCTCATATAGTGGCAGTAGGGTTTTCTCTCCAGAAACTTACATTTTTCATTCAACATATAGGCACTTTTTCTTCACATATAAAAAAATACCGTATATTTCAAAAACATTTCTTTTGCTTTACTGATATTCTACTGATTGATACTTTGGAATTAATTTTTAATTCCCAAGTTATAACGGAATTAGCATTTGAGAAGAAAAATCATTCCTAGAGTGTGATTTTTCTTCAAACATTCTTAAAATGAATTTGCCATCATTGATACATACAACGGATCTCAAGATAAAATATAGGAGCCCCTCAATTAATGACATTTCAGATATTATTCATCCAAATTTAGTTTAGTGTGGTTTTCTGCACAGAATACAGTACTGTAATCTTGGCTCTGACTGTCCTGGTATAAGCATGGTTCCCTGTTTCTTTGCCATTACCACCTGTTTAATTTCAAACAACAGCAGCATTCATTTGAAGATAACAATTTGGGAAGCAGATGAAAATGAACCATCTGATGAGTTCACCCTAAAAGAATATGATGAAACATTTTGCACTCTTCAAACTTAAAAAACAAATTATGGATGGCCATCCCAACATCGCATGCAGCATGCAACTTTCCTGAAAACTTGAAGGTATCAACTAGTGCAGAAAAATATATGAAAAGAATAAGAAAAATAACATAGTTCAAACTTCAGTATCTGAGTATTTTTCCAAAAAATAAATTATTTACTTTAAAACGAACTTTTTTTTACTTATTAAACTTTTGAATAATGAAAATATTACAGTGATAAATACTTTTATAAAATGCAGTTGTAAAATTTTGGTATATATTTAAATATCTTAGTACTAATCACGTTGTTTTGTATTTAATACTAATTTTGATTAGTACAGCGTGCTCCAGGCACACATCAACCACAACAATCGAGCTATTGTATATATTAAGAATGAACGAATTGCACCTCATTTTTTCAGTTTCTTTCTATTCTTGCTAACTATTACATGAAGAACTTCCTTGATTCTGTCAGTCACATTTCTTCTATATAGCTGTGTTTTTGTAGTTCAGAATTAGCACCTCAGTCAGTTATGATATGAACTCTGTCCATCACAGAATTCACTTTATGCTTAAAATGGAATCTGCTAATTTTCGTATCTCTCAAGACCTCATACTTAGGCATTATAGTTTTTTCAATCTTAAAAAAAAAATCAGTTTTGGAGACTATATTACTTTGGTCTCATCCTATCCAGATGTCAGTTAACATGAAAACTGTGATGTGCCATCTTTTGTCCATAGAAAGTATATAGCATAAGTTGAATCTCATTAAATCTATAGTCCATTCTATTAACTATTAAATTATTTAAGGAATTTACACTGCATACTGGAATATTAATTAAAAGAAACTATAATAAATACTTCCTATATTTCGGCAATGTCACATTGTCATCTTCAATGGGAACAGACAACTATGACACATGCACGCAAGCACTACAAAAAGCAAATGAAGCAGAAGAGAGAAACTACTGTTGTTCCTAGACTCCTAATGGTGCCTCCTCCCAAATTTGTTGAGGTTTGGAAAGTTTTTTTAGAGCTGAGGCTGATTCTATGAACAATCTTTCATAATTGAACTTGCTGCGGTGTATTAACGTGGCTTTCTTCCAACGTATTCTGTGGTGGGTATCCAGAGCATGGTCTGCAAGCCAGAGTAGCTGTACTGGTGACACCGGATGTAGTCTTTATGTTCCGAAATCTTGACATTTGCTGTCCTGTCTGTTTGGCCAAAGTAGGACAGTTTACAGCTGCAAGGGACCTGGTATACCCTAGGTAGGTCTAGGGGAAGTGGTTTGTCTTTGGTGGAGCGGATAAGGGATGCCAATTTTTTATATGGTTTGTAACAAGAAGTTAGGTCATTTTTTTTTAAGATTTTGGTTATTTTTCCGTGGTGCCCCGGATATAGGGAATGGTGATGGATTTAGTGTAATCTTTATTATGTGTGTGTGTGTGGGGGGGGGTATCTGGTTTTAATATTTTTTGGGGGTTGTAGCCACTAGCTAAGAAAGTATTAAGGATGTGGTTTAGTTCAGTGGTTAGGGCATTGTCATCTGAACAGATTAATTTTGCCCTGTTATATAGTGTTTTTATAACCCCATATTGTTGTGAGGGGTAGGGATTGCTGGTGAATATATCTGCCTGTATGGGTGGCTTTTCTGTAAACAGAGAATACCAAGGATCCATCAGGCTGGTGAGTGATTAGAGTGTCTAGGAAAGAGAGACTGTTGTTTTCCTCTTTTTCCAAGGTGAACTGGATTCTGGGGTGTTGGTTGTTTAAGTGTGTTAAGAAGCAGTGGTGTGTATCTGAGCCATGTGGCCAAATAGCGAACACATCATCAATGTAGCGAAGCCAAACAGTGGGTTTTTGTGGGGCAGAGTTTAATGCTTTCTCTTCAAAAGTCTCCATAAAGAAGTTGGCCAGGGGTGGGGAGAGTGGTGAACCCATGACTGTCCCCTCTATCTGTTTGTAGAATTTTCCTTGCCAAACGAAATAGCCTGAGTTAATTGTGAACTGAAATAGGGCTGAGATGTCGGGAGGAAATTTGGCTTGGATGAGCTCTAAGGTTTCCTTGAGTGGGACATTTGTAAATAGGGAGGAGATATCAAAACTGACCATTTTGTCAGTATGTTGGAGTGAGAAGTTTTCTATACTGCTTTGAAGTGGGCTGAGTTTTTCATGTGTGATGGTGTGTTGCCAGTATAGTGTGTGAGCACTTTGGCTAAATGTTTGGCTAATTTGTATGTGGGGGAATCAATGCCATCCACTATGGGATGTAACGGCACATTTTGTTTATGTATTTATGGAAGTCCATATATTCGGGGGGGGGGGGGTCTAGAGTTAAAAGGTTTTAGTTTGTTGGTAACTTCCACAGGCCAAGAAGTGACCTTCTTAAGGAGCCTTTGGAGTGTTCTAATTTGGGAACTGGTGGGATTATACTCAATAGGGAGGTAGGTAGCTCGATCTAACAAAAAAGCATTAAGCTTACCTGTGTAGTCCGTTTGGTTGAGAACCACAGTGGCATTTCCCTTATCTGCTTTGGTGATTACTATTTTTTTGTTTTTCTTCATTTCTTGTAGAGCTTTATATTCATCTTTGGATATGTTAGTTTTTGGTGGTATTGCTTTGGTGAGAACACCGGCTACATCCAGTCTGATATTGTTGGCGATATGGTTTGGAAGGTTGTGGATACCACATTCTATCTGAATCATTATTTCTTTGGAGATATGGCGAAATTGTGGCCACGTGCCAGCGCGTTGAGTGCCTCAGGCTTCAGAGTAACAGAAGAAAGGTTGACTACAGTGTTGAGACGTTGTTGCGGTTCAGAGGTAGAGTCCTTTTTCAAGTTTTCAAATTTTTTGATGTGCTGACTTCGTATCTTTTCAAATTCTTTTGCTGCCGAAGCACATGAGATGTTGTAGAGAATCGTCCAAAGGTCGTGGTTCAGCGTATCGGAAAGCTCCTCTAGCCCCGAATAGCTTTGTTTTCGTCAGCTAGGAGAACGCATGCAGCGGTAATTTGTTCTTGAAGTAGGGCGAAGCTAGCGCGGTTATAAATCCGGAGAGCCTTCTGTGAAGAGAAACAGTGCTTGAAATTTACACAATTTGGGATTACCTCATCATCCTGGCAGCATTATAGGAAGGTCAAACGATTTAGTTGCCTCGAAATCTTCAGCTTCAGTTTGCCGTATTGGTGGACCTTGTGTGCGATAGAATCTCTGTGGATGATCGTAATTCTTCTAGAAAGGCTTATACATTGGTATGACCATTAAATTATTTAAGGAATTTACACCATATACTGGAATATTAATTAAAAGAACCTTTAATAAATACTTCCTATATTTTGGCAATGTCACTTGCCATCTTCATTGGGAACATACAACTATGACACGTGCACGCAGGCACTACAAAAAGCTTCTGCCTCGTTTGCTTTTTGTAATGCCTGCATGCACATGTCATAGTTATATGTTGCCATTGAAGATGGCAATGTGACATTGCCGAAATATAGGAAGTATTTATTAAAGTTTCTTTTAATTAATATTCTAGTATATGGTGTAAATTCCTTAAATAATTTAATAGTCATGTGTTACCAACGTATAAGCCTTTCTACAAGAATTATAGTCCATTCTGTTGAGTATAACATCCATTATGGAGAAGATAATGAGAAATTTAAGACATCGTTGTTTTGCCCTAAAGATGTCCATAAAGTTTGTTTTTGCAAGGTAGGTTGAGTTCATTTTATTTAATCAAATACTAGATTCTAGTAAGTTTACTCTTATCAGCATACTATCTCTGCTAGACAAGTTTAATGGAATTATTATTATGCAGACTCCTTCAGGAAGTCTGTGACCCATTGAAGAAGGCCTCCTGGTCATACATTGCCTTGATACATGTTCTGTCTTTCTTTAAAATATTCACTAAAGATGCACTCACACATTATGAGAGGAACTTGGACCTTGCATGCTTTCTAACCACATGCTTATAGAGTTGCTGTATAACGGTGTGATTTTTTGTATAAGGGTCTCAAGTCTCTGCATGGCAGAATAACCTGCGATGGTTGGCTCCCATCTATCATTACAGTATATAGATAGCTACCGGTGCTTTTTCACCCAAAGTCTTTATGTTGAAGCAAATGAACTGGCTCTATCACTTAGATGGAAACACTTCTCTTAATTATATCCAAAAGATAGTCTCTTCCAGATCATCCTACATGGACTCTACATCCTACATCCTATTTTCTCAGCATTGGGAAGCTCAATTTCACACATCAGACTGCGATATGTCCTTTTGCTATGCATGCAAGAGACTGTGCAAGCTCTTAGCATGAATATTGACAACATTGCTTACATCAAACATGACAGCATCCCTCCATGGCAGCTTTGCAGTCCATCCTTCAACCTCTCACTTTGTCAAGTACAGAAGTCTCATACTCCATCATCTGTCTAACCTGCAATTGTTTAATGCACACAGAGCAGCCAACTCTGATTTCTTGTCCATCTATACTGATGGTTCACAATTGACACCTGTGTTGGCTGTGCTGCTGTGTTTTCTGGCTATCTCCAACCAGATCCCACCTGATTGCGGTAATCATATAGCACAGTTGCATGTCATTCGACTTGCACTTCAGTATATAAAAGAAAACCACTACCAAAAGTGTGTAATTTATATAGGCTCATTGATCTCTTTACAAGCAATTTCCTCTCCTATGTATAATCCACACCCAGCACTGTGAGGTGTTACACCTGTTGTATGTACAAAATGAAAACCCTTAATTGTGATGTTCGGTTGTGCTGGATTCCCAGCTACATTTGAATGAAAGGAAATGAGACTGCAGCTACTAGATCAGTTCATACTTTCTCCATGTACTGTTTGACAGTACCATATACAGACTACAGACAGTTCATAAGATGAAAGCTAATTACCCAATGGCAGTCATCATGGAAAACATTGAAAAAATGCTAAAAGGAAAGCAAAAGAAAACAACAGCTTGCCTTTTTTTAGATACTTTAATGACATGTCTGCCCGTGGTACCCTTTCTTTCTCTCTATACAGAAAACCTACCCACACAGGGAGATACATAAACTTTCTCACCATCCCTCTTCTCAACAACATGGTGTCATCAAAACCTTTGTCAATATAGCCTCCAACCTCTGTTCCACCCAAACTTCCCTTACAGCAGAACTTGTCTTTATTTGCCAAACCTTCCTGTCCAGTGGTTACAATGCCAAGCCAAAAAAAATCTACAATTATCTGTTTCTTCCATCCCCTCACATCCCTCTAAACATTAATATTACAGTAATGCCATTACTATTCTCTATATCTGGGGCACTTCAGAAAAATAGCCAGAACTTTGAAGAAATATAAACTTTTGCACTGCTTTCGAATCTCATTTGAAGCTGGCTTCCCTTCTCTGCTCTCCTAAGAATCCACTTCCTTCTACCCTAGGCATTTACAAGGTTCCTTGTTCTTGCCAATTATCATAGATTGGGAGATCTGCTAACATCTGCCTAGAAGAACACAGAATATACATCCACCACAACTATGGTGAATCAGTCTAGCAGACCATGCCTTTGATACCTTCCACAGAATAAGATGAAAGAAAACCATCATGCTCCATTGCAGCAGATACAAACTTGAAAGACTCTTTTTTAGAATCTGCAACAGACTTAAAAAACCAGCCTAATCTTAATAAATATAGTTACATTGAACACCCCAAAATTTGAGAAACTAATTCTTAAGCCTCCTGCCCAATATTTAAGGCTAGCCAACAGCACCTATAGAGGGCATCCCCACTCACAGGACTTCAGTCTTTATTTATTCTACCTCATTTCTTCCACTTATTATTATTTTGTGTGTGTGTGTGTGTGTGTGTGTGTGTGTGTGTGTGTGTGTGTGTGTGTGTGTGTGTGTGTGTGTGTGTGTGTGTGTGTGTATTATTACAATTTTAATTTGACTGAGATGAGATTTGAAATTGATTAAACTTTTTTAATTATTTCTCTTTTTGCTACAAATTATTCCATTAAAGTGCAGCACGAACATAAATGTAAACCAGCACCTAAGCCTAAATACTCAGTTTTACAAAGAACCTGCAGATAATGATATTTATATGCTAACAATATTCATTAATTTGTAAAACAGTTCAGTCAGTGTCAGTGATTAATCTTCCATATTAGATATTAGTAATTAAATATTAATTTAACTTTAAATATTATTTAATTAATATTAATTAATAAATATTAGTAATCAGAAAGCTTTAGATCCAAACTAGTTTTATATTTATTATTATTAGTTTAATCTTACCAAATATATTTGGTCTTGAGTCAGTCATTTTGGATTTTAAAAGAATTGAGTGCCTTTGCACCAATCAGTAACAAACATGTGTGATATTTCCTTATTACTCAGTGTAAACACATTGCATTAACATTGAATTGTTGCATCTGATGTGTTCATACCAGGAATCAAAACTAGCAAATAGTTATATCCTGTCACTCTGACCAGTCATCTTTGTAATATCTCAGAAAAAATGGTCAGCACCTGTCCTCTGTGGTATATAGAAAGTAATTGGCCTTTTCAATAATCCATGATGCAGTTTTTGTAGACAGCAGTCAACATTGGATCTCTTGGTCCATTTAGAAACATATATCAGAGTTGCATTTCTCAAACATGAATGATTGGTTTCAGTTTACTTTGACATGAAATAAAAAAGAAAAGCTTTTTCTCTAAAAAAACAAACAAACAAAAAAACTTTTAGTCTTGGAATGGAGGGCTGGCAACACTTTGGCTGTCATTTTAGTAACCAACATAAAAGATTCTCTTTTATGTTGGTTACTAAAATTTTCTGTTATTTCTTTCTCATGACAGTCATTGAATGGTAGTTGCAACAAGTATTTTGATGGCTTTATGGGCACTGAGTTATAGGTTCAGTTTTCCAACAGAAAAAAGTATCTGCATAAAGTTTTTGATAAAAATGCAGTCTGTATCTGTTGACTTGTTTTTGACAAGAAGCTTACATTCCTTGTGGACATTTGTCAACTAGGAAAGCACCAGAGATCATTGAACATATCTTGTACTTTATCCTCTACAGCAGTATTTTTCAAACTTTTATAATCATAATCCACCATATGAAATAATTTCGCACTGTGACCCAATGTTTTTTGTAATGTATATACAAATATACTGGTTAATATCATAAATGAATATAATTAAAAAAAATATATAAATAATAAAAATTAAAAAAAAAGCAAGCAGAATGCAACTGATTGTGCTTGTATTTTTCTTTTTTCTTTTAATTTTAATTTATTTTCTTTTTATGTAAGTTCTTTCTATTCTGGCACATACAAGGATATCAGATACTGTGTTGAGCCACTTAACATGCTAATCAAGTCTTGCTGATGCCAATAATTTTTGACTAAGTTAAGCTGGCCAGTGCCAAATGCTGCTCTCCTTTATTTCTGATACTTTTGACATTTGTATGCATGCATTTCAATATGGTCTTAGGTCCACAGTTAGTTAACCTTGCATAATGTCATTACCAGCCTATTCAGATTCAAAACCTAGGAAACTGAAACTGTTCATGAGTATTCCTACATTCATACTCATTTGTCTCTGGAGTGGCCAGACACATGCTTGATTTCATCTCCCCTCCTAATATCCCTGGTTTCCCTGATTTTGTACTCCCAACTTTCACTGAAAACGTGATTGTTTTCTTTGGCATTCTTGGAATTGTTCTAGAGGGCCAAATAGTTAACTATTTGGTTAGGCCTAACTTAACCAAATGGTTAACATTTTTTCTCACTTCATAATCCATCCCAGCACATTAACACCCACGGATATTTGCCGTATTTAGCATTAGTGTTTTTTTTTTATGAAATTGAAAACAAAATTCAAAGGACACCTGTTTGACTCAGTGGAGATTAGAAGAACATGACTTCCAAACCTAACAGTATTTTGAAAATTTGTGTGAATGATGTAAATGTTGTATTAAGAGGATTTATTATATACAAAATAAATGGTTTATCTTCTTGCATTTATTTTTACATGAATTTTATCTTATTTAATGGGTTGTCTCATTATTTTTATTAATGGAAAATGAAAAAGAAAGCATTTCACTTCCTGGAATCATTAGCCATAGTCTGTTTGGGTGCTTAATCATCGACTTAGACTATATACACTATCTACCAATAATTGCTGGACACTTTAGCAAATTACACTTGATACCAGCAGGCAAACCCTAATATTGGCTATGTCTACCTTTTGGCTTTAATTACTTCCTGCACCCTTAAAGGGAGGCTTTCCAACCATGTGCAGCAGATATTCAGGTGAAATTTGGATCCATTCCTCCATCAAAGCAGCACTGAGTTCAGCAACAGATTGAGGATGTGCTGCTCTGGACCTCGATCTCTGCTGCAATTCATCCCACAGGTGTTTGAGGGTTGAGGTCAGGACTCTGCTCATGCTAGGACAGTCATTTAATGCCCATCTCTTCATACCATTCCATAACAGCTGCAGCTTTGTGGCATGCAGCATTGTCGTCTCGATAGTAATATGGATCTGTTCCATAAAAACTCCACAGTTTAGGTAGCACCTGATTATCCTGAATGTCAAGGTACTGAGCTTCCTTCATGGAACCATGGACAATGACCAGTGGTCTCACTCCAAACCAGTCGAATGCACCCTACACCATTACTCCTCCACCACCAAACTTTACTGTGGGTACAGCACACTGTGTAACAGTGTTCACCAAGCTACCTCCACACTCTGCCATCAGGCTGGAAGCAGGTTAACCTTGATTTGCCGCTCCAGAGTACTGTTTTCTACTGATCAATTGTCCAATTTACATGCTCTTTGCACCAGGCCAGATGAGCCACCTTTTTTATTGTTGTGATGTTCGGCTTGTGTTCCAGTGCTCTTCCATGGAAACCATAAACAGGGTTCTTTTCATACAGTATTAGTGCTCATCATGGTATTACTGGTGCTCTGGAACTCATCATGGATGTCTGCCCGATTGTAGCTGTTTTTTTGCGAGCCACCCATTTTAACACCCTCCCTGTCAGTCATTTTCGTCGGCTGCCCTGACTGTCTTCCTGCACTTGTGATGCCAGAATGTCTCCATTTGTTGATCATATTTCAAACAGTTGATTTTGGATGCACCAGTTGAGTGACAATAGCACATATGGACATGCCACCCAATGTGACAACCCACAATGATACCTGTTTCGAAGTCAGTGAGTTCATGTCATGTTGCCCCTCCCTCCACCTGTATTCAACTGCTATGATGAAATACTGCTTCCTACTATCTGTACACCGATTGTTATGTTATTAACAAACTTGGAATGTTCCATAACTTCAAATAACAGAGGTGTCCAGACAATTATTGGTAGATAGTGTATCTATGTAATGTAAATTATCTGAGCTAATGAACATTGTTATTCTCACTGTTCCAAATTGATGCTAAGTTTGAAATGTTTCAGTATAACGAATGCCAACATTGTAAGCACTAATTAATAACCACATATTACCAAATAAGTATAAAAATAAAAATAAATTTCCAAGCAGATATTGGTGAAGTATCACTATTCAGTAATAGACATTTCAGTTGCACTTAAGAGCTCTATTTATGTTATGTTTTAGAAGTTGCCGAAAAGCTCCTCTAATACAGTGTGACTATTGTCCTTTACTCTTCCATGCTGACTGCCTTGATCCTCCACTTACTACACTGCCTACAGGAAGGTGGATGTGTCCAAATCATGCTGAGCATATTTTAGTAAGTTTATATGTTTAATTTTTTTTTAAATTTTATTTTTAACCCAGTTTTCAAAATTGTAATGGGTAATGTTTAGACCATATTAGAGATTTTATAGCATGTTCTTCTGTTGCTGTAGTTCCCCCTCCCCCTCAGGTTGAGTAATCAACAGTTATATATATATATATATATATATATATATATATATATATAAGTTGTTGATTATGGAAAATAGTTCTTCACAAGTTCCCGAATTAATTTTTAATTATATTTTTTATATTTTTTATTTTTTATTTTTTTACAATTTCTTGGTAAAGTTATTTTTACTAGACCCTTAATGAATTTAGACCATGACACTCTTACATCACATGCGTGCACAGCTCATACATTTCATTGTTGAATCTTTTAGTTTTTGTTCTTGATGTTTAATTGAAAAGTCATAATGAAGATATCCTTGATATTTAGGGCAAAAAATTTATGCCAGTAAAATATTTACTTAAGTTAAATCTGTATTATACTTAACTAATTATCATGTCGAAAGTATTTTCACTTGACTATACTATAAATTAAAGATGCCAAGAAATTATATTCTTGGTTTAATCCTTTATTCAAGTGTAAGCAAACAAAGTTTGCACATGAAGTAACTTTATGACTGGACAACTTGTATATAGAAGTCTAATAACTTCACATCACTTGCCTTAATATCCCATAATGCAAAGCACATATCCTTACGGACATGTATAATGCCATGCATTATGGGAAGGGTCACTACTCAGATCAGGTTCAACCTTTATTGAGGTCCCATCAGTGGGATCCAGACCCAGAAGTGATACCAAGGTTGAAGTAATGCAGAAGTCATATTTCAATATACAAGTAGCCAAAAGGTGTAAGAATATAATTTCTTGGCATCTTTAATTTATAGTATAACCAAGTGGAAAAACTTTTGACATCTGTTTGTAATCCAGAGTATTTCAGTAATAAGGTGTAACACCTTTTGGCGCTTATATGGAAATATGATTTCTGCATCACTTCAACCCTGGTATCACTTCTGGTCTCGCTCCCACCGATGAGACCTCAATAAAGGTCGAAACCAGTCACATTATGGGAAGGGTAGTAACCCTTCCCATAATGCATAGCAATATACATATCCATAAGGATATGTACTTTGTATTATCCAATACTCTATATCATTATTATCATTAGCATCTATATTCAAGTTGCCCAGTTGTAAAATTACTTCATGTGCAAACTTTGTTTGCTTACACTTGGATAAAGGATTAAACCAAGAATATAATTTCTTGGCATCTTTAATTTATAGTAAGCAAACAAAGTTTGCAAGTGTCTTATATTGTATAGAGGCTGTTGGCTTCATATTAGCTGCCTCAGTATCCCATAATGCAATAAACATTATGAGAGCGGCCACTACCCAGACAAGTTTCAACCTTTATTGAAGTCTCCTTAGCAGGAGCCAAATCCTGGAAGATATGAAAGAAATCAATTAGAGAGGTTATTCTCTAATTAATTTTCTAATTGATTCTCTTGTTACTCTCTTTATGTCATAACTATTCACTGTGTTTAATGGCGGATGGCTCATCTCTTCAAGCTTGTGTAGGAGAAAGGGTAGGTGTTCTATCACTGCTATATAAACATCCTGCTTTCAATTACCACTAATTCTATCCCTAGGTTTCTTGCTGATGATAATACATCCCATTCATCCTACTCATTCAACATATCATGCAGTGCTCAAACATACCAAGCTTCAAGATTATATGCATCTGCCTTAGGCACTGCTCTCCATACATCCCTTAGTGGGGGTGAAGATAACCTGGCCACCTTCAGTGCCACCAAAATGCAGTCTTTCCTTTTCTTTCTCATAAAAGTGATCTCAGTTCTCCTGTCCTCAATAATCTACACATCATCAGGCAGAATTATTTCTCTCTTCTTGGACTGACATTTACCTCCAGTCCCTTCTGGCTTAGTATCACATTAATAACTTCCCAACAACAACAACAACCAAAAAAAAACCTAGTCATTCATTACTCAAGATGCTGTTTTCCACCCTCCCACCTACTAACCCTACACATTCTTGCCATAAATACTGTTATGATCTCTGCTGCCTGCAGAATTGCACAAAGCAAGGACCACACAACAGTGGCTGGAGGCAAATGTGCTCAACCACATATTACCATCTGATGGCTGTCTGGAAGTCATGATATGAATCCATTGGGCTTCAAATTTGTCAGAGCTTGAGTTAGTAGCTTGCAAAAAAATGACACCCCCAGTATTGCTAACCTGAAGGTGGAATTGGAGTGAGCATTGGCAGTGTTTCTGTTGGTTGTTGTTTGTGCTGCCATCAATATGTGTCCTTAGAAACTTTACGTATGTGTGAAGGCAAAAGAGGGACATTTCGAACATTGAGTGCTGCTATATGCATGTTATATATGTGGCTTGTATATGCTGAAAACTGTAAATGATTCACTGATAGATTAAAGTTTTATGCGCTGTTCCAGTTGTAACAGTATTTATGGCTAGACCAATTATATAAATCCCAAATTTTCTAAAAATTCTCATTATTGTCCACAGGATAGTAATTTGGTTAATAGATGATCCTTCCTTCATACTCACTTCAAAGTGTATCTGAGAGATGCACTGATTTAGAATTGTGTGTTTTTTACAGTTACTTCCATGCTCACTGTGCCAACAACCATCATTTCTCCACTCTGTTGGTCCTTTTAAAACAAGAGCAAGTCCATCACAGTAATGAACTAGATAGTTGGAATAAGGCGAATAGTAAAGCTGCCGTTTAACTTAATGTTGTGGGAGTTTTAATTAATGAATGAATTAATTTAATTAATGACAAGCTTAAGATATTCACAATCACCCATTATTGTTCAGAGGGAACTGGTCTAACCTTTCACCATCACCATGGTTGATTGCATTTCCCCTGTGTGCTAGATTTGAGGCTTTGTTCATTATCTTTACTCATGGTTATATGGTAGCTTTTTGTAATTTGTTGTTGATTGTTCTGAATTGAAAGATTAAAAACCTGAGATTCTTCTGGAAGAAAGATCCTATATGCATGAGCCACAGACTAACTGTTTGGAATTTGTTTACAGAGAGACCTAGAAGAATATCTGTTGTCAATTAGAATTGAACATACTCTGTTGAAAACTGAGCATGATGAAAATTACCATAAGGCTATGCAAACCTTAAGAGATTGTGAGAAATAAAAATAAATAAACAAAGAAAGAAAGAAACATGAGCAAAACAAACCAGATACCTCTTGGGAAAATTAAGAGTGTTTATCATTTGGTTGAATAAAACAGGCTGCCAAAACTTTCATATTTAGGTTTCTCTCTTTGAGGAAATTGATAACAGAAGGTAGGTGAACATTTTTGACCAAGTTTGAAAAACTCAGCTCACAGAGATTTCTGGTTGAGTTTTTATAATTTCAGCTCCTTTTTTTTTTATTTTTTTAAATTGACTATTTAAGCATCAGGGGATTCATATGTAGTTGTTTGCATGTTTCTGATTTTTGGTGATAAACTTTTCTGAATAAATCTTTCATTTTAAATGGGAAATATATTTTAATATTTAAAAAAAATAAAAAGTACATATCATTATGAAGTTCCCATCAAAATAATTGATAGAATAGTAAGTTTTGCAGAAAAGATTATTATTAGCTTACTACAAACAGATGTGTGTATATGTGAGAGAGTAGTGTTGGATTCTGAATGAGGAGAATTGGAAATTATTAATACTTCATTCAGAGTCCAACATAATCTGCCATTCCCTAAGCCAAATTTGCTCATCAGACTAATAATCTCTTATTAATAGTATGCTATTTATATGATTTCTTTCAGGCTATGTTAATTAATATTTATTTTTTCATTTATTATTTTTATATGAAGTACAGTTGTAAAAACTATGTATTAAATGTCTCTTATTATTATGAGATTAATGTTACTGATACAGAGATAAAATTTCTAAAATGTGTAATCTTTTTATGTTTATAGTAAAATGTAATGTATCCAAGAAATTCTTCAGAATAAGACTTGATTGGTTGTTGTGAGAAATTATGTTATTTTTAGCCAGCGCGTGCTTTAGCGCGAGTTACTGTACGGTATACAAGAAGTGAATTCGGTATCAGCAAAACCAGTTAGAACCAGATTTTGGCAGGAAAGGAGAGTAGGATGTCATGAGCAGTACATAAAAAAAAAAAGAACACAGTGGAAAGAGAGGGAGAGAAATAACCTGGGGTTGAATGGAGTAGGAAGGGCTGGGAACCGCTCTGTATTTTGACTTATCTTTCTTCGAGCTCTTATTCTTTTATAAATTCCTATCGCCTCGCAGAAGGATAGTGTTGGATGAAAGGATAATAAGAATGAGTAAGAAATATTGAAAGTTAGGCAATTACGAGCAAGAAGATAAATTCTCCCAAGTTAACTAATCAGTTACTGAAACCCAGGATTCTATAATATTTGTGTGCTCTCAAAGTGAAAGTATTCAAGAACCAAGGAATGTTTCTAGGATTCTCGATAATGAGGAAGCTATACTGTTTATACTGGTAAGAATATCTTTTCTATGCCTCATGTGAAGTTGCGAAGCTTGTTTCTGGAGAACATGATATAGTTCATATTGCTGAAATTAACAGTCAAGAATGAATGTGTGATATAGTGATTGTAAACGTAATATATGAAGTATCTCTGGATTAATAATTCACATTTGAATGTGTGATTATAGTGAATAATCACGTGAGAACGCTATGTAAAATTGAGACTGAACTTTCTGAGAACTATTGTGTTAGATTGATAAACTTTAAAGTTGCTGAAAGAATGTCTGATGACTAGTGCTTTGTGATTGTTTTGAATAGTTAAACTGAGTCAATATTTAAAGTACATTGAACGATAGCTTTGTTTAGAATGAAATTGTGTTTGGAATCTTGATAATAAGAAGAGTGGAATTTATATGCATAAATTCTAATCGTAAATGATATACTCAGCTGAGTAAATTACTAATGTCTTAATGAGAACTTGTTCATTCGTAATTGTATTATCCCTACTAGGAATCCTTGTTTTAATGTAAATTTATGTGTTAAAGCATTAAATATTTTTATTTGAGTTGAATCTTGTGTTTGCCTGATTTCTTTCATTGCACTGCTCATTAAAATAGTTCGAATCTTAGTGGGAACCCTATATATAATAAAGAGAATTTCGGCCTGAATTAAGTTGATAACCATATGGTGCTAACTGATGGTTAATTTCACAATGTTGCTTATGCAAATTAGAACATAGAGTGGTGCAGTTAAGAATAAATTTTCTCTGTGTTTGAATGTGAAGTCAATCAACAGCTAGAATATACAACGGAGTAGAAAGTAGGATCCATAAGTTGATAACCATATGGTGCTAACTGATGATTAATTTCACAATGTTGCTTATGCAAATTAGAACATAGAGTGGTGCAATTAAGAATAAATTTTCTCTGTGTTTGAATGTGAAGTCAATCAACAGCTAGAATATACAACGGAGTAGAAAGTAGGATCCAACAGTAGGAAAGAGAGAGAGAGAGAGACATGCCTGTTGTATTTGTGTTACTTTCATTATCAGTTGTGTGAACTGGAATCTGGGTTTCTGGATAAATTTCTTAAATTCAAGCAGGTCAGAGGCACATGAGGCAGACTTGCAACAAATATTTTCATTGTACTAGAGTGCAAGGACAATAAAGGGGATTGTTAGAGTAAACATGAATCTTACTCATGAATAGTTGTAGATCTATGTTAGCATTGTGGATGAATGTAAGGATTAGATAAGAGTGATGTTTCTCAAGAGACCAAACATGGAACTTTTTTCGAGATTAATTATTTAATTAATATTAAATATTCTTCTTCTTCTTTTCAGCCAATTTCTGTCCACTGCTGGACCTCTAGTTCTTTCCTCCAGTACTGGCCTCCTCCAGTTCTTTCCACCTTTCTCTATTCTTGGCAATGATTGACCAATTTTCCCCACTGGAGAGGCTCTTTCTATAAACAAATGAAATTCATTTGTTTACAGAAAGAGCCTCTCCAGTGGAAATAATTTATGTAGACCACAAATTGCACCAACCAAAAGCATCAGAAGGGAAGTTTTATTTTAATAATCTGTAGACACTGTTTTCATGCCAGTAGCACTTAAAAAGGCCTTAATCATTACTTAATCAATACTTTACTTTCTTTTAACTTTCTATGTAACTTGAACCACAAAAGCTCATATTTTTAATAATTATATTCATGAATTTCTTGATATACTTTCCATTCACCCAGACATCTTGGCCAGTCGTTGACACACACTTTTCTTTTCTTGAAGTCATTTGCTGTGAATTTCTTTGCTTTCTCTTTCTTTCTTTTCTTTTCTTAGAAACATTCTTGCCATTAGGGCATTATTTAGTTAGTGAATCAATCAGTACTGAGATATATATACTGCTGCCACCTCTTTATTCCTAAAAAATCATTTTCATGCAGTGAGGAATCTATAGTCATATGTATATCTACTCAAAATCCAATTTGCTGGCATTGTTCTGAACATGTTTTTGTGAAATTGAGGCATAATAATAATGAAATTTGCATTATTTAATTTTGATTTTCCGTCTACAGTGAGTACCAAAAAGCCTTCTCTTGATAGTTAAAAAAAAAAGATAAATCCTTTGGATCATGTAATTTTAAATTTATATACTGTAATTTTAAATTTTGCTCTTGCTCTTGCTGGTATGCCTGACTTTCCTTTCCTTGTTAATATGCATCTCATAAGTACTCAAAATCCAGTTTGTTACCATGATCTGAATATTTGGATTCTTTACTGTAACTGTAAAATTTGAGATCTATAATAATAATCACCATGTTTTAGCTCCAGCATCCTCTGATTAGGCTAACTTACTTGAGCAACATTCTAGTTAATTCTTCTAAATATATTTCCAATTTCATATGCCATCAGCTTCATAAGTTATAATGTTATTGCTTGTAGCATCTAATATATTATCAGCCTCCTTATTGGATTTCTCTACGTATTATTAATAAACTGTTCTGTATGCTGTGTATCTATCCTACAAATGCTGTGTCTGTAGAATTAACATTCTCAAACTTTGAAGATTTTAATTTTACTCTAACCAAGTGACCTCTCTCCTGCCAAATAATTTCCTCTCCTGTGAGGGAATTATTTGGGAATTATAAATTCTGCAAAGCCATGAACTCTCTCCTCCCCCCTCCCCCCCTTCATGGAAACATTTGAAGAGAAAGCTCTAAACTCTGCCTCATATATGTGCACTGTTTGGTTATGCTTTGCTGATGATGTTTTCCCCACTTGGTCATAAGGCCTGGATGTTCTCAATATATTTTTAACACACCTAAACAACCAACATTGCAGGATCCAGTTCATATTACAAAATGACAATAATCTCCCCTTCCTAGATACATTAATTATACACCAACCTGATGGATCCCTGACATTCTCTGATTAGAAAACCCACACATACCAATAAATGCATTCACAAACAGTCACATTCCCCTCCCCCTCTTTCAACAGTATGGAATTATTAAAACTTTATATAGCAGGTCTAAATTAATTAGTTCAGATAATTTCTTTTTACATATAACTTATATTTTGATAAAGAAATAGTGCTAAATTATATTATTATTTTTATATTATATTTCTTTTATATTATTATTCTTATTGGTATCGCCATGGATTTTGAAGACTCATCATCAAAATACCTGTCACACTTCTCTTTAAATTCATTCACTATCAGAGCACTTATAACCAGGGTTCCAGAAATACAGCTTAGATTTACTAGCCACAAAAAATTTAACATGCTAAAGGTCTTAGTCTACTTTATATAAATATTTTTATAGGTAATGTTTTAAAAAACTAAATGGTATAGTGACAAAACAAAGTAATACATTCTTTAATTCTCACTAAAAATTGCACAGAAATACAAAAATATACTTTAATTTAATGTGAATTTAACATGTATAGCACAGCACCATTCAATCCAACTCAGTTTGTGTTTTCTTTCGATTACTGTTCACAATGAAGGGTGAATTTATGTAAATTATCCATAAACAATAATTTAATAGGAAAAACAAGTAATAAAATTCATGAAAACAAGAAATTAGGTATCCCTCATTGTGGAGCTAGACTCACTTGATCTGATCTTTGACTTGTCTTTGCAAGATAATTGTATTTTTTTAAATAACAGTATTAAAAAGCATTTTTCATAGATGTATAGATATACTACAGCATTTAATTAATTGAGTCATGTTCTCACAATGTTTCTGAAAATAATTCAGAAAAGATATAGTGAAATATTCATTTGCTTCATCGACTTCGAGAAAGCATTTGACCAAGTCCAACATACCAAAATGATTGAATTATTAAAAAGAACTGGATTAGATGGTAAAGACATCAAGATCATCTAAAACTTATATTGGAACCAAAAGGCATCTGTTCAAGTTGATGACATTATTACAAACGTCATTAACATCAAATGACGAGTAAGGCAAGAATGTGTGCTGTCGCCTCTCCTTTTTAACATATACTTTGAAGCCATATTTCAAAAATTCTTAAAAGGAAGAGAGGAAGGGATTAATGCAAATGATGAAATCATCAATAACATCCAAAATGCTGATGACACAGCTCTCCTGGCTGACAATATTGAGGATCTTCAAAATCTTCTCAAACTAGTGAACAAAAAGAGTCAAAAAATAGGATTAAGAATAAATATTACCAAAACTAAATTCATGGTCATAAGCAAGAAACGAATTCTTAATTCAGCACCTGTTTTGAATGGGGAAACAAATAGAAAGAGTGACAAAATTTAAATATCTCGGATGCTGGTTCGACAAAGAATACAGTCCAGAAATGGAAATTAGAATTAAAAATTAGAAATAAAAGTTAGAATTGAAATTGAAAGAAAAAATTTTCTCCTGATGAAATCAACACTGTGTTGACTGCAATTTAAATTTAGAGATAAGAATATGCATGATTAAATGTTATATAGTCTGTACTGCTGTACGGTGCAGAAACTTGGACCTTGAAGACAACATCGATTTAAAAGAAAGAAAAAAAAACTTGAAGCTTTTGAGATCTGGTTATACAGATGAATGTTAAAATCCCATAGACGGCAAAAACGTCCAATCAAGTACTGGAACAAATGGGAAATCACGTGAACTTTTAGATACCATAAAAAGAAGAAAAACTGCATATCTTGGTCGCCTACTTTGTGATGAAAATATAAGTTACTTCAATTGATTATAGAAGAGAAGATAAATGGAAGAAGAGTACAAGGAAGGTGAAAAAAATCTTGGCTGGCAGACATCAGACAGTGGACTGGTATGAGCTCTGAGGAACTGTTCAGAGTGGCTGAGGATCACTCAAAATTTGCCAAGGTGGTCACTGACCTCCGATAGGAGATGGTACTCGAAGAAGTGGTTCAATTTTAATTTTTGTTTTTATAATTATCAGTTTATTTTGTTAATGAAATTATATTGTGAGAAAAGCACAATAATTTTTTTTTTTAATAATAATTATCTATTTCATATGTCATGCTTAGAGTCTATATGTGTAAGGTTAATATTGAACTAAATGAATGCACTGATTTGATTATAAAATTTATTTATTATTATTATTGCACTCTCCATGGAGATGGCAGACTCATTGTGGGAGGTTCATTCAACTGACAACATATTTATCATAAGAATCTTAAAATTCTTAACACTACTTGCATTAGCAACACATTCTGGTAATGCGTTCCTATACTTCATGTAAAAAATCTACTCCTCACACTCCTTTTCACCACACTCTTACATAACTTCCAGAGGTGTCCTCTGGTTTTCCCCTCTCGCCTTCTACTTTTTCTATAATCCCATTTGGATTCATTTGATAAATCCTCTCACTAACTTAAATGTCTCTATCATATCACCTCTTTTCCTCCTATCCACCATCTGCAATCCACATTTCTTCAACTTCTCTCCATAGCCAGCATTCCAAAGTCCTGATATTGTCTTAGTCATTTGTCTCTGAACCCTCTCCAGTGTTTCCACATCATGCTGAAAACTAGGCATCCAAATTTGAGCACAATAATCCCAGTGCTTTACACACTGGCACAACCACTTCATAAACTGTACATAGCAACACTACAATGTGCAGCCTTTGCAACACTTGCAATATGCCCTCTAAACTTCAGTCTTCTCTCAACCATCACTCCCAAATCTAGAAATCCTATCTACTTCCTGCAGTACAGCATTGTCAATATACTACACAGACTTATATTTCTGCACTCCAAAATGCAACACCTTGCAATTATTAATATTAAAACTACAATTCCACTCCTTTGTCCAAGTCAAAAGTCTATTCATATCTTCCTGAAGGGAATTATCATCAGCAGTGCTACTTATAATTCTCCCTAACTTTCCATCATCAGCAGACAACTGAAGATCCCCAGTCCGCATGATATATCATTTACAAGCAAGTTAAACAGCAGAGATCCAAGAACAGAACCCTAGGGCACACCACTGGTTACCCTTCTTTTTTTGAGACACTGTTCCATCATACACAACTTGCTGGTATCGTTCAGAGAGCCAATCTCCAATCCTCCTAACCAATTTGCTATCTATTTCCATCCTCTGCAGCTTGCAGCAATTTATCATGTGGTAATCTATCAAACAATTTTGCAAAGTCCAAGAATATCACTCTATATGATACTCCCTTATCTGTCACACTTGTTACCTTATTAAAATTCAAGTAAATTGCTAAAACAGGACCTGCCCTTTACAAATCCATGCTGACCATCATAAAGAATGCTATGTTCAGCCCAGTCCTGCATTCTATTTGTAACCAATCTCTCCAACATCTTGACCACAACTGCAGTTATACAGACTGGTCTATAATTTGAAACTTCTGTCCTAGAATCATACTTGTGAAGTTGTACTATTTTGCCTTATTTTCGCTCCTTAGGAACCCTCCCCACTGCAAGACTTTCATTAAATAACCAGGTCAATTGCATAGCCAACTGTTGTGCACATTTCTTAAGAATATGTGGTGATATGTCATCCATTCCCACAGCCATAACATTATTAACTTCTAACACAATCAACACCTGATACACCTCTGATTCTTTCACTTCCAATTTTCCTAATACACATCTACCTTCTATATATTGCACCGCATCATTTACAGCAGTATGATATACATCGTTTAATTAATTTATCTTCTAGGAAGGGAGAAAAAAACAAAAACAAATGTTAACTTCATGTTTTAGATTTTACGAGTGCTGCAACCTGCTCATTATTCGTCATCTGTTCACTGGGCATCTCCACAGATGCCATATGGTCACTCTGATGCTCAGTGATGTTCAGTGATGATGCTCAGTAATGATGCCTTGCCATGTGCTCCTGTTGTATGCTTTTCTGGAGGTTTCAACTCTCTAAAGATCAGTCACTCCACACATACCATCCATTCATCTCATTGACAGTTTACCCCTTCCTCTTTTACCAGGAACTTTACCTTCTGTTACTGTTCTGAGAAGTCCTCCTTCCATCCTTTCAGTGTGTCCAAAATATTTGGACTTTCTTCTGTCAATATCCTAAAGGAGCCTTAAAGTTCCTGATCTTTTCTAACACCCATTCATGTGTATGCCTTTCAGTATATGATATCCTCAACAGCCTTCACTAATATCACATCTCAAAAGCAGCTATCCTTTTCTTATCTGACTTTTTTAGGTTCCAAGTCTCACATCCATAAGTTGCTGTTTGCAAAACATCTTCATCCAAAATCCTCAACTTTGTCATCATCGTCATCATCATGCCTGTCAAGGATTTAGGCCTAGAGTGGCCTGTTCCGGCCTTAAGTCATCATTGAATCTCTTAAGAGGTCATCCTGGTTTTCTTTTTCCTAATGGTTTGTAATTTAAGTTTTTTTTTGGTAATCTTTCTGTTTTCATTCTTTCAATGTGTTCCATCCATTTATGTTTATATTTTTTAATTTTTTCTATTATGGATTCCTAGTTTAATTCTTCCATAATTTCTTCATTTCTTTTGTGATCAAAGAGAGTATACTTTGCATTTTTTTTCATAAACTTCATTTCAGCTGTTATTAATCTTTGTTTGTCTTTTTGTTTTATTGCCCAGATTTCACTTCCATGCAATAGGACTGGTAGGGCTTTTTGTATGCTTTTTCTTCAGGTTTGGTTTAAATATAGAATTAATTACACCAGTTATTTTTAAATATTTTGCAATATTTAGATTTATATCTTTTCATTTTCATATGTAATCATACACCCTAGGTAGTTAAATGAATTCACCTGTTCCAAAATCTTGTTATCTATTACTATTTTAGTTCTTACTGGATCTTGTCCTTTAAAGGCCATCATTTTTGATTTTTCTGTTGATATTATCATTCCATAATCTTTGGCTATGTCATTTCAATTTAAAATATCTTTCTGTAAGTTATCTTCAGAATTTGTAATTATTATTTGGTCATCGGCAAAAAGGAGAGTGTTTAAGTTCACAGTAGGAGAAAGTTTAATACCTTGATGGAAAGTTTTATTTTTATTATTATTATTATTATTAGAATTAAAAATAGAATAATGTTCTCCATGTCAGGTGACTAGCCTGGTGATGAATAGGTCAGTGGTAGGGGTGCTACCTTAAGGCTTCTGAACTAGTCTGCTTCCAAATTATACCTATAGGAGGAATAGGGTATATTGAAGGGGAAAGAGTAGATTATAGTAGAATAGAGCAGAATTATAGTAGAGGTTTATAATGGGGACATAGATATAGGCCAGAAATGGAAAGACCCCATGGCCCTCAAGTACTAGCATAAGAGTCATAATGGAAAAGTTGGCTGATAAGGCCTTATAAGAAAGATTAAAGTGAGTGGATCTTCCTCAAAGTAGAGGAAGAGGAGGCTAGATCCAGCTGGGTACCATGGGAGTGCTACTTCCCTTACAATCAAGATGATTGCCCCTTATGGCCATGTTGGTCTATGAGTCCTTATTCAATATATTCGGACCACCCCACCATATATATATATATATATATATATATATATATAGTGGATTATTACCTCTGTTATTACTGATCTTGTTAATATTGTCAAGAATTTGTCCTAGCTCTTCCTTGTCATTACAAAAGAGTACTATATCATCAGGATACCTCATATTACTGATGAATCTATCTCCTATAATTTCTGTCTTGAGCTTATCCAGTGCTTCATGCATGATATCTTCTGCATATATACTAAACAAGTTAGGAGAAGCTAAACATCCTTGCCTAACTTCTCTTCCAACCTGAAGCCAGTTTGGGTGAAAGTCGTTCACCCAGAATAACAGGGGTGAGCCCTGTTATTATGCTTCCATTACTAGTATCAACCTGCCATAATCATTCTTTCTCTTGCTTGACATATAGCAGAAAGCTTCCCGTGAGTTAACCTTGGCCTGACTAGCTGGTTTCCTTTCATATTTCACCTTTTCTTTCTTTACCATTCTTTTCACTTTCCTGCACTTTATACTCTTAATGGATCCGATAACCACCAATTGTTTACGACCTCCATAACATTTTCTCTTCCAACACAGCTCCATTTTTCACTCCTACTCTATTCACTTGCTTTACCCTTGGTATGTATACATTGCTTGTGTCAGATATTGTCTTGTGAATTTCCATACATTGTCCATCTTTTCTGCTCCGCAAATCTACCCAGTATACTGATGCTGCCTACAGATCTTCCTGCAATCACCTGCTTTATATGAGGTAGGTTCCAAAGTTTCTGGCCTAACATACAAAATTTGTGCCAATTTTAAAACTCAGTGCGTGACAGATAACACCATCTATGGGGAGCTTAATGTACCAGTTTCAACTCTCTACCTGCAGCATTCAAGTGGAGGCTTTCATTTGACTAACACATGGCATACTAAGTGACTGTAATGTTAAAAATTGAGTATCGTGCTGTGATAAAGTTTTTCACTAACAAATGCTATCAATCAGCGAATCGGTGATGTTTATGGGGAAGCTTCTACTTCATTCCACCGTGAAGGAATTGGCTGAAAAGTTTCACCTAGGAAGAGAGAGAGCATTGAAAATGATCCTCATGATGATCGACCTGTGGAAGTGATGATTGAGGAAAATGTATCTCTTGTTGAGGAGGATCTACTCAATGACAGATGGCTGAAGCTCAGAAAAATCTTAGCAAGGTTGGGACTTTCTATAACAACCACATTTTGCATCATTCACGAGAAGATTCACGACAAAGGTCAGTGCAAGGTGGGTGCCCTGATTTCTCTCTTCATTTCAGAAGTATCATTGTCACTTGTGAGAAAATATATTTTCTCAAAAGTTTTTAGAGCTTTGCCAAGGGAATCAGAGAGAAGTCCTGGAATCCATTGTCGCCCGGGATGATGGTCCTTTATTATGATCCTCTTTCCAAAAGGAAATCCATCGAATGGCACAAACCAGCGAAGCACTGCCAAGAAAAGCCAGGATTGCCAAGGAATTCTCTTGATTGACTTTGCGGAAAGGAATGCCACAGTGAATGCAGAATATTATGCTTCACTCCTGCACAAACTGCACAACACCATAAAGGAGAAGAGATGAGGAATGCTGAGTCATGGTGTTTGCCTGCTTCATGACAATGCTCCAGTCCATACGGCTACTGTTGTGAAGGACCGTGACTTCCAGGAGATTGAACATCCACCCTACAGCCCAGATCTAGCATCCAGTGACAACTTCCTCTTCTCGAAACTGAAGAAGACCTTTGAGGAAGAATATTTGCAGATGATAATGAGGTGAAAGATGCAGTTTTAGGTCATTTTGCAGACAAAAGTACAGGCTGTTTTTTCCAGGGCATAGAAATGTTAATTCAAAGATGTGAAAACTGTGTTAAAGTAAAAGGAGATTACGTTGAAAATTGTTTTCTTTCTATCACCTGTAAAAGTTAGTCAGGATGGAATCTTATGGAATCACCCTTGTACTTCCATATGTATGCATTAAGGACCTCATTAACAACTACATCTTGTGAAGTTATTACCAAATCCAAAACATTAAAGCCTCTAGTTGCTTCAGTCACATGCTGTTTAAAATATTTCTCTCTCAGAAACTCAAAGTCCCTCTCCTTGTTCAAAATACGCTTATCTCCTCCTTCCGTTCTATATTCCTGTAATTAAATTCTCCCATCAGAATCATCTTCTTTCTACATGCTCACCCAGTTTGCCTAAACATTTCATAATCAGTATTCTCTGCATTCCCTAGCCTATAACACCATTCTAACAGATATACTAGCCTGTTAATTTCAAGTTCACAACACATTCTGAATCTATGCATTCACAATCGACTTCCGCATTTGTGGACACAATTCCTCTGCAATCATTAACCTCACTCCTGCTCCTCTTTTCACAATTCTCTCCTTCTAGAAAATTATATATCCTTCCATTTCTATTCCTGACATCACATTATTTGGAAATGATAGCTGCTATTTAATTTAAATGTATTTGTGATGCAAAAAACTTACTTGTTTCTTACATACTTGAAGTGTGTGAGATTTTCAAGGAAAGCACCATAACTATAACACGTTATGGTGGCTCATTTTTCTCCCTTCATGACAAATGAAATTTGGAAGTTGTGACACGTAGTGCTGCATGTTCCAAATTCCAAAAATCCTTCCCATAGAAATGGGAAGGATTTTTGGAATTCAATAGCATATATTTATGAAGTCTTTCATATAGAAAGAAAACACTTAAAATTTAGTAATTTTTATGTTACAACAATGATGACAGGACCACTGTTGGGGGAAAGAAGATACGGCAAGTTGAATTTTCAAATGACTTTGTTTTTTCTTAGTCTTTCATATAGAAGGAAAAATAAAGTTCTGAATCTTAAATGAAATAAAAAGATGGAAAATAGACAATTCGTTTACGTTATGACTTTTAGAGAAAACTGGCAACTAAAATTTCAAATATTTTTGTGATTCTTTAAAAGGAAATGCTGTAGTGTTTGAATTAAGAATTTCAGATCAAGTTTTTATTTCCAACTCTCTCGAAATAGAATTTCTCTAATAAATTCATTGGCAGCCACTCATGATCAAATAACTTGACAGTGAATGAGATTCTGTTTTAAAGTTTAAATTAAATGCAAAGGAAATAATATATTTTAAATGCATTTAGAATGAAGTTGATAATTCACTTACCACTTGTCTGATATTTTATGTGGTGAGTGGATTTTTGCAACCTTGCTCATAACTACCTCTGGCAATCCATTCTGGTTATTCACATTCCCTGATTAAAAAGAAATCTAGTCCTCTTATCTTTATCGATCACACTACACAGCTTGCAGGAGTGAACTGTAATTCTACTTACTCATTATGCATTGAAATATTTCTTTTGTATCAATATTATAGAACCTCCTTAGCAGCTTCTAACTTGGATGTGTCCTCTCTTTTCTGCCTGTCAACCAAACTTTGCAACCCACACATTTCCAGTCTGTCTTCATAGGGAGACAGACTGGAAATCTGCAGACTTGGCAGTATCGTGATCACTCATCTGTAGACCTGCTCCACCACATTCTTATTTCCAAGAAAACCCAGGTGACCAAATCTATGCACAGTAGACAAGATTCAGCTATATCATGGCATTATAAAGTAGGATAATAATTTCCTTGTCTCAACTTATTAGTGCATTTCAACATCCAAATAGCCCTTTGAGTGATTTTTACAACTTCTGCAATATGTTCTTCAAACTGCAGTGTCTCCCCCCCCCCCCACACACCCACCCACCCACCCACCCAAATCCCTAGCCTCATTAGTTTCTTGCAATCCATTAGTGTAATACACAGGATGTAATATTTTCATCCCAAATCACAAAACTTTACGTTTTACCACATGAATCTGACAACCATTATCCTTTGTCCACATTGCTAATTTATTTAAATAATCCTGCAAATCTCTATATGATGTTTTACTATTGCCCTCCTTATTTCTGCATCATCAGCAAGCGACTGAACACTCCTTATCATATCAATTCCTATATCATTAATATACAAAATAAACAATAGTGGCACCAATACAGAGTCCTTAAGCACTCCACCAGTTTCCCTTATCCTCCTGGATTCTTCTCTGGCGAGCATTTGTTAACCCCCCCCCCCCCACTTCCCTTTCCAATCCATGCCACTAGCCTCTGTCTATTTCTCTTTGCTTCAACATTATGCAATGGTTCTGTCAGATACCTTTGCAAAGTCCACCATTATCATGTTCTAGCTATTTCCCTTCTCCACTCAGCTGTCACTGTTGGTAAAATGTTGAGTAAATTATTGAGGCAGGAACTACCTTTCCCAGGGCCATTGTATATTGTATTCCTTGGGAAACACATAAACACTGTTCCACAATACAGCAGAAGCAGGGATGGAGGAGGAAAAGAAACTTGTTCTGTGGGTTTCAAGGTGCACTTTAAAGGGAAGTATGGTCATGTTTGAATGGATTTAGTACTGATTGGAGGAAATATTAATGCTATTTCAGATGAACATTTACAATGGAAATATTTATAGAATACACATAATGCAGAAACCAAATGTCTGTGCGAAAGTGGAAGGTGAGTTGGTATGAAATGGGTCATTAATCAATCTAATTGCTCTCCTCTGTATTGAGTCAAGTATTTTGAGGAAGCTCTTTGGGGTGGGGTGGGGGGCAATCCAAATGTGAAATTGCATTCAATAGCTGGATGGATTTGTGATTTGTATAAAGTTAACAGTTGTTCAGAGGTGAAGTAACATCTTGAGCAAAAGAGAAATCCCAGTTTTTTAGCAGCTGAGGATGCAATGGTTGTGATGTCTTTATGAATGGAGAAGCAAGGTGATTCCAAGAAGAGAAATCTCTGGAAATTTGAGTGTTGTCAAAAAATAATACTGGGAGAAAATGGTTCTTTTTTTTGTGAGAAATAAGACAGAACTGGGTTTTACCAGCATTAAAATTGATGAGGTTATCTGAAGAATGGCTTAGAGATCAGAATTGAAGGCAGTGGTGGTTGAGGTGAGTTGTGTAGAGTAAGGTTTATCAAATGAAGGGAGGAGTGCAATGTGCTGTCATCTACAAAACTGTGTATTGGGTTGGAGGTCAACTGAAGTAGGTCACTGATACATAGAAGGAAGAGGGTTGGTGAGGGAACAGAACCATGTGGAACACTGGCATTAGTTGAATGATGAGAGCATAAGAAACCAACCACCATCATACATAATGTGCATCCAGCTGCAGAAGCCCTGAGACAGACTAAATGATGGAAATTTACTTAGTAAGTCTTTATGTCAGACCCGTCAAAAGCTTTCGAGATATCAAGTACAACCATTTGAGATTCACCAAACTGCTCCATGGCTTTTGTCCAGAGATGGGTGATGTATGTGAGTAGAACTCCTGTTGATCAGCAGTGACTGAATCCATACTGTGGTTGTTTATTAGCTCGGTGCCTTCGTAGTAGTGTAAGAGCTGGGAATTGATGGTTCTCTTCATTACGTTAGATAGTGTAAAAAGAATCATAATTTAAAATTCTGAATATTTTTACATATTGTTTATGTTAGTATGTTTATTAGTTTTAGTTTCATAACATGCATTGTTGGCACTTGTGATGTGTCCGTTATTGATGTTACTTTATTAAAATGAAATGTAAAGTAGTTAAAAATTTGATGTACTTACTGGATTTGATATTTGTATTACTTATAGAAATTTTATTATATTTTAAAATATTAAGTTGTGTTTTGAAGAGACATCCTCGTTATGCCAACGTAATCTATGTGTCAGCCATTGTATTTAGTTTCTCGCTTGCCACTTTCATGGAGTGTGCATGCTCGCTGAGAAGTTTGATGTGTGATTGACAGCTGACAAAAGAGAGCATTCGGTATCAGAGTAATGGAGAGTAAACAAGAAGGGTGTTCGGAAAGAAATTAGAACACATGCTGCAGATATTTAGATTCGGAGGAAATTGAATTTTTTTTTATGTGACAGTCGGAGGAAAATTAATAGTATATTCCGAAAAAGGAATTGTCGAACTATGAAGTTAAAGTGGAATAAGTATTGGTAAATAAGAGAAAATATTGCTATAGGTGTTTTAAAAGGAATATTCGAGGAAACGCTAATTGGAAGATTAGTAGTAGGTTCCGAAAAGGGAATCATAGAACTGTAAGTTTTATAAAGTGAAAGAGTTAAGACTATCAATAAGCATTAGTGAATAAAAGAAGAAATTGCTATTTATGTTAAGGAATGTTCGAGAAAACTCTGATTAGGAAGTTTCATCTGTCTTAAGGATGCCGGATCTAACTTATTTCTATTGGAAAGGAGACAGAATTGAGTCAGGAAGAATTAATGTGTGCTACATGAGTGATGAGAAAGGATCCTATGAAAATAAACAATAAAGTCATATATCTTCGGAAAAGGGCCTTGACAGAGAAAGAAACTGGCTATGAACATTTTGTCATTTTGAAAAAAAAAAGTGTATATATATTGTTTTTGTTTTATTAAATGTGTTATTTTGTATTTTGGTCTTGAGTCAGTGATTTTTTGGATTCTGAAAGCAATAGTAAAAAAGAGGTCATTGCACCAATCGGAGTGAACCCTTGTGCAATAAATTAATACAATAAAAGCACTCAGAAATTAAAAATAATTGTTATAGAGATCATCTCTCTATAAATAGATGGAAGCATTGATAGTTTTCTTGCATTTTTTTGGGCTTGAGTATAAGCACTAAAGAAGAAAGGATGGAGTTGTTGATATGAGCCACTTGTAGTATGCTTGATTTTTATTTGTACAGCCTTGCCACATCTTTTGGAGAACCAGGGTTTAGATAGGGGATGGCAGTCAAGAGTAGTGTGGGGAATGTATGTTTCCATGCCAGTGAGGATTACTTTGATGATACATTTGGGGCATATGTTTGGTTTGGAAGGCTGGAAACAATAGTATATTTGGAAGAGTCATTGGTGAGGAAGAGATCTAGGGTGTTGGGGATTGATTTGGATAATCTGGTATTCGGGTTGGCATGTGAACAATTTGTGTAAGTCATTGGTGAGGGCAAATGTTTCAGCATCTTTGCCTGCTAGATCTGTGCAACTAGAGGAGGAAAGCCAGTTGGTGTCGTGGACATTGAAATCTCCTAGGAGGATGATTTCAATATTAGGGAAGTGGGACTGGTGAAAATAAATTTTTAAGGAGAGGAAATTAAACAGCTCAGAGTGGTTGATGGCATTAGGGGCACGATAGAGATAGCAAATGAATTTGGAGAAGTGAAATTTTCAACCACAGAAGGTCAAAGTTGAGTGATTCTAGGTTGGATGCTCTCTGGCAAGGTATGTCTGAGCAGATATATGCACAGACCATATTCACCCTTGCATCAAAAGTAGTAAAAGAGTGTGTAATTTGGAAGGTTGAGATGAATCGTGCTGGGGAAGATGAAATTTGAGTTTCTGCCAAAAATAGTAGGTGGGATTTGCTAGACTGGAGATGGTAGTGGACACTATTAAAGTTGGAGTTGAGGAGATGGATATTAGTGAATGGATATGCAAGATTCTTTAGGGTATATATATTTGACCACTGGATTCTTGCACTTTTCCTGTATGAGGGTATATGATGGATGTGAGTCTGCAAGATTTAAAGTAACCAGTGGTGTACAACAAGGATCATTCCTTGGGCCACTGTTATTCAGTCTGTACATTAATGACATTGGGAAGGATTTGAATAGCAACATACAGATATTTGCTGATGATGCAAAGATACATAGGGTAATAAGAAATCCTGCTGATATGCAGTACTTGCAGAATAATTTAAATAGGCTGGAATTGTGGGCATGGAAAAATAGATGTCAGTAAATGTAAAGTCATGTGCTTTGGTGTGATTAGATATCCAATTTTGTATTACATTGGTAGGATTGTGCTAGAAGAAACTTATCAGGCCGAATCTTGGAGTGTTAGTAGCTTTGAAGTTGAACTTCAGGGTCCATGTAGCAAAGATTGCAAATACAATTCAAAAGATAATTGCAATGCTGAAATGAAGTTTGACGTGTACAAATAAGGATGTCATTTTGCTTCTTTAATAGTTCTTGATAAAACCTCACTTGAACTATTGTGCTCAAGTCTGGTCTCCTAGTTTCTGTTATGATTCTGATACAGTGGAAAGAGTGCAAAGGAGAGTGATAAAAATTGATATCAGGATAAATATTTTTTCTGGAGATTTTCCATGTTACTCCTTCAAATTGATATTAATGCTTTTGTCTATTTTCATAAGGAGTGCTCCTTGTATTATGTCATTGGCTTTTTTACTCCAATTATATTTAAACATTGATGATATGTCTTTAAAAACCTAAAATTAAAAGAAAAATAATATAAATGGAATGATTTTTGACATGCCTTGTAGAATCCTCAAGATTAACTTTTTATGGAACGGTATCAGAAATCTTTCAATCCCTTCTCTTATCCTTGGCATTACATTTTACGGCTGATATGTTCACGATGTTTTATGCATTGGGGAACCAGCATGCATTACCTCTTTACAAGCTTTCCTTAACACCTTCAGCAATAGACTAAAGTTCACTATAGAAAGAGAACATGAAAAATCTATAAATTTCCTGAACTTAACATTAATTAGAACTAAGAACAAAATAGCCAGAAAACTATTCCACAAACCTACACATATTGGTAACTACCTCCATTTTAACTCTTATAATTCTTATTCTATCAAAAAATCGGTTATTCTTTCGCAATTTATAAACACCTACAAATAATTATCTTAACATGGAGATTAGAAAATTAACACAGATATTTAAAATCCAAAATTACCTCATACAGCTAATAAATTATGCCAACCAAACAGCAAAAACTCATCTAACCAGTCCAGTAATCAAAGAAAACTTTCCAACACAAAAAATCATTAAATTACCATATATCCAGAACACATACAAAGCTTCTAAGTATATATTCAAGCATACTGACTATAAATTAGTGTTTATTAATACTCACAAATTAGCTCCTTTCTTAAAACCTACCAAATTTCACTCATACAACAAAATATTAGAATACCACAATGTGGTGTGCAGATTTCCTTGCCAGCGTACCTGCAATATCACTTATACAGGTTCCACGATTACTTAATTATGAAGACTACAGGAACAGTTCAGCGATTGCAATATGCCAATTCTAGAACATCTAAATAATAAGAAGAGTAAAAACCAAAATAAGAAGTAAAAACCAAATTCTAGGAAAACAGAAATCGCAACCCACACACTTGAACAGAAGCATACGCTACAAATTGAAAAAGCCGTCATAAAGAATAATGAAACAATGCTAAAGTTATCAGAAACTATAGCCATTAAATGTAACAAAAACTCCATAAATATTCACTACTCCTGTGTAATCTCAGAGTTGGAAGCTCCACAAAATGCAAACTAGGCTAAGATTCCCACCAATAGAAAGCAACACAGAAAATCAGATACAAATATAAAACCATAGACTTATGTGACTGGAAATCATGTTCATGGACACAGCAGGAATCTGCTCTGTCCATGAACTCTGAAGATGTTGACACTTAGTCAAAATGTCTCATACACCATACCCCATTATTATATTTATAACTTGATTCTTTTTTATTATCCTCCTTTTTAAATTTTTAGTTTGCATATCTTTAATTTCTGCATATTTAGGCTCTATATATTTTTACCTCTAGTTATACCTTCACCCCCCCCCCTACAAGTGCACCCCTTATTTCATAAACTAAAATGTTTCTAATTGACATTAACACACACTTGGATAAAGGATTAAACTAATTTTATTATACTCTAACCAAGTGAAAAATAAACTTTCAACATCTTTCTCTAAATCCAGAGTACTTTATTAAAAAAGGGTGGCACACCATTTGGCAACTCCTATAGGTAGAGATGACCTGCTAATGCTTTTGCCTGGTATCTCCACTTGGGCCTGGCTCCCCCTGAAGAGACCTCAATAAAGGTCGAAACTAGTCTGGGTAGTGGCCCTTCCCTTAATGCATAACATTAGACATATCCGCAAGGAGATGTGTTTTGCATTACATTATAGGAAATACTGAGATAGGAGTGTTGGTAGCTTGCTCCACCTTTGCAACGAGTTGTCCTGGTGTTGTACCACCTTACCCCAGTCCTGAAGATACTTTCAGGCGCAAACTTTGTTTGCTCACACTTGGATAAAGGATTAAACTAATTTTATTGTACTGAGTGTTCCTGATAAGATATATTTTTAGAGGGACCTGTGGCATAGTATAATTATTAAAAACAACACGTACGTCCACAATAATAACTTTAATTAATAAATAAGGTAGATATTTCATACTAAAACTAATAGTACATCTTCAATGTTACAAACAGATAGGAATAGAATACAAGTAACGAACATTCGGTGGATCACCTATTAAAATACAATGTTATCGCGAGCTAGGAAATGAAAGAAATTAATAAATAATTAATATTTAAGATAATTAGTTTTTTAATGATTACATAAAATAAAAGTCTCCCAGATCTTCGAGAGAGAGAGAGGCAATCATTTCGATTTAAATTCGGTCGGTGTAAAAAAGCTTCACAAATTTCTTATTTTGGATAAACTTGCCCTTCTGTGGAAAAAAGAATTAAAGAACATCAATATTATATTGATTACAACAAACCTCAGAAGTCTGGTCTAGCACAACACAGTATTACTACTACCCATAATATCCAGTGGGATAAAGCTATTCTCCTTCATAGATGCAGGTTCAAATATGAACACCTCTTTAAAGGAATGTATTCTATTCCTGTTTGTTTGTAACACTGAAGATGTACTATTAGTTTTAGTATGAAATATCTACCTTATTTATTAATTAAAGTTATTATTGTGGACTTATGTATTGTTTTTAATAAAGATAAGATATATGCAAGTATATTTAATAAACACAAAACTTATTCTTATATAAGACCATCTATTTAATACAACTATGTACAAGAACGCCTACTAGTTTCGCTAGCCTACTGTCTAGCTTTGTCAAGACTAAAAAAGGTGAACAAAAAAATAATAAATGCAAAAAAAAACGAACTAATACAGAACAGTTTACAACAGTTAGTACACCAAATTTAACAGCTCGTGTGACAATGTGTGCATGTAGCGAGATGCTTCAGTTATTATTGTGAACACGCGTTACATGGTTTTTAATGTACTGTAGTTCCGCTATACTTAATGAATTAATTAGATTTTTCCACGAATCTTTTAATACTGCTCCTTGATTTCGGTTGAGGTTGTTTCCTGTTCGTAGGACCACTGCTGCTGCTTTGAATATTCTTGATCTGTAACCATCCTCTATATATGGCATAGAGCTGTTTTCCCAATTTATTGCGTGATTAGAAGTTGAGAAGTGATGCACCAAGCCTGAGGTGTCTGCTCTTTTGTGATTAACATCCCCAACATGTTCTTTCTGTCTAATTTCCAGGCTTATTGAAGTTTGGCCTATCTAGGAAAGACCACAAGTACATGGAATTCTATAAACACCTGCATATTTGAAAAATGGAATGCTATCTGTAGGTGATCTTAAAAATTGTCTAATGGTTATAGTTGGTTTGAACACAACTCTGATGTTGTAAGGCTTTAAAATTCTAGCTATTTTGGTGGAGACTGAACTAACATAGGGGATGACAACTGATGAAATGTACTGAGTAGCTATTCTGTGTTGTTTAAGGTTATTTTTATACAGCATTTTGTTGATTATGTTCAAAGGATAACCATTTTGAGAAAGCATTTTCGATTTCGATTTTCGACTGAGAAAGTTCAGTACGAATATCTTCTTCATCTGTGACTATGTTTTGGGCTCTATTCCGTAACATATGGATGATGCTGTATTTTTGTGTATGATGATGATTTGAAGTAAAATAGATACCGTCCAGTATCTGTTGGCTTTTTATATATAGTAAGTTTAAAATTATCATTCTCTTATCTTTTGACCAGAATGTCTAAAAAAGGTAGTTGTTTATTGTTTTTCAATTCCAAAATAAATTTGATTTTGTTATGAAAAAAGTTGATTTTATCTAAAAACAAATGATAAAAACATCATCAATGTATCTTCACCAAAATAGCTAGAATTTTACAGCCTTACAACATCAGAGTTGTGTTCAAACCGACGACAACCATTAGACAATTTTTGTCATCATCATCATCATCAAATTCCTGACATGTACCCTCAAGGGATGTACAAGATATGATAGTACTACATGAAAAATTTACATAATTACTAACTTCCTATCTACAATTTTCCTCCAAATCAGTCTATTACTTGTGAAGACTCCAATATTATCATTATCAGATCTTATATTTCTCTTGTCTAAGGCACATTGTACAGTATCAATCCACCTATATCTTGGTCTTCCTCTGGGTCGTTTTCCTGCCAACCTGGCAGAGAACACTTGTTTTGCTAATCTTTCCTCACCCATTGTATTTAAGTGACCATACCACCTGAGATTAGCTCTGCTAATGCATTTCTGGATGCTGACAATGTGAAGTTCTTTCCTAATATCCTCGTTTTTAATATGATATTGCCATTGATGCCATCTATTCACGCCTCTAATCTTTCTCAGGACTCTCATATCTGTGGTCTCTAGTCTTTGGTCAAGTGCTTTACTTCTGACCCAGCTCTCAGATCCATAAATTAAAACTGGTTTGAACACTTGTATACAGCTAATTTAGTGTTCCGACTAATTTCTCTCTTATTCATATAAATTTATTCAATTGACTTCCTACCATACCAGCTTTGTTGATTCTTTTGTCTATTTCCATATTTAATTTACCATCTTCACTAAAAATCGTGCCTAAGTAGTTGAAATGTTTTACTTGTTCACAGGTTCCCCATTCATGACACAGTTGACATTTTCAACAATTCTACCTATTTTCATTGTCTTCGTCTTTTTAATGTTGACCTTCATACCATCTATTACAACAGTTATTCAATTTAGTCAGTCAATCTTGCAAACTTGTAACAGGTTTATTCAGAAGTATAACATCATCCGCATAAAGCAAAGAGCTGACATTAACAGCTCCAATTCTGATATCATGTTTAATACCACTTTCCTTCATGATGTGATCCATATAGATAATGAATAACAGAGGGGATAATGTACATCCTTGTCTCACACCAGATTTAACATTAAACAATCTTCCTGTACATCCTTCAATTCTAACTGCCGATTTAGAACTCAAATACAGACTAAGTATTGCTTGATATAATACCCCATTGATACCATATAACTTTAGCATATTGAATAGCTTCTCTCTTGGCACCTTGTCATATTCCTTTTCCAAATCGACAAAAATTAAATACAAATCTTTGTTATATTCCCATGCTTTCTCGACTATTTATCGTAAAGTGAAGATCTGATCCTGACAGCCTCTATTTGGTCTGAATCCAGCTTGTTCTTCACCAAGCTTTTCTTCCACAATTCTTCTCAACCGTTTCTCAAGTATACTTGCATAGATCTTGCCAGGAACACTCAGTAGGGAAATACCTCTGTAATTCTCACATTCAGTTTTATTTCCCTTTTTACATATGGGCACTATTATAGCTCTACTCCAATCATCGGGAATTCGTCCCTCTATCCAGGCTTTCTGAACCATGCAGTGCAGCCACAGTAAGACTTTTATACCACCATACTTCAGCATTTCTGCTCGAATATCATCTAATCCTGCTGCCTTTCCACATTTCAAGCCTTTGATGGCTTTTTCTACTTCAAGTAAGGATATGTATTCTGATCTGTATGCCTGTTGAGTGTTTTTTACCACTGTGCTATCACTGCTTGTTTCATTTAGCAATTTTTCGAAGTAATTACTTGATACTTCAAGGATATCTTTTTCTCCTGTTTTCATGTCACCTTTATCATCTCTAACTCCTTTTGCAGCACTCTTTCCTCCATTCCTAAGCTTCTTCAACAACCTCCAGAATATCTTACCACCTTCTTGATATTTATTTTCTATGTTCTTGCCAAAGTCCTCCCATGACTTTTGTTTAGCTAGTTTTACACACTATTTAGCTTTCTTACATTTGTCTCTGTATTCTGTAAGAGCCAAAGCTGACTTATTTGCCAGGATCTTTTGATATGCTTTTTTCTTTTCATTCACTGCCTCTTTAACTTCTTGTGTCCACCATGGAGTTCTGATTTTTCTATCCTTGCAGACAACCTCATCACATGCCTCTCTGGCTGAATCTATCAGTTTTCTTCAAAGCTTACCGCTGAATCTCCAAGGTTTGGTTCCTGTTCTCAAACTCTTTCATTTTTTCTTCAATAATCTTTGTATATGTTAGTTTACAGTTCACATCTGAGAGCTGCTTGACTTTGATTCGCTTTAAAACTTTCTTACATGTTAATGTAAGAAAGTTTTTGATCTTTTCAGTATGAAATTTAATTTTATCCTGCTCAAGACTAAATAGATCGCTTCCAATTTCAAATCCTCTGTACACTCTGGTGTTCTGCACCAGGGAGAAAACATCACTATCAACAATAACATAGTCAGTGAGACTTTTCTTATTCCTTGCCTCTTCTCTCCATGTGAATTTGTGCACATTTTTATGTTGGAACATGGTGTTAGTAATAACCAGTCCATGTCCTGAGCAGAAATCCAACAGGTATTTTCCATTATTATTAGCTTTGCTCTTTTCTCCAAATTTTTCCAAAATATTTTTGTATGTCTGACATTCATTTCCTACTCTGCTATTCAGATCCCCAACAAGGACCAACTTTTCCTTTTTCATTGTATCAGTTGCTTTTTCTAAAGCATCAAAAAATTCCTCCACTTCTACCTTAGTAGAACCTTCTGTGGGACCATAGGCACAAATTAGTCTCATTGTCCAGTTCCCCATTCTCATATTTGCCCACATCACTCTACTTGTGACTGCCTGCCTTTCAAGAAGATTAGCCTCGTGTTAAATACTATGGCTACTCCTTTTCCTTGATTGTCATTGCCTGAATATAACATTTTGTATTTATTGCTCAGAAAGATCTCACCAGTTTTTGTCTTTTTTGTTTCAGTCACCCCTATTATGTCGATCTGGTACTTATCTAATTTATCAGCTAGCTGCATTTCTTTGCCATTTTGGCTTCTTATGTTGATAGTACCGATCTTTAACTCTGGTGTTGTTGAGTTGGAGTGTGTTTTCAGTTTTGTTCCAGTTGCTGACTTTTTGCTGTTTGCCCTGGTTCCCTGGCGAAAACAATGGGGGCCCTTGTTGAACTGGGGCGACGCCCCAGCCGGCATGAAATTTTGTCATGTTGTACCATCATTTTTTATTTTGGTTTAACCAATAGGAATACAATTTGGTAGGCTAAATCCCAAATTGCCAGCCCATCCTTGTTCATTCAGTATCCAGGTAGATACCCAACACGGTGCACCCCGAGAAGGTGAGGATTAGACATTAGGTCAGAAGCCCTGGTCGGTTTTCCGCATTCCTTTAAAGGCTATGTGGAGGTCTCCTCTCAGTTATACAGCTTTGACCTTAAGATCACCTAAAGATAGCGTTCCATTTTTCAAATATGCAGGTGTTTATAGAATTGCATGTACTTGTGGTCCTACATAGGCCAAACTTCAAGAAGCCTGGAAATTAGACAGAAAAAACACGTTTGGGATGTTAATCACAACAGAGCAGATATCTCAGGCTTAGCACATCACTTCTGAACTTCTAGCCACGTGATAGATTGGGAAAACAGCTCTATGCCATACATAGAGGATGATTACAGATCCAGAATATTCAAAGAAGCAGCAGTGGTCCTACGAACAGGAAACAACCTCAACCGAAATCAAGGAGCAGTATTAAAAGATTCATGGAAAAATCTGATTAATTCATTAAGTATAGTGGAACTACAGTACGTTAAAAACCATGTAACACGTGTTCATAATAATAAATGAAGCATCTAGCTACATGCACACATTATCACACGAGCTGTTAGATTTGGTGTACTAACTGTTGTAAACTGTTCTGTATTAGTTCGTTTTTTTTTTTTGTGCATTTATTATTTTTATGTTCAACTTTTTTAGTCTTGACAAAGCTAGACTGTAGGCATTCTTGTACATAGTTGTATTAAATAGATGGTCTTATATAAGAATAAGTTGTGTGTTTATTATCTATACACAGGCCAAATATGAATAATCTTAATATGCAAGTATACTTGAGAAACGGTCGAGAAGGATTGTGGAAGGGAAGCTTGATGATGAACAAGCTGGATCTAAGCCAAATAGAGGTTATCAGGATCAGGTTTTCACTTTACGACAGATAGTTGAGAAATCATGGGAACATAACAAAGATCAATGGAGCATTATATCATGCAATACTTAGTCTTTATTTGAGTTGTAAGTCAGCAGTTAGAATTGAAGGAAGTACAAGAAGATGGTTTAATGTTAAATCTGGTGTGAGACAAGGATGTGCATTATCCCTTCTGTTATTCATTATCTATATGTATCACATTATGAACAAAAGTGGTATTAAACATGATATCAAAATTGGAGATGTTAATCTCAGTTTTTGCTTTATGCAGACGATGTTATACTTCTGAATAAATCTGCTAGAAGTCTGCAAGATTCCCTTACTAAATTGAATATCTGTTGTAATAGATATGGTATGAAGGTCATCATTAGAAAGACAAAGACATTGAAAATATCAACTGCATTTTGAATGGAGGACTTATAGAACAAGTAAAACATTTCAGCTACTTAGGCACAATTTTTAGTGAAGATGGTAAATTAAATAAGGAAATAGACAACAGAATCAACAAAGGGTATGTTAGGAAGTCAACTGAATAAATTTATATGGAATAAAAGAGAAATTAGCCAAAACACTAAATTAGCTGTATACAAGACAGTGTTCAAACCAATTTTAACTTATGGATCTGAGAGCTGGGTTAGAAGTAAAACACTTGACCTAAAACTAAGAGACTAGATATGAATGTCCTGAGAAAAATTAGGAGCATGAATAGATGGCATCAATGGCAATATCATATTAAAAGCGAGGATATTAGGAAAGAACTTGATATTGTTAGCATCCAGGAATACATTAGCAGAGCTAATCTCAGGTGGTATGGTCACTTACACAGAATGGGAAAGGGAAGATTAGCAAAAAAGTGTTCTCTTCCATGTTGGCAGGAAAAAGACCAGTGGAAGACCAAGATATAGGTCAATTTATACAGTATAAATTTTTACAATTTGTAAAGTTCCTTAGAAGATAGAAATATAAGATCTGATAATGTTGTAGGCTTGACAGCTGACAGACTGATTTGGAGTAAAATTGTAGATAGGAAGTTAGTAATGATTTAAATTTTCCATGTAGTACTATCATATCCTGTATACTCCTTGAGGACATATTGTTATATTTGCTTGGCCTTAATATATTTTTATTTACCTTATGTATTTAACCTCTCAACTATAACTACAAGACTTATAAATTTTCCTCGACTCTAACATCTGTATCACTTCTTACGTGTTCATTCTATAAGGAAAGCAAATTCTGTATTTCTTGCTGATTCCAAATTTTACTCACGTGCTTACCCTGACTGTTAAAGGTTATTCCTTGCTATAAGAAACGAATCCTCTAATTTCTGCCTGGGGGTGTCTCCTCTTCAGATATTGACAAATTTATTTTTTAATGCTGCACCAGCCAATATCTTAGAATAGAGGGAACTCTTATTCAGGGATACTTTTCCAGACCTTTGGTGCACATAGGAGAATAAATTTAGTGCTTATACTCATAAATCAAATGCCCTACTATGGCTAAGTAACTTCTGGTTTGCAGTCGTAACCTCTATAACAACATGTTATACCTTTTTTCAAATCCCCCCCCGCTATGGTTCAAATTAATGAGTGGTAGTTTTGGTTCCTATCACAGGCAAATCTCAGGTATAAAAGAAAAAACATATTTATTGGAATCTAAAGACATAATATACACTTAGACCAATCTCACTTTCAGTTAGTTCAATGACATGCTAAATCAAACCTTTTCAAACTGATTAATACTCTAATACATGAACAATAAATCCTTCTTTTGAGTTAGAGACTTAACATACATAATTCACACATACACTTCTACCAAATTTTCTACCTACTATTTTAGTCTTACCTAATAAACTAGTCACAACTATCTATAATCATTCCTAACAATTTGTCTTATGGACATCAGCCACCGCTAAATAATCACTCAATTAATACACTACCATATTGCATTATGGTAGTGTATTAATTATGTAACAAAATCTGTACTTTACCATTTCTTGGGGGAGGATTTCCAGGTCCGTCTGAACTGTCCTTTGTTTGAATTACCTTGTCGATACTTCTATAAGCCTGCGTCCATGTGGTGGGTCACTATGGTCATCAGATTAAGCTGTGCTCTGCACCTGCTGTTTTTTCCCTCATCTATTCTCGATCTGTTTCGGACCATCGTCATTTCTATTGACGGTTATGGTACACATCCGCAGTATTATTCCGTCGGAACTTTCAGCGAAGGAGCGAAGACAGATATGCCGACATCTCGCACTTTCGTACCGGCGGAAATTCTGACATCGAAGGGAAAGGTGCACCCTTCGATATCGAACTATTGCCAAGGAACACCATCAGGAACCACTGGTCGACGAGATAAGTCAAATCATCATCCAGCAAAACAGGCAAAAAAGGCCTTGAGAAAGGGGTGCAAACCCTTTTTATTCTCCCTTCCTTCCCCCCTTTCTTACTAGCTGCGATAGCGCCCTCTTACTACTTTCTGCGATCTTTTCCCACCCACTACTTTCTTCGTCCGCGGCAACTTCGGCACATTGCGAGATCATAGCAGCGTCTTCCGGGAAACGAACGTGCATTGCTTTCCGAGATTGCCAATGCCTCAGGCCCGCCAATGACCTTTGGACTATTGTTTACATCTGATTTACCCATTCATTATATACATGATGCATTTCATATAATACTAATTTATACACGAAGTTCTTTACATGGTATTACAATTCTACTAAAAGGAGGTAATTCTATTTCCATTTACAGTTAGTACTTCAGTTCTTCTGCTCGAGTACAAGTTTTTTCTCTCAGCTGACTTTTCTGACTTGTTAATTCCTGAATGAATTATTTCTTTAATAAAGGTCTTCATTCAGGATGTAACAATATATCAGGAATTTGATGATGATGACAAACTCAGCTTTCCCAGATACTGGTGAATATCTTGAAGATATATTATAAATTAACTCAGTTGTTCTTTAACTTACAGTAGAAACCAGTAATCTAGGTTACCAGTAAACAAGAACATTCATAAATAGATTTAGAAAATATTAGAACCTTAGATTTGGTGATGTAGTCCTTTTAGATAATAGGATTAGTCTTAAAAAAATTAGTAAATTAGGTGAAAAAGCCTCAGGTCCATACAGGATATTAGAAAAGTTATATCCTGTAAATGTAAAATATAAGATTGAAGGAATCCAACTAAACTACTAATTGTGCATTCTGATTTAACATTTTCACCTAAACACTTATAATGTGTTTAGGTGAAAATTTAAATACGTTATTAAGGGATGAAGGTTTTCGTATCCTAAATAATAAGAAATTAAAATATTTTAACAATAAAACAAGATATCAATCTAATTCTCAAAAAATTTTGTATAACAAACCATAATAAGCCATAATGCAGAGAAGAACTACATGATAAAGATCATGTAGTTATCTGCCACAGTCTAAACCAAGGTTGCATATAAGCAACATGACAACAACTCAGGTCATGAATAATGTCATAAATGTGTATATGAAGATTTAAAAGATACAAAAGAACCTTCACCATTTAATTTAGATAATGTTGATCAATCACATCTCCGATGTTGCAGCAATAAAAAAATTCACAAAAGGAAAAAGGAAACACCTAAAGAAATATGAACTCATACAACAGTGCCAATATACGAAGTCCCGACTCCAACTTCGACGAGACCACGTGGTCGGAAACCTATCGTCGGAAACATTCACTGAAGAAGCCAAGAACGCTCTCAGTCTAGGACATAACTTTGCCACCACGCCCAAACAAATTCCTAAACTAGAAATTATGATGAAAGTAGAATGGGGTAACCACTATCTTCCGCCAGCAATGGCCAATAACGTGCGACCAGATGTAGCAAGTATTCTAAACAAGGCTAAGCCTCCAAAAAGCAATATGCCATGTAAGCAAATAACTGCCCTAAAAAAGTTATATAATAATAAAAATATTATTATTACAAAAGCCGATAAAGGAAATGCAACAGTTATCATGAATCAAGAAGAGTATAACAGAAAAATGCAAGATCTCATATGTGACAGTTCCACATATCAAATATACATCGAGACCCTACGATGTCTCAAAAGAAAAAAGTCCGAAAATTACTGAAAAAAGTGACATCATGGCACAAAGAAATCATCAGGAAAATAAAACCAATTCATGTTAAACCACCCCGTATTTATGGATTACCAAAAATCCACAAAACTAATATCCCCCTATGCCCCATATTCAATAGCATAGATAGTCCCACATATAAACTGGCCCGGCGTTTAGCCAAGTCACTTGCCCCCCCTTACTGGCAACTCCTCTACTTTTGTAATAAAATTCAGTCCATTTCAAAACACTGGTTAAAATTCTAATCCTAAAAGATTCAGACATAATGGTTAGTTTCGATGTCACCTCCTTATTTACCAATGTACCACTTATAGACTCTTGATTTAATCAAGTCTAAATTTTCCCCTGATATTTTTGAATTATTTCAATTTACCATTAATGGAGGTTACTTTACATGGGGAGGAAAATTCTACAAACAGATTAATGGTACTGCTATAGGTTCCTCCCTCTCTCCCCCATTAGCAAATTTTTACATGGAACACTTTGAAAACAAAGTACTTACCGCAGCTACATACAAGCCACAAGTGTGGTTACACTATGTAGATGAGATGTGTTTGCCATCTGGCCTCATGGACAAGACACTTTGGATGCTTTTGTCACCTACTTAAACAGCCAACACCCCAAAATTCACTTCACAGTAGAAAAAGAATCAAATAACTGTTTACCATTTCTTGACACATTAGTCACCCGCCTTTTAGATGGTGCACTATCTTTTTCTATTTACAGAAAGCCTACACACACAGGAAGATACCTACATAAACAATCACACCATCATTCAGTCCAACAGTATGGCATTTTAAAAACACTTACACACAGAGCCAGAGCCATTTGTTCTAACGATACAGCTCTGACCACTGAACTCCATTATCTGCGCCATACGTTCTTAGCCAATGGCTACAATTCCTACAAAATAGATAAAATACACAATAATACAAAATGACCTAATACACAAGAATACAAAATGACCATTTCTATTCCCTATATCAGAGGTACATCAGAAAAGATAGCCAAAAGATAACCACTTTCAAACCTCATGTCAAGCTGGCAACTCTGGTCCACTCGCCTAAGGATAAACTTCACCCTTTAGCCCACCCAGGAGTGTATGAAGTTCCTTGTGACTGTGACTTGGCCTATTATGGACAAACAGGAAGAACATGAAAGATACATTCGCTACTATTACTATGGGACTGGCAGACCATGCTTTGGACATTCCTTCACACAGGATTAGATGGAGGAAAACGAATGTGCTATTTAGGAGTCATTATAGATCTGAAAGATTATTTTCAGCTCTGATGATGCTGAGCTGAAAATCAGCGAAATATAAGCGTTAATCAAACATCTTTGTGATAAAAGTGTGTGTGGTGTTGTTAATACTGTGAAAAATAAGTCATGAATGTTGATCAAGGTAATCAGTATTCTGAAAGTGTTAGTGAAAAATCCACGGCAACAGTTGATAATTATTAGTGTGGATTAGAGTTCAATAAACTGTTAAAAGATTATAAAAATAATATATATGATTTTTCTCATATCCGTGATAGATATCTGCATTTCTCAGATTTATCAACTGATTTACAAGAAAGTGATAACTCACAAATTACATTTGATAATCCCCTGAAAATAATCTACAAATCCAGTATAACTAGAGGTGAAATTCTGTTAAAATTAAAAATATATAATATTTTCCTGTTTTGATAAACAAAATACTAGGCTATTGTCAAAATATCACATAATCGATTTACTTATGATGTTCATTTTTTGTAGTATTATATATACTGAGTAAAAATTTCATTAATGAGGAGTATATTTTTGTTATATAAGATAAACTTAATCAACTGATTTAGCTTATCTTATTTAATATTATACATATATAAATTGTTTGCTTGAATTAACTTTAGATGAGTTAATGTTTTGACATTAATTCATCTAAAGTATGATTATTTTCATGATCTGAGTTGTTGTCGTGTTGCTTTTTTGTATTATGTAATTTTTCTTTAGAGAACTTTGGTTTAGACTTAGGTAGATAACTACATGATCTTTTGTAATTATTATGGCTTTGTTGTCTGAAATTTTCTGAAGAATTAATTATATGCTTAGTATTACCGGAATTATATATTTTTTATATGTTATATATATATTATTATTACATAGTATTACCCGAATGATTGCTCCTTAAATGAAACACAGAGTTAAAAATAAACCAGCCAATAATAGCAACATAATCTAAAACACGAGAAGGAAATAATCCAAAACAATCAGAAAAGTTCTCTAAAGAGAATAAGCAGGAGTATAACAAAAGGAGACTTAAATGAGTAGTAAACTTGCTTACTTATGTAGAAATCCTCATTTATTTACTTAGAAATAATGCTGCATATATATTATTGTATATTTGTTTATAGTAGTGTGCACTAGTAATGGCAGCCATGTTGTCTCTAGAGTTTCGCTTTGAGTCTCGGTAATGGACATGCACATTAGTAGTCAGATCCCTTTAGAAAGATAGAGTAAATTATCTAATATACAGAATATTTATATGTTTACAGTAAATATTTTAATTTTTTTATATATATTTGTACTTCATTCTTTAGATAAACACAACATGCTGATTTTAAAGTCTATCCACCATTATGGATACAAATCTGAAACATTCTAACCAACTAAAATAAAATAATATATGCATATTGTAACCTTACTCTCCATGACTGACCAACTAAACTGAATAATGAAACATTCTAACCAACTAAAATAAAATAATATATGCACATTGTAACCTTACTCTCCATGACTGACCAACTAAACTGACTAATGACATTACTAAAAAGTTGGATGTAGACAAGGTCAGGGGATTACGTAATTGTTACAATTAATTAACAGTATAATATAACTGGATCAAGTGATTTTCAAATATAATAGCAGCATCCCCTTTCCTAATACTTCTATATACCCTGATTTTGCACTTCTAACCTTCACCAATTGAAAAGAATAACATGTAAGAAAGTTTTAAAGCGAATAAAAGTTGAGCAGCTCTCAGATGTGAACTGTAGACTAAAATACAGAAATATTATTGAAAAGAAAATGAAAGAGTTTGAGAACAGGAATCAAACCTTGGAGATTCAGTGGCAAACTCTGAAGGAAACATTGATTGATTCTGCCAGAGAGGCATGTGGTGAGGTTGTGTGCAAAGATAAAAAAATCAGAACTCCCTGGAGGACACAGGAAGTTAAAGAGGCAGTGAAGGAAAAGAAGAAAGCATATCAAAAGTTCCTGGCAAATTAGTCAGCTTTTACTCTTACAGAATACAGAGACAAATGTAAGAAAGCTAAACAGTGTGTAAAACTAGCTAAACAAAAGTCATGGGAGGACTTTGGCAAGAATATAGAAAATAAATATCAAGAAGGTGGCAAAATATTCTGGAGGTTGTTGAAGAAGCTTAGGAATGGAGGAAAGAGTGCTGTAAAAGGAATTAGAGATGATAAAGGTGAAATGAAAACAGGAGAAAAAGATATCCTTGAAGTATGGAGTAATTACTTTGAAAAACTGCTAAAAGAAACTAGCAGTGATGACAGCACAGTGATAAAAAACACTGACCAGGCATGCAGTCAGGAATACGTATTCATACTTGAAGTAGAAAAAGCCATCAAAGGCTTGAAATGTGGAAAGGCAGCAGGAGTAGATGATATTCGACCAGAAATGCTGAAGTATGGTGGTATAAGAGTCTCACAGTGGCTGCACTGCATAGTTCAGAAAGCCTGGACAGAGGGACGAATTCCCGATGATTGGAGTAGAGCTCTCATAGTACCCATATATAAAAAGGGAAATAAAACTGAATGTGAGAATTACAGAGGTATTTCCCTACTGAGTGTTCCTGGCAAGATCTATGCAAGTATACTTGAGAAACGATTGAGTAGAATTGTGGAAGAAAAGCTTGGTGAAGAACAAGCTGGATTCAGGCCAAATAGAGGCTGTCAGGATCAGATCTTCACTTTACGACAAATAGTCGAGAAAGCATGGGAATATAACAAAGATCTGTATTTAAGTTTTGTCGATTTGGAAAAGGCATATGACAAGGTGCCAAGAGAGAAGCTATTCAATACGCTGCAGTTATATGGTGTCAATGGGGCGTTATATCAAGCAATACTTAGTCTTTATTTGAGTTGTGAGTCAGCAGTTAGAATTGAAGGAAGTACAGGAAGATGATTTAATGTTAAATCTGGTGTGAGACAAGGATGTACATTATCCCCTCTGTTATTCATTATCTATATGGATCACATTATGAAGGAATGTGGTATTAAACCTGATATCAAAATTGGAGATGTTAATGTCAGCTCTTTGCTTTATGCGGATGATGTTATACTACTAAATAAATCTGCTACAAGTCTGCAAGATTCTCTGACTAAATTGAATAGCTGTTGTAATAGATATGGTATGAAGGTCAGCAATAAAAAGACAAAGACAATGAAAATAGGCAGAATCATTGAAAATGTCAACTGTGTTGTGAATGGAGAACCTGTGGAACAAGTAAAACATTTCAGCTACTTAGGCACAATTTTTACTGAAGATGGTAAACTAAATATAGAAATAGACAACAGAATCAGCAAAGCTGGTATCGTGGGAAGTCAATTGAATAAATTCATATGGAATAAGAAAGAAATTAGTCGGAACACTAAATTAGCTGTATACAAGACTGTGTTCAAACCAATTTTAACTTATGGATCTGAGAGCTGGGTCAGAAGTAAAACACTTGACCAAAGACTAGAGACCGCAGATATGAGAGTCCTGAGAAAGATTAGAGGCGTGAACAGATGGCATCAATGGCAATATCATATTAAAAATGAGGATATTAGGAAAGAACTTGACATTGTCAGCATCCAGGAATGCGTTAGCAGAGCTAATCTCAGATGGTATGGTCACTTAAATAGAATGGGAGTGGAAAGATTAGCAAAACAAGTGTTCTCTGCCAGGTTGGCAGGAAAACGACCCAGAGGAAGACCAAGATATTGGTGGATTGATACGGTACAAAGTGCCTTAGACGATAGAAATATAAGATCTGATAATGTTGGAGTCTTGACAAGTAACAGACTGATTTGGAGGAAAATTTTAGATAGGAAGTTAGTAATGATGTAATTTTTTCATGTAGTACTGTCATATCCTGTACACCCCTTGAGGGTACATGGCAGGAATTTGATGATGATGATGATGATGATGATGATGAACCTTCACCAAAACACTTTCAAACCATTCAAATTGAGTGTTTGATCATCAAATTGCTCCAGATGCCTATAAACTACATACCATTCCTCCTGCACAGTCTTCTGATTCATTCAGAAATCATTCCCTTGTTTTCAGTTCTTTCATATCAACATCATGCCATCAGACTCACTTGTCATTCATACCACCAACCAAAATAATTTTATTTTCTCTCCTTCTGTATACTGACAGCTCTACTGACATCTTGAATCCTGCCCTTAGAAAATATGCTTTTGTCATGTTCTTATCAACCATTCCTTTATCATAGAATCTCCACACAACTCTCCCTCTCTTTATACCTATTTTTCTCTTTCACACACTCTCAAATTTTCCATCTTCTTACTGTAATATTTAATAGAGAGAAAAGACTATCATTTAAGTATAGTTAAACGATATGTAATTAATTAATTGAGTACTCGGCTTACCTTTGGCAACTTTCCAGTTGCAATCCTGTGCAGTTCCAGAATTTCCAGTTGTGATATGTACTGTTTTTTTAGTTTTGCTAATCTCAGTATATTTCTTCCAGATGAGCATAAAATTTTTGTTTCTGTTTCTCTCATTACACTTCATCTGATCACCAGACCTCCTAATTTGGCAGATCTCATGTTGCTGTTCATCATTATCAATTTCCTGATATGAATCTTCAAGGGGTGTACAGGATATTATGATATATCTGCTTAAGATTACAATATTATTACTGATCTTCTATCAACAAATTTTTATCTATGAGAACTTTATCAATTTTATCTATTCTAATTATATATAAATAATTAGAATAGATTAAACTCAGATTTTTACTCTAAATATATCTTGCACATTTATTAAAATAAAGAGCCAAAAGGCTTCATTTTGACGATGCAAATTATATATAAATCAAGAGGATATTAAATCCATTATTTCAAAGCTGAATACAGAAACGTTTTGTACGAAATTTGACCAGATAGCTTACAGGAATACACTCGCAGGCATTTATTTACAAGTTGCCCTATCCTGACCTTATAGGAGACATGATCACTTTGCCCAAGCGTCCATATATTTGCCTCCTATTGGTCCATTTTAATAAGGTTTCACTAGCCTGACAGCTGTTTCGAACCGATTGGCTATAGGGCAGGGGTTGCCAAAGTCATTTGCCCGTCGACACCTTCAAGCGTTTTTTGACTTTTTATCGACCCCCCTATATTTTATTATTATGTAATTATAATAGGACAAGCAAAAAAAGATGCTTATGTGAGTTTTTAGTTTGTTTATTTTATAGTTACAGTGTTTATTGTATGTATAATATAGTATATATTATTATATTACTATTACTACTACTATTACTATCACTAGTAATAACACTGGTATTACTAGTGATATTAATAAACTACTGGTATTAATATCACTGGTATTACTACCAGCGCTGCTCAACTCTTCAACATAGAGAAGTTAGTTCGTGAATGAATAACGATTGAATTATAATATGTATGTTGATGAATTTTAGAACATTAACGCTCACTTGTATGTCGATGCGCAAAAATGAGACTGGGATCGAATACTTGTAAGTATCAGTAAATAAGAACCACGCACGTGTTGCAATCTCGCTCCCACTGCGCCGGCCGGCAGGAACCACCAACATCCGTTTATTGGTAAATACGTCATTTTGGCCTACTTGATAGTCCTCAGTAACTATTTTCATGACCTTACTCCATCTTACAGGTCCTATTCATGGACCTGTAAGATGGAGGTACTGATCCCACGATTCACTCTTAATTGCGTTGTCATTACCTCCATGTCTTTTGTCATGGAGGTAATCCAAGTTAACCGAATTAAATATTACCCATACAATGATGTCTTATATTTTTCTGTCGATCCCCAATTGACCCCTGAGCCCGAATCGACCCCTAACAATGTCATATCAACCCCTTTGGTGACCACTGGGCTAGGGCAACTCGTAATGATGGCACGTGTATTCCCATAAGCTCTCTGGTCAAATTTCATACGAATTTTTATAGTTTTTGTATTTGGCTTTGAAATAATGCTGGATTTAATATCCACCTGATTTATATATAATTTTACATCACCGAAATGAAGCCTTTTGGCTGTTTATTTTAGTAAATAGGTTATGCACCGACCGAGAGTTCACTTACAAAAAATACACCTCTCTGACACTTCGAGTTTCTTAGTACTGAACGAGAGTTTTTGTTCTCTTAAGGTTTCTGCCTGGTCTCTGAGGAGAACCAATTAGTTCGAAACAGCTGTCAGGCCAGTGAAACCTTATCAAAATGGACCAATAGGAGGCGAATATATGAATATATGGACGCTTGGATGAAGCGATCATGTCTTCTATAAGGTCTGGATAGGGCAACTCATAAATGCCGGTGAGTGTATTCCCGTAAGCTCTCTGGTCAAATTTCCTATGAAACTTTTATGATTTTTGTATTCGGCTTTGAAATAATGCTGGATTTAATATCCACTTGATTTATATATTATCTTGCACATGTTTCACTGTCTCTCTTTCCTTGGCTCACAGCATCTTCAGGAAAATCTACAAGAGACATACAAAAAGATCTGAAACACTTCAGTTATTTTACTAACTGAAACATAATGAGCAGTCATACATGCCCTCATTAGACATGTCATGTGCAATTTGTATAGTATTGAGTAAAACTTGTAGATGATTCTGGCATAAGAGGTGTGTGTGTTCTGATGAAGCTGATAAGAAATTCAGCAAAATATTTCTTACTCAAAAGAATATTTATTTTGTTTCTTCTAGTTTTGTTTATACAACGAAGCATCCAGCAACACTTAAGCCTGTCATTATTATTATTATTAGATAAGTTGCAAGTGGCAACTTTTCTTGGAAAACAAAATTTCTTGGAAATTTAAATGAAACTTTATGTTTCATATTAAGCTCAATGTGTCTGTACATGGGCAAGGTTAGCATTAACATAGAAACAGATTGATAGCTCTCATATATAGCTTTCCAGAAAATCAAGTGACTGGCACTTCATTACAAGAAGTACTACTTAGAATACTAAACCTAGAACTGTGGTTAGTTCTCAACAACATATCCAAAATTTGCAACAATTAAGGAAGTCAGAAACTGTTACATAAAAAATTCAAAGCCTTTCATCTACAGACAACACAGCAGCCTACAACAAGCTCATGCGGTAATGAATTTCTCTTCACAGCCATTTACAGAAGTTAGAGTTAACTCCCCCAATTTAAGGTTCATAATGTAATTTTACCATTACTTCTAGACATATATCTGTTCTTGAAATCATAACCAGCATTGAATGTGGGCTCTCTCTCTCTCTTGCAGTGGCTAACAATATTATTATTATATTATCATTATCATCAACATACCTCCATGATATCGAGAGACTCATCATGGGAGGTGCCACTCTCGCATGCACAGGTGATTGTACCTTGACTTAAATGCATTTGCTGTCCCAGCACTCACCACAATCTCAGGCAATGCATTCCAACCACCTGCCACTTTCCATGCAAAAAATCTACTCACTCCTTTTGCTCATACCCACCTTTTACAGCTTCCAGGAAAGGCCTCTCATTCTCCCCATTTTCAGATATTCTATGAAAAATCTCATCCATATTAATTTGGTAATTACTCCTCACCAACTGATGTGTCTCAATCATGTCTTCCCTCTTCCTTCTATCCACTAGGCTCTGTAATTTGCATTCTCTCAATCTGTTCTCATATTCTACATTCCAAAGACCAGATACTAACTTAGTCAATCATCTCTGGACACTCTCCAACATCTCATCATCCTTCTGAAAAACCTGGCGAGCAAATCTTTACACAGTAATTCATATGTGGCCTGATCAAAGTCTTGTACAGTGGAATCAGAACAACCTTACTTCAGCATGTCGGTGTTCTCCACATCATCCCCATAATCTGCTACGTCGTCCTTACAATTTGAGCAAAATCGCCATGAAATTTCAAGTCTCTATCCACCACAATTCCCAAATCCTTAATCTTCTTCATGTCTTCCAAAATATCCTCACTAATCCTATACTTTGCATCTCACCTTTGCTTTCCAAATTTTAAAACTTTACACTTTGTAATATTAAACTGCCATTCTGACATAATCGCCCATACTGGCCACCATGCAAGTTATCACTTCATAGTCATTTTCACCAACTGGAGGATTATGTGACACTTCATTTACAACAACTTCTTCTGTTGAGATAATCAAATCCAAGACTCTCAATCCACACTTCTGTTATGTACTGCTTAAGGTAGTTATTCCTTAAAAACTTAAGAAATTCATTCTCTTTGGTTCCTGATGCTGTCTCTTCATTCCAGTCTATATTACCATAATTGAAATTGCCCATAATGATCCCCCTTTTCTTATTAGCCAGACCAATTTGTCTAAACATTTCCTTCTCACTGCTTTCCACATTACCAGGCTATAGCAACACTACTAAACATTTCATCCTATCCACCTCCACTTCACCCCATACTGCTTCAAAATCACTGTCAGTATTTGCTCCTGGCATCTCCACTCTGGATGAGCACATCTCCTCTGTCATCATCAATAACACTCCTCCTCCCTTTTTTTGCTTTGTCGGTCTTCTTGAAAGACTATATATCCCTCTATCTCTATTCCTGTTAGAATGTCATCCTGGTCCAACCATGTCTCACTTATACCAACAGTTTTTGGGCAAATTTACTCTATCAATGCTACAGTTTCATTCCCCTTGTTTCAAATACTGCTAGCATTTGTAAACATAAACACTAGCTCATTTCTGTTTCTGTAAAAAGTCTCACTAATCCCACTTCTCGGACATGACCCCCCCTCTATACTTTCCCCTATCCATCCCTGTCTTATTATCACTGATACTACACCCCTCCCCATTCCTAAATATCCTCCCCCACATCCTTGACTTTCTTAATCCTTTCTTGTGCACTCACACATCTACTCCTGAAACCATCATCCACAGTATTCATGTAACGGTCCCTCACTGACCCCCTCCCAGTTTCCCTGTGCACTCTGTGTTTTTTCTCCCTTATGCTCTCTCTCTCTGCTTGTGCCACTCACGTCTCCATTCACAAACTTGCCTGTGTTACTCCCCTGCTCTTCCACAACACCTCTTGCTTCCTCAGATCTTATAATCACTTCAGTCATTCTCTTTTGCAGCAGCAGTGTCTCCAACCGACTTACACCAAATCCATTCAAATGTAGCCCAATCCATCCCTCAAACTCATCCCACACATTCACAAATTGAACTCTTTCTCCCTACACAACTCTACTAGCATACCATTCATAATCTTCACTGGCGTTCTCAACTCATTGTTATCATATCTGGGCAACATGCTGACTACCTTATCTACCACATTGTTATCTTTCACTCTCCTTAACAGCCTCGTGACATCCCTCCTTACATTCTTCTTGTTACCGGTTAGATCATTCGTGCCAACTACTAATACCAACTCTTGCTTGTGTACTCCTCTTATCCAATGCTTCAACCACCCTGCTTATTCTACCTTCCGGAAAACAGACCTTGTTCACCTTTTCATTCACCACACCCCTTATCATAGAATCTCCATACATTGCCACTCTCAAATCATTCAATATTTCTTTCAAATCTTTTGTCCCATTCTTCCTCATATTCCCATGCAAATCCATAATTTTCCCGAGTTCATTCCTCATATGTTTAATCTCTTGCCTCATCTTTGCTAACTCTGCTTTTCATATCTTGAATCTTCATATCTTTTCAATGCCATTTGAGCATATTGCATTTTCATTACCTTGCACTTCTGCTGTCTTAACCCTTACCACTGCTAACTTGCTACTGGCTCTTGTACTGCTTGCCACCACTAACTCACCATCGTTTATGCATGTCTTGCCAATCAACATCACTAACTTATCGCCACTTTCGCCAACTGTTGTACCATTACTGCTCAAGCACTCAGCCTTACTGTCAACTAAATCTCTGTCTCTCCCCAAATATCAAAAGTATTCATATAAAACTGCTAGTATTCTTATAAAATATAAATCTCCCAGGAGCAACATTCCATCTAAAGAAACTGCACTTAAAAAATCTTATATAACAACAATACAAAATGATATAACCAAAGTAGATTAGAGTAATGCAAGAGTCTTAATGGGTCAAACAGAATATAACATGGTGCTTAAGGGTCAAAGCTTCATAACTGAGAGGAGACCTCCACATAGCCATTAAAGGAATGCGGAGAACCGACCAGGACTTCTGACTTAATGTCTAATCCTCACCTTCTCGTGGTGCACTCTGATGGGTGTCGATCTGGATACTGAACGAACGAGGATGGGCTGGTAATTTGGGATTTAGCTGACCAATTGTATTCATATTGGTTTAACCAAACTACAGAATGATGGTACAACATGGCAAAATTTCATGCCGGCTGGGGTGTCGCCTGGTTAAAAAAGGCCCCCATTGTTTTTGCCAGGGAACCAGAACGAACAGCGAAAAGTCAGCTACTAGAACAAAGTCCGAAAACACCCCAGCTCAACATCATCAGAGTTAAAGATCGGTACTATCAACCGATCTTTAACTCTGAAGCCTGAATGGCAAAGAAATGGAGCTAACTGAGGAATTAGATAAGTACCAGATCGACATAGGGGTGATTGAAACAAAAAAGACAAAAACTGGCGAGATCTTTCTTAGCAATAAATACAAAATGTTATATTCAGGCAATGACAATCAAGAAAAAGAAGGAGTAGCCATAGTATTCAACACTAAATATGGGGTAATCTTCTTGAATGGCAGGCAGTCTCAAGCAGAGTGATGTGGGAAAATATGAGAATGGGGAACTGGACAATGAGACTAATTTGTGCCTATGGTCCCACAGAAGGTTCTACTAAAGAAGAAGTGGAGGAATTTTTTGAGGCTTTAGAGAAAGCCACTGATACAGTGAAAAAGGAAAAGTTGGTCCTTGTTGGGGATCTAAATAACAGAGTAGGAAATGATTGCTAGACATACAAAAATGTTTTGGGAAAATTTGGAGAAAAGAGCAAAGCTAATAATAATGGAAAATACCTGTTGGATTTCTGCTCAGGACATGGACTGGTTATTACTAACACCATGTTCCAACATAAAAATGCACAAATTCACATGAAGACAAGAGGCAAGAAATAAGAAAAGTCTCATTGACTATGTTATTGTTGATAGTGATGTTTTCTCCCTGGTGTAGGACACCAGAATGTACAGAAGATTTGAAATTGGAAGTGATCACTATTTAGTCTTGAGCAGGATAAAATTGAATTTCATATTGAAAAGAATAACATATAAGAAAGTTTTAAAGTGAATAAAAGTTGAGCAGCTCTCAGATGTGAACTGTAGACTAAAATACACAAAGATTATTGAAGAAAGAATGAAAGAGGTTGAGAACATGAACCAAGCATTGGAGATTCAGTGGCAAGCCTTGAAGAAAACCCTGACTGATTCTGCTGGAGGTGAAGTTGTCTGCAAGGATAGGAAAATCAGAACTCCAGGGTGGACACAAGAAGTTAAAGAGGCAGTGAATGAAAAGAAGAATGCATATCAAAAGTTTCTGGCAAATAAGTCGGCTTGTGCTCTTAGAGAATACAGAGACAAATGTAAGAAAGCCAAACAATGTATAAAACAAGCTAAACAAAAGTCATGGGAGGACTTTGGCAAGAACATAGAAAATAAATATGAAGAAGCTGGTAAGATATTCTGGATGTTGTTGAAGAAGATTAGAAATGGAGGAAAGAGTGCTGTAAAAAGAGTTAGAGATGATAAAGGTGACATGAAAATGGGAGAAAAAGATATCCTTGAAGTATGGAGTAATTACTTCAAAAAAGTTGCTAAATGAAGCAAGCAGTGATAGCACAGTGGTAAAAAAACACTCAACAGGCATACAGATCAGAATACATATCCTTACTTGAAGTAGAAAAAGCCATCAAAGGCTTGAAATGTGGAAAGGCAGCAGGATTAGATGATATTCGACCACAAATGCTGAAGTATGGTGATATAAAAGTCTTACAGCGGCTGCACTGCATAGTTCGGAAAGCCTGGACAGAGGGACGAATTCCTGATGATTGGAGTAGAGCTCTCATCGCACCCATATATATAAAAAGGGAAATAAAACTGAATGTGAGAATTACAGAGCTATTTCCCTACTGAGTGTTCCTGGCAAGATTCATGCAAGTATACTTGAGAAACAGTTGAGAAGAATTGTGGAAGAAAAGCTTGGTGAAGAACAAGCTGGATTCAGACCAAATAGAGGCTGTCAGGATCAGATCTTCACTTTACGATAAATAGTCGAGAAAGCATGGGAATATAACAAAGATTTGTATTTAATTTTTGTTGATCTGGAAAAGGCATATGACTAGATGCCAAGAGAGAAGCTATTCAGTATGCTACAGTTATGTGGTGTCATTGAGGCATTATATCAAGCAATACTTACTCTTTGAGTTGTAAATCAAGCAATACTTAGTCTTTGAGTTGTAAGTCAGCAGTTAGAATTGAAGGAAGTACAGGAAGATGGTTTAATGTTAAATCTGGTGTGAGACTAGGATGTACATTATCCTCTCTGTTATTCATTATCTATGTTGATCACATTATGAAGAAAAGTGGTATTAAACATGATATCTAAATTGGAGATGTTAATGTCGGCTCTTTGCTTTATGTGGACGATGTTATACTTCTAAATAAATCCACTACAAGTGTGCAAGATTTCCTGACTAAATTGAATAACTGTTGTAATAGATATGGTATGAAGGTCAGCAGTAAAAAGACAAAGACAATGAAAATAGGTAGAATTGTTGAAAATGTCAACTGCATTGTGAACGGAGAATCTGTGGAAGAAGTAAAACATTTCAGCTACTTAGGCACGATTTTTAGTGAACATGGTAAATTTAATATGGAAATAGACAACAGAATCAACGTAGCTGGTATGTTAGGAAGTCAGTTGAATATATTCATATGGAATAAGAGAGAAATTAGATGGAACACTAAATTAGCTGTATACAAGACAGTTTTCAAACCAGTTTTAACTTATGGATCTGAGAGCTGGGTCAGAAGTAAAACACTTGACGAAAGACTAGAGACAGCAGATATGAGAATGCTGTGAAAGATTAGTGGCATGAATAAATGACATCAATGGCAATATCATGTTAAAAATGAGGATATTAGGAAAGAACTTGAGAATTTTGAAATTACATAGGCAAAGTGGATATTAGATTCAGCATTATTTCAAAGCTGAATGTAGAAACTATAAATATTTGTGAGTTGACCAGAGAGCTTTGGGAATGCATTCTTCAGCACTCACGAATTGCCCAGGAATGTGTTAGCAGAGCTAATCTCAGGTGGTATGGTCACTTAAGCAGAATGGGCGAGGAAAGATTAGCAAAACAAGCGTTTTCTGTCAGGTTGGCAGGAATACGACCCAGAGGAAGATCAAGATATAGGTGGATTGATACGGTAAAAAGTACCTTAGACGATAGAAATATAAGATCTGATAATGTTGGAGTCTTGATAAGTAACAGATTGATTTGGAGGAAAATTATAGATAGGAAGTTAGTAATGATGTAAATTTTTCATGTAGTACTATCATATCCTGTACACCCCTTGAGGGTACATGGCAGGAATTTGATGATGATCAAATTTTAAATCAATTATTTAAAAAGTTACATCTTTGTACAAAGAAAATACCAGAAAACTAAAACATTAACCATGTTAAGCCCACCCAAACATATGGGGTCACAAAAACTCACCATGTCCTATATTCCATCCATTCTGTAGTTGCTAACATAGACACCCCATGTGCAAACTTAGCACTCAACTGGCAATGTCACTTTCTCCCCCTTGGGGACAACTCTCTCCTCGATTAAAAATTCTCTTCATTTTAAAATGATAATAAAAGAATTCTTAACCTGAAAAATTAGAGCATTAGGATCCTATCTGATATTACTTGTGGTGAAGTACAGAATCCCTTAACCTTTTGAAATGGCATTTTCATTCTGACATGTTGGAGTTATCAGATTCACCACACACTCAAGTTATTTTTAATGGAAAGGAAAAATATACAAAATAGTTAGATGAGACAGCTGTGAGTCCCATCCATATTCCACCTTTTAGTCAATTCTCTATAGAAGTTTAGAAAACTAAGCATTTAATACCGTTTTACACAAATCAGTCATCTGGCTGTGCTGTGTACATGATTTATTTGCTATGGATGAAGACAGATGTGGTGAGAAATCTATAGTGCTGGATTTTTGACAAGGATGATGTGTAAGAACATGAATGGAAAGTCTGGTGTCGGTTTAATTGTAAAAATGAAAGTGTGAAGGCTACTAAAAAACACTCTCAGTTATCTTCTTCTTCGTAAGTGAACTGAATGCGATTGTCTTAATTTTTGCAATGAAATCCATGCCTTGTACAAATTAGTGCAGTCTTACTTATTGATGTGAGGAGTGTTTTATAGCTGATGCTGAAGTATAGTTCCTTATTTAGAGGAACTCCTCAATATTTGTATATTGAGGTAGTTCCTCAATATACAAATATAGTTGTATATTGAGCTCATCCTTTGTGCTCTGCTCTCTCAAGAAATTAATTACATAAAGTCCAGACACCTTTGCTAATGACTTTAGTGAATCTTATCACCTTCCTCCCAGGAAGAGGTCCATTGTAATAATAACCCATATCCTATCATAGGATGTCAGTTGTTTTGTCCATTACGGTTTTGAAGTGTTTTTACAGTACTGATTGTCAATTTCTGGTGTTCTTTTTGACAAGTATTCTGAGGATTCTGATTTGCAATCCATCAAAATAGCTGCAGATGTGAATTAATGCCATTAAATAATTGAAATGAATGTTAGAATTATTGCAATCTGCTCTATCTGGAACATGTTTTCTTAAGGATGTGTGCAAGAATATGCTATTATTATTCAGTTTTAATAATTCAGTTGGATCATCTGTATTGGAATAATTTAGTAAAGCTATCTAAAATGATATTAATAATTATATACTGACAGGATGGAGATTAATGACATTTGAGAATGAGGATGTTTATTTAAAACATATAGTTATTTCCATAAATTGCAGTTATTTCAACAAAGCTTTCTTTGCTTCTCTAGGACCAGAAACTATTAACTTCTGTAAGTTTAACTGAAAGAGTAAAGTTGTGGGATAAGTTTTCAGGCCCAGTATCTCAGGATGCCATCAAAATTGATTTTTTAGGAAAGGTCCATCGGCAGCATCCCCCATTTAGGTATAAAACCAAAATGTCACCTAGAAACAGGGTACAGGTATGTTTGAATTTTGTTACAATCATCATATGTTGGATGAATTACAGTAAGGCAAGAATTGTGATTGAAAGTGTAGAAAGTGTTATGAGCAGCATCCAGTTGATAGAATGTAATCTCTTAAACACATAAAGGAAAGCTTTGTGTTCTGTATAATTGCTGGCTTTCCTGCCACTTCCCTTCCTTTGTTTCACAAAAATCTACTGGATTTTATTGAAAGGCAAAGAAGTTGAAGCACCATTTCAGATTTTAGCCTCAATTAGTTTATTTGCAGGAGCACAGTGTTTAAAAATTATATATTGCAGTAATTCTGCTCTTGGATGGAATATAATGTGCTAAAATTGAGATTTGAATGTGCCAAGAATTAGGCAAAATGTTAAATTGATATTAACTATTTTACATTCACCAAATAGAATTTAATGAAATTTTCTATATAGCTATATTAAATTTTTTCTAATAATTTCAATTTTGGTTTAGTTGAATTATTTGTAATAGCACAATTAACCAAATCAGATTTTATACCCAGAGTATATAAACCAAAAATGAGGTATGTATCTTAAATGCATTCTATTTTTCATACTTGATTTTTGTCAAATTTTTTATTTTTATTTTTTATTTTTGCCAAACAACACTAACAAGTGTTGTTTGATTGCTTTAAATTTAAAAAGTTGCATATAAATTTGTAACTTTGGGACCAAAAGTTACCTGAAGTTATAGGTGCCTTGTTAATCCATATTATTTCTTAATTTTTATAACCTAGCTGAGCAACAGTAACAGTTCAAAACTTGTTCTAACTATGTACCTGATTCTTCATTTTCCCTTGATATCATCTTTAATATTATTGAAACCATTTGAGCATATCTTGATGTTTATTCATTTCACATAACTTTTTATTATGAAAGTGCACCTAGCTGGGCTGAATAATATATCTCTGGAGTTGCTTGTATCTTACAGTTAAAGTCATAAAATCTGATAAGGGGGGGGACTATTGGATTTTTGCTGCAGAAGAATTTGTTATCTTTTAGTATAATGAACAGCAACTACCTTCAAGTGCAATTTCAGTATTTTGGTTATGTAAATTGATACTTTCTGGACTTATCAGGTATGTGACTCATTAAGTTAGAATGATTCATCTAAACTTGACTGATTTAGTCAAACAGATTATTCTGTTTTGCACTTGACTGTGCAGATAATAAAAAGTCACAAAATTAACATCTACATTCCACTTTACACCATCACTAACCTGATCAGAAAATTGGAATTTTCAAATCTGTATCTTCCAGGGTAGAGTGAATTTTGTCCTCAGGACAGGCACTAATCTGGAACATCAAGCTTTTCTTACATTATTCAATTAAAATGGATATAATAGAAGACCCTCATCAAACGGCTTAAAAGAGAACAATAAACTTCCACCTCCTAACCAGCCTGTGCATACACCATATCTCTTTCTTACATCAAATGTACAACAGATATACTGGACTTCCTAAAATAGCATAGAATTAAAACAGTCTGCACATCTATTAAGAAAGTTTCCACCTTTCTGAGAGAGATAAAGGACTGCCAGGAGTCTTTTTTCGTTCCCAGGTGTGTACAATATCCCTTTTTTGTATGGAAGAATCTAGTATTTCATACAGACAGGGCAAGACTACCTAGCTTAGAAAAAAGAACATAAAGTATATTCCACACAGGCAAGCCAAAAAAAAACAGACTAGCACAATACGACTTGGTGAGGACCATTTCATCTGGAGGAATAAAGCCAGATTAATGCATAAACCCCAATTCAAATCACTGTGTTTGTTTCTGGAAGGTTCAAGTTCAGCAGAAGCTGGTTAACTGCTAGAACTGATCCTGCACATATTTCAATGTACCCTGCTATCTTCATGACAGCATTATTAAATAAGCGACTATTACCAGAAGGGCACCCTGCCCTCTATGAATGGACTATCCTTGTTCTTGGGGTTATTTCATTTCAGCCTTTGCCAAGTCTGTACCTTTAAAGATCTTTTGATAATACTGGTATGAGCTGGTGAAAAGTAGGCTTGTAAATAATTAGTTCATTAATTAATTAATTCCTTTTCATTCCAGTTTCACATACATTCTGTTCTAGAAATTTTGACATGAATCAGTGCAACAACTATGAAAGTGGAAATATAAATTTATTACAGACTGTCTATAATAGATCTATATTGTGGTTCTCCTGATAAACGAAAATTTTGAAATTACATAGGCAAAGTGGATATTAGATTCAGCATTATTTCAAAGCCAAATGTAGAAACTATAAAAGTTTTGTGAGTTGACCAGAGAGCCTCAGGAATGCATTCTTCAGCACTCACGAATTGCCTAGTTTGGACTACTTAAAAGACATAGGCACTGCCCAAGCGTTCATATATTACATTTTATTAGACCATTTTGATAAGGTTTCACTGGCCTGACAGCTGTTTCGAACTGGTTGTTTCTCTTCAGAGACCAGACAGAAACCTTAAGAAAGCAAAAACTCGTTGTACTGAGGAGCTTGAAATATAAAAGAAATGTATTTTTCATAAGCGAACTCTCAGTTGGTGTGTAAAAGTAATTACTAAAATAAAGAGCCAAAAGGATTCAGTTCAGTGATGCAAAATTACATAAGCAAAGTGGCCAGTGAAACTTTATCAAAATGAACTAATAAAAGGTGAATATATAAACACTTGGGTGGCACCTATGTCTTTTATGTAGTCCAAACTAAAGCAAGTTGTGAATGCCAAAGAGTGTATTCCTGCAAGCTTTCTGGTCAACTCACAAAACTTCCATAATTTCTACATTTGACTTTGAAATAATGCTGGATCTAATATTCACTTTGATGTTGTAATTTTCAACATCAAAGTACTTTCAAATGGTATTATCTTTTAAGAGCTGATTGATACAATGTATACTAAATCATATGTATACAGTGCAGTAATTTTCAGTTTTTAGGTTCAAGGCCAGATGATTAAATGTCCCTTCTCCCCCCACACACACATTGGGCTTTCATTGGCAAAATGATTTAAAGAGAGAATTTTTCTTGAAATTTACTGAAATATGATATGTGGGATATAAAAAATTTGAAACTATTTCACTTGAACCATTTTAATGGCATAATTTAGCATGACAACATTATGTATACTCTTTACTGTATACATAATTTTGAAACAGAAGTACAACCTAACATGGTTATACTTCTGTACTGAAATTCAATTCAACCCTCTGACCAGGCATTCTGTAAACATTTTACCCTAGCTGTACTGCATAATCTGGAAGTCTTGGTCAGATGCTTGAATTCTGGGTGATTGGGGTATAGCTCTCCCTCTCTCTCTCGTGGTACCCATATGTAAAAAGGGAAATAAAACTGTGAGAATTACTGAGGAATTTCCCTATGAGTATTCCTGGTAAGATTTCTGCAAGCGTATTTGAGAAATGGCTAAGAAAAATTGTGGAAGGGAAGTTTGGGGAAGAACTATCTGGATTCAGGCCAAATAAAGGTTTTCAGGATCAGATTTTCTCCTTTAATCAAATATTTGAGAAATCATGGGAAACAAGGATCTATATTTAAGTTTAATAGATCTAGAAAAGGCATATGACAAGGTGCCACGAGAAAAACTGTTCAATATGCTACAGTTATGTGGTGTGAATGGGACATTATATCAAGCAATAGTTAATCTATTTGATTTGTAAGTCAGCAAATAAAATTGCAGGAGGTAGTACAGGATGATGGGGTGATGTTAAGTCTGGTGTGTGACAGGGGTCTACATTATCTCCACTGTTATTCATCATAGATTATGATGAATAACAGTGGAGATAACTTTCCTTGATAACATATGGATTATGTTATTAAGGAAAGCAGCATTAAACCTGATGTGAAAATTGGATATGTTAATTCCATCTCTTTATTTTATGCAGACGATGTTAGACTTCTGAATAAATCCAGCACAAGTCTGCAAGATTCCCTGACTAAACTAAATATTTGCTAATAAATTTGGTGTGAAAATACCAGTTAAAAAGACATTGAAAATAGGAAGAAATATTGAAAACATCAACTGTATCCTGAATGGAGAATCTTATAGAACAAGTAAAACATTTCAACTATTTTGACACAATTTTTAATGAAGATGGTAAATTAAATATGGAAATATACAACAGAATTAGTGAATCTGGTATGGTAAGAAGTCATCTGAATAAATATATATGGAATAAGAGAGAAATTAATCAAAATACTAACCTCACTTTATACAAGACTCTGTTGAAACCAATTTTAAATTATGAATCTGAGAGTTTGGTTAGAAATAAACTTGATCAAAGGCTGGAGAGAATTGATATGAGAGTTATGAGAAACAATAGGGGAGTGAACAAATGGCATCAATGGCAATATCATATTAAAAACTAGGATAGTGAGAAATAACTTGACACTGTTAGAATTCAGGAATGTGTGAGCAGAGTTAATCTCAGGTTGTATGGTCAGTTAAACAGAATGGGAGATGAAAGGTTTGCAAAAGAAATATTCTTTACCAAGATGGCAGGAAAAAACCCAAGAGGAATACCATGATCTGGGGGATTAATACAATAAAAGTGCCTTAGAAGACAGAATATATGAGATCTGATAATATTGGGGACTTGACTGATAACCGATTAATTTGGAGGAAATTTCTTGATCGGATGTTAGCAAGGATGTAACTTTTTTCATGTAGTACAATCATATGGATTACATTATATCATAATATCTGTATGCCCTCTGAGGGTGAATATCAGTAATTTGATGATGAGTAAATTGTTTTGATGAGTGACTTTGCTTTACAATAATGCTGTTACAAATTGCACTATTTACTATCCTTTCCTTTAGTGTTACATGGTGATCAGCATTTATTTCAGTAAATTATGGAGACTACAACCATGTTAGGAATAATTACTTTAATTTCTCGGTGTTTTGATTTTAATTTCCCTCGTCATCTCAAAGTTTGGCTTAGATATGTTGACAGTGTTTTTGTTATCTGGTCCCATGGCTGCCAGACAGACACTTTCCTCAGCCACCTAAACAAACAACACAAATGCATACAATTGAAATTGAAAGTCAGAACACACTTCCTTTTCTAGATACACTTCTCACACATCTTCCTTCCGGCAGTCTTTTCTTCACTGTTTACTGTAAGCATACATATACTGGCCAACATATACACATATATCTTACCACCACCCAACACAAAAAAAAAGGTGTCATTAACACACTAAAAACAGGTCTTTAAAGATTTGCTTCAGTAGCAAGCATTTAAACATAAATTAAAAGTTATCAGCCATTCCATCCTGAAAAATGGCTACAGCCAAAATAATATCAACAAAATTCTTCACAAGACTCCACTTAAAAACAAAAATAAAATAAAATAAAAAATTAAAGAACTTATCCATGGATCCACTTCCTCCACTTGCCCACCTTTGGAGTATGCCATATTCATGGTACCTATAATTTGCCCTATATAACATGCCCTAAACAGGATGCACAATTCCTATCTGAAAAAAAGGAACATATATGGCACATTAAATTTAATAATTATGGTAAATCTGGCCTTTCTGATTATGCCCTAAATACTCTATATAGAATTGATTAGACCTGTTGTTTACATCGCACCAAAATGTGGTATTAGCATAAATTTAAGGAGGAGGCCTGTGGAATTAATATCACCCATCCTAATCTTAACAATAATGGTGGTCTAAAAATTCCAGAAATATGGATGGCACATATTCTACCCACATAACCTTTTGGTCTGAGATTTAATTATAATTAGGACTGCAGTAATTTAAGATCTTAGCTTCATTATAACAAACACTTATATTAAATTATTGATGAGGCCACCAGTTTTGCTGTATTAATGCTAATTAACCGGCCTGGTTGGCCGAGTGGTTAGCATATCCGCTCTCCAGCCAAAAGGCTGCAGGTTCGAATCCCGCCATGGGCGTGGATGTTTGTGATTATCTGTGAAAGCACTAGTGGTGGTAGTTGGTGTTAGATGATGAAGGTTGGTGAAGTAGTGAGATGAAGAGTTGTAGAGTTGATGCCCTCCTTCCATGAGTCTTTGGACTCCCTGGAGGTGTGATATAATAATAATTATAATATGAATTTGTTCTCTGATGATATTATAAATAGAATATAGCTTTGATGTAGTGGTTTTTTTTATCATTATTTATTTATTTTTTAACATTATTCACGCCAGTACAATAACAGTTAATCAAATCAATATCACTTTGACATACTGTTTGAAATGTAATATAGCTTGTCTCTGTATTTTAACAATAAAATAGTTTATTTAACAAAATTAAAACTCTGATTCCAGATGACATTTCAATTTTGAGTTATTGAATTATGTTAAAGAGCATCTTTGAATCAGAAATTTCAGCTCATAAGCAAATAAACACTTTTATTTCAATTCCTTGTTTTCCTTTGATTGTCTGTTATACATTAATAGTTCTTCCAGAATCCTCAGATCCAAATGTATGAATAATATTTGGAATTGATAAATAACATAAAACATATTTCTTAAAATGCATGATTTTGCATGTAATTTTGTTGATGGTACAGTATCCTTATGTGGGCTAGAACACTGTTTTGATAAGACACCGAGATTAATGATTATCAAGTGTTTAATATTGAGACTCTAAATAATTATAGGGAAAACATTGAGTAAATAAAGGAGAACAATCATGATGGTGAAGTCAATGAAATTAGCAACCACTGCTGATGAAACAAATGGAGCGTTTTCAGAAACCAATTTGTTCCAGCAGCTGACTTTTCACTATTCGTCCTGGTTTCCTGGTGAAAACAATGGGGGAGGTGGGGGGTGCTTGTTTAACTGGGTGACACCCCAGCTGGCATGAAATTCTGTCATGTTTTACCATTTTATATTTTGATTTAAGTCAATAAGAATACAATTTGGTCGGCTAAATCTCTAATTGCCAGCCCATACTGTCGTTCATTCAGCATCCAGGTAGATACCTAATAGGGTGCACCATGAGAAGGTGAGGATTGGACATTAGGTCAGAAGCCCTGGTTGGTTCTCTGCATTCCTTTAAAGGCTATGTGGAGGTCTCCTCTCAGTTATACATCTTTGACCCTTATGTTCCCCAGAGGTACACCACTGGTCATGCTAAACCTAGCAGATTCACATCCACTGTATACCAGTTTTTGATGTGTGTCTGTCAACCATCTCTCGATTCAAGTCAGGAGTTTGTATTCCAATCCCATAAATAAGAGCAATGGTGCGGTAGTATAGCAAACACAATAATTTCACATTTGTTGTGTTTGCCTTTTTTGTAGATTGGGATAATGATGGAACTAGTCCAGTCATTTGGCCATCTTCCAGATTTTGTTGCATAAATCATGTATCCAGTTGTACTGCATTCTCTCCAAGGTTTTTCAGCATTTTAGCCGATATTGAATCAGGACCTGGAGCTTTGTTATTCCTTAATTTTTTGATTGCTTGTTCTAATGGGAACATCAATATAATTAGATAGTTCCCGATGAACAACAGAGGACTCCTTTAGAGACTATGAACAAATCTAACACTCTTGGACCTCGAGTTCCTTCTTTCACATGCTGCTTGAGAAAGTTGTCTCCCAGTAATCCAACAAATTGCTCTTCATTCTTATCATGAGATTTCTCTTCTACCAAATCAATGTTTGGATAATTAAAGTCACCCATAATGATCACTCGTATGATACCTATAAGGGCTAATTTGGCAGTGCATTTCTTCATCCCCTTGCTGAGCTGTGAGGTCTGAAGCAACACCCCATGATATATTTCATTCTGTTAGCATCCACTTCACACCAGATAGCTTCAAACTCACTGCGCCATTGAGCATCGTTACCATCATTGTTTTCTTGCATATCTACCATAACTAGACTTAATATGTCTGATATCATTAGTAGTAACCCCCCCCCCCTATCTCCTCTGTTATTCCTACAAATAGTATACCCATTACACTCGACCCCAGTTACCATATCTGATTCTGATAGCCAGAATTTCATTCTGCATATCTAATTATAACCTACTGTTATAATTAGATATGCAATCTGTCTAGCCTTTTTTCTAGAGCATTTTCCTACCCAGACATACCTAAAATGTCCGAAACCATATATTTCCACCCCTTCGTCAGATGCATAACCATGTTTGAAGCCATTCATATCTTTATCAAGTTTGCATACCATACCTGAACTTTCACACGTTTTTCCCATTCCTCCCTTGACGATTTAGTTTTTCTTACTTTCTGCATTAGGTTTCATCCCAATAAGTAATTTTTCCAAGCTCCTGATGCCAAATGAATTCAAGGGTTTCAAGTTTCAAGATAAGGGTTTTCCTGATAATTGTGCAAAACGTTCACAGTCATATAGCATGAAAGGAAATAGTGTAAAACTTCATAATTCGATTACACATTAAGGGAGAAAATTGAATTAATATGACAAAGCCAAAACAATCAAAAAACTGCAAATCCAAAAGTACATAATTCAGATAACGTATATCACCAGAGTAATATTAATCATGAAGAATCTAATGTGAATGAAATAGGCAGCGTATCATAGGTTAGTTGACTTAGAATTAAATAAACCAGAGGAAAGTGGAAGTACCTCAAATTTCTTTAAAATAGACAAAGGAACTCAGCCTTGTAGAATTTGATTCTGATAGTGATGATTCTGCAAATTTAGAACATAATTCAAGTAATTTAAGTGAAATTTTTTAAAGGTATAGAAATGAAATTTATAGATATAAGGAATTGGGAGATGATTTAAATTCTGTTATCATTTGATGCTAGAGATAATGAAAAAAATTGTTACAAGAAATATGAAACTGATGTAAAAATATCATAATTTATAATTCTGAATCTTTATTATTTCTTCTCTACATTAAAATTTTATTATTTTTGGTTTTGTAAACATTTATAATTGTCAGTTGTAATAATTTTCCCAATATCAATTTCTTAAAATTGATATTTATGTGGAAGAAAAAAAAAGAGGTCAAGTATTTGATATTATTGTACTTACCAGATACTTGTAATAATTTCAATGATTCTTATATTAATAGTAAGATGCATCTGTAAGAATATATCAAGTGTGTACACAATGCACACATAAGCAAATTGTAACAGTCTTTTTACAAAGAGATAATAATAACATTTATCAAATTACCGTCTTTTGGACAGTGTCATGAATTTTAGGTTTGTTTAACAGTATGTTAATCTTGAAATGATTTGAGCAGAAAAGCACAGTTTTTTGTAGGATGAGAACGCTATGGATGTGTCAGATTTGCTTGGGATAAGAGAATCTGAAATAAAGAAAACATATTACCACATTGTTGTTATTTTATAAAAATATACGGTAGATGCTCGATATAATAGACTGCTGGAGACTAGAGAAATGATTTGTTATAGTGTAAGGTTTGCTCTAGTGAATTTAAGGAAAAAAAGATCGGACCCCCCCCCCCACCTCCTATTCCATTCCCACGAAACAAAACAAAGGAAAAGAATGGAAGGAGTGCCAGAAAATCATGCATTGATGACAGAACACTGTTTGTGTGGCAGGAATTGTTATATAAACAAAGAAAATCACAAGAAATTGGAAAGGAAATAGTAGGAAATCATACATTAATGACAGGACATAACAGATTGGTAGGAACCATACATAAAGCATCTAGAATGACAGGAAAAGTAGAAATGCAAACATAAGAAAGAAGAAAATAGAAGAGTATGAAATTATAAAAAAGAAAATATAAAATTAAAATTTTGGAATTTTAATTTTATATTTTAATGTCATTTAAATGTCACTTAAAATAAAAAGTGCCAAAACAAAATCTGGTTTTCATTCTCGCCCTTGCTTTCCCCCCCTTGCTTCTACTTGGTAGATATACTTTCCTTATCCACTTGTCAGAAATCCCATCAATATCCTTGGTGTGCATCTTTTCAACTAAGCAAGTTAATAATATCTGCCATATTGTTCTTAGTGAAAGGAGAATGTCTTTATGACTAACAACAGATAGTACTATGCACTAAACAAATTATGAATTAAAATTGTCATTGAATGATATAATCATGTGATCACAAGAAAGATATTTATTTAACCAAATATTTCGGTCTGGAAATAGCAGACCATCGTCAGTGGTATTACAAGAACAGTTTAAAAAATACAAGCTAGAATACTAATAATAGATCGTTAAAATTAGAACACGGCACGTGATGTTATATCACTAAGTATGAAACGGAATATTTTGAAGTAGAAACATGATTGAATTTGCTATTAAAAAAAAAAAAAAAAAAAAAAAAAAAAAAAAAAAAAAAAAAAATTAATTAATGAGTAATCTTGATTAGACTTTCCCAGATTTTTGATATAGATATACAGTCATTACGATTCAGGTTGGGTCGATGGAGCAAGGCCTCCATCGCCCCAACTGATTGAAACTGACCACAGCATCCTTTGGTCCAGGACTCGCCTCTTACATAGATCCCGTTATAGGTTCGAATGTTTGTTCAAGGAAAGCGTGGAGGCCTTGCTCCATCGCCCCAACCTGAATCGTAATGACTGTATATCTATATCAAAAATCTGGGAAAGTCTAATCAAGATTACTCATTAATTAATTTTTTTTTTTTTAATAGCAAATTCAGTCATGTTTCTACTTCAAAATATTCTGTTTCATACTTAGTGATATAACATCACGCGGTGTGTTCTAATTTTAATGATCTATTATTAGTATTCTAGCTTATTTTTTAAACTGTTCTTGTAATACCACTGACGATGGTCTGCTATTTCCAGTCCGAAATATTTGGTTAAATAAATATCTTTCTTGTGATTACGTGATTATATCATTCAGTCTTATGTCGCAAGTATCCTTGAAACAACAAACTAAAATTGTCATTGAAATTATTAGTTAACAGATATCTGGTAAAATACATTTAATCTAAAACACTACATATTTTTTAATAAATAGTTGGTAACTGGACATGTGCCTATTAGGTGAATTTACAAAATGTAACTTAGTAATTAGAATTCTAATGTAAAAGAAAATAAAACAGTTTGTAAAAAGGCTCAATATTAAATTATGATAATTTTGATTCTTTAGAGAATAATAATAATGATAATTTTATTTATGCTTGCAAAGATACATAAATTGTGCAATCAACAAACAGGATTTGTTGTGACTTACATCTTAATTGTACACTACAATAATGTGCATTTTAACTACAGGAGATAGAGTAGTACAAAATTTTCCTATTCCTTTATTGCCTAAATACGAACTTTGTAGTACTTCTTGTTTAGGCAATAGAAGAATAGTAAAATTTTGCAAATATGCATGCAAAATTAGATACTTGAGAAGGAAATTAATTAGGAATCCCTGATGAGTATATAACTTTTAATAATTCGCTGATATCAGAATTTTTGAGCATTCAAGGTAACAGTCTGTTTCTTGTATTACTACAGACTTTTTGGATATTGCCCTTAAATTTGGTGTTTCATCTGAACAGAATAGATTTTTTCTATTCCATCAATTTATCAACTTGTTAGTGAAAGAGAGGAGATACTTAAAGATTCCATCAATTTATCAACTTGTTAGTGAAAGAGAGGAGATAATTAAAGATTCCATCCCACACAAACTCATCATCATCAAATTCCTGACATGTACCATCAAGGGGGCGTACAGGATATGATAGTACTACATGAAAAATTTACATCACCACTAACTTTCTATTTACAATTTTCCTACAAATCAATCTATTACCCATCAAGACTCCGTCATTATCAAATCTAAGTTATCATTATCAAAAGTAAGTGACCATACCAGCTGAGGTTACCTATGCTAACAAGTCAAGTTCTTTCCTAATATTCTGATTTTTAATATTGCCATTGATGCCATCTTACTCTTGAGAGACACTTGTGACATTATTATTAGGAATTATAGACACTTTAACACAAGAACATTTTAATATTTGCTAAATATTTCAATCTGAAACTAACAGACTATCTTCAGTGGCTACATAGGAACAGTTTTTAAGAAGGTGGAATACCAACAATTGATCATTCAAAAGAAGAACGAGCCGTGTGATGTTACTTTGCTAAGCATTAAAGAGAGGAAAAATTTCATCAGAGTGATGACTAAATTATAGGTATTAATTCACAATTTCATATAATAATCTTAATTTATAAATAACATTAGACTAATGTAGGAATTAAAAGTCTGAATTTAAAAAAAAATAATAAATGTGTTATCCGGATTAAACTTTCCCATATTTTTGATAAGGATATATGCAGTCATTTCGATTCTAGTGAGGGCGTTTGAAGTAAGACCTCAGCACTCGCTTTGAATAGGCGTTCAAATTTATAGCGACATCTGTGTAGAAGGCGAGTCTTGGACCAGAGGATGTTTTATCTTGTCTCTATTCTGTGCTGAGCCAATCCAGACTTATCAGATTTGTTGTGCTGAATGTATGATTGATGTTCTTGAATTCTTTTATCTATAGAGCATCCTGTTTGTTGTCCAAAGTAGGACAGATTGCAGTTACAGGAACTTGATATACACACCAGCCAGAGACATAATTGAGCATTTATCTTTAGAAGAGGGGAAATAGGTGGATATTTTGTTAATAGGTATATAAGTATCTGTTAAATCATATTTCTTCAGAATTCTTGAAATTGGTTCTGAAATCCCGGAAATATATGGAATTGGAACTCGACATATTGAATTTTTGTTCTGGATTGGATTGTAGGAATTGAACAGATGTTGTGTACTTTTTTTGGAGAAGCCATTTAATTTTATGTGATGTTTGATAGTTGAAAATTCTTTCTATAATTCATGAGGAGTTGAACAATTAGTTCTAGCTCGTCGGATTAAACATTCCTTAGATCCTCGTATTAAGTTTACCATGGAGATTGAAAAAGACAAGTTATTCTTTTTAGACATCCTCCTCATCCGTTCACCTTCAGGTATTCTAACAACAACAACACTTTACAGAAAACCCACTTTCACTGGATGTTATATTCTCAAACAATCTGCTCATCATCCTTATCAAAAAACAGGAATCATAAAATGTTTAATCTGATGAGCTAGTACTAATTGTTCAACTCCTCATGAATTACAGAAAGAACTTGCAACTATCAAACATCACATGAAACTAAATGGCTTCTCCGAAAAAAATACACAACATCTGTTCGATTCCTACAATGCAATCCAGAACAACAAAGAATCAATACGTTGAGTTCCAATTTCATATATTTCTGGAATTTCAGAACCAATTTCAAGAATTCTGAAGAAATATGATTTAACAGCCACTTATATACCTATTAACAAAATATCCACCTATTTCCCCTCTTCTAAAGATAAATGCTCAAATATGTCTCTGCCTGGTGTGTATCAAGTTCGTTGTAACTGCAATCTGTCCTGCTTTGGACAAACAAGACGCTCTATAGAAAAAAGAATTCAAGAACATCAATCATACATTCTGCACAACAAATCCAATAACTCTGGATTGGCTCAGCACGGAATAGAGACAAGCCACAACATCCTCTGGTCCAAGACTCGCTTCTATACAGATGTCACTATAAATTCAAATGCCTATTCAAAGAAAGTGCTGAGGCCTTATTTCAACGCCCTAACTTGAATCGAAATGACTGTATATCATTATCAAAAATATGGGAACGTTTAATCCGGATAGCATGTTAAATTTTTATTTTTTTATTTTTAAATTTTAATTGAGACTTTTAATTCCTACATTAGTATAATGTTATTTATAAATTGAGATTATTATATGAAATTTTGAATTAACCCCTTAACATACAAAGACATCTGTGACATGTCTTTTGTTTATTGCACCAAAATTGATTTTGAATTTTGGTTTCACATATAAATACAACCGAATATAGACGCGAGACAATCTTGTGCTTATTTCCTTTCAGCCGAGAAAAGTTGCCAACAGCATGTATCGGCTATTTCGTTTGCGTTTGCACAAATTCATCATTATTTTTCAAATGATGAATTTGATCCAGCAAATCACCCTCGCCCAAAACTTTCCCAAAAAATTAGAAAAACGACCGCTTTCTGATTTTTAATTGGTACGTTAATACCTATAATTAACCCCTTAACCATACCAGTCATCACTCTGAGGAAATTTTTCCTCTCTTTAATGCTTAGCAATGTAACATCACATGGCTAATTCTTCTTTTGAATGATCAGTTGTTGGTATTCCACCTGGTTAAAAACTGTTCCTTTGTAGCCACGGAAGATAGTCTGTTAGTTTCAGAATGAAATATTTGGCAAATATTAAAATATTCTTGTGTTAACGTGTCTATAATTCCTAATTGATGACATCTGTTCATGCTCCCTAATCTTTCTCAGGACTCTCATATCTGTGGTCTCTAGTCTTTGGTCAAGTCTTTTATTTCTAACTCATCTCTCAGATCAATAAGTTAAAATTGGCTTGAATACTGTCTTGTATACAGCTAATTTAGTGTTTTGACTAATTTCTCTCTTATTCCATATAAATTTATTCACTTGACTTCTTACCATACCAGCTTTGTTGACTCTGTTGCCTATTTCCATATTTAATTTACCATCATCATCATCAAATTCCTGCCGTGTACCCTCAAGGGGTGTACAGGATAGGATAGTACTACATGAAAAATTTACATCATTACTAACTTCCTATCTACAATTTTACTCCAAATAAATCTGTTACTTGTCAAGACTCCAACATTACCAGATCTTATATTTCTATCATCTAAGACACTTTGTAGAGTATCAATCCACCTATATCTTGGTCTTTCTCTGGGTCGTTTTCTTGCCAAATTGGCAGAGAACTCTTGTTTGGCTAATATTTCCTCGCCCATTCTGTTTAAGTGACCATACCACCTTAGATTAGCTCTGCTAACGCATTCCTAGATGCTGACAATGTCAAGTTCTTTCCTAATATTCTCTTTTTTAATATGATATTGCCATTTATGCCATCTGTTCATGCTTCTAATCTTTCTCAGGACTCTCATATCTGTGGTCTCTAGTCTTTGGTCAAGTGCTTTACTTCTGACCCAGCTCTCAGATCCATAAGTTAAAACTGGCTTGAATACAACTAATTTAGTGCTCTGACTAATTTCTCTCTTATTCCATATGAATTTATTCAATTGACTTCCTGCCATACCAACTTTGTTGATTCTGTTGTCTATTTCTATATTTAATTTACCATCTTCACTAAAAATCGTGCCTAAGTAGCGGAAATGTTTTACTTGTTCCACAAGTTCTCCATTCACAACACAGTTGACATTTTCAATGATTCTGCCTATTTTCATTGTCTTTGTCTTTTTATTGCTGACCTTCATACCATATCTCTTACAACAGCTATTCAATTTAGTCAGAGAATCTTGCAGACTTGTAGCGGGTTTATTTAGAAGTATAACATCATCCGCATAAAGCAAAGAGCTGACATGAACATCTCCAATTTTGATATCATGTTTAATACCACTTTCCTTCATAATGTGATCCATATAGATAATGAATAACAGAGGGGATAATGTACATCCTTGTCTCACACCAGATTTAACATTAAACCACCTTCGTGTACTTCCTTCAATTCTAACTGCTGACTTACAACTCAAATAAAGACTAAGTATTGCTTGATATAATGGCCCCATTGACACCATATAACTGTAGCGTATTGAATAGCTTCTCTCTTGGCACCTTGTCATATGCCTTTTCCAAATCGACAAAACTTAAATACAGATCTTTGTTATATTCCCATGATTTCGCCACTATTTGTCATAAAATGAAGATCTGATCCTGACAGCCTCTATTTGGCTTGAATCCAGCTTGTTCTTCACCAAGCTTTTCTTCCACAATTCTTCTCAACCGTTTCTCAAGTATACTTGCATAGATCTTGCCAGGAACACTCAGTAGGGAAATACCGCTGTAATTCTCACATTCAGTTTTATTTCCCTTTTTATAAATGGGTACTTTGAAAGCTCTACTCCAATCATTGGGAATTCTTCCCTCTGTCCAGGCATTCTGAACTATGCAGTGCAGCCACTGTAAGACTTTTATACCACCATACTTCAGCATTTCTGGTAGAATATCATCTACTCATGCTGCCTTTCCACATTTCAAGCCTATGATGGCTTTTTCTACTTCAAGTAAGGATATGTATTCTGATCTGTATGCCTGTTGAGTGTTTTTTACCATTGTGCTGTCATCACTGCTTGTTTCATTTAGCAAATTTTCAACGTAATTACTCTAAACTTCAAGGATATCTTTTTATCCAGTTTTCATGTCATCTTTATGATCTCTAACTCCTTTTACAGCACTCTTTCCTCCATTCCTAAGCTTCTTCAACAACCTCCAGAATATTTTGCCACCTTCTTGATATTTATTTTCTATGTTCTTGCCAAAGTCCTCCCATGGCTTTTGTTTAGCTAGTTTTACACACTGTTTAGCTTTCTTACATTTGTCTCTGTATTCTCTAAGAGCACAAGCTGACTTATTTGCCAGGAATTTTTGATATGCTTTCTTCTTTTCTTTCACTGCCTCTTTAACTTCCTGTGTCCACCATGGAGTTCTAATTTTTCTATCCTTGCAGACAACTTCATCAGATGCCTCTCTAGCTGAATCAATCAGGGTTTTCTTCAAGGCTTGCCACTGAATATCCAAGGTTTGATTCCTGTTCTCAAACTCTTTCATTTCTCCTTCAATAATCTTTGTGTATTTTATTCTACAGTCCACACCTGAGAGCTGCTCAACTTTATTCGCTTTAAAACTTTCTTACATGTCATTCTTTTCAATATGAAATTCAATTTTATCATGCTCAAGACTAAATAATGATCACTTCCAATTTCAAATCCTCTGTAAACTCTGGTGTCCTGCACCATGGAGAAAACATCACTATCAACAATAACATAGTCAATGAGACTTTTGTTATTCCTAGCCTCTTCTCTCCATGTGAATTTGTGTGCACATTTTTATGTTGGAACATGGTGTTAGTAATAACCAGTTCATGTCCTGAGCAGAAATCCAACAGTTATTTGCCATTATTTACCATTTAATTTACCATCTTCACTGAAAATCATACCTAAGTAGCTGAAATGTTTTACTTGTTCTATAGGTTTTTCCATTCACAATGCAGTTGATAAAATGTTGACCTATGGCACAACATTTTCAATGTTTTTCTGCTCATTTTCATCGTCTTTGTCTTGTTATTGCTGATCGTCATACCATATCTGTTACAACAGTTATTTAATTTAGTCGGAATCTTGCAGACTTGTACTGGATTTATTTAGAAGTATAACATCATTTGTATTAAGTAAAGATCCTTTTAGAGATGATCAGTCTTTCTTATGATCTCAAAAGGAATATATTTTGAAATTTTAAATGTAGAAGTCTTAGTTGTTTTACTAATGACTTATTGTATTTGATATAACTTTAAGTGTCTGAGTCATGGGCGGCTCGTGCATAGGCACTGCAGCACCCCAAATTTTTCTCGATATATAAATGTATTTATTCATTTATTTATATTTGCTTGTAATATTTAATTTTTATCAACAATCTTATACAATTATCTTATTTTGTCTAAAAAATAATAAAAATCCATCTTGTAGCACTTAGGAGGGCGAAGGACGCTAGCAGCACTGTGTTTTCCACTGTGTCATATTACGTGCAGGCATATGCATGTAATAGTCAGATGCGAGCTATTAACGTAATGCGGCACTGTCCATCACTCAGTTCCACTGTTGTTTATAAGCAGTTTGCACCAGTAGTAGAGTGTTCGTAGTGCTTATCGTGTTTACTCCATCTCTTTAAATATTTGGACATTACAATTAAAGACATAACATTTGTTATAGTTTTTATTTTAGAACATTATTGAGGTTATGATAATAGATTTTATTTTTAAGTAATTTTGAGTTATACTAAACTGTACAATTTTATCGATAATAAACAATATTTTTTCATGTTTATTTTTTTTTAAATTTTTACCATCATTTTGATATTTTATCCAAACACATATACACTGTACTTACAGCATGTATGTATATTTCAAAAGTTGCAGCACTCTCACGATTTCAAGCCATGAGCCACCACTGGTTTGAGGGTAAAGGAAAATTCAGAAAACAATTATGATTCTGACATGATACTTGCAAGAATAGAAATGTCAAATTACTTGTTAAACATGAGTAAAGCTAACAGCAGCCCACCAAAAAATAAGTTTACATGTTAGTCCTGCATGCATGCATGTGCGTGCACACACACACACACACACACTAAGTTCCAAAACCTACGGCACAACATTACTTATACACATTCCATTCAGGGCTAGTGGTTAGAAAGAAGAAAGGAATTTGTTTGTGGTTCTTTGACACATGAAGATTGTAATCATGGAAAATAGTATGGCAGAGGATGTTCCAAAGAGCAGAGGTGCAGGATATGAGTGCAGAGGATGAAAAGTTGGGAGCAGAATACTATATATAGATTTTGACCAATAGCTGCTCATATTTGTACATATGAGAGGAAAATGGTGGAATGATTGTGGCCAGTTCAGTGGATCCGCATCTGTGGGAAAGTGACTGGGAGATAGTCACTAAGAGGAAGCAAGTCGTCAGTTAAGCAAAGTGCTTTCTTCTGAATGCAATTGACCATTCTGAGGGTGTTCATTGGTTCTCTGCTCAAATCTGGAAACAATATTGTAAAGTTGGGTGGATTTGAACTCCATAAAGCATCATGAGTTGAGCAGGAGAGATGTACTGATTAGAACACAAAAAAAATGTGAAGCATTTTGGAGGCTGATGAGATCATGAACATGATATGCTTGTGCCAAAGGTAGGTTATAAGTGAAAGTTTCATGAACAGAATATTGTCAAATGTGAGTTACAGTGAAGTATAACGTTCCTTTTGTGAAAGTATACAAGATTAAATTTTAGCGGCATTAGTCATTACCAGATTATCCTCATCCCTATTCCCTATATGAAGGAAATCAGTGTGTGAGGTTAAAGATCTTGAGGCATGAATAGTCTGAGCGCTGCCCATTTTTTGAAAATTAAAAAAAAAAAAAAAAAAAAAAAAAGCAGTGGAGTATTGTCATTGGGCAAAGCTGGATGTCAGAGAGAGAGAGAGATCATAGATCTATAGGAAGAAGAGTGTAGGCTTCTCTCACATCTGGTGGTTCCCCTCTAAGAGCTCCCTAAAAATACTGGATACTAAACAGTAAAGGGCAGTCAGATTGATTGATTGACCTCTCATTCACTAATATACTCCACTCATTTTCACACAGGCATTCAGTTTCTGCAGTCTGGCTGTTGTTCATCAGCATTGGGATCAGTAATTCTCCCACCTTATGTCCAATCCATTCAAATGTGTGCAGCAGCCAATCAGCATCCTGTCATAGGTCAACTCCAAACCCACAGAACAAATTTCTCCTCCTCTTCATTCATCCCTTTCCCTTCTGCCATCTCGTGTTTTCCAAGGAGTATAATCCACAGCTTTTCAAATCAATGTGAACCACTTTCTTATCAAATCAAATTAATGTGAACCACTTTCCCATCCACTGTACTAGTGTAGTATAAGTTTACTGACCTTTCATAGATGAGTTCTCCATAAAAAAAGAAAAAACATTAAGCCTTGTATATACCAGCATGATTGTAGCTTGGTATGAAGGCCCAATGCCAGACTCGATCAGATGCCTTGGAAATATCAAGAGTGACCACTTGGATTTCTCAAAACTTTTCCATTGCATGTATCCAAGAATGTTTGTTGTTAGTTAGGAGATCCACTGTAAAAAGAATGGTGGAATTGATGTTGGTCTTTATTAAGTAATTGGTGATTTCCAAGTAGTGAAAAAGTTGGCTGTAGATGACCTTTTCCATTATTTTTGAGTATGAAAGTAAAAGCAGTAGTACAGTAGTTTGATGGTTTGACTTTTATCTTCTGTTTTGGGAAGTGATGGGATAATAGCTTGCTTTTGAGCTGTGCGATATATGCTAGATGAGTATGACAGCTTGAAGAGATCATAAAAGGCAAAAAGGCATACTGAGGATAATTTGTGGAATGGTAGGAGGAGGTCTGCCTTGGTTGTCTCTATGAGAGTTGGAGGGAAAAACTGATGTCAAGAGGGTTGGCTTTATCTTCAGATGTTAGCATTGTACCTTCAGAGATGGAAAGAGCATGAGAGAGTTTCATCTTTATGTTCTCTGTTCAAATGGCAGTCAAGCAAGGCTTGACTGCCATTTGAATAGGAAGCAAGCTTATTGCTCTTAGCCCTTACCAAGTCTGCTTTGGATGTTTATTTATTTTTCCTATTAAACAAGTATACAAGATTACATTTTAGTGGCATTAAAAGTTACCAGATTATCCTCATCCCTATATGAAGAAAATCAGTGTGTAAGGCATTGGTTAAAGATCTTGAAGCATGAATAGTCTGATTTCTGCCGGTTTTTTGAAGAAGAAAAAAAAAAAAAAAAAAAAAAAAGGCAGTGGAGAGTATTGTCATTGAGCAAAGCTGTAAGGTTGCCATGACAACTGAGCTTACACTACAGCTCAGTTGTCATGAGCTGTAGTGTAAGCTGATTGAGAAACTGAGTTTTTTATTTTTATTTTTATTTTTTTTTTACTTGAACCATTGGACATTGTCCAGGTTTTGGCTTGGACTGCTTTGGCAATTGTTAGAAAAGCAGGGAATGGATAAGGGCTGATAGTTTTGAGTGGAGTGAGGAATAAAAGCACTCATCTCAGCAAGAATAATTTCTTTGATTAGAAATTATTCCCAGAAATATTTCTAGGATCTGAAGAGCAGCTGCAGTAATCAGTCTATGAAAACACAGAAATCGTAGGGTTCATCCTAATTTTGCACCATTGTAGTGTCACAGGATATGTGGTAAGAATGACTAGAAGGAGTGAGTTTTCTTTAGAAAAGAAAACACTGTTAACTCTCCTCTTGACAAATAAGCTTACGGTCATACTTGTCAAGAGGAGAGTTAACGTTAGTAGTGTATTTGGAGGGAGAGAGAATGATAAGCATTATCTGGAATTCTGGTGGGTTGGTTAACAATTTCTGTTAAATCATTACTGATAACAAATAGTTCAGTTTCTTGCTCATTTGGTCTGTGAAGTTAGAGAAGTCAAGCCAGTCAGAATTGTGGATGTTAAAATCACCAATGTAGATTAACTCATTGTTAGCGTAATTAGACTGTATGTGATTTACTTTCAGAGATAAATAGTCAAATAGGTTGGTAATGGCTTCATTAGGAGAACCATTGACAATGCAATTGAAGGCAACAGAGTGAAGTAAGAAAATCTTCAGCCAAAGCAGATTATAAAGAGTATTTCAGGTCCAATAATTTGGCATGGGATATATGAGACCTGACAAATGGTCATAAGAGGCATACTGTGGACAATTTGTCCTGTAATCTTTAAAAAAGGCATCCTGGACATTGCAGTAAAAAAAAAAAAGTTTAGGTGAGTGTTGGATTTGCAGGAAATTCACCAAAAACAATTTATCGAACAAGAATTAATTGAACAAACAGTCAGTTGAAAAACAATTCAGTGTACAACAGTTAATTGTAAAGGCAATTCATCAAAAGACAGCTGCTCGTATGATGAATTTTGATGAATTGCCAATCTATTGATTGGCAATTCATCAAAAAGATAATTTATTGAAAGGCATATCATAGAAAATCAATTCAATGAAACTACAAATCATTGAATGAACACTGCACAGAATGATGAATTATAAGATGTGAGAAGTCTGTTTATCAAAAATAATTTCAGTTTATATTGAATTAACTGTGCTGATGTTGAAGCTTACCTACATTTTTTATTTCCTTGTATATTTTATTTGGATGTGTGTGCGCGCGCGCACGTGTGTGTGTGTGTGTCAAGTTATTTATTTTATTAATTTATTATTATTTTATTTTTATTTTTATTTTTTGCAAATGTTCCTTTCAGTCTGTTTGTGTATGCATAATACAGTAAAGATAATGTTAAAAAAAAAAAAATTATATACACACACACACACACCTAAACCTCTTTTTACGCGATAGATACGTTCCTAAAAATTACGCATAAATAGAATTCGCTTAAAAAGAACTACTGACTCCATAGAAAAAGTGAAGATTGGTTCCAAACCTGAAATATAAGCAAAATAATGAAAAAAACAAACATTAAATTCGTTAGGATCATAAGATTTTTATTTACATTTCATGGAGAACACACATACATATAAAGAATTTTAATAAATTTAAAAAAACACATTTCAATTATTTGCTAACGATTCCATAACAAAATGATGTTATTCGCTATCAATTTCTGACAATAAACGCGAAAGCTTTCATTTTCTTGAGACTGTAATATCACTAGAACTATTTGATATGGTATATCATCATCGACTTCCACCTCAACTTGTGGAATTCTTCTTGTCATGTCTTGAACAAAAGTACCACTGGTTGTTTCAGTAGTTTTACGCATGAACTCAGTTATTAATCGCTGTGTTGATGCTTTAGATAAGTCGCGATATAATTCTCTGTATGAAGACATTAACAACTTAAGCTCATGTGAAAACTTCCCAGCACGTTCTTCATTTGGATCATGTCGGGCAAAATAATTGCCTAAATTACTGGCCAGTTTAAGACCTCCTTTAATAATATCAGCAGTAAAAGTAGGATTATCTTGATCATTATCATTAACTTCTTCACTTTCAGGAGTCTCAGAAACAATCTCCACTATTTCGTCTTCGCTAAGAGGTTTATCAATTAACAATTCTTCGATATCTGCCGAAGTAAGATCATCGAATCCTTCTCCACCAATTTCACATTCCAAACTTATTATATTGGGGAATTCTGCAGTATGATTGAAGGGAACAGGAGCATTCTCTTTAACACATGCGGGCCAAATAGCTTTCCAGCATGCATTCATAGTTTCTGGTCTCAATTCAGATAACGATAATCAAACCTGATCAATTCAATCCATAATTGAAAATTTTTTCCACACATCCATAACTGACAGTGTTTCATCATCATTTAGCTTGTTCAAAACGTACTGAAATGTTCATCTGACATAATATGTTTTAAAAGTCGCAATTATATCCTGATCTAGAGGTTGTAGCAATGATGTGGTATTGGGCGGCAGAAAAAAAAATTGCACATTTGGGTGTTCTATGGCAGGATGACCAGATGCATTATCAAGAATCAAAAGTACTTTAAATTCAAGACCCTTGTCATTCAAATAGCATCTAACCTCTGGCACAAAATGTTTTTGTGGAACCACTCAGTGAAAATATCAATGGTCACCCAAGCTTTTTTTGTTGGCCATCCAATGAACTGGCAATTTTTGAAAATCTATGCCTTTCATTGGCCGTGGTCTTAATGATTGATTTATGAGCGGTGGTTTTAACATCCTATCTCCTAAAGCGTTCGAACAAAATAGGAGTGTTATGCGATCCTTTGCTGCTTTGAGCCCACTAACAGTTTTTGCATTTTTGATACGTAAGTTCTGTTTGGCATTTTTTTCCAGAAAAGGCCGGTTTCATCCATATTCCAAACCTGTTCACGAGTGTAACCTCCATCTTCAATTATTTTAGCAAGTTTTTGTGGAAATGCTGTAGCAGCTGTTTCACCAGCAGAAGCCGTTTCACCTTTAATTTTTATATTATGAAGAGCATGTCTTTTAATAAACTTAGCCAGCCAACCATTGCTTGCATGAAATTCATATTTTTTCCTCGATTGAGATGAAGTATCTGGCTGCAGTTTTTTATTCTGTTCATAAAATCTCAATGCTGATTGCGTGATGGAATTTCCATCAACTGGCATTCTTTTTTATACATTATCTTCTATCCACATCACTAAAGCTTTTTCAGCCTTTTCTAGAACAACATCTCTTGTGTATGATGATAATTTCGCACTCGATTTTGTACCAGAACATACTGCATTTCTAATAAACTTTTCATTTTTCTTTATAGATCTGACAGTTGATTCACGGACTCCAAAATGCTTACCCACAGCCGTTGCACCTTCCCCAGTTTGAAGACGATCTAAAATTTGAATTTTTATATCCAAGGAAATGGCTTTTCTTTTTTTTTTTTTTTTTTTTTGGTTATCGGCAACATCATGTGAGGGCTGGATTAAAATCTTCGGTTAATGAAATGAAAGTTTGAAAATTACATATAGCTTACCATTTATTATTTCTTGGCAAAATTATTAATTTTATAATGCGATTTTTATTTTGATTTCACTTAAAAAAATGCAAATGCAAAAAATGCGGTAACTGTGTTGTCTACTCAAACACCAAATTCAAACTGCTAAGAACTGCTTTTTTATGCACAGTCAGTTATGTAATTTGGGGAATTCCCAATAAATGAAATTCATAAGAATTTAGAATTTTCTTAATTGAAACGAGAATGCAATTCTATAAAATTCTCAGAATTTTCTTGAATTACGGATTTTTTCCTAACTTAGACTTTAGGTTGGTCACGTAAAAGTGAATAAAAATCACGTAAAAGAAATTCGCATATAAAGAGGTTTAGGTGTGTGTGTGTATATATATATATATATTAATCTGAGACAAGACCAAACAAAACTTTTTTCCAGCCATTTAGTTTCAGTCTCCATATATATATATATATATATATATATATATATATATATATATATATATATATATATATATATATATATGTTATGCAGTAGGTGGGACCAACAAAAACCGCGTAACTCGGGGTATAATTTTGCATGTAATTTATATATACAAACATACAAAATATTAGTTAATTGGGACCAAAGGTTTTACAAAAACACCTATATTTTTTAAGAAATATAATCATAATTGTAGTTTTTCGTACATAAAAAAAAGAAAGTTATTTTGATGTCGATGGTTTCATAAAATCTAATAGATTCGTCTGACAACATAATTTCTTTTTCTTGTCACGCAAAATTTCTTCATCGCAAGCCAATGATTTTTTTATTCCTTGCCTTGTGCCTACAATTCGTTCCTTGCTAGAATCTATGTCCTCCAAAATCTGTAAACCTTTCTTAATTAAGCTGACACCTGTTAATTTTGCAATTATCATGTGCTTTTCTGGTAGAACTGGATCTGAGGTTTCAGTCTCTTCAGTAGCGCTTTGCTCATGCATCTCTTTGAGCTCATCTCACTGACATCTTCACTGTTGACTAACAGACAGTTGCTCATTTTGTCTCATAGCTCTTCATTCAGAATTCAGACTTGCAAACGAATGCCGTGTGTAGTACGCTTTGAATGGTTTGATAACTCCTTGGTCCATCGGTTGAAGTAAGCTGGTTGTATTTGGAGGCAAGAAAACAACTTTTACACGTGGATCAAAGTCAGTGAAAGTTTCAGGAGGGTGACCAGGTGCATTATCAATAATGAGCATAACTTTAAACAGAATTTTTTGAAACTGGCAATAACATTCAACTTCAGGTATAAAGTGGTGACCAAACCAGTCTTCAAAAATAGAAGCTGTCACCCAAGCTTTAGAATTTGACTTCCAAATCACTGGCAAGCCAGCTTTAAATTTTTTTTTAGAACTCTTGGATTTTCGAAGCAATAAATTAAGAGAGGTTTTAACTTGCAATCACCAGCTGCATTTCCACCAAGCATTACTGTCAACCGGTCTTTGGAAGCCTTAAAGCCAGGAAATGTTTTTTCTTCACGTGCAATGAAAGTTCTCTTAGGCATCTTTTTCCAGAACAAGCCGGTCTCGTCTACATTAAATATGGTTTGGCTGCTATAGCTACCTTCCTCGATGATAGCCTTAAGTGTCAGGAAAGAAGATGTAGCCTCTTTATCAGCACTTGCTGCCTCTCCGCAATGCTGTGCTAATTACAGCGAATTTTAAATTGGTTGAACCAACCATTACTGGCCACAAAATTTTCTTCTTTGGCCACTTCTCCAGCTTCTACTTTTAGCCTCTCAAAAATCAGTTTGGCTTGGCTACATATTGTCGTTTGATCAACTGGACAATTTTTTTATCACACCATAATTTAAGCATCATGTCCATCTCACCAATAATCCCATGACATTTACGAATTATGCTTGAATTCAATGATTGGGCATTTTTCACAGCAGCGAGAATTCTTTCTTTATCTTTTATGATTGTTCTTACTGCGGATTCCTGTAGATCGAACTTCTTTGTTGCTAGCTCACAAATTTTCATTCCGCCTTCAAAATCCTTAATAATGTTGAGTTTTGTTTTCAAAGTCAATGTTTTTCTTTTCTTGCTAGCTGTAGAAGAATTGGACTTGCTTCTTTTGGACGACATTATTTTTCATGTGATAAAATTTTTATCAAGAACATAAGATTAAACAATCGCAAAGTTTATAGACTATAAAAATCATGTTTGAATGGAGACCGTGTGAAACACATCAATGCTTGTTCACAGCATGTGCGACACTGGCGAATGCGGCTGGTGCAGGAAAGATACGACTAGTGGTGAGGCGTGAAACTGTACGGGAATACATACATATAAAAAACTGCGTAACTCCGGATTCACGTAAGTTGGGGTATTACTGTGTATATATATATATATATATGACAGAATGATCATTGACTCGGTTAACATACATAGTTTTATGAAGAATTAAATGACTAGAACTGAGATTTAAGTAAAAAGGTTTTAATATAAACATACTACTAGTTTCGGCCTGTAACAGCCTTCTTCAGGTGACATTATAAAAGAAAAAACACTAAACATTGAGGGTTAAAAGACTATGAACAACACAGACAGTCTTTATACATAATTAGCATGAAAACGTTGTAGTTGTATTTGAAGCTGTTCTTTCGTTTGTTGCATTGTTGGGAGAGTGCGTGTTAATTTAAGTGTTTTTTCTTTTATAATGTCACCTGAAGAAGGCTGTTACAGGCTGAAACTAGTAGTGTGTTTATATTAAAACCTTTTTACTTAAATCTCGGTTCTAGTCATTTAATTCTTCATAAATATATATATATATATACACACACACACACACACACAAGAAAATAAATAAAATCTTTTCATTTTGAAAAGTATGTATAACATTTTTCCACCTTTGGCATTTTTTAGTGCTTAGAAATTTTGAAGTACAAGAGTATACTTGAGATCTTCTGGACACAAAAATTGCTCAGCTACAGTTCGAATAATAGCTCCACAACTCCCCTGAAGGGATTAATGATGGAGTATGTAATTGTATAATAATGCAGAATGTTGCTCACATTTTGATCCATGAAAAATCCTAAGGTGGTTTGATTTTTTTTATTTTTTATTTTAAGAGAGAGAGAGAGAGTATTTTTAATTAATCAAAGTATCAATGATTCTGGTGATTTGCAGATTAATACTATTTTTTCATTTGTTTTTCAGTAATGGAATGAAGTAACTCAACAATTTGCATAACAGTTTCGTGGGGAAAAATGTAGATTAGTTTCTAATTCAGTTTGTCACTTGAGTTTAAAAACAGATAAATGGATATAAGAAAGGATGAGAGAACAGTCAGTTATTCATAAATGAAAAAAAAAAAAAAAATCCTCTAAACTATAAAAGTGAAAATATGCATATATGTAAAATGCAAAATCTAACCCTTCCTGTATTTAATTATAGGCAACTAATATGGAAAAGAATTTGTGATATGCAACACTCCACTCCAAAAGTATTATTTTTTGTAAGGGTTTCAGATTTGCTATTTGAAACACTTACAAAAATTTGTTGAACTTCTGATTTTCAGTTCAACAATGTTTATTGCCACAAAGGGACATGTTGAAATCATATATTGCGATAACACTTTGACTTAATGGAATTTGATCAACTTCATGATTTTGGAAACATACTTGAATGTACATTTGAATGTGCTCATCCGATTTGGTTGTATAAGATAAGGAATCTGTCCTTAGAATTTAATTCTGATAGTAATGATTCTATAACTTCGGATTCAAGCAATTTAAATGAAAAATTTGAAAAGTGCAGAAATTAAATTTGTCAGTATAATGAATTAAGAGATGATCATTTGATGCTAGAAACAATTGGGAATCTACCATCAAATGATTCTGAAACTAATAGTCACTCAGAAATTGTAAATAATGAATCATCACACATGCCTCATACACATTGTTGCCATAATCCATTTTGCTGTCCTCACAATTTAAGCATCAAATGCTCTGAATGATAGATCCTTATTCACTATCATCATCCCAATTCCATAGCTCCTCTCCCTCCTCTATAATCCCCACCAAATGCATACTCCTCATTCTATCTTTACTTAACAATTTTAAACCTTACACTTTGCAGTATTGAACTGTTAATCTCATTCACTTAAGTGCTCTTGTAAAACCACATCTGTTTTTCTCCTTGCAGTTCTTTCCAACCATGCATGATTCCATAATTTCAAACAACTGCATGTCTCCATTCAAACTTTTCTGAATATTTTGAACATACTAGTGAACATGTTCTTGGCAGGAAGTGTTTGCACATGAATAAATCGCTGGTGGGAACTAGCTTTAGTGTCTGTGTGCCGCTTCCATGCCAAGTGGTTGCATTTTCACAAAGCTTATATGGTATGTTACTTATAACTTAAGCGTCAAAGCTGTATAACTGAGAGGAGACCTCCACATAGCCTTTAAAGGAATGCGGAGAACCGACCAGGGCTTCTGACCTAATGTCCAATCCTCACCTTCTCGTGGTGCACCCTGTTGGGTATCTACTTTGATACTGAACGAACGAGGATGGGCTGGCAATTTGGGATTTAGCCGACCAAATTGTATTCTTATTGGTTAAACCAAAATAAAAAATGATGGTACAACATGACAAAATTTCATGCCAGCTGGGGCGTCGCCCGGTTAAACAAGGCCCCCGTTGTTTTCGCCAGGGAACCAGGGCGAACAGCGAAAAGTCAGCTACTGGAACAAATCTGAAAACAAACCCCAACTCAACATCACCAGAGTTAAAGATCGGTACTATCAACGTAAGAAGCCTGAATGACAAAGAAATGGAGCTAGCTGAGGAATTAGATAAGTACCAGATCGACATAATAGGGGTGACTGAAACAAAAAAGACCAAAACTGGTGAGATCTTTCTGAGCAATAAATACAAAATGTTATATCCAGGCAATGACAATCAAGGAAAAGAAGGAGTAGCCATAGTATTCAACACAAAATACGAGGCTAATCTTCTTGAATGGCAGTCAGTCTCAAGTAGAGTAATGTGGGCAAATATGAGAATGGGGAACTGGACAATGAGACTTATTTGTGCCTATGGTCCCACAGAAGGTTCTACTAAGGTAGAAGTGGAGGAATTTTTTGAGGCTTTAGAAAAAGCAACTGACACAATGAAAAAGGAAAAGTTGGTCCTTGTTGGGGATCTAAATAGTAGAGTAGGAAATGATTGTGAGACATACAAAAATATTTTGGGAAAATTTGGAGAAAAGAGCAAAGCTAATAATAATGGCAAATATCTGTTGGATTTCTGCTCAGGACATGGACTGGTTATTACTAACACCATGTTCCAACATAAAAATGTGCACAAATTCACATGGAGAGAAGAGGCAAGGAATAAGAAAAGTCTCATTGACTATGTTATTGTTGATAGTGATGTTTTCTCCCTGGTGCAGGACACCAGAGTGTACAGAGGATTTGAAATTGGAAGTGATCACTATTTAGTCTTGAGCAGGATAAAATTGAATTTCATATCGAAAAGAATAACATGTAAGAAAGTTTTAAAGCGAATAAAAGTTGAGCAGCTCTCAGATGTGAACTGTAGACTAAAATACAGAAATATTATTGAGAAGAAAATGAAAGAGTTTGAGAACAGGAATCAAACCTTGGAGATTCAGTGGCAAACTCTGAAGGAAACATTGATTGATTCTGCCAGAGAGGCATGTGGTGAGGTTGTGTGCAAGGATAAAAAAATCAGAACTCCCTAGTGGACACAGGAAGTTAAAGAAGCAGTGAAGGAAAAGAAGAAAGCATATCAAAAGTTCCTGGCAAATAAGTCAGCTTTTACTCTTACAGAATACAGAGACAAATGTAAGAAAGCTAAACAGTGTGTAAAACTAGCTAAATAAAAGTCATGGGAGGACTTTGGCAAGAATATAGAAAATAAATATCAAGAAGGTGGCAAAATATTCTGGAGGTTGTTGAAGAAGCTTAGGAATGGAGGAAAGAGTGCTGTAAAAGGAATTAGAGATAATAAAGGTGAAATGAAAACAGGAGAAAAAGATATCCTTGAAGTATGGAGTAATTACTTTGAAAAACTGCTAAATGAAACAAGCAGTGATGACAGCACAGTGATAAAAAACACTGACCAAGCATGCAGTCAGGAATACATATCCATACTGGAAGTAGAAAAAGCCATCAAAGGCTTGAAATGTGGAAAGGCAGCAGGAGTAGATGATATTCGACCAGAAATGCTGAAGTATGGTGGTATAAGAGTCTTACAGTGGCTGCATTGCATAGTTCAGAAAGCCTGGACAGAGGGACGAATTCCCAATGATTGGAGTAGAGCTCTCATAGTACCCATATATAAAAAGGGAAATAAAACTGAATGTGAGAATTACAGAGGTATTTCCCTACTGAGTGTTCCTGGCAAGATCTATGCAAGTATACTTGAGAAACGGTTGAGAAGAATTGTGGAAGAAAAGCTTGGTGAAGAACAAGCTGGATTCAGGCCAAATAGAGGCTGTCAGGGTCAGATCTTCACTTTACGACAAATAGTCGAGAAAGCCTGGGAATATAACAAAGATCTGTATTTAAGTTTTGTCGATTTGGAAAAGGCATATGACAAGGTGCCAAGAGAGAAGCTATTCAACATGCTGCAGTTATATGGTGTCAATGGGGCATTATATAAAGCAATACTTAGTCTTTATTTGAGTTGTGAGTCAGCAGTTAGAATTGAAGGAAGTACAGGAAGATGGTTTAATGTTAAATCTGGTGTGAGACAAGGATGTACATTATCCCCTCTGTTATTCATTATCTATATGGATCACATTATGAAGGAATGTGGTATTAAACCTGATATCAAAATTGGAGATGTTAATGTCAGCTCTTTGCTTTATGCGGTTGATGTTATACTTCTAAATAAATCCTACAAGTCTGCGAGATTCTCTGACTAAATTGAATAGCTGTTGTAATAGATATGGTATGAAGGTCAGCAATAAAAAGACAAAGACAATGAAAATAGGCAGAATCATTGAAAATGTCAACTGTATTGTGAATGGAGAACCTGTGGAACAAGTAAAACATTTCAGCTACTTAGGCACAATTTTTACTGAAGATGGTAAACTAAATATAGAAATAGACAACAGAATCAGCAAAGCTGGTATCGTGGGAAGTCAATTGAATAAATTCATATGGAATAAGAAAGAAATTAGTCAGAACACTAAATTAGCTGTATACAAGACTGTGTTCAAACCAATTTTAACTTATGGATCTGAGAGCTGGGTCAGAAGTAAAACACTTGACCAAAGACTAGAGATCGCAGATATGAGAGTCCTGAGAAAGATTAGAGGCGTGAACAGATGGCATCAATGGCAATATCATATTAAAAATGAGGATATTAGGAAAGAACTTGATATTGTCAGCATCCAGGAATGCGTTAGCAGAGCTAATCTCAGATGGTATGGTCACTTAAATAGAATGGGAGAGGAAAGATTAGCAAAACAAGTGTTCTCTGCCAGGTTGGCAGGAAAACGACCCAGAGGAAGACCAAGATATAGGTGGATTGATACGGTACAAAGTGCCTTAGACGATAGAAATATAAGATCTGATAATGTTGGAGTCTTGACAAGTAACAGACTGATTTGGAGGAAAATTGTAGATAGGAAGTTAGTAATGATGTAATTTTTTCATGTAGTACTGTCATATCCTGTACACCCCTTGAGGGTACATGGCAGGAATTTGATGATGATGATGATGATGACTTATAACTTTTTTGGTAGAATTTTATTTGTAAAATTAGCATTTGTAAAGTATCTTCATGATATCAAATATTTTCAGTGTAATTCAAACTGACTTCAGGTTTTATATATATATATATATATATATATATATATATATATTTATTATTATTATTATTATTATTATTTCATGACACCACCAAAGAGTCCAAAGACTCATTGAGGGAGGGCACCTACTCCACAACTCTCTGCCTCCACCACTTAATCCACCAACTACACAGAACCACTACTCCCATCATCATCTACGCCAACGCCATCTACTGCCCACCACCACTACTAGTATTTTTTTTGTCTGTAAATCTTTTTAAAATATTTTAAAATATAGTTACATACACATACATGCTTATGTCAGATCATAATAGTATTATATTTACCCAGCTCTCATGATCACAGATGAAAAGATACCACTCTCCGTGCACCCACCCCACTGTTTCTGAACCTTCCAATTCCACTCTGCCAAGCTGATGTTGCTTTAAGAAACTTAAACCCACATCAGTGAACAGAATTAGATATCTTTGCACTATGTTCACATGAATGTTATGTTTTTTTTTTTTTATATCAGATCATAATCACGATTGGATGAGCACACAGTGCTCATTCAACCATGCTTTAAACTGATTCAATGTATCTACATTCACAACACACTCAGGCAATGCATTCCACTCGCCAACAACTCTCCATGCAATGAACCTGCTCCTCACTCCTCTGCTCACACCCTCCTTATACAATTTCTAGCGATGGCCTCTTGTTCTACCTCCCTCTCCCATTCTATGAAAAATCTTTTCCATGTCAACCTGATAACAGCCCCTCAGAAGCTTATATGTCTCAATCATATCCCTTACCCTTTCCTCCTATTCATTAGGCTCTGCAACTTACATTCTCTCAATCTGTTCTCGTCTTCCACATTCCAAAGACCACTAACCGCCTTTGTGAATCTTCTCTGGACCCTTTCCAACATATCCTCGTCACCATGAAAACCTGGCTACCAAATCTGCACACAACAATCCATATGAGGCCAGATCAAGGTCTTATACATTGGCATCATAACCTCTATTTCTGTATGTCAGGGTGCTCCACATCATTGCCATTATCTGATGTGATGTCTTCACAACTTGTGCACTGTAGCCCCTGAATTTCAGGTCCTTATCCACCATTACTCCTAGATCTCTCATCTCCTCTACTTCCTTTTAAAGTTTCCCCCACAAAGTGTATACTTTGCATCCCATCGTCGCTTACCAAATCTCAAAACCTTACACTTTGCAACATTGAACTGACCGTTCCACTTACTTGCCCATTCATGCAATCTATTCAAGTCCTCTTGTAAGGCCATAACATCTACTTGACTCTGCATTGCTCTCCCCACTTTTGCATCATCTGTAAACAGCTGCATATCTCTAGTTAAATCCATCAAAATATCATTAATATACAAATTGAACAACAATGGTCTCCCAAAACTGACCCCTGTATCACACCACTAGTGACCTCTCTCTTTCAGGATACGGCACCCTCATATACAACTTTCTGATACCTATCTGACAGCCAGTCACTGATCGAACTCAGAAGTCTGTCCAATCCCATCTGTTTCAGTTTATTCAACAGCTTGTTGTGTGGCAGTCTATCAAAAGTTTTTGCAAAATCCAAGTACACTAAATGTATATGCATCTCCCCTGTCCAAAGTATTTGTCACCTTGTTATAGTACATAAGTAAGTTAGTGAAACATGATCTTCTCTTAACAAAACCATGCTGATAATCACAGAGAATACTGCTGTTATCAACCCATTTATGTACTTTCACTACAACTCCAGATATACAGACCGGTGTATAATTTGAAGCTACAGCCTTATCACCACCTTTATGTAGTGGAACAATTTTACCCTCCTTCCACTCCCTTGGAACAACCTCTGCTGTTGCAAGACTTTTATTAAAAAGGCATGCCAATGCTGCTGCCAATTCCCTGGAACATTCCCTTAAGATGTATGGTGATATGTCATCAAATCCTATTGCCTTATTGACATCAAGGTTATTTATTTCCTCAAATACCTCCTGCTCACTCACAATTAAACCATCCCCTCCTATGTCCTCTACACTTAAGTTCCTTATGATTCCACCCTGATCAGGATGAACCACCCATATAAATTGATCACTGAATACCTCAACAGAGTCTTCTGCAGCAGTTACTCTTCTACCACTTTCATCGTTAACTTCATCTTACCATGATCATTCTTCCTTCTACTTGCCAATCTAAAAAAAAAAACTCTCTAGGGTTTTTCTTTGCAAATTTCTGCTCATACTCTACTTTTGTTTTCCTTACTAATTGAGTTACTCTCCTGGCTTGTTCTTTATACCCTTCATGTAACTGATTATTACCATTATTCATCTTGTACTTCCTCCAAAATAGTTTCTTTTTCCAGATTTCATGCCTAAGCTCCACATTCATCCATTTTACACCTACTTTATTCAGCCTTTTGGCATTCAGAATACATTCACACATCGATGCTGTTATGTATTTCTTTGTCAGTTTCCATGCAGTATTTATTTCCTTACTTCTCAACTCCTCATTCCATGTTATGGCTCCAAGCTGTCTCTTAAGCTTGTCATAATCACCAGCCTTATAATTCCAAATATATCCTTTTCTCACAAAAGTATACATATGACTAGCCACAACCCAGAGGATTACTTCATCATCACTTTCACCACCTGGAGGAAAGTGTGAAACCCCTTTCACAATTACATCCTCTGATGAAATGATCAGATCTAGAACTCTTGATCCTTGCATGCCCTCTTTTACTTGCTGTCTGAGTTAGTTATCTCTCAAGAACTTGAGAAAGTTATTTTACTTATTCTCAAATGCTATCTCTTCATTCCAATCTATACTGCCATAATTAAAATTACCCCCAAAAAAATTACCCTTCCTTTGTTCATTAATGTAAGTTGTTTATACATTTCTTCATCACCACCCTCCACATTCCCAGGCCTATAACAACATCCAACTAAGTATGCCTTACTCTTTACCTCCATGTTACACTACACTGCCTCAATACCATTGCCACTATTTTGCCTTTTCATGTCTACCTTTATATGGACTTAATTCCCCTGCTTTCATCAGCAGTATTCCCCCCCCCCCTTCTTGTCCTTTCTCTCCTTGCGAAAAATATTATATCCTTCCATTTCTATTCCCATTACAATATCATCTTCATTCAACCCTGTTTCACTTATTCTAATGCTTTTGGGGCAAATAAACTCAATCACTGAAACCATTTCATACCCCTTATTTTTGATACTTCTGGCATTTGTAAACAACCACAGCAGTTTATTTTTAGATCAATAACCATTCCTATCCAAGTCACTAGTTGATTATGGTTTCCCAACCACCGTTATCACCACTTGCCACATATATCTGCTCAGTCTCATCTTCCCCAGCCACGTTGCAATATACTTCATCTTCATACACACATTCACTGCCACTTTCAACATCCATTCTCCCTATGCCATGTCTCCCAACCTCCCCTCCCCCCATTTTCCCATTCCTCTTGCATCCCCATTCTCTCTTCATCTCTCACACTACTACACTACTGTTTCCACTGCCCAAGCACTTCTGTCTATTCAATATCGCTCTCCCAATTTTTCTCTTCATCTCTTTCTTTTGATCTCTTGCACTCGTCACATGCTATACTTCCATCAAGCAACACTTTCTCCAGTACACTCACTCCAAAATCATTTAAATGCAACCCATAATGCTTGTGTAGTTTCATTCTTCCCTCAAACACATGCCACACATCCACAAACTGCACTCCCTTCTCCTCACACAGCTCTGCTAGCATACCATTCATGATTTTGGCTCTTTGTTGCAACTCATCATCGGGATACCTCGGCAACACACTGACAATCTTTCCTACTACACTGTTATCTTTAATTCTTCTCAATAGTCTCCTGACATTCGTCCTCACATCTTTATGTTCACTTCATTCACCTAACATCATTCGTCCCCACAATCACGACTAACTCTCTGGCTCATATCCAATGCTTTAATTATCCTACTTATTCTCTCGCCTGGATAGCAGACTTTATGGACTCTCTCCATAACTAGTCTTCTATATACTGCTATCCTGGAATCATTCGTCACCGCTTTTTTCTTTCATTCTGTTCTCTTGCACGCTTTCATTAGTTTCACACTTTCCACTAGACATCTAACATTTAATTTTTCATTTTCAATAACTGTTTCATTAAATGTCAGAATCTTGCATTCTGACAATTTCGCTCTATCACTCCCGCTATCTCGCTACCTCTCGTTCTGCTGCACCTTCAGTTTCTTCATTCATACTTTCTTTCACTCCCTTATCACTAACTGTTGCTTCTACATCTTTGCATTCTTTCACTTCCTCAGTTTCTCTAGCTTTTGTTTCATTTCTGTTTTTCGTCACTTTTTCCATAACTTTTGCTTCTACATCCTTGCATTCTTTCACTCCCTCAGTTTCTCTAGCTTTCGTTTCAATTCAAGTTTTTATAATTTTGTAACTTCTTCATACACACATTCACTGCCACTTTCAACATCCATTCTCCCTATGCCGTGTCTCCCTGTGAATTTTGTTTCTACATCCTTGCAGTCTTTCATTCTCTCAGTTTTTCTAGCTTTCGTTTCATTTCCATTTCTTTCATGTATACCATATCTATCTTTTCAGTCAGTTTCACATTCATGGTCCAACAATATATTGCAGGTTGGGCAAATCCACACTTTCTCTTGTTCCTTCATTCTCTCTCCACAACCACATCTCTTACACTTTGCTGTGCAAACATATTCTCATATGCATCTTTTCATGTTACCTAAATTGTGTGTTTCTGTACCCAGTGATTGTATTAGAAACAGCTGTTATACATATTTGCTGCAACTGAAAATTTGAGAGGATGTTAGGACAAATGTATTTAGTTAGCTGCTGTGTTTAGTGTTATAATAAATCTGTTTTGCATGCAACATAGTCTGTGGGAGGGGAGGATTTTTCATTATAAAGTGTCATTGCAGTTGTCTATAATTACACTAAATATAGGACATAAACTATAAATGTCTCTGTACTTAGTGATACAATGAAGCTAATTTTTTTTCTTTTTCTTTTTCCTTTTTTAGGAAAATTTTTTTCCCCACTCTTCAGAAATAGCAGATGTAGTAAAAACAAATGCTTTTATGTATTATATGAAGTGGTTGGTCTACAACAAAATACTAGCATATGTGAAATATCTATTATTAATAAGAGAGAAGAGCTTTCTGATAAGTAATGAATGTAAGATTTGTGAAAAGGTGGATAATTCCAATGATGATGATTGGAAATTACCGTATTTTTCGATAGATGACGCGCGCAATATATATACAAAAAAGTCTCAATTCGTTAAAAATGAACATGTGCAGTATACATTTGAAAGGTATGAGAGGTAATTCAAATGTAATAACAAAACTAAGGTGAAGTATTACTTAATATTTATTGAACATTACACTATTCAAATCCAAAAAATTCTTCATCAGACTCAATATTGAAAGAATCAATTGCATTAAAAATTTCGTTTTTAACGCAATTTTACGGTATTTTTTCAGCTTCATAGTCATTGTCACCGGACACCACTGCATTCTCTTGTGCTTTAATGAAACCATTTCTAACACAGTTTTCACTTACAGCAGCCCAACTTTCTACAATCCACGTAACTATCTTTATATGACGTTCTTTTCATCTGCCCTGTTTTGTTATATTCATGGATACTATTCAACATCCAGTCTTCTCACATAGCCTGCAAATTATCTTTGAATGATTTATTTACTGCAAGATCAAGGGGTTGGGGTTTTATTTGTTAAACCACCTAGAATGAGCCAATTTGGAATACTTATAACAGTTTGGAACCATCTGCAGTTATGCAGAGAACCACAGTAAAGTTAGACCTTTTGTGCCATGTTGTAGCAACTGAAACCTCTTTTGTTCCCTTCAGATTCACAGTTCCAGAACTAGGCATGTCAAAACTTACAGAAACCTCATCCATATTCCCAAAGTGACAAGCATCAACCCCACACAAGTTTTCTCTCAGAAACAAATGAAATTTAGCTACTTTCGCTTCCCAGTCGCACGGCAAATTTTGACCAACACTAGTGGAGGGGGCGCACACTTAAATTGTTTCTCTTCATAAATTCAAAAACCCAAGATGGGTAGGCCTTGAAATCCTTTATATTATTGTTTTGCTCAATTCTTTTCAATTCCTGCAACACACAGACATTAGATATTCTCATACCTTTAGCTCTTTCACTAACAACCCAATCAAACAGTTTTTTCTCTATGGGTGGTCACAAGAATCTTCTAAATCTCATAGCACGTTTCCTCATATGTAAACATTTCAGGACTTTCAGCCTTTCGCCATTCAGAACATTACTTTCTCCAACACTGAACAATCTATCAGCTTCACGATTCCCTTTTTCCTTTGCTACTTCTACCACTTCAAGCTTGAACTGTGCTGTGTAGGATTTTCTCCAAGAAGTACTTCTGTCTTCCATGGGTAATTTAGATGTAATAACAAAATATAAACAGATAATGATTTACTCTATGAAATATTTTATAACAGGATATTTTATAACACTTAGAAGTTGTGAAAAAGTGTGGTTAGTAAGGTATTCAGACTAGGTTCTTTACTTGGAGAGTGTTGAATGAGTGGAATGGATTGGTAGAAGTGGTTCTGGGTGCTCCAGCAGTGAATAAGTTTTAATGATGTATAATAAGTATTGTGTTAATGAATAGTGTGGGTCTATCAAATCAGTCTTTTGACTCCATGGTGTACCCATATAAAAATAATAATAATATAAATATTGCGCTTTATTTAGTTATGATACACATTGATCCTAAAGATGTTTCCTAAAACTCAGTATAAAGATCCTCACCATATTTTTCCACTATAACAAACTATTACTTTGATTTACATGAATTTACTATAATTAAAGTTATTTCTGTAAACATGTATGATTCTGATTACACATTGAAATATTTCTAGGTCCCCAACGCAATAAAAGAACAATACAAATATCCTCTGCCATTGTTGCCTCGTGTTACAGAAGCTCCGCCACAACCCAGTGATGCTGGATTAGTATCTACCTTGACAGATGCAGGTTTGACAGCAGAAGAACAAGATGAGGTGGGGGTTATTTTATTTTTTAATTTTTTTAGATATGAGAGCTTGAGTTCAGAGCTGCCTTAATGTGCTTGTTTTGGCATCACCATGTATTTTGACTAATAGTCGGATTTTATTCAGCATTTTGCAATCCCTTGAGATATGTATTAAGTATCTTAGTTTAATGAAACATGGATGTTTTGCCATTAATGAGTGCACATAAAACTAACAACATATAATTATTTTAATAATAAATATCTTAGTTTCTTTCCATCCACTGCTGGATATGACTCTCCCATAAATTTCCAGTTGTTTGTCCTTGTGTAATATCTACTATCTTATGTCAAACATTTATAATTAATTAACTATATATTACAGAATCATAAATGTTTCATAATGTATAACACAATTACATCTCCCACATGTCAAAATAAACAGCTCAAAATTGAGCAGAGTTAACAAATAGCTAATTCTGAGTGCTAGATGCTATAACAGTTAATTGTTAGGATTCTTTAAGAGATAGCTAAAAATTAGAAAAAAAAAATAAAAATATATATATAGATATAGATATCTTGGCTACAATTCAAGATAGTTGTTTCCCAAAATTTAAGGATATTAAGATGTAGAAAGTTTTTTACCTTGGGTATATTATACGTTAAAGATACCAAGCAATTATATAAACTGGGTTTTAATCCTTTTTCCCAAGTAAGCAAACAAGCAGGTAAGTCAAGTTTGCACCTGAGGTATTTTCAGGTCTGAGGCAACTCGTGGTAAAGGTGGAGTAAGCCCTGAGCATTTTCCTTAATATCTCCCATAATGCAAAGCACATCTCCTTGCGGACATGTATGATGCTATGCATTAAGGGAAGGGCCACTACCCAGACCGGTTTCGACCTTTATTGAGGTCTCATCAGTGTGAGCCAGACCCTTAGATGCCAAGGTCTTTCTCTCATCCTGAGATTTTTATTTAATAAGGTCAAAGCACCTTGGGGCAACTTGTATAGGTAAAATTTATGAGCTCTGCATTACTTCAACCTTGGCATCTCAAGGTCTGGCTCCCACTGATGAAACCTCAATAAAGGTTGAAACTGGTCTGGTTGTGGTCCGTCCCTTAATACATAGTATCATGCATGTCTACAAGGAGATGTGCTTTGCATTAGGGAGATACTAAGGAAAGTGATCAAAGTTTACTCCACCTTTACCACGAGTTGCCTCAGACCTGAAAATACTTCAGGTGCAAACTTGACTTATCTGCTTGTTTGGTTACTTGGGAAAAAGGATTAAAACCAAGTTTATATAATTTGCTTGGTATCTTTAATGTTAAGGATATTAAGTCCATTATTCTAATTTAAATTAGGACAGTGATGCTGAAATGCTCTGCGTGGAATAATTTCATGTTGTCCTAAAAATTTCTCGTATTGGCTCTGTGCCATTTCAGTTTCTAAACTTGTTTTGTGTAACTCTGCTGGTCAGAAATTCTGGCCAAACAACAGTATGTGTGAAATATAAAAACTGCAGAAACCTGCACTTAGTATGGGTATGTATATTTGTATGAAGATAAGGGAAGTATATTATATTTGACTTTCAATAAAAAATAAATTATCATTTATCAGAAAAAGGCTAATGCCATAAAAAATAACTGATGCTTGGGTTTATAGGTCGTAATAATTATTTAATAAAACTGTAAAACAGAAACACGTGGAGTGTGGAAGCTGCACGTGATCAGTCATTGTTCAGCATGTGTGCCTGACAGTTTGCAGAAAAATTAAAGTCCAATGTAAGTTAAGGGGATAAAAATCCCTTATTGTTTTTCAGCCAGTAAGCGAAACTAAGATCGAAAACTACGATCTGTAACGTTTCATGCCGACGAACTGTCAGCGTATCCAAGCGTAAGTGACCACTTGGTAGTGCCACACCACGGCAACTCGTTGCAAAGGTGGAGCAAGCTCCCTCACTGTTCTTGATATTTTCTCATAATGTAAAACACACAGCTCTTAAGAGATGTAGTACTGTTTCACATTATGAGGAGAGGTCACTACCCAGACCGGCTTCAACCTTTTTTTTGAGGTCTCATCAGTGAGTAGCTAGACCTAGAATATCAGAGTTTAAGTGCTGAAAAACAATAAGGGATTTTTATCCCCTTAACTTATCAACCTCGCCAGAAAAAATAGCCGTTTGGCTTTTCATCTTAGTTATACTATGTTATAATAATATAATATAGTGACACACCTTTCGGGCAATCGTATAGCAAAGGTATGTAAGTTTTCTTCACTTAAACTCTGATATTCTAGGTCTAGCTACTCACTGATGAGACCTCAAAAAAGGTTGAAACCGGTCTGGGTAGTGACCTCTCCTCATAATGTGAAACAGTACTACATCTCTTAAGAGCTGTGTGTTTTACATTATGAGAAAATATCAAGAACAGTGAGGGAGCTTGCTCCACCTTTGCAACGAGTTGCCGTGGTGTGGCACTACCAAATAAAGTCCAATGTGTTTAAATATCTGATAATTGACTTCCAAATGTCACACAAAATCATTCCTTGGTTTTTCTGTTGAGAGTACCTTGTAAGTGGATTACATTGTAGCCTCTTTGATGTTGCGGGTGCTGAAGTTGTCTTCTATGTATGGCATGCATAGCGGTGAGTGTGGAAGAAATGGAATGTCATATCTGAACTGCTTCTCTCTTGTTATTGCTGTCTCCAATATGCTCCTTTTGTCTTATCTCTAAACTTCTCGATGTTTGTCCTATCTAATTAATTAAGGCCACAAGAACATGGAATATTGTAAATTCCAGAATGCTTGTTGAAAGGGTTGTGGTCCTTGGGTGAGCGTAACAGATTTTGCACCGTTATAATGGGTTTGAAGGCCACTATGGAATTAACTTGGATATGTTGTGGAGAGTGATTAGAGAAGAGTATTCTTTGTGCCATGTTTTAGGATATCCATTGCTGATCAGTAGTTGGAGAATAGAATATAATTCTTCTGTTAGTGTTCCTTTATCTCTTATAATAGCAATCGCCCTCTTTTTCAGCATATGTACAATATCTAATTTTTGTTAAATGTGATGCAACGAGGAGAAATGTAGATAATGACCTGTATGAGATGGCTCACGGTACATACCAAGAGAAATGCCTCAGTCTGCTTTTTTTTTTAATTGAAACGTCTAGAAATGGTAATTTTCCTTCATTTTCAAGTTCTAAAGTGAATTTGATTTTATGGTGGAAGGAATTAATAGATGACAGAAAATCTTGTAACTCAGCCACACTGTATTTCCATTTTATGAATATGTTGTCTACATATCTCCACTAAAGTGGCGGTTTAGGATTTGTAGATAACAAGACATCCTTTTTTGAAGTTTTCATGAATAAGTCTGCATAAGGAGGAGATAGAAGACTTCTCATTGCAAGGCCTGAAAGTTGTTTGTAAATTTTCTCATTCCATTGGAAAAAATTTGAGTTGAGAAGAGTGTTTAAATAGTTGAGAGATGTTCTGAGGGAATGGATTATCCATAAGTTCCACAGGAGCATTTGTGAATAACGATACAATATCCAGACTAGCTAGAATGTCCATTGCTGAGATAGAAATTTCTCCTAATTTTTCTGCAAATGTTGTGTATTTTTGATGATGTTGGCATCCATGTGTCTAATGTGCCTCCTTTCGAAGATTAGCAAGATGTTTAGATAACAAATAAGTAGGCGAGCTAAAATCGTCTATTATCGGTCGAAGAGGAATATTATTCTTGTGTACTTTGAGCATTTCATGTAAACATGGAGTTAAGGGATGCAGGGATTTCAGTCTTTTCCTAAGATCTGTAGGCCATGTAGTCATGTTGCATAAAAGATTATTGGTTTCTTCATTTTGTCTAAGTCGGGTCATAATCTAATGGAGTGTAAGTAGAGATGTCAGAAAGTAGAATTGAAATTTTGGACATATAATCAGTTGTATTCAAGATCACAGTTGAATTGCTTTAGCAGCCTTAAGTACTATAATATTTTTATTCTTTAAATTTAAAAGAGTTCTTTTTTCTAAGGAGCTGATATTCTTTTTAGGAAGTCAAGAAAATGAGAGAAGAATCACAGTCTTTAATCTAATGTCATTTACATCAGGTTGAGGTAGAAAGTAAAGAGCCTTTTCTATGTTGCAAGTAATATCTATTTTAGGAATGTACTCTTGCGCAACCACAAAATTGAACCCTTTCCTTAAAATGCTAGCTTCTGCTAATGTCAAGTTGTGATCAGAAAAGTTAAATAGTACCTTTTCATTGGGTAGGGTTTTTTGCAACATATTGTAAAGCAATATTTTGCAAAAATGGCTTTTTGCAGCATATTCAAAGTTCATACAAAAAAATTTGGATTTCCTTGAAACCACCTGCTAATAAGTGTTGTAATTTACTGTCAAGGACTGAATAGCCCTTGTATCACCCGGGCTTTTACTAAGTGCCGCATGACTACAACCGTTCATATTTTGGTCACACTGGCCATTCTTCTCAGAAAAGAACTTTCAGAGTTATATTTGCTTATTACTACTACTACTGCACAAATCAGAATGCAGTATGGATTGACACTACCCACGTGTTTCACTAGGACACTATCAAATTATCATGCAGAAGTAGTTCACATGCACATATTCCTTCTTAATTAATAAAAATTGACTAATCCCATTCCTGTTTTCAAAAAATTTGTAATGGAATTAACTTGGATATGCATCGTTAGCTTCCTCAGGGGCTCACTTTAGTGAGTACGGGCATGGCAAAGCCGACGTACCTGATGCTGGGCCATGCCTTACTTCATGTAATATACATCTGTTATATTATCTGTAGACTGGTCCCTTCTCTTCCTCCCTTGCTTCTTTCTTTCTTCTCGCTCCTTCCCCCGAATGCTATTAGAGTATTCGAGGGGAATCTTTCCTATTTTGCTGTGCCATTTTGTCTTGTGCTAACAGGACATTATCAAACACTGTAACATGATCAGGCCATCAAAAAATGTTCATACCGCATCGTCCGTCGCACAGGTTACCAAGGGACGCGTTCGGGTTTTAGGCAGAGGGACCTGTTTGAAAAATATGTTACAGTCTCCCTTAGACACCACTCGTCAGCACTCTGCTAGAGGAAACTCCATCAGTGGGCCTGCTACCCGTTTGGGGAGGTGTTTAGGGGCAGTGCAAAGAAATGATTCTGCAAAAGGATGGAAATGACAACGGCACTAGACTATGGCTTTAGGCAACTGGAACATCTTCTCTCTGACAGGGAAGGAGTTGAAACTGGTTGAGGAAGCCAAGCGCTACCGGCTAGACTTAGTCGGGCTTTCTTCGACCAAGAGGAGAGGCTCTGGAACTGTCGACCTGGATAAGGGGTGGAAGCTCTACTACTCTGGTGTGAGCCCGACAATGTCTGCTCAGGCGGGTGTGGGGATACTCACAAGCCCCCAGCTGTCAGACTGTGTTGCTGAGTGGATCCCATTGGGGAGACGGGTATGTGTGTTAAGGCTTCAGATGAAAAACCATGATTTGGCTGTGGTGCAAGCCTATGCACCTAATCTGGAGTTAGAATACTCTGCCTGCCTAGTGGAAGTGGATGCTGCTTTTGACAGGGTTGCAGACATGGAATCAGTCCTGCTAATGGGTGACTTCAATACACATGTTGGAACAGATGACCAGACATGCAGGGGTGTGTTTGGGAGGAATGGCGCACCAGACCTTAACGCGAATGGGTTGAAATTATTGGACTTCTGCTGTACTAACAGCTTGTCCATAATGAATACCTTCTTCTAGCACTGAGAAGTCCATAAGTATACCTGGTACAGGGATATACTAGAACAAAGGTCTCTGATTGACTTCTTTATAGTCTCAGCAGACCTATTTTCCTCAGTGTTGGACGTTCGTGTGAGAAGAGGGGCAGAACTATCAACTGACCACCACCTTGTTGTGTGCATTCTACGGCTTCAGAAACCAGATGCTACATCAACGCTGGTAGGAATAAGCAGCTGTACCGCGTGAAATGGGAGGCATTGGAAAATGAGGCCGTGAGGAAGAATTTTGCAGATGACATTTCCTCCAGGTTCAAAGAGATTCCCAAGCATACTGCAGATGTTGAAGAGGAGTGGAAGCTGTTCAGAACAGCTGTCACTGCCTCTGCACTCTCATGCTGTGGCAGAAAGCAGCTCGGCGTGGCAACGGGCAGTGAGAAAAGGACACCGTGGTGGAACCAAGAAGTCCAAAAAAACTGTCTGGGTAAAAAAAGGAGTCCTACCTAACATGGCTTAGGGTCAGGTTACCTGAGATGCGTTTGCAGTATGCTGAGGCATGAAAAGCTGCTGCTGAGGCAGTAAAGACAGCAAAGCAGAAGGCTTGGGAATCCTTTGGAGAAAGATTAGATTCTTTCTCCAAAGATCAGAATACTTTGTTTGCAAATGCAAACAAAGTATTCTGGCAGACCATCCCTGCCTTTGAGGGAGGAAATCGTGCGCAGCAAGGGCAATTAAGGACTCTGATGGTGCACTTTTAAAAACTGAGAAGAATTCTCATGAAGAAAAATTCTCAAAGTATTCCCTCCACAGATGGAGGGAATATTTTGAGAGCCTTCTTAACCCGGGTGGCCCAGCAGTTGTGGACATTCAAGAGGCGCAGATTGGGGCAATGACTAGTCTCACAGTAGAAGAGGTCCATTTAGCAAAAAAATCACAGGGGCATAGTTGAGTCAAAGTTCCAGGAAGAACAATGCGGCTTTCATCCTGGTAGAAGCACAACTGACCAAATCTTCACTTTAAGGCAAGTCTTTGAGAAATCTTGGGAATATGCCAAGAATGTCTACACATGTTTTTGTGGACTTGGAGAAGGCATATGACTGGGTTCCTCAGGATAAGCTTTGGCAAGTAGTACAGGAGTATGGAATGGATGGCCAACTATTAGCTGCCATCAAATCCCTGTATGAATGCCCATAGTTTTGTTTGTCAGGGTAAACAGCACAAAGTCTGAACCTTTCACAGTCTCCATTGGCCTCCACCAAGGGTATGTTCTGTCACCCCCTCCTTTTCATAATATTTATGCACTGGATTGTGATAGGCACAGCCGAGGTAGTGAGTGTGTCAGAATCGGAAGATGTAGCATTGGACGTCTGTTTTTTGCAGATGACCTAGTTCTGCTTAGCTCTTTCACAGATGACCTCCAGCAGACCCTGGATAGGTTTGTAGGTGTTTGTGCAGATGCCGGAATGAAGATCGGTGTGGCCAAAACTGAAACATTTGTGATCTCAAGACAACCATACCAGTGCACTCTACATGTAAGTGGAGTCCCAACGAGGCAGGTGGGGAAGTTTAAATACCTTGGGTCCATATTCACGAATGATAGAAAATGGGACGTAGAGCTAGATACTCGAATTGGCTTAGCAAGCTCAATATTGCAGGAGCTTGGCCATTCAGTAGTATTGAAGCAGGAGTTAAGACAGAAGACAAAGCTGGCTGTCTTCAATACATGTCCCCATCCTCACCTATGGTCACGAGAGTTGGGTAATGACCGAAAGAATGCGGACACGAATCCAAGCGACTGAAATGAGGTTCCTTCGAGGGGTTGTGGGGCTGACAAGACTTGACAGAGTCAGAAGCTCTGCAATTCGGGAAACCCTCAATACTCAACCGCTGCTTCTCCATGTTGAGAGATCACAGTTACGTTGGTACGGGCACCTGGTCAGAATGCCACAAGAGAGGCTCCCTCAGCAGGTCCTCTTTGCGAAGCCAGAGGGTGGGAGGCCACGTGGAAGGCCAAGGACTCGCTGGATAGATTATATCCAAAACCTTGGGTGAGCACGTTTGGGAATCCCACCGGAACACCTGAGCTTGGTGCCAGAGGATCGTGACCATTGGAAGTTCCTCTTGCAGGTTTTGCTCCCACAACCCAATTAGGAAAGGTGGGCCTTGAAGATGTATGTATCGTTAGCTTTTTACTGATATTTTGCCCATTCTGTTCCTCCACTGAATAGCCTAATAGTGGTTTGTGCATTGCGTAATTGTATGTTCAATTAGTATTTTCTGAAATTTTCTTCAGTTTTTAAATGTATATCTATATGTGATTAACAAATATTTGTTATTGCTTTTTTTATCATTTCTTTGTGTGAAACACAAAATTCGCTGAAACTTATGTAGCTGTTGACATAATTTAGACAGTTTCTCGTATCTTTTTTGCTTTGCAAATAAACTTCACGTTTCCTTCTGTTCTATTTTATTCCCCCCCCCCCCCTCCCCAATGCCATATTGCTTTTTGGTTACCTGTTAGTAATTTAATTTTTTTTTTTTTTAAATATTTCTCCCAATTACAAAAGACTTATGCCTGTGTTAAGGTAGTATTAGTGCGAGTGGTCTAAGGATTAGATCACATCCAAACACTGCTCTAGACTATGCTTTCTCAAACCGCTTCAGATATTCATTGAGCTGGATGGTAATCTCAAATCAATAGATGAAATTCATATCCCACAAAGGGATTAATAAAGCACTTTGTCCACAATTGGAATTTAAATCCATAGCCTGTTAGTTGGAGAGCACATACATTAGCTGCTCATCTAATCACAACAGCAAATTGTGTTTTGTCTCCTTCTTATCTCTTCAGACCTAGGACAGATTGAGCATCTCATGGATGGCGATTTGCTCTTTTCTCCTGTCTTGTGTAAGATCTCTCATTACCATCTGTTGATGCATTCTAACTATTGTCACTTGATATATAATGTCATTTGAATATGTTGGGAGTGAAATGGATGTGCAGCCTTATTAAGCAAGAGATCCACAAGAAGATGATGATGTGGAAAGAATATCGTGAGAATAAGAGTTAAAGGAGTTATGAAATATATAAAGCTCAGGCCAGAAAAGTAACGAGTATTCTGAGAAAAGTTAAAACGGAGTACGAAAAGAAATTGGCCGTTCAAGCTAAAGGCAATCCAAAAGAATTTTATCGTTATGCTGCAAGCAAAAGAAAGAATGAATGTGGAAGAATAACTTTATTGAATGCACATGGCATATGAGTGTCAGAAGCTAAGGAGATTGTTAAATTAATGAGTGCTCACTTTGCTAAGATATATCGACCAGGTGTATGTGCTACTGCTACATTGGATGAAGAGTTAGAGATTCACGAAAATGAGGTTGAAGAGCTGTTGCATAACCTGGATAAGAATTTGTCATTAGGGACAGATGGAATATCAGCCCGTTTGCTAAAGGAATGTTCAACTGAATTAGCTAGGCCTTTCACACATTTGTATAACTTGAGTCTCAGCTCAGGAATGATGCCACAGGAATGTAAGATAGTTCTGTTGCACAAAGGTGGTGCAAAAATTGATTTGTCTAACTACTAACCTATTAGTATCTCTTGGCGTGGTAGTGAAGATTTTAGAGAAGTTGATAAGAATTCGCATACAGAAATGGGTAGACAAGCATTCTATACTCTGCAGGGAACAGCATGGGTTTACTAAAGGAAGGTCATATTTTAGCAGTTTTCTCATATTTTATAACAATGTTAAAGTCGAGTTGGATTTTTCTAAGGCATTTGATAGGATACCACATGATAAGCTGTTGCATAAACTGGAGAATATGGGATTGGAATATAATCTATTGACTTGGATCAGGGTATGGTTGATAGACATATCAAAAAGTGATATACAGTGGGTATGAATCTGCCAGATTTAAGGTAACCAGTGGTATACCTCAGGGTTCAGTCCTTGTGCCATTATTGTTCAATCTATACATTAACGACATCAAGCTGGGACTATCATCAGATTTGCAATTGTTTGCTGATGGTGCGAAGATAGGCAGGGCAATCAGGGATGCTCTTGATATTCAGCAATTACAAAATGATTTGAATAGATTGGAAATCTGGGCAAACGAAAATGGCTGTCAGTTTAATGTTAGTAAGTGTAAAGTTATGCACTTTGTCATGATTAGAGTTCCAGCAGCATATTATATTAGGGGTTATGCTACAAGAAACTGAAGAGGCAAGGGATCTTGGTGTTATTGGTGGATAAGAATTTAAAGTTCAAAGTTCACATAGCAAAAGTTGCAAATACAACTCAGAGGATAATTGCTATGTTGAAGCGAAACTTGACATGTAAGGATAAGGAACTGAAGAGGCAAGGGATCTTGGTGTTATTGGTGGATAAGAATTTAAAGTTCAAAGTTCACATAGCAAAAGTTGCAAATACAACTCAGAGGATAATTGCTATGTTGAAGCGAACCTTGACATGTAAGGATAAGGAAGTAATTTTGTCTCTTTATAAGGCTTTGATAAGACCACGCCTGGATTACTGTGCACAGATTTGGACTCCCAGGTTCGAAGGGGATAAAGAAGCTGTGGAAAGGGTGCAAAGAAGAGTTACAAAGATTATATCTGGATTATGGGATTTAGATTATAAGGACAGATTGCGAGTATGTAGATTGCACACTCTGGTTAACAGGAGAAAGAGGGATGATATGATACAGGTCTATAAACTTTTGAATGGGTGTTATAGCATTTCAAATGATGAAATTTTTTGTTATATGGAAGGTGTGAAAAGAACATGGGGACATCCATGGAAGTTGAGGTTGTTCTCAATCAAGAAAGGGGTAAGAGCTAGGTTTTTCTCCCAGAGAGCAGTGAGTAAGTGGAATAATTTGCCCTTAGGGGTAGTGAGTGTATCTAGTTAAATGAATTTAAGGGAAGGTATGATAGATGGGTTGGGTAATTTACAGCCTCCCTCGATGAGTCCTTGATCGCTGGAGGTCTCAGATAATAATAATATTTGTAATTGTTTGCAGTCTGTCAAGTTCATATCTAATTTGTTTATTTGTCCAGTATGGTTTATTAATTTTCCAGTGACATTTCATTTCAAGCGCTAGCAATTTTCTTTCAGCTTGAGCTTGTATAAATTTCAAGTGATTAAGTTTTTACTTTTTGTAATTTAGTCATCATGCATCATATTGAGATTTGTGTTTACTTATTGTAGCATTATTTAAATTAGATGTGATCAGTAAACCGAAGTAGTTAAAACTCTTTTCTTATCCTAATCAACAGTATGAGATAATAAAATTAAAAGAATATTGTAAAAAACATAACGTCAATTAATATAAACAAAAGTAAATTGGAAGACAGATAGAAAAAAGTAACATTTTCAACATTCAAGTAATGTTACTTTTTTCTATTTGTCTTCCAATTTAGTTTTTTTTATATTAATTGACATGTTATGTTTTTTACAATATTCTTTTAATTTTATTATCTCATACTGTTGATTTGGTTTAAAATTTGCATTTATGACAGACTTCTGCATATTTTATATGAGTAATGTCATTACTTATCATTATTTCTCTATTTTCATATGTTATATTATTAATAAGGGCCCCTCCACAAAAGAATGGACCAATCACTACACCCAGCTTCTAAACAATAATAATCAGATTGAAATAAAACAAGTAATAAGTCAAGAAACAAGTGAAGAACCAATACAGTTAAATGATCTAAAGAAAATATTGGAAAAACTAAAAAATAGAAAAGCTACAGGAGAAAATGGAATAAATTCATAACTATATAAATACAGCTCTAAACCATTTCAATTATGATTAATTAAATTTCGAAACAGAATATGGAAAGAAGGAAACATCCCATAAGAATGGAAGACATCAATAGTCATAAACATATTCCGAAAAGGAAACAGAAAGGATTGCAAAAACTACAGAGCAATATCCTTATTAAATACATGCTATAAAATATATCTAGATATAAATAAAAGTAAATTAACACCATGGGCCAAGAAAATTATTGGAGAAGAAGTGTGACTTTAGGAAAGGAAGATATTGCACAGATCCCACATTTACACTCAAACAAATTATAGAAAAAAAATAGAATTTAACCTGCCAACATGTATACCCTTCCTAGATTATGAGAAAGCATATGATCAAATCAACAGAACAAAATTTAATCAATACAGGTATCCCTTGCTTAACACGTAAGGGATACCTGTTTTTCTTAATGCGGGATTTGATTAATGCGGCAAAATTAATTGCGACAATCCCTTGATATACGCAGCAAGAGTTTTAATTAACGTGTCTTTAAATTTACCAAAATTCCACCAAATACGACATCATCGCTACAACCCATGGACATTGGCATTATTGCAACTTTGAAAGCCTATTTTCTTAAAAAGACATTCTCAAAGACAGTAGAAACAACAACGGGAGAAAATGCGATTACGCTCCAAGAATTTTAGAAAAATTTTAACATTAAACATGCAATTGAAAACATTCATGATTCGTGGGAGCAAATGTCTTCTGCCTGCATGAGAACTGTTTGAAAAAACCTTTTGCAGAATGCATTAACGACTTAGGTGGTTTAAAAAATCCTGCAAACACCATGGTTGAAGAAATAGTTGCAATTGGTGAAGACCTTGGTTTTGATGCAGAAGATGTTAAAGAATTATTGGATTCAAACTCAGAAGATTTTAGTGACAACGATTCTTCTTGAAATTGAACAATAACGCGCATAGGAAGACAACGAACAAATGGAATGTGAAGATGAGGTTCCAAAGGAGATAACAATCAAATAACTGGATGGAATATTTTGCAGTTTAGAATCACTTAATCAGCAAGTAATGGATATGAATCCAGATGTTTAATCGAAGAATGCTTGTTTGCCAAGGTCTAGAGAGTCATTTTGCTTGTTACCATAGAAGTTATACTGATAAGAAAAAAACAAACTATTCAAATGACTCTTTATAACTTTTTGTTTTTGATAAAAAAAAATGCAGTAACTAATGAAGGTTGAAGCATTTATTAAACATTTACTTTGCATTCATTTTTTATCTTTCCTAAAAGAGTACCATATAAAACGAATTATTAATACAGAAATGGATCATGGACGAATTGTAATTTTTGCCATTGATTATTATATTTGATTAACGCGATTTTGATATACGTGTAACATCGAGGGATTAATTAATCGCGTTAATCAAGGGATAGTTGTATACTGTGTGAATTGAAAGCTCCACCTCAAACCACAAAAGCAATAGCAAATATAATAGAAGAAAGCTATATTAAAATTAAAAATGAAACAACTGAAAAAATTAAAATCAATAGAGGTCTTGTTCAAGGAACTGGATTATCACCAATACACTTCACTACATATATATATATATATATATTTTTTTTTTTTAATAAAGAATTGAATGACTAGAACTGAGATTTAAGTAAAAAGGTTTTAATATAAAAACACGACTGGTTTCGGCTTAACAGCCTTCATCAGGTGACATTATAAAAGAAAGAAAAAACACTGAAGCTTAAATAAACTATGAACATCATAGAGAGTCTCTATACATAATTGACACTAAATCGTTGTGGTTGTATTTAAAGCTGTTCTTTCATTAGTTGTAATGTTGGGAAAGTGCGTGCTAGTAGCATCTCGTGAACGCCAGTACATGATTACAGCTGAATGACAATCTGGGAGGTTGTAGCTCAAGTTATTATTTAGATGAACAGAATTGAAGATGACTTTTCTAGATTCCATGATTTTTCTCTCTAGTTCATCATTGCAACGGAAGATGTTAGTAGATTTTCCCAGCAGACTTTGTGACTTTGGTTTTCATCATTAGGATTAGCCTAGAAAAGGATATGACTAGATAATGCACTGGCTCGCTGTCTCTTGTAAGTAATGTCCCTCATGTGTTCTTCCATACGCAATTCGACAGATTTGTCTGTCTGCCCAAAATAAGGAATATCACAATCACACAATATTTTATATTCACCAGGGTATTTGAGTTGATGATGACAAGGTTTTGGGTGGTTTATTAAGAAACAGATCTTTGGAAGTGGAGTGAACAAGGTTTTGATATTGTATTTTCTTAGAACTTTTGCTAATTTATGTGAAACTGTACTTATGTAAGGAATAGATATATTTCCTTTGAATCTATTTGTTTCTTCTGAGTGATGTCTAGGAGAATTAAGGAGGAATTTTTCAAAAGTTAATGGATATTCCAAGAGAATCATTGAAAAATTCCTCCTCAATCCTCCTAGAAATCAGTCAAAAGAAACAAATAGATTCAAAGGCAATATATCTATTCCTTACATAAGTACAGTTTCACATAAATTAGCAAAAGTTCTAAGAAAATACAATATCAGAACCTTGTTCACTCCACTTCCAAAGATCTGTTTCTTAATAAGCCACCATCAACTCAAATACCATGGTGTATATAAAATATTGTGTGATTGTGATATTCCTTATTTTGGGCAGACAGACAAATCTGTCGAATTGCGTATGGAAGAACACATGAGGGACATTACTTACAAGAGACAGCGAGCCAGTGCATTATCTAGTCATATCCTTTTCTAGGCTAATCCTAATGATGAAAACCAAAGTCACAAAGTCTGTTGGGAAAATCTACTAACATCTTCCGTTGCAATGATGAACTAGAGAGAAAAATCATGGAATCTAGAAAAATCATCTTCAATTCTGTTCATCTAAATAATAACTTGAGCTACAACCTCCCAGATTGTCATTCAGCTGTAATCATGTACTGGCGTTCACGAGATGCTACTAGCACGCACTTTCCCAACATTACAACTAACGAAAGAACAGCTTTAAATACAACCACAACGATTTAGTGTCAATTATGTATAGAGACTCTCTATGATGTTCATAGTTTATTTAAGCTTCAGTGTTTTAGTGTTTTTTCTTTCTTTTATAATGTCACCTGATGAAGGCTGTTAAGCCAAAACTAGTTCATGTTTTTATATTAAAACCTTTTTACTTAAATCTCAGTTCTAGTCATTCAATTCTTTATAAAAATATGTATGTTAACCGAGTTAATGATCATTCTTTCATATATATATATATATATATATATATATATATGGAAAAAAATTCAAGAGAATGGAGGAAAAACAAAAACCTAGGAATTAATATAGGAAATAAAGAATTAACCAGCCTTTTGTATGCTGATGATCAAGTAATTTTTGCTGAAAACGAAGACCCGTTACAGAAAAATTGACACTTATTAAACAAAACAATAGAACAGTATGACATGAAAATCTCAATAAATAAAACGAAATCAATTGCATTTCAAGGTAAAGAAATTAAAAGAGGCAAACTAGTCATCCACAACAAAGTAATAGAACAAGTGAACAAATCTAAATATCTAGGAAATTACATAAGCCCCAATGGAGAAATTGACATTGCATATAAAAAGCAAAAATTCATAGCAGTCATTGGAACTTTGAATAGACACTTCAGTAAACAGATGTCGAGAACAACCCAAATAAAACTATATAAAATAATAGGCAAACCAATACGGAAATATGACAGTGAAACATGGACTTGGGGAGAACAAGATAAAAGACAACTGGAAGCTGCAGAAATGAAGTTCCTAAGACTGCTTACAGGCTATAAAAGAATAGACAAGATAAGAAATGAAGAAATAAGAAAACAGTTATCCATAATTAGCATAACAGAAGACATCACAAACTATAGAAAGAACTGAAAAAACCACATAGAAAGAATGAATGAGGAAAGATGGCCAAATATCTCCTGGAAATATAAACCAAAGTGACACCGATCAAGAGGAAGACCCAGGAGGAGATGAGCAGAAGACTTTTTAAACACTTGAAAACATTACAGGCAAACAGTTGCCTAATACTGGAAGCCAAGAAGAAGAAGATATTATTATTAACAAGATCATTTGACAATGTTAAAAAGTGGGGTTTAGAGTCATCCTTGCATTACTGCTCTCTTTGCACAGATTAGTTGTGTATTGATATTACCATGTTGCACCATTACTTTCATATTCTGATATCGAGATAGTATTCTAAGCTTTTTTATCCTTTATTACATAGGATATGGAGTAATTTTTCTCAGTTAACTGAGTTAAATATCAGTTTGAAATCAACAAAACACCAAAGAAGGTGAATATCTTTTCCCAGTTTATCCTCCACTGTACATATATTCCACTTATTCAGTTTTGTAGAATTCTCATGAAAAGTTCACATATACATTATCGTTATTCAGTAATTTTTGTACTCCTGTACCTTTCTTATGAACTGAAATCATTTTTCCACGTAGCCAGTTATTTGGAATCCTACCAGAATAAAGGATCTTGTTAAATAATAGTGTTAAAAAAAAAAAAAAACTGTATTGAAAATCTTCAAAAGTGATATTATTAATTCCCAGTGTTTTATTAAGCTTCATTTTGTTAATTGCTCAATTTACTTCTATTCTAATATCTCTGGTGCCATTTCTTTATCCTTAGTGGAATTGCAACAGTTTCCAATAATTTTTGGAAAAACTTATACTTGATGTGTTCTGTTAATTGTATGTCTCCAGTGATTTGGTTATCATTGTTTTTCATGATGATTGGTACAGGTTTTATAGCTCACAGTTATTTTGTGCACTGTTCTTTTTTCGTTCCCAGAGTCCTAAAATCTCATGCATTATTTTTATTTGGCTTTTTTTTTTATTTGTCATAGGCAGTTTTGATCATGATTTTCTTCCCAAGAAATCTGGGAAAATATTCTGTCTTCAAATCAGTTCTGGATTTGATACAGTTAAATTTTGGAATTAATCTCAGTTATATTTATTTTATGCTTAAATATAATCTGTGACTTAGCTAAAAGTAGTTGTGGGATGAGTTGGGTCCATTTCAGTACTTTGAAAGGTTTTGACATTCTTTACTAAAGGTTTTTTCATACTTTCCTTATTAAGCTATAATCCAATACATCTTTTAGAAGTCTGTAGAGGTCCATGTGTATTAGATTCCTGGTCTGTAGAAAACGATAGTATTGGCAACAACTAATCTTTTATCTCTGCTAAGCTTGCCCCTGATGCTCAACATATCTGAACATATCATCATAAATTCCAAGATGAAATAAATAGTACACCCAGTAGATAAATGATTATTATGATGGAAGATTTTAATTCAAATGTTCCAATGTTAGCATTAAAATGTCACATTATAATAAGCATTTATCTCATGGTTGTAGTATTTATTCCATCTTGTAATTCATAATCAAATTTTCAGTTTTATCTTCTGAATGTGAGAGAACTTGGTCACTTGGATGAATTTTTATTATAATCTTTTTTTATTTTAATTCAGACTCTTATTCTTTATTATTATTATTATACGGGTGCTTCCATATAGTCCAAAGGCTCATCACAGGAGACTCAAACTATGCACACAATCTATCATACCTCTACTTGATCCCTTTAACATACAAATTGCTAGCAGCTGACTCTGGCAACTTATTCCATTCATTCACAACTCTCCATGCAAAAAATCTAGTCACCATGCCCCTACTAACTGCATCTTTATTTAACTTCCAGGGATGATCCCCCTTGTTCTGGCCCCTCTAAACGAGTGTTGTAACATTTTCCCTGCATCTATCCTATAAAACCCTTTAAGCAACTTAAATTTATCAACAGACTTCTGCACTCCACACACCTTCAATCTATCCTCATAGGGAATATTCCACAGACCACTCACCATCCTGGTCACTTGCTTCTGAATCACCTCCGCTGCTTTCTCAACCCCAAGAAACCCATGAGACCCAATCTGAACACAGTAATCCAGGTGTTAACATATCAAGTCCTTATAAAGAGGAATAACAACTTCCTTATCTCTACTTGTTAATGTGTTCTTCAATAGCCAAGTAAGCTTAGGCTACCTTAGCAACTTTAACAATATGTTTTCTAAACTCTCTCTGTCTACACCACCCTTAAATCTCTAGCTTCATCTCTTTCCTGGAGTACAGTTCTATCAATGTGGCACACAACTTGTAACCTATTTAGCCCAAAATGCGTAACTTTACATTTCTCCACATTAAACTGACACCCATTATCTTTTGTCCATACTGACAGCCTACTTAAATTGCACTACAAGCTCTCCACATTGCATCGATTAACTGTTACTCTACCTAATTTCAGATATCATCAGCAAACAACTGAATATTTCTTTTCATGTTATTTCCTATATCTTTTAAGTACAAATTAAACAGTAGTGGTCCCAGCACTGCACCTTTTGGCACATTACTAATCACCTGTTTTCACCTTGATTCTTCCCCTCTACTTTTTGATATCAGTCCAGCAGCCACACTCTTATCCACATAACCAGTATCATATCCATTTCCATTTGTTGTAATTTGCATAACAGAGTTCTCTGTTGTATTCTGTCATATGCCTTTGTGAAATCCAGCAGAATCATCATGTAAGAGGATTTTTGTAATAGACATCATGTAATAGACATTTCCCTTATCCAACTCAGCTGTTACTCTATAAAAAGTTAGTAAATTACTAAGGTATGACTTAACCTTGACAAAGCCATGTTGTCCCTCATACTGTATCATATCTTTATCCACTCATTCTTGAATTCTCGTTTTGACCAATTTTTCCAGTACATTTACCACCACACCTTATATACTAATTGGTCTATAATTTGCTACTGCAGTCTTAGAACCTTCCTTATGCAAGGGAATTATTTTGATCTCTTTCCACTCCCTTGAAAATTTATCAGAGTAGAGACTTAAAGAGCATTGTTGCCAGTTCTGATGCACATTCTCACAAAACCCTAGCTGATATCCCATCTAATATCACAGCTGTATTTACATTGAGATTCTGCAATATCCTAAGAACCTCTAAGTCATCGACCTCTGTTCCCACATTACTGACACATATGATAAAGCAGCAATCCCACTTGGATGGTATACCCTTGCAAAGTCGTCACTCAGTAACTCAACTATTTTATCTGCTTCTATCATCCCATGATCATCACTCATTAAGGTTAATCTTTCATGGTCATTCTTCCTCTTACTTAGCACATAACAAAAGAACCCTTGGATTTCCCTTGGTCTGCTCAACTAGATTCTTCTCATAATCTGATTTTGCCTTCCTTGCCATGCTGGTCATCTTTCTCTTTATATACCCTCCACAGCATTTTCTTCTTCTGCAGCTCGTGCTTAATGATATTATTCATCCATCTAACTCCTACCTGATTAACCCTCCTTACCTTAGGTATACAATTTAATATTGCTTCTATAGATGACCCTTAACTATCTTCCATGCACAATTGACATCCTTACCTAGCAGTGTTTTATGCCATGGCACAAATTATATTTCCTCCCAAGGTTGTCATAATTACCTGCCTTGTAGTTCCATATATACCTCTTCATGAGAGAATATTCCTCATGTTTTACAGTCTCCCAAGTCAAGAGATGCATGATCACTTTTGCCAATTGGAGGCAACATGACCACCTTCGTTATGGATAGCTCTTCTGATCCTGTAACCAGGTCCAATACTCTCACTCCTCTAGTCCCCTCCATCATATGCTGCCTCAACTAATTATCTCTCAGTAGGTGCAGCAATTTCAATTCCATTTCCTTCATGCCATGTGATCTTTCTTCCTTCCAATCTATATCTCCATAGTTGAAGTCCTCCAATAATAATCACTCAATAATAATAATAGTTATCCAGATCATCTGTATAACTCCCTGGCCTATAGCAACAACCAACTATATGTGTATGTATATATATATATATATTGTCTTACTGACTTTGATTTCACACCAGACTGCTTCAAATGAACAGGCACCCTCCTACCTATCTTCTATTCTTTTTGACTGCAATTCATCTGCTATCACCAGCAGTGCCCCTCATATCCTATCTTTTCTATTTTCCCTGAAAATACTAAACCCTTCACATGCCTGCTTCTAGGGATGAAAAAACCCTGATAAACTGGAGAGAAAAGCCCTGCAATCCACATCCTAGACTGACTACCTTAACTATGTCTGAGAAAGATCCTAAGCTCTTCACATCAGTGATAGGAATCAAACCCAGGACACCCCTTTCCCAGGCATATGGTTGCGAAGGGCATAGCTACTCGGCTAACTGTGCAGACTTCTAACTTCGTCAATTCTTGTAATTCAATCTTCAAAGGCAATTCTTACTGCATCAGTCTACCTATATCTTGGTCTTTCTCTGGGTATTTTCTTTTCCAAATGATATTCAGTTTTATCTTGCTCAAAACACAGTGTGGTGATTTCTCCCTATTTTGCACCTTCTGTATACTCTTTTGCTCTGAACCAGCATGAAGATATCACTATCTTCTTCATCAGCCATTTTCGATCTGCTGCTGTATGAAGGCTTCCTTCCAAGTCCTCCATTCAGTTCTATCTTGAGCTTTTCTGTGCCAGTGAGTTCCAACCACCTTTTATTCTCATCCTCCCTCTGTCTCTTTGGTCTTCCTGTAATTCTTTCCATCTCTGGGGTACCATGCTGATATCAGCTTTGTCCATTAAATGTCACTTCTTGCAATGCGAACTGTGGAATGCTATTTGGATCTTTTAATGGCTGTTATAATGTGTCTCACCCCAGGCTGAGCTTTCTATCTAGAATGGTAATACTTGAGTAGTAATCTTTCCATTTTTTTCTGAGTAATCCCCAACTATAAATATCAAAAAGGTGGCGAGATATTCTGGAGGTTGTTGTTGTTGTTGAAGCTTAAAAATGGAGGAAAGAGAGCTGTAAAAGGAATTAGAGATGATAAAGGTAACATGAAAACTGGAGAAAACATGAAACAAGCAGTAACAATACATTGGTAAAAAAAACATTCAACAGGAATGCAGTCAGGAATACATATCTATACTTGAAGTAGAAAAAAGCCATCAAAGGCCTGAAATGTGGAAAGGCAGCAGGAGTAGATGATATTTGACCAGAAATGCTCAAGTATGGAGGCATAAAAATCTTACAGTGACTGCACTGCACTGCATAGTTCAGAAGGCCAGGACAGAGGGATGAATTCTGGATAATTGGAGTAGAGCTATCATAGTACCCATATATAAAAGAGAAATAAAACTCAATGTGAGAATTACAGAGGTATTTCTCTACTGAGTGTTCCTGGTAAGATTTACACAAGTATACTTGAGAAACGGTTCAGAAGGATTGTGGAAGAAAAGCTTGATGAAGAACAAGCTGGATTCAGGCCAAATAAGGCTGTCAGGATCAGATTTTCGCTTTATGACAAATTCTTGAGAAATCGTGGGAGTATAACAAAGATCTGTATTTAAGTTTTGTAGATCTAGAAAAAACATATGACAAGGTGCCAAGAGAGAAGCTATTCAAAATGCTGTAGTTATATGGTGTCAATGGAGCATTATATCAAGCAACACTTAGTCTTTATTTGAGTTGTAAGTCAGCAGTTAGAATTGAAGGAAGTACAGGAAGATGGTTTAATGTTAAATCTGGTGTCAAACAAAGATGTACATTATCCCCTCTGTTATTCATTATTTTTATGGATCACATTATGAAGGAAAGTGGTATTAAACCTGAAGAATGCTTGTTTGCCAAGGTCTAGAGAGTCATTTTGCTTGTTACCATAGAAGTTATACTGATAAGAAAAAAACAAACTATTCAAATGACTCTTTATAACTTTTTGTTTTTGATAAAAAAAAATGCAGTAACTAATGAAGGTTGAAGCATTTATTAAACATTTACTTTGCATTCATTTTTTATCTTTCCTAAAAGAGTACCATATAAAACGAATTATTAATACAGAAATGGATCATGGACGAATTGTAATTTTTGCCATTGATTATTATATTTGATTAACGCGATTTTGATATACGTGTAACATCGAGGGATTAATTAATCGCGTTAATCAAGGGATAGTTGTATACTGTGTGAATTGAAAGCTCCACCTCAAACCACAAAAGCAATAGCAAATATAATAGAAGAAAGCTATATTAAAATTAAAAATGAAACAACTGAAAAAATTAAAATCAATAGAGGTCTTGTTCAAGGAACTGGATTATCACCAATACACTTCACTACATATATATATATATATATATTTTTTTTTTTTTAATAAAGAATTGAATGACTAGAACTGAGATTTAAGTAAAAAGGTTTTAATATAAAAACACGACTGGTTTCGGCTTAACAGCCTTCATCAGGTGACATTATAAAAGAAAGAAAAAACACTGAAGCTTAAATAAACTATGAACATCATAGAGAGTCTCTATACATAATTGACACTAAATCGTTGTGGTTGTATTTAAAGCTGTTCTTTCATTAGTTGTAATGTTGGGAAAGTGCGTGATAGTAGCATCTCGTGAACGCCAGTACATGATTACAGCTGAATGACAATCTGGGAGGTTGTAGCTCAAGTTATTATTTAGATGAACAGAATTGAAGATGACTTTTCTAGATTCCATGATTTTTCTCTCTAGTTCATCATTGCAACGGAAGATGTTAGTAGATTTACCCAGCAGACTTTGTGACTTTGGTTTTCATCATTAGGATTAGCCTAGAAAAGGATATGACTAGATAATGCACTGGCTCGCTGTCTCTTGTAAGTAATGTCCCTCATGTGTTCTTCCATACACAATTCGACAGATTTGTCTGTCTGCCCAAAATAAGGAATATCACAATCACACAATATTTTATATTCAGACTTTGAAGTCTGCAAGATTCTCTGACTAAATTGAATAGCTGTTGTAATAGATATGGTATGAAGGTCAGCAATAAAAAGACAAAGACAATGAAAATAGGCAGAATCATTGAAAATGTCAACTGTGTTGTGAATGGAGAACCTGTGGAACAAGTAAAACATTTCAGCTACTTAGGCACAATTTTTAGTGAAGGTGGTAAATTAAATATGGAAATAGACAATAGAATCAACAAAGCTGGTATGGTAGAAAGTCAACTGAATAAATTTATATGGAATAAGAGAGAAATTAGTCAGAACACTAAATTAGCTGTATACAAGACAGTGTTCAAACCAGTTTTAACTTATGGATCTGAGAGCTGAGTCAGAAGTAAAACACTTGACCAAAGATTAGAGACTACAGATATGAGAGTCCTAAGAAAGATTAGGGGCATGAACAGATGGTATCAATGGCAATATCATATTAAAAACGAAGATATTAGGAAAGAATTTGACATTGTCAGCATCCAGAAATGCGTTAACAGAGCTTATCCCAGATGGTATTGTCACTTAAACAGAATGGGAGAGGAAAGATTAGCAAAAGATGTGTTCTCTGCCAGGTTGGCAGGAAAAAGACCCTGAGAAAGATATGTAGAAAGAAATGTAAGATCTGATAATGTTGTAATTTGACAGGTAACAGACTGATTTGGAGGAAAATTGTAGATAAGAAGTTAGTAATGATGTAAATTTTTCATGTGGTACTATCGTATCCTGTACACCCCTTGAGGGTACATGGTAGAAATTTGATGATGATAATCCCCAACTTGTTGGTCGTTTTTTTAGTCATAGTCCATGTTTCATTTGAATAGTCATGACTGGAAGTATACAAGTGTTGTATATTTTTCTTTAAAGGCAGGTTTGGTTATTTCCTTTGAGTGCCTCGCAGTATTTTCCAAAGGCTATCCAACCAAGTTGAATTCTACATATAATTTCTTCTTCACAGCCTCCCTCTACTGTGATCTTTTATCCTAGGTAAACATAGGAGGTTACTATATCTATTTCCTGTAACACTAGGAAATAGATTCAGTGATATAAACATATCACTATCAGCTATAATATAGTCACAGTGATGACTTTTTACAAGAGTAAAAAGGGAAAAAAATAATTTCAAAATTATTTTTATTTTTCAACATAATCTCTCTTAAGAATAATACATTTATTTCAGCAATGGTCCAGCACCATTATCCCATCCCTGTAGTGGTTGTCAGTAAGATCTGGAAATAACCCTCTACAGCTGCAATCACCTCTTGATTCGAAGAAAAATGCTGACCAGAGAGGAAGAGTTTTAGGAAGAGATAGAAGTCAGAAGGATCGAAATCTGGGGAATAGGGTAGATGTTCCAACTATTCATAGTGCAGATCCCTTAATTTTCACATTGCCAAAACACCTTTGTAGGCAGGTGCATTGTCCTGATGAAAGATGATTTTTTTTCTTCTGCAAACCAGGTCTTTTCTCACAAATTTTTCCATCTAGTGTTGTTAAAAGATCAGAATAATATTCCCTGGTTATTGTTTTACTCTTTTCAAGATACAGTAAAACCTCGATATAACAGACTAATTCAGGCGAGGGGGGGGGGTGTCCGTTATATCCAAAAGTCCATTATAAAATAAAGTAGATTTTCCACATGCGTATGTTGAAAAATTAGCTTATTTATATGCTTTTACTTATGTAGAAACTTTTATGTAATTAAAATTAAGTACTCTATCTGTGAAAAGTTTAATTTCACAAAAAAGTTTTCTATATGTATTTCTATGTGTAAAGTTTAATTTCACAGACACTCTCGATTCCAACTTTTGTATGACTTCTAAATTTTGATTTAACATTAAATTAACTCTTTTCCATTTGTCCATATTTTAAGGTTAGGGTTTCAAAGATATGTTTTACCATTCACATATCTAATTTTAAATTTATATTGATTAGGTCTAGAAAATGCGTATGTACATAAACCATTCACCGTGAGTAAACAAATGCACACTACTGGACATGGCTTAGCACATGTTAAAACATCGGCCAGCACGCATTAAAACTGCCGCAGAAAGTCATGCTACGTGACAAAAGAACCAATTACAGCATGATTGGTGTGATCACTTGCTAATCATTCATCAAACATGTTTTATGAGCAGTGACTCATTTATGTCGGCGAAATTACTAGTGTTTAGCATCCTAAAACACCAATGCCAACCTTTCCTGCTGATGGAACCGACTTTGTCTTCTTTGGTACTGAACAACCAGCTTCTGTCCACTGTTTTGACAGCTGTTTGGATTCTGCTGTGTAATGGTGAATCCAAGTCTCATCCATAGTAATAAATCAGCGCACAAAATCAGTTTTATTCTTGTTAAAACTCTCCAATCACTCTTGAGAGGTTTTCATGCATGTGCGTTTTTGATCTCCTGTGAGCAAACGCAGCACCCATTTTGCGCAAATCTTTTTCATTTGCAATTCTTCATGTAAAATATATCCTACACGTTCTTTTGAAATGCCTATAGTCAGCAATTTCACGCACTTTGACTCGCCAGTCATCCAGTACCATATCTGCACTTGATCAATGATTTGTGGTGGTGTTACACTTTTTTTTGGACATCCTTCATGTGGATCATCTTCAAGGCTGGCGGCCATGTTTAAACTCTGCATCCCATTTCTTATTTGTCGAAAAAGGAGGAGAAGAGTGCCCATAAACTTTCATGAACTTCTAATGAATTTCTTTTGGTGTTAAATTCTTATACAAAGAATTTTATAACCACACGATACTCAATTTTATCCATTTCAAGGGATGTAGGCAACACTTTTGCTTCAGACAGATGTATAAAACAAACTACTTGATAGAATGACTTGCAATTTCACATGGATGCTTATTAAAGATGTACCAACTTAGGAAAAGAAAAGAAAATCTTGCCGATAGCGTTGCCATCTATGATCGAGGCTGAGAACCTTTCAGACCTCCCGTATTATTTCTATTGTCTTATCTTCATGTGAATTTCCACACATCTTAATGCTGGAACATCATGTTGACAATGACTAGTCCATGTCATGAACAGAAATCTTGCAAATACTTAGCATTATTATTATTAACTTTGATCTTTTTTCCAAATTTTCCCTAAACAATTCTGTGTTTAGTATTCATTTCTTTCTCAGCCATTTAGATCTACATCAAGGATGGACTTTTCTTTTTTTGTTAGCTGTTTCCTCTCATGACTCCAGAACTTGTAATTCTCCTTTAGTAGAACGTTCTGTGGGACCATAGGCACAAGCCTCTGATTACCCAGTTCAATTTTTATGTTTGCCCTCATATCTCTATTACAAATTCTATATTTGCCTTCTACTTAAGAATCATCTTTGAGTTATTGTTGAAGATTACAGCTGCTCCTTCCTGTCCCCCATCATTATTACATGAATATAACATCTTTTATTTGTTGTTTAGAAGAAGCTCACCTGCTTTTTCTTCTCTTTGTTTCAGTAATCCCAATTAATATGACATGGTACTTTCTAATTCTTTTCTAATTTTGCTTGTTCTGCTTCTTTTCTGTTGATGCTTCTTACATTGGTGCCTATCTTGAATTCTTCTGATGTCAAATTAGTTCATTCTGGTATCTGACTTTTCAATGTTTGTCCTAGTGGATTTGTTCAACCAGTTATGCCTCAGCTGGACTGAAATTTCATCATGTTATATCATCATTTTGTTTGAGTTCAAGCCAATAAAAATGCATTTCAGCCATATTCCAAATTTCCAGCTTATCGTTGTATGTTTTGTGTCCAGGTAGATATTTACTAATGAGGTGCACCAAGAGTAGGTGAGGATTTAGTCTGTGATTTTCAATTATTTTATAGCCTAGCACTACTAAAACCTTTAATTTACAGAAATTAAATTTTAAAATTTGTCTAGTTAAAAACAGAATATAGAATATTGCATATGAAAAAGTAGACAGCTATCTATTTCTGGAAAACAAGCATAATTCTATATTCTGTTTTAATATATACAAATTTTGTAATTTGTAAATTTCTCTGTCGAATATGTAGAAAATAAAACCATAAACTTCTTGAATTTGTCCTTCATTAGATTCAATGATGAAGTATACTGCAAACCTACAAATATGAAAATTATTTGCGTTTCACCTATCACCCTTAAAAAACTGTCATGTTAACACACTTCACTAATAAACAGAAATACTCAACTACAGATGATTAAGTGTTTGAGTAATTACTCAGACACAAGTGTTTGAGTACTTACTTTAAGGTCAAACAAAATAACTCTTGGTGATAAAAACATGTGTTTCATCATCATCAAATTCCTGCCATGTACCCTCAAAGGGTGTACAGGATATGATAGTACATACATACATCTTCAAGGCCCACCTTTCCTAATTGGGTTGTGGGGACAACAGCTGCAGGAGGAACTTCCAATGGTCACGATCCTCTGCCACCAAGCTGAGGTGCTCTGGTGGGATTCCCAAACGTGTCCACCCAAGGTTTTGGATATAATCTATCCAGCGAGTCCTTGGCCTTCCACGTAGCCTCCCACCCTCTGGGTTGGCAAAGAGGGCCTGCTGAGGGAGCCTCTCTTGTGGCATTCTGACCAGGTGCCCGTACCAACGTAACTGTGATCTCTCAACATGGAGAAGCAGCGGTTGAGTATTGAGGGTTTCCCGAATTGCAGAGCTTCTGACTCTGTCGAGTCTTGTCAGCCCCACAACCCCTCGAAGGAACCTCGTTTCAGCCGCTTGGATTCGTGTCCGCATTCTTTCAGTCATTACCCAACTCTCGTGACCATAGGTGAGGATGGGGACATGTATTGAAGACAGCCAGCTTTGTCTTCTGTCTTAACTCCCGCTTCAATACTACCGAATGGCCAAGCTCCCGCAATATTGAGCTTGCTAAGCCAATTCGAGTATCTAGCTCTACGTCCCATTTTCTATCATTCGTGAATATGGACCCAAGGTATTTAAACTTCCCCACCTGCCTCATTGGGACTCCACTTACATGTAAAGTGCACTGGTATGGTTGTCTTGAGACCACAAATGTTTCAGTTTTGGCCACACTGATCTTCATTCCAGCATTTGTAGGTGTTTGTGCATTCTGCACAAACACCTCCAAACCCATCCAGGGTCTGCTGGAGGTCATCTGTGGAAGAGCTAAGCAGAACTAGGTCATCTGCAAAAAACAGACATCCAGTGCTACATCTTCCAATTCTGACACACTCACTGCCTCGGCTGTGCCTATCACAATCCAGTCCATAAATATTATGAAAAGGAGGGGTGACAGAACACACCCTTGGCGGAGGCCAACGGAGACGGTGAAAGGTTCAGACTTTGTGCTGTTTACCCTGACAAACAAAACTCTGGGCATTCATACAGGGACTTGACGGCAGCTAATAGTTGACCATCCACTCCATACTCCTTTACTACTTGCCAAAGCTTATCCTTAGGAACCCGACCATATGCCTTCTCCAACTCCACAAAACATGTGTAGACATTCTTGGCATATTCCCAAGATTTCTCAAAGACTTGCCTTAAAGTGAAGGTTTGGTCATTTGTGTTTCTACCAGGATGAAAGCCACATTTTCTTCCTGGAACTTTGACTCAACTATGCCCCTGCACCATCTTTTCAAGCACCTGGCATACACTTTCCCAGGCAGGCTGAGCAGAGAGATGCCACGATAGTTATTGCAATCTTTCTGGTTTCCCTTCTTCAAGACTGGTATTATTATGCCTGTCTGCCATTGCTTTGGTGCTCGCCCTGATATTGGGGGGGGTGGGGGGGGGGGGGGGTGGGGGGGGGGGGGGGTGGGGGGGGGGGGGGGTGGGGGGGGGGGGGGGTGGGGGGGGGGGGGGGTGGGGGGGGGGGGGGGTGGGGGGGGGGGGGGGTGGGGGGGGGGGGGGGTGGGGGGGGGGGGGGGTGGGGGGGGGGGGGGGTGGGGGGGGGGGGGGGTGGGGGGGGGGGGGGGTGGGGGGGGGGGGGGGTGGGGGGGGGGGGGGGTGGGGGGGGGGGGGGGTGGGGGGGGGGGGGGGTGGGGGGGGGGGGGGGTGGGGGGGGGGGGGGGTGGGGGGGGGGGGGGGTGGGGGGGGGGGGGGGTGGGGGGGGGGGGGGGTGGGGGGGGGGGGGGGTGGGGGGGGGGGGGGGTGGGGGGGGGGGGGGGTGGGGGGGGGGGGGGGTGGGGGGGGGGGGGGGTGGGGGGGGGGGGGGGTGGGGGGGGGGGGGGGTGGGGGGGGGGGGGGGTGGGGGGGGGGGGGGGTGGGGGGGGGGAGCAGGATAAAACTGAATATCTTATTGAAAAGAAAAGTGTAAATGAAAGTTTAAAATGAATCAAGCACTCGACCTGCTTTCAGTGACGAATTGTAGACTCAAATCCTAGTCAATCCTCCAGTGACTGAGTGTGCTCCACTTGTCTCTGTCTTCATTTCAACCACTATTAGTCCAGTTAAAGCAGGGATTTGATCTAGTCATTTGCTATGGGATCTAGCTTCTGGCATCTTACCTTGCATAAAGAGCTTACAATATTCTCTCCCTGTCCTCAAAATATTTCAGGATTCTTCTCTCCACCATGTTGCATTGACTCATTTCACCATTATCTGGTCTCTGATGTTCAGGTTGATTCTTTTCTCTGTTAAAGGAACTCGCACATCCTTCTCCAGTCCTAAATTTCAAATGCATTAATCTTCTTCTCAGTGTCCAAGACTGAGCCATAAAGAGCCACAGAGAAGACCAAGGATCTGACTAGCCCAATCTTTGTGTATCCAAAGGTATTTTTCTATCCTCCGAGATCTTTATGAACTGAGTCATTCATCTTCCTATTATAATTTGTCTTCTTACTTCCTCCATATGACATCCATTAGGAAAGAGCAGTGAATTCAGATGGATACATTAATTGACTTTTTCTATCTTAATAAGCTTTCCCAAAGTGTTTTCATTATTTCTATCTTGATTCGATATGTCAAGCTGTGCCATTCTATTTTTGCAAGAAATTCATTCCCTGTTTTTAGCACTGTGTTATCAGCATATCTTAAGTTGTTATTCTTGAGCTGCCCAATCAGTATGTCTTGATGATGTCCTCACCATAGTGATGAAGATTTCAGGAGATAGAATTAAACTTTCTATATTCCTTTTTTTTTGTAAAAGAATAAGACAATGATATCACATTATCAGTTCTTACAGCAGTTTGGTTATTGTTGTAACGTTGACTTATTAATTGCATAATATGTTGGGGGGGAAGTGAGGTTTAGACGCTATTTCCCACATCAGTTTCCAGTTTATGCATTCAACGGTTTTGGTGTAGTTAATAATGCATAAGTAATCTTGGCTGTTGAAACTTTTGAATTCTCACTGAAAGATTTGAAACCTGAGCCTTAAGCTGATTATTTATTCTTTCTTTGATTATGTAGAACATATTTTACTTTTGAGATCGATACTGATGTTCTTTAGATTCTTATACCCCCCCCCCCCCCCCCCCCCCCCAAAAGTCTTAAACCATACATTTCTCAAAAGCCTTTGATTTAATCAATAGACAAAAGATGTTTAAAACTGTCGGTTATGGCATGACTTGGAAAAGTCAAAGAAATAGCAGAACCATACCAGAATTATCATGCAAGAATAATGGTTAATGGAAAGATGACCAAGATCTTTCCCATTTCCACTTGACTTTTTAAGGGAGACTCTTTGGTGCCATATCATTTTATCATTATCCTTGATTATGTATTCAGACTCGCAGGAAATGGGTACAGAATAACTCGAAGATTCAGTAGTAAACCCACATGAGTGGTCTCTTGAAAGGATTCTTAATACATTGGTTCCTACATTGATACTCTAACAAACATAGTGAAAGAAAGCACAAAAGTCTTCAGTTCTGTGAGTCTAACTAATCTAGAAATCCAATCTCATCACCACAAATACTGAAATTTGCCTGGGCAAGGAAAAAAAAAAAACGTGGTGCCCAGACATGAACATCACTACTCAATGAGCAGTTAATATAATCAATACATTTGGGACAATATGCCTTTGAACAGTATATGATAAGACATGGCAAGATCACATTCCTAATACTGTCATCCTAATATAATTTAAAAAAAAGTCAACTGAGATTGTTGCGACACTAACTTAGATGTGCAACTTCACCTAAATTCACTTAAATTGCTCTCTACAGGCCAACTAATAGACACAGAGAAAGAGTAAGACCAAGAAAACAGTTCTGACAATACATAAGCAAACTTCTTTTTGAAGATGAGGTTCATGGATCCATCTGACATTTACCATTTGGAAAAACAGAGCAACTTGGCTCACTTTCTTCCAGTAGACTTTATCTCCATGAATTTTTGTTATATGAATATTTATGTATATATTTCTGTATTCATACATGAATAAATGATGATGATAAGATTGTCTTCGTCTAGTGCATTGGTCAGACACCAGTAGTCCAAATCTGATTGCATTACCTTAGCATTATTTTAATCCTTGCTCTGCCTGTGCTCTTTATCATCCCAGTATAAATTCCATCGTTATTGACTGATTTCCCAATTTACATATTTTTTGATAACTATTTCCACTTTTTATATCACACAATCTCCTCTATCTCCATTCAAACTGCCTTACAGCTTAAGTAAGGCTGTAGCTCATCAGTATAGACAAAGCCCTTTGGTCAGAAAGACCTAGGTTCGATTCCCATCCATGACTCGAGGAACCTTTATCTGGTCACTTTTGACTAACGGTGAGCAAGCCGGTCTCATACAGAGATAGAAGGTTTTTCACCCGTAAAACTGAGTTTTTCATCTCTCAGAACAAGCAAACTGGCCCTGTGAATGCACACACAGATTGCAGCCATGAATACTTATGACAATATGTGGAAGAGATAGGGTCCTACATGTTGTTATGCCCATAGTCAACCACAAGCCACATCATGGTACCCAACCTCCTAAATAGGAGATGACACATGCCTGGTATCTCCACTTGGGCCTGGCTCCCACTGAAGAGATCTCAATAAAGGTCGAAACTAGTCTGGATAGTGGCCCTTCCCTTAATGCATAACATTATACATATCCGCAAGAAGATGTGTTTTGCATTATGGGAGATACTGAGATAGGAGTGATGTTAGTTTGCTCCACCTTTGCAAAGAGTTGCCCGGTGTTGTAAGAACAATAGTGAAGAAAAATTCCATGAATGGAGTCTTAACAACACGCAGATGAATTATTTTACCCCAGTCTTGAAGATACTTTCAGGCGCAAACTTTGTTTGCTCACACTTGGATAAAGGATTAAACTAAATTTGTTATAGTCTAACCAAGTGAAAAATAAACTTTCAACATCTTTCTCTAAATCCAGAGTAATTTAATAAAAAAAGGTGGCACACCGTTTGGCAACTCCTATAGGTGGAGATAACCTTGCTAATGCTTCTGCCTGGTATCTCCACTTGGGCATGGCTCGGGATAAAGGATTAAACTAAATTTATTATAGTCTAACCAAGTGAAAAATAAACTTTCAACATCTTTCTCTAAATCCAGAGTAATTTAATAAAAAGGTGGCACACCGTTTGGCAACTCCTATAGGTGGAGATGACCTTGCTAATGCTTCTGCCTGGTATCTCCACTTGGGCATGGCTCCCACTGAAGAGACCTCAATAAAGGTCGAAACTAGTCTGGGTAGTGGCCCTTCCTTTAATGCATAACATTATACATATCCGCAAAGAGATGTGTTTTGCGTTATGGGAGATACTGAGAGAGGAGTGATGTTAGTTTGCTCCACCTTTGCAACGAGTTGCCCGGTGTTGTACTACCTTACCCCAGTCCTGAAGATACTTTCAGGCGCAAACTTTGTTTACTCACACTTGGATAAAGGATTAAACTAAATTTATTATAGGAGATGACACATGAATGGGAATTTCCACTTCCTTTCTGAGGATGGGAGGTTCGTTTCACCATTGTTTGCAGCAAACATTTGTTATCTAATATATCTGAATTTCCTCAGGATCTTCATAGTGTACTTTCCATATTTCCAAAATTCCTCTTTTTCGAGTTAGGAGGTGTCCACTACTATCTTATATGTTGTAGTTTTTTTTGCCTTAAAATTATTAGAGCTCTCCTTGATTTTTGAAAAGGGAAAGTTCATGCAATTATAGTTTAATATCTCTGTATTGCTTTACTGATTACTTTGTAATGATTTCTCTTGTTTCCATTGGCATCCCCGTGAATTTAATTCTCTTCTACTTGCTATTGGGATATAATTTTTCTGTTTCAGTAAGGATCATTGTGGCCTGGTTGCATAATTCATCTGCATGTTGTTAAGACTTCATTCATGGAATTTTTCTTCACTATTGTTCTTACATGTTTTTGGGATTCTGATAAAATCATATCTATTTACAGGTTTGTTCTTTTTTGGTTTTTATTTGGGTCCTAACATCGACAGTCAGCAGTTGATGATCTGATCCACAGTCTGTTCTAGGACAAGTTATTCAATTTTGTTCCATTCTTTTCCCATCTGTTTCTAATCTTGTATCTTCTATTTGATTTCTATTTTTTTCTCCAGAGTAACTACAGGTATAAAGTCTTCTCTTATGTTGTTGGAAAAATGTGTTCTTTTTTCCTCTCTGATTTCTAACTCAGTGCAAACTTTCTAACAGATTTCTAAGTCCAAACCTCCCATATATTCATCTGCCTTCATTTCTTTCTATAACCAACCTTAACATTTAACTCTTTAACTGCTACGGTCGAGTTAACACGAGTGCAAAAAAAAATGGCGACCTTGCTACGATTGAGTTAACTCTATTTGAACTTTCAATTTGTAATACTCATTTAATTTAGTTTGTGACAGCATTTGAATTCAGCAAGCTTATAGTGCCATCTCTTAGAATTAGAAGGAACTAATTTTCAAGCTTCTGTCTGTTTTGTGGTGCTATCTTTGTAAAAAAATTGTGAGACCATGCACAATGTTATCAGAGCCATCCTTGAGAATAGGAGCCAGGCGATCACATGATGCAGTGATTCCAGGGTTAGTAAAAACGGCTTTGACAAGCAGACAGCAGCGTTCTCTTAATGAGGTGGAATTAGTAGAAGTATTAGAAACTTTACCTTCCAATTTATCAGATTTCAGTGACAATGATGATATTTATTTTTTAGAAAATAGTGAAAGTTCAGATAACAAACCACCAGCACCAGTGCATCCATGAAAAAGAAATCGTACTGACGCTTCATTGTTTCAATGGCGCGATACAAATTTTCGTCCAACGATTTACCAATTCAATAATGATAATTCAGGTATTTCAGCAATTATAGATGATGGTTCAATTGTTTTTGATTTTTTCAAACTATTTGTCCCCCTTCATATAATGCAACATATTGCTGATGAAACTAATAAATATTATGTATTTTTGACTCAGAAACTACCACCAGCACCCCAATCTTGTTTGCAAAAATGGAAAATACTACCCCAGAGGAATTATATATATTTTTTGGAATCAAATTGCTTATGGCTTGGGTAAGAAAACTAACAATACCAGAATATTGGTCCAGGGACAGATTGCTTTTACTTTTACGTATTATACATTTCAATGACAATGAAACTTGGGTTCCGGGACAAAGACTACACGAACTACAACCAATTATCGATCATCTGAGGAAAACCTACAGTGAAGTATTTACCCCTTTTCAAATGCTGCCTCCATTCCTTCGAAAAGACATAGATTCGGGATCAAAGTTTTTGTGTTGTGTGACTGTGAGACTGGATATGTGTTAGATTTTGTAGTGTACACAGGGGCAACTACAGACATTATTTCAGAATGTGAATTTGGGATTTCTGGGGCTGTGGTGCAAACCGTAGTGGCAAAGTATTTGCAGAAAGGGCACACATTGTGGTTAGACAATTGGTATTCTGGCCCTCTTCTGTATGATTGGCTACATAAAAATGATACCAATGCATGTGGGACAGTTAGGAAAAACAGGAAAGGGTTGGCGAAACTGAACAAAAAATTAGACAAAGGACAGGTAGAATCCAGATACAGATAATATGATGATGGTAAAATGGATTGATAAACGAGAAGTTTGTATGTTAACCATGCTCCACACAGACTCTATGAAACAATCAAGGAAAGTTGACAGGACAACAAACACAGCAATAATGAAACCTGAATGTGTCATGGATTATAATAGGAATATGGGGGCTGTGGACAGGACAGACATGATGGTCAGTTCTCTTGAATGTGTGCGAAAGGCCTTCAAATGGTATAGAAAATTCTTTTTCCATCTCTTGGATCTCACTGTTCTCAGTTCATGTATTTTGTATAATGTACATACTGATGAAAATATCACACATGCTAATTTTCAATTGACTCTCATCAGATAAATTTTTCAAAAGTTCCACATGCCAAGACCGACCACTACATCTGGATGACCATCACAGGGTGACAAACCCCCTCAGACTGAGGGAAAGACATTTCCTAACACCCAAGAAAGCAAATCCCATTAGGCATTGTCATGTGTGTTCAAATACCACATTGGGGCAAATCAAAAGAAAAGAGAGACGGTATATGTGTGCCAAGTGTGCATAGCCTTATGTGTACAGCCCTGCTTTCAAAATTACCACACACTCCTAAACTATTGAAGTATTTTTGGGGAGGTGTTTCTCACTTGAAGTTGTGTGTGACATTATTTGACATGCAATAAACAAATAAATTTCAAGATAAATTTTGGACATCCCTAACTTGCAAATAAAATTCCTATATAACAGTTTTGTTCAGTGACTTCAATTTATACAAGAACAGTGCAAAAATGTGTATTACATTATAGTAACTATTCATATTATTATAAAATATTTTATAATTGTGAAAATAACTCAGCAAGGAGGGTCATACTGGTTATGTAGCATTTCAGCAGTTAAAAGGTTAAGTTACTGGGAATATTACAATATCCTTGTTTGGTATTTCTTCAATAGCAATTTAGAGATGTAGACGGTGCCAGTAAACCTATAGTATGGTATGGTGCAAAAAAAATAACAATACTGAACTTAGACACCCTCTTCAGTACATATACTATGAGATATGCCATTCGACTGCATGCACATTAATAGAAGAGCGTGTGTAGTGTCTATGCCATTACATTTAGCTGTGGCAATGATATTGGTGTTGGAAGAAAACATGGTTATTGTTGAGCATTATTTTCATTCATACGGAGTTGATAGAGCAAATGGTCTTGAATAGTGAATCCTTCATCAACAATGTGTTGGTTCCGTTCACCTGGGATTTGCATAGGATGTGTTGTGTAAAAAACATTCCATTTTGTGCACAGGTATTACAACAGGACTGAGCACCCTGTTTCACATCTAGAGTTCTAGAGCCTATTTTATCAGAACACTTCCCTGGGAGGCTCATTTCGAGGTTCACAGAATTCCCATACTCTTCATGTTCTCCTGATCTCACATCACTTGATGCCTTCATTTGGGGTTTATTGAAGGAATAGGTATTCCACCATGACGTGTCTTCAAACCTTGATGACCTAAGGCAGGGTTTCCCAAACTTCTTGCAGAAGTGTAGCCGTAAAGCAAGCATAATTTTTTTTTTCGAGCCCTCACAACTCAATCTTTAAAATCTTCTTCTTCTTCCGCAGCTTTTCCCACGTAGTGAATCTCCTCCACAACCTCCTGTCTTGGGCTATAGCCACATCCAAGTTCTTCATCCTCAAGTCCTCCTTCACCATCTCCCTCCATCTCTTCTTTGGCAGCCCATGCTTCCTCCTCTCCTGCACATCCATCTGCATGACCTTTCTTCCACATACTCTTCCTCCCTCCTCATCACATGACCAAACCTTGACCTCATCGCATGACCTTGCCTCCTGTATCTTTGCTCCTAAGTTCATAATTTTCACCGTTCCCCTTACATAGTCATTTCTCAGGCGATCCTTTCTGGTCACACTGCACATCCAGCTAAGCATTCTCATCTCCGCTACCTCCATCCTGCTGATGTTATTTTTCCTCAGGGCCACATTTTCCATAGCATACATTATAGCTAGTCTCGCTACTGATCGGCACCCTCCTATTGCATAAAACTGAATATTTAAAATAAACATGAAAAAAGGAAGAAATCAATAAACACTCACCATTTTTACAATTTAGCTCTGTAAATTTAAAAAAATGAAGTTCGTTTTAATGGCTACAGTGCAGTTGTTTTGAACTGGAGAGTTTTTGAAAGTCTGATATGATGGACATAATTTGTAGCACCATATCATCGATTCATTAATTAAAAATAAAAAAAAAGCGAATGTTTGTAAATAAGATTTGTGGGGCCCGCTTTAGAAACCCTGACCTAAGGGATAAAATTACATATATCCTGTAGATGTCGTAACGTTACCTTGTTCTCCAAGATGACAGAGAATCTTTGCATGTGCTACTTATCTTGAAAGACAAGGTACCCATTTTGAGCACATAATCTGCCATCGGTCAGGGAGCATTTACAGGAGGTTATGGCTGAGTATACCTAGGGTCCGAATAGTAAATGAGAATATCTCATTATCTATATATAGTTGCCCAGTTGTGAAGTTACTTCACTCGCAAACTTTGTTTAGTTACACTTGGATAAAGGATTAAATGAAGAATATAATTTCTTGGCATCTTTATATTAATTTGATTTATATTATAATTTGTAGTTAGCTGGAAAAGATAATCTGGAAATTACATCGATTACACTTAAATACAAATACCAAAGAAAACATAAAATTAAACACCGAATTGAAATTAGAAGAATTTCTAAATTACTACACAGAATTGTGGACAGACGAATATTTAAAAAAAGACAACTGGCAAACAGTTAACGAAAATGAAAAGGAAATAACTAAAGAAGAATTAAAAATCAGCCTGAAAGAAACAAGAAATGGAAAATCACCTGGAGAAGATAAGCTAGGTTCAGAACTGTTGAAAGTTTATTTTTCACGTAGTCAGACTATAATAAATTTAGTTTAATCCTTTATCCAAGTGTGTGCAAACAAAGTTTGCACCTGAAAGTATCTTCAGGACTGGGGTAAAGTGGTACAACACCGGGCGACTCCTTGCAAAGGTGGAGCAAGCGACCAACACTCCTATCTCAGTATCTTCCATAATGCAAAACACATCTCCTTGCGGATATGTATAATGTTATGCATTAAGGGAAAGGCCACTACCCAGACCAGTTTCGACCTTTATTGAGGTCTCTTCAGTGGGAGCCATGCCCAAGTGGAGATACCAAGGCAGAAGCATTAGCAAAGTCATCTCCTCCTATAGGAGCTGCCAAACGGTGTGCCACCTTTTCATTGAATTACTCTGGATTTAGAGAAAGATGTTGAAAGTTTATTTTTCACTTGGTCATGCTATAATAAATTTAGTTTAATCCTTTATCCAAGTGTGTGCAAACAAAGTTTGCTCCTGAAAGTATCTTCAGGACTGGGGTAAAGTGGTACAACACCGGGCAACTCCTTGCAAAGGTGGAGCAAGCTGCTAACACTCCTATCTCAGTACTTTGGCAGCTCCTATAGGAGGAGATGACTTTGCTAATACTTCTGCCTTGGTATCTCCACTTGGGCCTGGCTCCCACTGAAGACACCTCAATAAAGGTCGAAACTATTCTGGCCTTTATCTTAATGCATAACATTATACCTATCCGCAAGGAGATGTGTTTTGCATTATGGGAGATACTGAGGTAGGAGTGTTGGTAGCTTGCTCCACCTTTGCAAGGAGTTTCCCGGTGTTGTACCACTTTACCCCAGTCCTGAAAATACTTTCAGGCGCAAACTTTGTTTGCACACAGTTTGTCTGCAAGGATAGAAAAATAAGAACTCCATGGTGGACACAGGAAGTTAAACAGGCAGTGAAGGAAAAGAAGAAAGCATATCAAAAGTTCCTGGCAAATAAGTCAGCTTGTGCTCTTAGAGAATACAGAGACAAATGCAAGAATGCTAAACACTGTGTAAAACTAGCTAAACAGAAGTCATGGGAGGACTTTGGCAAGAATATAGAAAATAAATATCAAGACGTGGCAAAATATTCTGGAGGTTGTTGAAGAAGCTTAGGAATGGAGGAAAGAGTGCTGTAAAAGGAGTTAGAGATGATAAAGGTGACATGAAAATGGAAGAAAAAGATATCCTAGAAGTATGGAGTAATTACTTTGAAAAACTGATAAATGAAACAAGCAGTGATGACAGCACAGTGGTAAAAAACACTGACCAGGCATGCAGCCAGGAATACATATCCATACTTGAAGTAGAAAAAGCCATCAAAGGCTTAAAATGTGGAAAGGCAGCAGGAGTAGATGATATTCGACCAGAAATGCTGAAGTATGGTGGTATAAAAGTCTTACAGTGGCTGCACTGCATTGTTCAGAAAGCCTGGACATAGGGACAAATTCCCGATGATTGGAGTAGAGCTCTCATAGTACCCATATATAAAACGGGAAATAAAACTGAATGTAAGAATTACAGAGGTATTTCCCTACTGAGTGTTCCTGGCAAGATCTATGCAAGTATACTTGAGAAACGATTGAGAAGAATTGTGGAAGAAAAGCTGAGTGAAGAACAAGCTGGATTCCGGCCAAATAGAGGCTGTCAGAATCAGATCTTCACTTTACGACAAATAGTGGAGAAATCATGGGAATATAACAAAGATCTCTATTTGAGTTTTGTAGATCTGGAAAAGGCATATGATAAGGTGCCAAGAGAAAAGCTATTCAATATACTACAGTTATATGGTGTCAATGGGGCATTATATCAAGCAATACTTAGTCTTTATTTGAGTTGTAAGTCAGCAGTTAGAATTGAAGGAAGTACAGGAAGATGGTTTAATGTTAAATCTGGTGTGAGACAAGGATGTACATTATCCCCTCTGTTATTCATTATCTATATGGATCACATTATGAAGGAAAGTGGTATTAAATATGATATCAAAATTGGAGATGTTAATGTCAGCTCTTTGCTTTATGCAGATGATGTTATACTACTAAATAAATCCGCTACAAGTCTGCAAGATTCTCTGACTAAATTGAATAACTGTTGTTATAGATATGGTATGAAGGTCAGAAATAAATAGACAAAGACAATGAAAATAAGCAGAATCATTGAAAATGTCAGCTGTGTTGTGAATGGAGAACCTGTGGAACAAGTAAAACATTTCAGCTACTTAGGCACAATTTTTAGTGAAGATGGTAAATTAAATATAGAAATAGACAACAGAATCAGCAATGCTAGTATGGTGGGAAGTCAATTGAATAAATTCATATGGAATAAGAGAGAAATTAGTCAGAACACTAAATTAGCTGTATACAAGACAGTGTTCAAACCAGTTTTAACTATGGATCTGAGAGCTGAGTTAGAAGTAAAACACTTGACCAAAACTAGAAACCGCAGATATGAGAGTCCCGAGAAAGATTAGAGGCATGAACAGATGGCATCAATGGCAATATCATATTGAAAACAAGGATATTAGGAAAGAACTTGACATTGTCACCATCTATGGATGCATTAGCAGAGCTAATCTCAGGTGTTATGGTAACTTAAATAGAATGGGAGAGGAAAGATTAACAAAACAAGTGTTCTCTGCCAGGTTGGCAGCAAAACGACCCAGAGGAACACCAAGATATAGGTGGATTGATACGGTACAAAGTGCCTTAGACGATAGAAATATAAGATCTGATAATGTTGGAGTCTTGACTAGTAACAGACTGATTTGGAAGAAAATTGTAGATAGGAAGTTAGTAATGATGTAATTTTTTCATGTGGTACTATCATATCCTGTACACCCCTTGAGGGTACATGGCAGGAATTTGATGATTATGAAGATCTTTAAAAAAGATAATAGAGATGACCCTAAATACTATAGAGGTATCAGTATACTAAATTCCTGTTACAAAATATATAGCAGAATCTTAAATAGCAAACTAATGAAATATTCCAAAAACTTTATTTTAGAAGTACAGAATGGATTTAGAAAAGGACGATCATGTTTAGACCCAGCCTTTTGCCTAAAATTAATAATAGAGAAGAGAAGAGAATACAATTTAGAAACACATATTGCATTTATTGACTTTGGAAAAGCATTTGACAAAGTTAAAAGAAACATATTATTTAACATATTAAAAGAAAGACAAATACCAAATAATATCCTAAAAGCTATCACAAGTATATATGAAAATAATGAAATACAAATAAGAACAAATCATGAGCTATCATATACGAAAGAGATAAACCAAGGGGTCCGACAGGGATGTCCCCTCTCAGCAACTCTTTTTAATATCTACTTAAAGGAAATAATAATAAAATGGAATAAAAATTTACATCACGGAATTAAACTTTCTCCTACAGGGAACTTAAACACTCTCCTTTTTGCCGACCACCAAATAATTACAAATTCTGAAGATAACTTACAGAAGGCTATTTTAAATCTAAATGAAATAGCCAAAGATTATGGTATGATAATATCAACAGAAAAATCAAAAACTATGGCCTTTAAAGGACAAGATCCAGCAAGAACTAAAATAGTAATAGACAACAAGATCTTAGAACAGGTGAATTCATTTAACTACCTAGGATGTATGATCACATATGAAAAAGATATAAACGTAAAAATTGCAAAATATTTAAAAATAACAGGTGTAATTAACTCTATATTTAAACCAAACCTAGTTCAAAAACAAACCAGACTAAAAGTATACAAAACATTAGCACTACCAGTATTAATGTATGGAAGCAAAATCTGGACAATAAAACAAAAATACAAAGATTAATAACAGCAAAAATTAAGTTTATGAGAAAAACTTCAAAGTATACTCTGTCTGATCACAAAAGAAACGAAGAAATTATGAAAGAATTAAACCAAGAACCAGTAATAGAAAAAAGTAAAAAATTTAAACATAAATGGATGGAACACGTTCAAAGAATGAAAACAGAAAGAATACCAAAACAAGCCTTAAAGTACAAGCCATTAGGAAAAAGAAAACCAGGACATCCTCTTAAACGATTCAATGATGACTTCTAAGGCTGTGCTAGCCCTAAATCCTTGATACGCATGATGATGATGACTTGAAATGCTCTATGAGAACACCACAGTATCTAATTATCTGGTCATTGAGTAAGTAATAATATTTGTCTGTATCCCCACACATATCCGCATTGTTTACACACTACCACAAATAATATTGCTGGACTAAATATGTATACATCAATAATAAGAATGTTTGCCATTTGCCTAGATGTTCAGGAAAAGGATGAGAATATCAGAACACATTTTATTACTTCTTTAAGAATTCAAGCAGCAGCCATTAAAAGTATTCAGACTCTTTCTAATGAGTTATAAATGTGGTGAAAATTTCAGATCTTCGGGTGTAGTGAGTATAGCTTGACCAATGAAGCACACTGAAGCTGACCTTAGTTTAATATCCTAATGGTGTCTGCACCTAAAGAGAATCTTGCAGTCACTCTACAGGAAGAGAAGCTACAAGAAGAGCATCAACATCTATTCGACCATGTATTATCTGATTCCCATACCTCAAAGGACTCATTGGGCTCTCTATTGGATTAAATGCTCATCAAGGCACAAGGCAAGGGAACCCAATATATCACCATTCATCTTCGTCACACATCTGGGAAGAACACTAGATAAGATTAAAGAAAAAGGTGAAGGCATTTCAATAAATCACATGAGAATCAACTACCTCTACTTTGCAGATGACATTGTACTGATTGAAGAAAATGCAGCAAGGCTGAAATGGACACTGCAGACTCTATGCAGAAAGAAAAAAATATGGGCTAAATGTCAATTTTGAAAAAACTAAAACAATGATATTCAGACAACAGGAGTTACTGAACAAATTTACCATAGAAGGATTTCAACTGGAAAATGTGGTTCACTTCACATATCTTCAATGCCACATGATGCATGATTTGGACCCAAAAAAGAGGTAAAAATGAGAATAGCCAGAGCAACAGGCATCTTAAAAGCCATGGACAAAATATGGAAGAGCTGAGCTATAAAGATATACACTAAACTGCGTATTGTGGAAACCTATATCTTCAGCAGCATGCTCTATGGATGTGAGGCTTGGGTTACTCCTGAGAGAATCTGAAAGGAAGATATTAGCATTTGAGAGGAAGTGCTATAGAGAGATCTTGAGAATAAACTGGATCCAGAAAGTGAACAATTAGGAAATATATAGATTAATGCGATCAAAAGAAAATCTGTTCTAGAAAATAATCAAAGGGAAATTACGTCTATTTGGCCATACATGTAGAATGAACAATGAAAGGAAATCAAAAATGCTGTGGTTTGGGATAATTGAAGGAAAGAACAAAAGAGGAAGGCCAAACAGAGAATGGGAGCGATGACATCGTCAAATGGTGCGATAACTCTGTACACAAACTGCATCATCTTGCACAAAGTGAATGCAATGGAAGAATCATATCAAGTACAGGCGTTGAACCCATGGTGGTGGTGGTTGTTGTTGATTGAAATACATTTTAAACTCATTTATGTTTTCACATTCACCACATTCTTAGGCCATGCATTCCACTCTCCAAGTTAAAAATCCAATCATCACAACCTTACACACCTCCTCCTTTATACAAATTCTTGATTGGCTTGTTATTTTTTTCCTGCTTTCTTTTTTCCCAAATTTGGGACAGTCTCATGCAACCAAATTTGTTGAAGTTTGGATTGTTTCTTAGGGCTGAGGCTGATTCCATGAATAGCCTTTCGTATTTGAATTTACTACAGTGTATTATTGTGGCTTTCTTCCACCGTATTCTATGGTGGGTATCCAGAACATGGTCTGCAAGACCAGAGCGGCTATATTGGTGAAAATATCTCTCACGTGGCCACAACTTTGGCATTGCGCCCAGAAGAATACTTGCTGAAGACATTATGATACAAATTGAACACGGGATACGACACCTCCCAAACCACATCAGCAACGATATTAGACTGGATGTGGCTTGTGTTCTGACCAAAGAAAAACCAACATGCCCAATAAGCAATTCAAAGCTCTGCAAGAATTAAAGAAAAACAAGGAAATAATAATCACCAAAGCGGATAAAGGGAACACCACAGTATTGCTTAACCAAACGGATTACACAGGTAAGCGTCATGCTCTATTGTTAGATCGGGCTACTTACCTCCCTATCAAGTACAATCCCACCAACACACAAATTAGAAAACTCCACAGGCTCCTTAAGAAGGTCACTTCTTGGCCTGTAGAAGTCACTAACAAATTAAAACCGTTTAAACCCCGTATATGTGGACTCCCAAAAATACATAAAGAAAATGTGCTGTTACATCCCGTAGTGGATGGCATTGATTCTCCCACATACAAACTAGCTAAACATTTAGTCAAAGCTCTCACACACTATACTGGCAACACACCTACACACATAAAAAACTCAGCCCATTTCAAAGCCAGCATAAAAAACCTTACACTCCAACACACTGACTTAATGGTCAGTTTTGATGTCTCTCCTTATTCACAAATGTCCCATTCAAAGAATCCTTAGAGCTAATCCAAGCTAAATTTCCTCCTGATATCACAGCCCTATTTCAGTTCACAATGAACTTAAGCTATTTTGTTTGGCAAGGAAAATTCTACAAACAAATAGAGGGGACAACCAAGGGTTCTCCACTCTCCCCACCCTTGGCCAACTTTTTTATGGAGACTTTTTCAAGAGAAAGCCTTAAACTCTGCCCCACAAAAACCAACCATTTGGCTTCGCTATGTTAATGATGTGTTTGCTATTTGGCCACATGGCTCCGATTCACTCCTCTCCTTTCTAACAAACTTAAACAACCAACACCCCAGAATCAAATTCACCCTGGAAGAGGAAAAAATCAACTACCTTCCTTTCTTAGACACACTAGTCACCTGCCAGCCTGATGGAACCTTGGTTTTCTCAGTCTATAGAAAACCCACCCATACAGGCAGATACAATCACCAACAATCCCACCACCCCTCCTTGCAACAATATGGAGTCATTAAGACACTACACAACAGGGCTAAACTTATCTGTTCAAATGACAGTGCCCTAACCACAGAACTAAACCACATTCTCAACACTTTCTCAGCCAAAGGCTACTCCCCCCCCTCCCCCCCAAAAAAAAAATCCAAAAAATATTGAAACCAGTAACCCTCCCCCCTCACAACAAGGATTACTCTAAATCCATCACCATACCCTATATTCAAGGCACCCTGGAAAAAATTACAAAAACCCATAAAAAACATGACTTAACTTCTTGTTACAGACCATATAAAAAATTGGCATCTCTTATCCACTCCACTAAAGACCAACCTCCACCCCTAGACCTACCTACCTGGTGTATACCAGGTCCCTTGCAGCTGTAAGCTGTCCTACTTTGGCCAAACAGGCAGGACAGCAAATATCAGAATTTCAGAACACAAGGACTACATCCGGTTTCACGAATGCAGCCACTCTGGTCTTACTGACCATGTGCTGTATACCTGCCATAGAATACGATGGAAGAAAGCCACGATAATACACCGTTGTAAATACAAATATGAAAGGCTTTTCATGGAATCGGCTTCAGCCCTTAGAAACAATCCAAACCTAAACAAATTTGGCTGCATGAGACTGCCTCAAATTTGGGAAACCTACATCAGAAGACCTTCAGCCCAATCGCCCAAGAATACTAACATTGCCCACTAGGGGGCACCATCAGGACTTTAGGAGAAATAAGCTTCCTGCTTCTTCATCACTTACTGTTTGTTGTGCCTGCATGCACGTGTCTTGTTGTTAAGTTCCTTGAAAATGGCAACGTGACATTGCCGAAATATTGAAGTATATTAAAATTTATTTTAATGTATATTCTATTGTATGTTGTAATTTCTTTAAGCTATTTAGTAAGCATGTATAACCAATGTTTAAGCCTTTCCACGAGAATTGCTATGTACAATGGAACCATACACAATCAGAATACTTGTATAGTGGTACTATGACCACTTTATTTTTATATGTTGATATCATTGTTACCATAATTCAGTGTACCATCTATTTTTTTCTGTATGGTTGTTCTCTCTCCCCCCCCCACCAAATTTTGTTAACTTCCACTTTACAGCCTTGAGTTCTCAACCTACTCATGTTGCCAACACACAGTTGATTCATATCCTTCCAGAGAACATCATGAGATCATAGCTTCTCCCCAGTTTTGTGTTATCTACAAACAACTGTACATATTCCCATTTTAAACCTCTTCCAGTATCATTACCTTATAATCTAAACAATAATGGCCCTGAAATAATGAAACCACTAATGAATTTTCTCTTCTGGTGTACTGCTGCTTTCCCCACATGCAGCTTGCTGACACCTATCAGGCAGCCACCCTCTTATTTACTCACTAATCTAATACGCAGTCTATCAACACCTTTTACAAAATGTTAAAACACCACTATATTTGCATTCCCCTTGCCTAGTGCATGTCACCATGTTTTAATGGTGACCGGCAAGTAAATTGTTAAAACATGGTGTATTCTTAACAATTCATTGCTGATTCTAGTAATGAATCCTGAATTTTACTTCTGTCTAACTTTTCTAATATCTTAAACTACCACTCTGGGTGCCCAGACTGCCATATAATTTGAAGCCAAATCTTATCATTCTCCTTTCCGAAGTGGAATATTCCACCTCCTCTTCCACTCATCAAATTCTTTGGCCTTGTAATCAGGTTTTCTCAGTTTTTGTATACTATTGCTTGCGTACTCACTCCACCACGATTCCATCCTTACTTCGATACAAAATTAATAACTGAAAAAACTCACGTACAAAGATTATTTAATAGTATAATTTTCGCCTGTGTGTCACAGGCATCTTCAGTACATTAAGCTCAAATTAAACAAAAACTGACAATTCCAAAAAAGCGCCACCTAAGTAGTTGGTGTAAGATAACTAAAAAGGTCAATAACTTTTCTAAAAATAAAATAAAAAAATCAATACAATAAAAAGTTAGGAAAGATTAGCTGATTTGTAAAGTACTATCTCCCATAAAGGGGATAGACGTAAGCATTCGGATCTGTTTAAGTTAGGAGAATGAAGTAGAGTTTCACATGTTTCTTTCTGAAGGTGTTCCATGAGAAACTGACTTTTGTGAAGAACTCTTGTCTTTCTCCAATGAACTCTTTGTCTAGTGAAGATGGCATGTTCTGCAAGTCCAGACTTTTCAGGTTTAAAGTATTCAATATAAGATTGGTGTTCTTCTAGCCGAATAGAGGCAGATCTTCCCATTTGTCCGAAATAAGATAATCCACAAGAGTACGGAATCTGGTAGACACCTGGATGATTAAGATGTGGAAGCTTGTCCTTAGGAGAAGTGAGAAAGGTGGAGATTTTTCTAAACGGTCGAGAGGCAACAAAAATATTCAGTGATTTTAAAACTTTTGCTATACATTCACTGATGCCTTGTACATAAGGGATAGTAATGCGCGTTATTTCTTCGAGTTCTTACTTAAAGGTCTTTAATGATTCTCGTGACAAGCTAAAACGCAAATTTGAATCACTGGTCAGCATACCTAGATCCAGTAATAATACTATTGATATAGATAAAGTAGTTATAAATGTTTCTGGACGTTCACTAACAGACTGTGAACGTTTTGTTTTATCAAAAGGACATGATTTCGCTGTTATGGCGAATAAGGTGCCAATTATGGATTTTTTTCATAACATAGACAGGAGTATTCGATCCTTATCCCAAAAAACAGCCAACAGATTACGTTTTGAATGTGCACAAATTCTTTTTCATGCCAAGCCTCCTCGTCCTAATCTTTCTTACTCTGAGTTTACAGCATTAAAATTACTGAAGAATAACAATAATTTAATTATTATGAAAGCTGATAAGGGGAAGGCTGTAGTGATTCAAGATAGGAAGGAATATGAGAGAAAAATGTCTCTTTTACTTCGCGACTATTCAACTTATAGGCCTCTTACATCGGATCCTACCCGGTGTCAATTGAAGAGACTTAATTCTCTTATAGATAATGTATCTACATGGAATGAAGATCAAAAGAAAAAACTTAAAACCTTCTTCGGTCGTCCACCTAGATTGTATGGTCTTCCAAAAGTTCATAAACCAAGCATTCCGTTAAGACCAGTCGTAGATTGTATAGGTTGCCCCACTTACAAAATCTCAAAATTTTTATCAAATTTACTCTCCTCTTCAACTAGAAGAACTGATACTTATATAAAAAATACTTTGGATTTCAAAAAATTTTCAGATCTTCATTTGGACGTTTCTGATATCATGATCAGTTTAGATGTGTTTCTTTATTTACAAATGTGCCTCTTTCGGAAAGTATTGAATTACTACAACAGCAATTTCCTTCACACATTGTAAACGTATTTGATTTTGTAATAAATTCTGGTTATTTTTCCTTTAAAAATAAGTTGTATCAACAAATTGAAGGAACAGCAATGGGTAATCTTCTTTCTCCTGCTATCTCCAATTTCTTTATGGAACATTTTGAACAATGTATCTCTGACAACATTTCTCCCACACCTACTCATTGGTTCAGATATGTCGATGATATTTTTGCTGTATGGAATGGCTCTTCGGATGAACTTCAACAATTTCTCACTAAGTTAAACGCATTTCATCCTAGGAACAAGTTTACCCTAGAAGTAGAATCAAATAAGCAGTTAGCCTTTTTAGATCTTCTAATTCTGCACCGGGGCAGAGCTGACTACCACCGGGTGCGTCCCCAGGTGGCGGATCGGGGAACAGCCTTCAGATATGGAGGCTAGCTGCGATATAAGCAGAGCAATCTGGCGAATAAGCAGCCGTGGACCAACAGCGACTGAGCTATCAGGGCGTGGGGGAGCAGAAGTGGCAACTCTGTCTCACTTAAAACCTCACAAAGCCCACTGACAACTCGGTGACATGGCAAGTAGTGCCGCCATTAAATACGCACCTGCTGGGGTCACTGCCCCTGACATTGGGAAGCAGCATTGTCAGTACTGACATAAGGTTGAAGCCAAATGATGACGGAAAAGCTTGTGATCAGAGATTTGCAGATGGCAATATGATTATATTGTATACATCTGTAATACTGCGGAGCAGAAAGCAAACGGAGAAACTACTGCTCTACCTTATCTCCAGAACAACCACCATGGCGAGCAAACCCTTACAATTGGCCCCAAGTTCCCGGCGTCCCTTAAATGGGACAGGGGTGTGAAGAATCTCCGGGCTCAAATAGCACAAGACCGCAGTTTGTTCGCCAAGATGATCGCTGACCTTCGATAGAAGATAGCACAATAAGAAGAAGAAGAATTCTGCACCAACCAGATGGTGACCTACATTTCACAGTTTATAGAAAGAAGACTCATACAGGCCATTATATCCATGCAGAATCTCATCACCATCCCAGTCAAAAGGCAGGAATTATTAAAACACTGGTTCATCGGGCCCACTCCTTTTGTTCTTCAGACGATCTATTACAGAAAGAACTACAATATATAAATTCTTCCTTTCTATCTAATGGTTATAAGAATTGCTTCATTAAAAGAACTTTGAGTAGTTTTAATATGTCTTCCTCTTCAAACACAGAAGTGTTTGAAGAGGAATAACGCGCATTACTATCCCTTATGTAAAAGGTATCAGTGAACATATAGGAAAAGTTTTAAAACCACTGAATATTTTTATTGCCTTTCGACCGTTTAGAAAAATCTCCACCTTTCTCACTTCTAAGGACAAGCTTCCACATCTTACTCATCCAGGTATCTACCAGATTCCGTGCTCTTGTGGATTATCTTATTTCGGACAAATGGAAAGATCTGCCTCTATTCGACTAGAAGAACACCAATCTTATATTGAATACTTTAAACCTGAAAAGTCCGGACTTGGAGAACATGACATCTTCACTAGACACAGAGTTCATTGGAGAAAGACAATAGTTCTTCTCAAAAGTCAGTTTTTCATGGAACACCTTTATAAAGAAACGTGAAACTCTACTTCATTCTCCTAACTTAAACAGATCCGACGGCTTACATCTATCCCCTTTATGGGAGATATTACTTTACAAATCAGCTAATCTTTCCCAAATTTTTATTGTATTGATTTTTTATTTTTTTATTATTTTTTTTTATATATATTTTTTTATTTTTAGGAAAGTTATTGACCTCTTTAGTTATCTTACACCAGCTACTTAGGTGGCGCTTTTTGGAATTGTCAGTTATTGTTTAATTTGAGCTTAATGTACTGAAGATGCCTGTGACATACAGGCGAAAATTATACTATTAAATAATCTTTGTACGTGAGTTTTTTCCATTATTAATTTTGTATCGATATGTCTACTCACGGTATACCTCTTTTAAATCTTATCCTTACTTCGGTTTTGTGCAAAATCACATTTACTGGCACAAAATATTCTAATGAATTGCTCATTAAGTACTGCACTTATAACTTCTGCAGTTGTTTCTCCCCTGCTATTTATATCACCTAACTAACATCTTAATCCTGTCATCATTCTTTTTCTACTGTACTCTCATTCTGTCATCTCTTTCCACGTATCGAAAGAATTTCCTGGAATTTTCCTAGGCCTGCTTACTTAAACATAGATCATTTCTTACTTGTTCTTTTCTTACAAATTGTCACCTTCCTGTCTTCCTCGTTACACTCCTGAAAAAAATAATTGTTGTCTGCTTTACACTGCCTCCTTTTTCCAAATATTCCTTTATCTCGATCTCCTTTCTTTCTGTTTCTTTCTCTCATGCTGTTGTTTCCAAGAATTACCTGTGTGGTTAGTCACCACACAAGTAATTTCTCTGTTCACTTTCTCTTTGATGCAGAACTGAGAGGAGACCTCCACATAGCCTTTAAAGGAATGCGGAGAACCGACCAGGTCTTCTGGCCTAATGTCCAATCCTCACCATTTTGTGGTGCACCCTGTTGGGCATCTACTTTGATACTGAACGAACGTGGATGGGCTAGCAATTTGGGATTTAGCCGACCAAATTGTATTCTTATTGGTTAAACCAAAATAAAAAATGATGGTACAACATGACAAAATTTCATGCCGGCTGGGGCGTCGCCCGGTTAAACAAGGCCCCTGTTGTTTTCGCCAGGGAACCAGGGCGAACAGCAAAAAGTCAAATACTGGAACAAATCTGAAAACAAACCCCAACTCAACATCACCAGAGTTAAAGATCGGTACTATCAACGTAAGAAGCCTGAATGGCAAAGAAATGGAGCTAGCTGAGGAATTAGATAAGTACCAGATCGACATAATAGGGGTGACTGAAACAAAAAAGACCAAAACTGGTGAGATCTTTCTGAGCAATAAATACAAAATGTTATATTCAGGCAATGACAATCAAGGAAAAGAAGGAGGAGCCATAGTATTCAAAACAAAATACGAGGCTAATCTTCTTGAATGGCAGTCAGTCTCAAGTAGAGTAATGTGGGCAAATATGAGAATGGGGAACTGGACAATGAGACTTATTTGTGCCTATGGTCCCACAGAAGGTTCTACTAAGGTAGAAGTGGAGGAATTTTTTGACGCTTTAGAAAAAGCAACTGACACAATGAAAAAGGAAAAGTTGGTCCTTGTTGGGGATCTAAATAGCAGAGTAGGAAATGATTGTGAGACATACAAAAATATTTTGGGAAAATTTGGAGAAAAGAGCAAAGCTAATAATAATGGCAAATATCTGTTGGATTTCTGCTTAGGACATGGACTGGTTATTACTAACACCATGTTCCAACATAAAAATGTGCACAAATTCACATGGAGAGAAGAGGCTAGGAATAAGAAAAGTCTCATTGACTATGTTATTGTTGATAGTGATGTTTTCTCCATGGTGCAGGACACCAGAGTGTACAGAGGATTTGAAATTGGAAGTGATCACTATTTAGTCTTGAGCAGGATAAAATTGAATTTCATATTCAAAAGAATAACATGTAAGAAAGTTTTAAAGCGAATAAAAGTTGAGCAGCTCTCAGATGTGAACTGTAGACTAAAATACAGAAAGATTATTGAAAAGAAAATGAAAGAGTTTGAGAACAGGAATCAAACCTTGGAGATTCAGTGGCCAACTCTGAAGAAAACATTGATTGATTCTGCCAGAGAGGCAAATGTGGTGAAGTTGTCTGCAAGGATAGAAAAATCAGAACCCCATGGTGGACACAGGAAGTTAAATTGGCAGTGAAGGAAAAGAAGAAAGCATTATCAAAAGTTCCTGTCAAATAAGTCAGCTTGTGCTCTTAGAGAATACAGAGACAAATACAAGAATGCTAAACACTGTGTCAAACTAGCTAAACAAAAGTCATGGGAGGACTTTGGCAAGAATATAGAAAATAAATATCAAGAAGGTGGCAAAATATTCTGGAGGTTGTTGAAGAAGCTTAGGAATGGAGGAAAGAGTGCTGTAAAAGGAGTTAGAGATGATAAAGGTGACATGAAAACAGGAGAAAAAGATATCCTTGAAGTATGGAGTAATTACTTTGAAAAACTGCTAAATGAAACAAGCAGTGATGACAGCACAATGGTAAAAAACACTGACCAGGCATGCAGTCGGGAATACATATCCATACTTGAAGTAGAAAAAGCCATCAAAAGCTTGAAATGTGAAAAGGCAGCAGGAGTAGATGATGTTCGACCAGAAATGCTGAAGTATGGTGGTGTAAAAGTCCTACAGTGGCTGCACTGCATAGTTTAGAAAGCCTGGACAGAGGGACGAATTCCCGATGATTGGAGTAGAGCTCTCATAGTACCCATATATATAAAAGGAAATAAAACTGAATGTGAGAATTACAGAGGTATTTCCCTACTGAGTGTTTCTGGCAAGATCTATGCAAGTATACTTGAGAAACGGTTGAGAAGAATTGTGGAAGAAAAGCTTGGTGAAGAACAAGCTGGATTCAGGCCAAATAGAGGCTGTCAGGATCAGATCTTCACTTTACGACAAATAGTCGAGAAAGCATGGGAATATAACAAAGATCTGTATTTAAGTTTTGTCGATTTGAAAAAGGCATATGACAAGGTGCCAAGAGAGAAGCTATTTAATACGCTGCAGTTATGTGGTGTCAATGGGGCATTATATCAAGCAACACTTAGTCTTTATTTGAGTTGTAAGTCAGTAGTTAGAATTGAAGGAAGTACAGGAAGATTGTTTAATGTAAAATCTGGTGTCAGATAAGGAAGTACATTATCCTCTCTGTTATTCATTATCTATATGGATCACATTATGAAGGAAAGTGGTATTAAACCTGATATCAAAATTGGAGATGTTAATGTCAGCTCTTTGCTTTATGCGGATGATGTTATACTTCTAAATAAATCCGCTACAAGTCTGCAAGATTCTCTGACTAAATTGAATAGCTGTTGTAATAGATATGGTATGAAAGTCAGCAATAAAAAGACAAAGACAATGAAAATAGGCAGAATCGTTGAAAATATCAACTGTGTTGTGAATGGAGAACTTGTGGAACAAGTAAAACATTTCAGCTACTTAGGCACGATTTTTAGTGAAGATGGTAAATTAAATGTAGAAATAGACAACAGAATCAGCAAAGCTGGTATGGTGGGAAGTCAATTGAATAAATTCATATGGAATAAGAGAGAAATTAGTCGGAACCCTAAATTAGCTGTATACAAGGCAGTGTTCAAACCAGTTTTAACTTATGGATCCGAGAGCTGGGTCAGAAGTAAAACACTTGACCAAAGACTAGAGACCGCAGATATGAGAGTCCTGAGAAAGATTAGAGGCGTGAACAGATGGCATCAATGGCAATATCATATTAAAAACGAGGATATTAGGAAAGAACTTGACATTTGCCAGCATCCAGGAATGCGTTAGCAGAGCTAATCTCAGGTGGTATGGTCACCTAAACAGAATGGGCGAGGAAAGATTAGCAAAACGAGTGTTCTCTGCCAGGTTGGCAGGAAAACGACCCAGAGGAAGACCAAGATATAGGTGGGTTGACACGGTACAAAGTGCCTTAGACGATAGAAATATAAGATCTGATAATGTTGGAGTCTTGACAAGTAACAGACTGATTGGAGGAAAATTGTAGATAGGAAGTTAGTAATGATGTAATTTTTTCATGTAGTACTATCATATCCTGTACATCCCTTGAGGGTACATGGCAGGAATTAGATGATGATGATGATTTATTCTTAAAAGTAAGAATAAATAAAAGGATCAACTACTTATTGGTTCTCAGAAACTCAAGAAATTCATATTCCTTGGTCTTAAATACTTGCACTCACTGGCAAGGGAAAGGGTAAGAAATTTGAAAATGCATTCCTCATCTGCTGTTATCAGATGAGAAACTCACTTTAAGAGATCAGATAATCATTTGTACTTCAGTACAATCTTATGAACTTCAAGCATTGTTTTTTAAATGTCTCCTTGTTGTATGAGAGTCATTGTGATCTATCTTATTGTTAATCATTAGTCACAGTAATGACAGCAAAACCACTGTACTACAGCGTAGAGCTAAATAAACATTTGCTTAATGGTATTTACAAGGTGTGATTGGGGGAGGGGGGGAGCGAACGTGCTGAAAAAACTGTGTAGTTTATTTTTTTTAAAAATTCATTATGTGATTAATTTTGAACTGCTATAAGAAACAAAACTGCTCACAGTGTTGTTTCATTGTAGGTGTGTATGTTTGGGGGTAGATTGTGCTAAAACTATATAGCTTATTTTTTAAAAAAATGCAGTTTCATATCCGCCATATTTGTCTGACCTTGCAGTTACATTTTTTTAATATAAAAGTGAAGGAATTTTATAAAGTTGGAATTGAAATTTTATATAATCGAAAGTTGACAAAAGAACTTGGTGAAGAACCATATGTATGTGTAATTAAAATTTGATTCACTGTCTGTGTATTTCCTTAAACAGTGAGTGAACAGTTAACATTACTTATGGAATAACTAATATCTAATCATTTTTATGATTAGCAGTTTGTTAAAATGGATGTTTAGGAATCAGAGCCACTTCTTGTATAACTCAAAAATATGCTTGCCTCTGAGATGGGTAAGAAGGTTATTCTTCGGTATACTAGAAATAGTTTCTAACAATAAAAGTATTAAAGTCATCTGACATTTGAGACACTATATGTGTAATATTCTTGTCAATTAGGTGCATATTTTGATGTTTATGTTAATTTTATTTGTTTAAATTTCCTATAATATATTTTTTTTTACTTTATTTATTAGTGGCTTTCTAGTGTAATATATTTCCAAGCCAGTGTTGCCAAACATCTTGCTCAGAGACAGCTAGTTCTAAACAGCAACAAAAGTTTTGAAAATCAAGAAGTCAGGCCACCTTCTACTTTATTAGTAAGCACTTCTTGTTTAGGATCAGAAAATCTGACTACAGATGTCAAGCCAGTCCTTACTAGTAGTACACATAGTATTAGTAAAGTTGTTTGTGTTACTCAGAATGGACCTATACTAAACCATTCTAATTCGGTGACTTCAAATGGTGATATGGACTCAGAATCTATGTGTAAAATAAAATTAGAATGTGATGATAACAGTATCCTCACAAGTGCAAGTGCCAATGGTTCTCAGAATGGTGCTCTAAAAACTGTTTCAGCAGTAACAACTGCAGCTACCCAATTAAGAACGTTTGTAACTCAGAACAAAAGTGCCGTAGCAAATAACATACCAAAGCCAAATAATGTCGCAGTAGTGACTAGAGTGGTCCGAAGTCCAACCCCAACTCCTAGGAGTGGAACAAATCCTAATATCAATGTTGCTCATAGTACATCTGTAAGTATTTTACAGCCTCGGCCTCAGACTCCAAATCATGCAGTTTCTTTACCCTCTGGAACTACTTTTCCCCCTGCATCTAATGCAACATTAAGATCTGTTGTAACTACAGGAGCTAAAGTATCGCTTATGCAGAGTGGTACACCAGGGTCACCCAGATTAGTAACTGTCCAGACAGGTAGGTAAGAGAATAAATAACTCTTGAAAAGTATTATTTCTTGTATATAACTTTATAATTATTTCAAGTCGATCACCATATAAGAAAGGAAATCATTAATTACAGACATAAGAGATAATTGACAGGAGCTTATTTATTGATTAATATCTGTGTGTATGTATATATCAAACCTTAAGTTTTCTTATTAAATTTTCATAGTACATTTCTCATGAGAATATTTTCATTGCAACTCCCATTCTCTTCATTAAACTTATTTACAAATAATTATTTAAGTAGTTTATCTAAAATGTATATTAAATCAATACTGAAATGCATTAAGATATACAAAAACAAATGTGTATAAATGAATATATCATATATTTGGAATAACAGTTGTAAGACTATTCATGCTTGTCTTTTACATCATTAAAAATATATGTAGGCGTTTCTTCATTGTAAAGCTTTACACTTGCATTGGCCTTAATTAGAAATTCTCCACAGTGGCATGAGAATGGTAATTGCTAGTAAATTGACAATTGTTTATAAATGTCAAATTCTAATTCTACATAATTTATTTTATTGTTGAAACCTGTAGACAGGTTTAAGCATTGCAGTCGTTTGTCTTCCAAACCCCCCACCATTACAATAACATAATAAATAATTATTAAGTTGCTAGTTTCACTGGATTTCAAACTAGCATCTTCAAAGCTTAGTGCCTGACATTTCACTACTACAAAGACCATATGACCATAGCAATCAAGTAATATTGGAACAGTTCAAATTGTACAAGTGGATAGGCTTATGTGTTCGTCAGACATTTTTGTAATAGATTTCACGGTTTGATATGGACACAGATGATTCAGAAAATAACTATTTATTAACTTAAAAGCTAATATTTTGCTGGTATTATATCCAGCATCTTCAGAGCACACAACACAAAGTTTGTTACAAATGCAAAACAACCACAATCTGGTGTAACAGTGGGGCCTAGTAAAAGTAATTGCAGCATGAAACACAAGACTAAAGTCCTAATATGGCACCATCTAGGTTTAAAAAAAAAAATTAATAATAAATAAATAAATTCAAAGTTTTGAAATAGTAGTCCAAATGATAGTCTTAGAAAGTTTGAAAAAAGGAAATAAAATAAAAGTAATAAATATTAATTTGGTCTTAAGATGACTGTCTCCCAAATCTTTGGTAGATTTATACAGCCATACTTGTTAAGGTTTGGATTATGTTTTAAGGCTTCTTCTTTCTAAGACTATCATTTGGACTACTATTTCAAAACTTTGAATTTTTTTTTCTTTTTTTTTTTTTTTTTTTTAAAACCCAGATGGTGCCATATTAGGACTTTAGTCTTGTGTTGCATGCTGCAATTACTTTTACTAGCCCCACTGTTACACCAGATTGTGGTTGTATTGCATTTGTAACAAACTTTGTGTTGCGTGCTCTGAAGATGCTGGATATAATACCAGCGAAATATTAGCTTTTAAGTTAATAAATAGTTATTTTCTTAATTATCTGTGTTCATATCAAACCGTGAAATCTATTACAAAAAAGTTCAAATCGTAGTGGACAAAATGACTAATGTCTTATTTTTTGTGTGCTCTTGTCTTGTCAGGTATCGGCTCCTTCCAAGAGGTTGACTACCATTAGGATCCAGTCCTTAATATTTCCCATCCAATCTGTTCTTTGTCTTCCTCTTCTTCTTTTTCCTTGTAGGGATTCATGCCTTAGTATGTGACCAAGGTAGGTGGTTTTCCTTTTCTTAATGCTTTTTCAACAGAGTCCTGTCTTCTCCTATCATCTCTAATCTCTAAACTAGTTTGACAGTCCATGGGACTCTAAGGATTCTTCTGAGAATCCACATATCAAAGGCTTTTAGTTTATTTTCACAATATTTTGATATTGTCCAAGTTTCTGCTCCATATAGCAGTGTTGACCATACATATCATTTGGACAGTCTAATTCTTATTTTTGTGTGAATTTTCCTTGAGGTCAGAATGTTTTTCATCCAAGTGTGAGCAAACAAAGTTTGCGCCTGAAAGTATCTTCAGGACTGGGTTAAGGTGGTACAACACCAGGGCACTCCTTGCAAAGGTGGATAAAGGATTAAACTAAATTTATTATACTCTAACCAAGTGAAAAATAAACTTTCAACATCTTTCTCTAAATCCAGAGTAATTTATTAAAAAAGGGTGGCACACCATTTGCCAACTCCTATAGGTAGAAATGACCTGCTAATGCTTCTGCCTGGTGTCTCCACATGGGCTTGGCTCCCACTGAAGAGACCTCAGTAAAGGTCGAAGCTAGTCTGGGTTGTGGCCCTTCCCTTAATGCATAACATTAGACATATCCGCAAGGAGATGTGTTTTGCATTATGGGAGATACTGAGATAGGAGTGTTGGTAGCTTTCTCCACCTTTGCAAGGAGTGACCTGGTGTTGTACCACCTTACCCCAGTCCTGAAGATACTTTCAGGTGCAAACTTTGTTTGCTCACACTTGGATAAAGGATTAAACTAAGTTTATTATACTCTAACCAAGATGAAAAATAAACTTTCAACATCTTTCTGTAAATCCAGAGTAATTTATTAAAAAAGGGTGGCACACCATTTGGCAACTCCTATAGGTAGAAATGACCTGCTAATGCTTCTGCCTGGTATCTCCACATGGGCCTGGCTCCCACTGAAGAGACCTCAATAAATGTCGAAACTAGTCTGGGTTGTGGCCCTTCCCTTAAGGTAGCTTGCTCCACCTTTGCAAGGAGTGCCCTGGTGTTGTACCACCTTACCCCAGTCCTGAAGATACTTTCAGGTGCAAACTTTGTTTGCTCACACTTGGATAAAGGATTAAACTAAATTTATTATACTCTAGCCAAGGTGAAAAATAAACTTTCAACATCTTTCTCTAAATCCAGAGTAATTTATTAAAAAAGGGTGGCACACCATTTGGCAACTCATATAGGTAGAAATGACCTGCTAATGCTTCTGCCTGGTATCTCCACATGGGCCTGGCTCCCACTGAAGAGACCTCAATAAAGGTCGAAACTAGTCTGGGTTGTGGCCCTTCCCTTAATGTAGCTTGCTCCACCTTTGCAAGGAGTGCCCTGATGTTGTACCACCTTACCCCAGTCCTGAAGATACTTTCGGACGCAAACTTTGTTTGCTCACACTTGGATAAAGGATTAAACTAAATTTATTATACTCTAACCAAGTGAAAAATAAACTTTGAACATCTTTCTCTAAATCCAGAGTAATTTATTAAAAAAGGGTGGCACACCATTTGGCAACTCCTATAGGTAGAAATGACCTGCTAATGCTTCTGCCTGGTATCTCCACTTGGGCCTGGCTCCCACTGAAGAGACCTCAATAAAGGTCGAAAGATCGGATAAAGGATTAAACTAAATTTATTATACTCTAACCAAGTGAAAAATAAACTTTCAACAGAGATGTTAAAGATTACATGAAAACTGAAGATAAATATATATCTTTCCTGCTTGGAGTAATGACTTTGAAAGATTGCTAAATTAAAGCAATGACAGCATGGTGGTAGATAACCTCCAACAGGAATACTAAATATCCATACTTGAAGTAGAAAAAGCTATCAGAAACCTGAAATTGGGAATGGCAGTTGGATTAGATGAAATTCAATCAGAAATGCTCAAGTATCGAGATATAAAGGTTTTACAATGGCTGCACTGCATAATTCAGAAGACCTGGTTAGAAGGGTGAATTCCAGATGACTGGACCAGAACTCTCATAGTGTCCAATCTATAAAAATGGAAAATAAAACTGGATGTGAGAATTAGAGTTATTTCTTTACTTAGTGTTCCTGGTAAAATTTATGCAAATATACTTGAGAAATGGCTAAGATGGATTATGGAAAGGAAGCTTGGTGAAGAACAAGCTGGTTTCAGGCCAAATAGAAGTTGTCTGGATCCGATTTTCACTTTAAAACAAATAGTTGAGAAATCATGGGAATATAGCAAGGATTTGTATTTAAGTTTTGTAGATCTGGAAAAGGCATATGGCATGGTGCCAAGAGGATAGCTCTTCAAATTGCTATAGTTATATAGTGTAAATGGGACATTATGTCAAGCAATACCTAATCTTTGAGTTGTAAGTTAGCGATTAGAATTGAAGCAGATACAAGAAGATATTTTGATTCTGAATCAGGTGTGAGACAAGGATATACATTATACCCTCTGTTATTTATCATCTATATGGATCACATTAAGAATGAAATTGGTATTAAACCTGATATCAAAATTGGAGATGTTAATCTCAGCTCTTTACTTTATGCAGATGATGTTATACTCCTAAATAAATCTAGTAAAAGTGTCTGCAAGATTCCCTGAGTAAATAATTGAATAATAACTGTTGTAATAATTTGTAATAAAATATGATGCAAAGTTGGAGAGAGTTATAATTAGCACTGCTGATGTTAATTCCCTTCAGGAAGATATGAATAGACTTTTTATTTGGCGAAAGGAGTGGGGTTGTAATTTTATATTCGTAAGTGGAAGATGTTACATTTTGGAGTGCAGAATTTTAAGGATGTGTACTGTGTTGATGGTGTTGTACTGTAGGAAGAGGATGAGATTTGGGAGTGATGGTTGACAGTAAACTGAAGTATAGAGAGTATATTGCAGGTGTTGTAGAGACTGCACATCATAGTGCCCTATGATGATAAGTATGCTAACATGTAGAGATAAGGAGATTGTTGTCCCACTGTATAAAGCACCGATCAGACCACACTTGGACTTTTGTGCTCTGATTTGGGCACCTGTTTTTCAGTGTGATGTGTAAATTGGAGCGGATTCAGATAAGGGTTAATAAGACAATATCCAGACTATGGAATGTTGGGTATGAAGTGAGATTGAGAAATATGGATTACAGAGTTTGGTGGATAGGAGGAATAGAGGTGATATGATTGCGATGTATAAGTTAGTGAGGGTATTTTATTTGATTAGGTCCAGAGAGGATTATAAAATGCGTTGAAGGCAAGGGGCCATCTCTTGAAGTTATGTAAGAGCGTGGTGAAGAGGGGGATTTATGAGGAATAGATTTTTTACATGGAGAATTATCAGTGAAAGAAATGCATTACTGTAAAGTTGTTAATTTAGGGAGTGATAAGGATGCTCCCAAGTGAATGTAATTGTGTCCGGGTGAAATGGATGTGAGAAGGGAACTGATAGAGGAACAGTGGCTTAAGCTATTGTGATATGGTGCTGGAAGATGGGACACCCTAATTCAGTAGCCATCAAAATGGCTACTGGAGAAGAACAGAGAAGTTAACAAGATAGATGAAGCTGGATCAAAGCCTTCTGGGAGTTCAGTTTTTGATAAAGTTAATCTCAGACAAAGACACCTCTGTTTTTCAGAATTAAATTAAATAGGAATATGGAATGTAAGATGCATGTATGAAGGTAAATTTCAACTGGTAAAGAAAGAAATGAAGAGAACTCAAGTTAAGATTTTAGAAATCAGTGAACTGAGGTGAACAGGAATGGGTCACTTTGATACTGATGATCTCATGATGTATTACTTTGGAAATGGAAACCTTCGAAGAAGTGGAGTAGCATTCATAGTTAAAAAAGAATACAAAAAATACTTTTGCGTTGCAACCCAGTGTCCGACAGAATAATCCTGATTAGAAGAAAGGCATGTGCAGAGAATGCAGTACTATACTCATACAGGTGTATGCACCCAGTACAGATTGAAGTCAAGATGAGGTTGAAGAGTTTTACAGTAAATTGCAACAAGTAGTGTACAGTATTGATAAAACAGATTTTCTCTTGATATTAGGTGACTGGAATGCAGAAGTGGAAGAAAAAGAAGAGCAAGGATGTTTTAGTTTTTTGTCAAAAACAGTTGCTTTATTGCATACACTTGCTTTCAACAACATAAAAGAAGATTGTACACATGGACTTCACCTAATGGTGAATACAGAAATCAGATAGATTATATTGCTGCCATCAGAAGGTGGAGAAATGCTATCCAAACAGGAAAAACCTGGTGCAGACTGTGGGACAGATCATGAATTATTGATAGTTGAAGTTAAATTAAAATTAAGGGCTAAGAAGAAAAATTTTTTAAGAAAATACATTGGCGTAGAGATTGGAGGAGCCTTCATAGCTCAGTTGGTTTTGACAGTGCCCTTTGGTCAGAACGACCTCGGTTAAAATTCCGTCTAGGATATGAAGAACCTTTATCAGGACTTTTCAACAGAAGGTGAGTAGCTGGTCTCATATGGAGGTATTGAGTTCTTTTCTACTGGAAACTTGGGTTTTTTGTCCTTAAGAACAGGGCAAAGTGGCTATTAGAACACATGCAATTGACATACATAATTCACTGGCCTCATAGCCTAAGTTTCTTTGGCCATAAATCTAAATAAACCAAACCAAATCTAGAGATCGGAAAACATCAGTATTCATTTCAATTCCAAAAATAAATAAATATAATAAAATAATCAAATTCCAAAGATTGTGAGAATTATAGAACCATCACTTTAATTTCACATGCAAGTAAAGTTATACTAAAAGTGATCCAGCATAGGTTGGAGCCATATGTGAATAGAGAAATGCCACAAGAACAGGCATGGTTTAGGAGAAGTAAAGGAACTAGAGACCAGATATAAAACATGAATGGATTATGGAACGAACAAAAGAATTTCAGAAGGAAGTATTCATCTGTTTTAGTGAGTATAGGAAAACTTTTGCATGGATCACAACAGACTGCGATTGTATTGAGATCAATGGGAATACTGAGCATCTAATTATCTTGATAAGAGAACTGTATGACAACCAAGAAGCTTCAGTTAAAACAGTCTTTGGAGAAACAGACTTCGAGTGGAAAAGGGATGCGGCAGGGTTGTATACTGTCACCCTATATTTTTAATATTTATGGTGAATAAATTATGAGAATGGCTAACTTAGACAAAGATCCAACTGGAATTAAGAATTGTGGCAGAAAAATAAACAGTTTAAAATATGCAAATATACAACCCTCATAGCAGAAACTAAGAAAGATCTGAAGCGGGTTTAGTTTAAACATCAGCAAAACAAAAGTGATGGCTTCTGCAATTTAATGAATTTAGAATAGAGGGAGATTAAATAGAAATCATAAATTGTGATTTGCTGGGGTCCAGAATCAGCAATTATGATAAGTGTGAAGAAGAAATTAAAAGAAGAATAGTCGTGGGAAAAAAGCTATGTTAAACCTGATAAAAATTATGAAAGATATAGGTGTTGAGTAAGGCCACAAAAGTTAGAATTGTCAAAGCAATGGTATTTCCATTAGTGATGTATGGATGTGAAAGCTGGAATGTTAAGAAGAAAGACAGAAAGCCAATTGATTCACTTGAATTATTGGCATGGAGGAGACCATTAAGAATCCCATGATCTGCAAGAATGACCAATAAAGCTTTAGAGAATATATAGACAGAATGCTGCTTGGAGGTGATGATTGCTAAACAGAAGTTGATGTACTTTGGACATACTATGCAAGCAGATGAATCATTAGAAAAGGAAAATGTTTGGGAAGATTGAGGGAATGAGAAGAGAAAGACCGCAAAAGAGTTAGATGGATAACTTGAACTTATAATTGCCAAAAGAAAAGACAAGGGGCTGAGTGGGATGGAGAACCCTTGTTCACAAGATCACCAAGAGTCAGAAATGATTGGATGGCACATACCGACAACGTGATAGATATTGTGTCAGTTGAATAAGCCTCCCACAATAATTCTGCTGACTCCATGGAAGGTGTAATAATAATAGTAATAAATTTTGGATGAAAAAGGAGGAAATACAAAAAATATCAACTGCATTCTGAATGTAGAACTTATAGGATAATTAATGCATTTCAGCTACCTGTTTTTTTAGTGAAGATAGTTAATTAAATATGGAAATAAACAAGAGAATTAGCAAAACTGGTATGGTAGGAAGTTAACTGATTTGTATTTTAATGTATGTTAATTTCTATGGAATAAGAGAGAAATTGCTGAAAACGTAAATTAGCTATATACAAGACCGTGTTCAAACCAGTTTTAACTTAGGAATCTTAGAGCTGCATTAGAAATAAAGTGCTTTATTTCTAACACCTGATCAAAGACTTGGAGACCACGGATATGAGAGTTCTGAGAAAGATTAAGGGAGAAACAGATGGCATTATTGGCAATATCATATTGAAATAAGGAATCGACATAATAGGGATGACTGAAACAAAAAAGACAGTATCTGGTGATATCTTTCTGAACAATAAATACAAAATGTTATATTCAGACAATGACAATCAAGGAAAAGAAGAAATAGCCATAGTATTCAACACTAAATATGAGGCTAATCTTCTTGAATGGCAGGAAGTCTCAAGTAGAGTGATGTGGGCAAATATCAGAATGGGGAACTGGACAATGAGACTTATTTGTGCCTATGGTCCCACAGAAGGTTCTGTTAAGGTTGAAGTGGAGTATTTTTTGAGACTTTAGAGAAAGCAACTGACACAATGAAAAAGGAAAAGTTGGCCTTGTTAGGGATCTAAATAGCAGAGTAGGAAATGATTGGCAGATATACAAAAATATTTTGGGAAAATTTGGAGAAAAGAGCAAAGCAAATAATAATGGCAAATACCTGTTGGATTTCTGCTCAGGACATGAACTGGTTATTATTAACACAATATTCCAACATAAAAATGTGCAAAAATTCACATGGAGAGAAGAGGCAAAGAATAAGAAAAGTCTCATTGACTATGTTATTGTTGATAGTGATGTGTTCTTAATTGTGCAGGACACGAGAGTGTATAGAGGATTTGAAATTGGAACTGATCACCGTTTAGTTTTGAGCAGGATAAAATTGAATTTCATATTGAAAAGAAGAACATATAAGAACGTTTTAAAGCGAATAAAAGTTGAGCAGCTCTCAGATGTGAACTATAGACTAAAATACACAAACATGATTGAAAAAAAATTGAAAGAGTTTAAAAAAGGAACCAAACCTTGCAGATTCAGGGGCAAGCCCTGAAGAAAACACTGATTGATTCAGCCAGAAAAGCATGTGGTGAAGTTGTGTGCTAGGATAGAAAAATCAGAACTACATGCTGGACACAGGAAATTAAAGAGGCAGTGAAGGAAAAGAAGAAAGCATATCAAAAGTTCCTACTGAAGAAGTCAGCTTGTGCTCTTAGAGAATACAGAGACAAATGTAAGAAAGCTAAACACTGTGTAAAACTGGCTAAACAAAATTCAATGGAGGACTTTGACAAGAACATAGAAAATAAATATCAAGAAGGTGGCAAGATACACTGAGGTTATTGAAGAAGCTCAGAAATGGAGGAACGAGTGCTGTAAATGGAATTAGAGATCATAAAGGTGACATGAAAACTGGAGGAAAAGATATCCTTTTGAAGTAACTATTCCATACATATATGTATGGAATAGTTACTTCAAAAATTGCTAAATAAAACAAGCAGTGATTACGCAGTTTTAAAAAATACTCGACAGGCATGCAATAAGGAATACATATCCATACATGAAGTAGAAAAAGCCATCAAAAGCCTGAAATGTGGAAAGGAACAGGAGTAAATGATATTCGACCAGAAATGCTCAAGTTTGGAGGTATAAAAGTCTTACAGTGGCTGCACTGCATAGTTCTGAAGGCCTGGGCAGAGGGACGAATTTCAGATGATTGGAGCACAGCTCTCATAGTATCCATATATAAAAAGGGAAATAAAACTGAATGTGAGAATTACAGAGGTATTTCCCTAATGATTCCTGGAAAGATTTATGCAAGTATACTTGCGAAAAAGGTTGAGAAGGATTGTGGAAAGGAAGCTTGGTAAAGAACAAGCTTGATTCAGGCCAAATAGAGGCTGTCAGGATCAGATTTTCGGTTTATGTGAGTAAAGATTAGCAAAACAAGTGTTCTCTGCCAGGTTGGCAGGAGGAAGACCAAGGTGTAGGTGGATTGATACAGTAAAAATTGGCTTAGAAGATAGAAATAAGATCTGATAATGTTGGACAGGTAACAGATTGGTTTGGTGGAAAATATTCTAGAGAGTAGGTTAGTAATGATGTAAGTTTTTCATGTAGTACTAGGATGAATTAAATTGACGGTGGTGTGGGAAAAGCAGAATGGATGTCAGTTTTATTTTGGAAAGTTTGGTTATGCATTTTGGGGTGAAAATATTACTATCTCTGTACCATATTGATGGAATTGCACTCCAGGAAATTGATGAAGCCAGGGATTTATGGATGTTAATTGATAGGGAGTTGAAGTTTAGAGGGCATATTGCAAAAGTGGCTAAATCAGTTCATTGGATTACTTAGTTACTGAAGAATACTCTGATGAGCAGAGATAAGAACATTATTATATGAGGGGGGGGGTCTGGAAATTTCTATTAAACACCTAGAATAAAAATGATATGAAAAACAACTGATATAACCACAAGAAAGAACATACTAGTAGCAGAGTTATGAAGGTAACATGTTCTTATAGTCTTATATCCTCGTATGTTGTCTTGTGGTTATATCATTTGTTTGATATCATTTTTGTTCTAGGTTTTTATCAGAACCCCCCTCCCCTCGAACCTCTTTATAAGGCCTTGTTCAGAGTTATCTTGATTATCGTGCACAGATCTGGTTACCTGGGTTTCTTGGGGATGCATCTAATGAGGATAGGTTTGAAGATTTGCGAGTTGCAGAAATTAGTTCACAGGCAGAAAAGGGGTGATATGATTGAGGCAAACAACCTACTGAAGGGTTTTTACAGGATTGATACAGAGGAAATTTTTCAGAACAGGTCTGGTAGTGGGTGAACTAGGTACCATCGTTGGAAATTGAGCATATGTGTGAAGACTAAAATTTTTGCTTGGAGAATGGTGAATGAGTGGAATGTTTTGTCATAGTCTGTTGTGGATGCAGTGACTGTGAATGATTTTTAAGCAAAGTATGATAGATATTGGATAGTGTTTGCATAATGTTTAGACCTCCCTTGATTAGTCTGTGGACTTCATAGCGTTGCCCATATAATAATAATACAGTAATCTATTGTTTATCTGACCTTGAAAACAGTGACACTTCAATTAGCCAACCCTTGCATGTCAGCTACCTTCTCTGTATAGCACATGTAATAGAACTGCAATTATGCAACCCTTCAGTTTTCTGAACTCGCCGTTCTGATAATTGAATTTTGTTCCTCTACTCTAAATACCTTTTTACTGTGTGAAAAAAATATTATGGAGTGTAGTCAGAAGAATTACAGATACTCTTTAGTCAAGAAGACTAGATTTCCACCTCACATGGAACGTGAATGTAATGGATTGTCATTTGAAGGTGAGTTAATTGGTTTTATCCCAAGGCAAAATTCTGGAAATTTAAATTTTGACCCGTGATAAACAAACTTTCCTAAAAACATGCAGGTGTCACAGAACTTGCTACCACATAGCATTATTTACTTTTTTTTCTTCTATGGCATTAAGGACATCCATAGCCTTAATTCTCTTTCCCACAACTCCTTATTAAGTATGATGTCTACAGCTCAGTTACATACTGTTCAATATTAAATAAGTCATAAAAAATTTCTTAAGGAGACATTTTCTGGGATAATCATTCCCAATTGAAACCACAATGAATCTATAATCAACCATATCTTGTCATTGCTTTTATATCATTAAATCCTAGTAATTTGCCTAGCTTAATGTTTATAGCAATGTTTGTTTTATATAATATGGTATGCTTTGTTTTTATAGTGTTTTGAATTTTACCACCATCATCATGTCATTAAAATGCTGGCACTTCAGCTATAGATTGTATGTCATCCATTATAAATTTTAGTAATAATCCTCCATTATGAGATTGCTTCATTAAAATCCATAAGAAACAATTCAGAAAGGAGACATCCAATACTAGATCACTGAAAAATGAACACCAAGATAACAGCTGTAATCTGTTTTTTTTTAAATTAATTTGTTCCTTTTGTCGAAATATACTGAAATTTGATAAATGTTCCCATCAAATTTCAGCATAATCTAAACAGTAGTTTAGTTTCTGTACGCTGATCACTGAATGCAGGCATATACTCATGAACCATGTAGCTTAAGCTGATGTAACTTTGTTTACATAATGACTTTTAATAATTATCCCAAAATCATATTTCTTAAATGTTTGTGCTAGTAAGCCATTGATAAATATATTTGTGGTTAGATAGCCTGATATAATTCTTATATAGTAGTTTCCTATATAATTCCTAAACAGTAGTTTAGTTTCTATACGCTGATCACTGAATGCAGGCATATACTCATGAACCACGTAGCTTAAGCTGATGTAACTTTAACTTTGTTTGCATAATGACTTTTAGTAATTATCCCAAAATCATATTTCTTAAATGTTTGCGCTAGTAAGCCATTGATAAATATATTTGTGGTTAGATAGCCTGATATAATTCTTATATAGTTCTTTCTTTTAGAGTTACACGGTGATCAGCACTCATATTTGTAGATTTAGGGACTCAAAAACACACGTGTTGAACAGATTATTTTATTAATACAAATAAAATAAAACTTGACGTTTCGACCTCTATATCGAGGTCATCATCGGAAGAATACAACTGTATACAGAACCAAGCTACATGCTCATGCTTTCTATAACAGTAAACTAAATCTACGTAGTTAATAAATCTTTTTTCTAGCCTGACCTCTAGTGATAGAAAGGAAAAACAAAAATAAAGAAAGAAAGAAATAAAATTATAAAAAAAAATTAAAAAAAATTATAAATAGATAAATGCAACTACAATAAACTGTTAGAGTCCTCATGTATTAATATTCTGGATAGTTACAAAATGATTTCTTTCAGTTGCTATTGAATGTTCTAAACACTTCACTTGGTCACCAGGTTGTCTTCTTGTAGTGGGAATTTTTCTAATGCTAGTTTAGGATGTTATACAGGTTGTAGATGGGTCCTCCACATTCTTGAAATGGTGAGGCCATCATTTTTGTTGAGATTTGAGATTCGTCTTGTCTGATTGGGATAGTTCGCCCTGTTTCCCCTATGTATGGTATGTTACATGTGCAGTGTATTTTGTATACCCCTGGGTGTGCTAGGTGTGGACGAGGATCTTTAGAGGAACTGAGTAGGTGTCTTAGCTTATTTTATTTTATTTGTATTAATAAAATATTCTGTTCAACACGTGTGTTTTTGAGTCCCTAAATCTACAAATATGAGTGCTGATCACCGTGTAACCCTAAAAGAAAGAATCATCATAATCCATGGAGATGTGACCCACAAACAGTGCAGCCTCTACGGTAAGCTGAAGATACGTATTTCTTTATTAACGAATCGACTAGCCTTTTTGAAAAGATGTAGAGACAGCAACATAATTCCTAACTGCATTAAACTAAAGAAGAAGTTTAAATCAACCAAAGCGCTCCGCATTTATGCCCGTTTGGAAAAAGCCTTGTTATGAGAACAAATCCACGAGGCACGTAAAAATCTAGCATCCACCCAAAACAAAGTTCTACAACTTAACTTTAAATTATCTGACTACGTTATTCCAGAAATTTGGGTGATTCTTGATAGAATCACTGACGACTCGGCCAAGCACTCACTACTGAAAAATAAAGAAAAACTAATAATGAAATTTCAAGCCCTACAACAACAGAAAAGCACAAGATCATCAAGACGCCATTACGAATGGAACAGCCAACCACAAACCGACTTCATAAGGAGCAACCAATCGCCCACAAACAATGTTAGGAGCCACCAACCACCATCGGATCAATGCTCAGTTATCAACCTATCAAACCACATTCTCACCGAAGGTGAACTCTCGCTGCTAAAGAAAGGTTTGAACTACGCCATTGCTCCGAGGTCAGTGAACAAGCTTGATATCGTGTATCATATCGAGAGAGGTTTACGATCCCTCCCCACCATTCTGGCTGATAAAATACGAATGGAAACATCGTGTATACTAAATTCTAACAAAAAACTAAACACCAACATAAACAAAACCGAAAATCTAGCCCTTAAATCCTTAAAAAATAACCAGGCTATTATAATAACGAAAGCCGATAAAGGCAATTCCACCGTCCTGTTAGACCGTACGACATGCATTGAAAAAATGAACCAGTTAATATCAGACCATAACACCTACCAAAAGGTTAACTACAACCCCACAAAACGTAACAAAAAGAAAACAACTGAATTAATCAAATCCGTCCACACATGGCCCGAAGAAACGACAAAAAAATTAATACCTCAGTATGCCCATGCGCCCAGAATTTATGGCCTGCCAAAAATACACAAACCTGGCACACCACTTCGCCCGATCGTTGAAGGAATTGACAGCCCTAATTATCTCTTAGCAAAAAAATTAGCTGCCACACTCAAGGAATTGGTAGGTCAGTCCCCTTCCTACATAAAAAAATACACAACATTTCATCAGTAAAATCAAAAACATTACACTCACCGACCAAGATTTATTAGTCAGCTTTGACATAACTTCCCTTTTCACCAATGTCCCAATCAGTGACACGATCTTGCTACTACAGAACATATTTCCACATGACATCACGGCCCTTTTTGCCCACGTACTCCGCTCCGGATATTTCGTATGGCAAAACAATTTTTACCTTCAAAAAGAAGGTACAGCCATGGGCTCACCACTTTCTCCCCCAATAGCTAACTTTTATATGGAAGACTTTGAGCAACGTGCTCTAGAGACAGCATGTCTAAAGCCCAAAATTTGGCTCAGATACGTCAACGATATTTTCGCCATTTGGCCCCACGGACGCGAAGCTCTAAATACATTCCTTAGCCACCTAAACAAACAACACAAACGTATCCAATTCACCATTGAAATGGAAAAAAACGACTCTCTTCCTTTCCTAGACACACTTGTCACACGTCTTCCCTCTGGCTGTCTCTCCTTCTCAGTTTACCACAAACCTACACACACAGGCCAATACATACACGAAAATTCTTACCACCACCCAACACAAAAATTAGGTGTCATAAGCACCCTTAAACACAGAGCCTTAACTATTTGTTCGAATGAACAGGCTTTCTAAACCAAGAATACAAAATCATCAACCAAACATTTATCAAAAATGGATACAATAAAAAAACTATTCACAAGATCCTCCATAAAGATACCAGTAAGAACAAAAAAGATTTCAAGAATGCCATTGCCATTCCTTATGTTAGAGGCATTTCGGAAAAAATAGACAGAACACTTCGCAAATACAACATTAAAACCACCTTTAAACCCCCAAATAAGCTAAGACACCTACTCAGTTCCTCTAAAGATCCTCTTCCACACCTAGCACACCCAGGGGTATACAAAATACACTGCACATGTAACATACCATACATAGGGGAAGCAGGGCGAACTATCCCAATCAGACAAGACGAACACAAATCACACATTTAATACCTCCACTTCGGTAAAACAGGCCTTTCTGACGATGCACTCCAAACATACCATAGAATTGACTGGAAAAATACCAAGTCCCTACACCGCACCAAAACCTGGTTTGAGAGAAAATTTAAAGAGTCTTGTGAAATGCTCAAACACAACCCAAATCTCAACAAAAATGATGGCCTCACCATTTCAAGAATGTGGAGGACCTATCTACAACCTGTATAACATCCTAAACTAGCATTAGAAAAATTCCCACTACAAGAAGACAACCTGGTGACCTGGTGAAGTGTTTAGAACATTCAATAGCAACTGAAAGAAATCATTTTGTAACTATCCAGAATATTAATACATGAGGACTCTAACAGTTTATTGGTTGCATTTATCTATTTATAATTATTTTTTTTTTTATTTTTTTTTTTTATATAATTTTTATAATTTTATTTCTTTCTTTATTTTTGTTTTTCCTTTCTATCACTAGAGGTCAGGCTAGAAAAAAGATTTATTAACTACGCAGATTTAGTTTACTGTTATAGAAAGCATGAGCATGTAGCTTGGTTCTGTATACAGTTGTATTCTTCCGATGATGACCTCGATATAGAGGTCGAAACGTCAAGTTTTATTTTATTTGTATTAATAAAATAATCTGTTCAACACGTGTGTTTTTGAGTCCCTAAATCTACAAATATAATTGCTATATAGGATTTAGATTCCTTTTACTTTCCAGAGAAAGCTATTAAATATTCTTGGTTGAGTGATACATGTTATATTGTATGCCCACACTTCATAGAACCGAGTCTAGCAATGTGCCAAGAATAGTCAATTTGTGCTCAAGGGGAGAAAGAAATAAAGGATGTATGAATTGGGCCAACATGCAAAATAACATGCTTTATATGCAAATTTTCCAACTGTTGTACATGCAAAATAGTTACCACTTTAAGAACTAGAATTTTCATAAAAGAAAAGCTAATTTTTCAACATATAATAATAAACACTCATCCCACGAAACGCTTTGATTACTCTAATATCAGAATGGATTCTCCTTATTTGACATGTGCAGAAGTGTCGAAGGTCTCGCATCTGTGAGTGTACAGTATCTACTTCAACAAGATCAATGATTATTCAATATTCATCATTATTATAAGATCACAGATTGCTTCAACAAGAAAAGTTGTTTTAAAATCTCAAATTTGTGTAATGTATAATGTATATTATTAACTGTTTAGTTGTGACTGGCATTATAACATGACATTTCTGCATGTTCTGAAGAATACTGTTTCTGAAATTTTATCTGTGTCAAAAATAAATATACATTTACAGTATGAAAATTTAATCTTAAATCTCATGGCAGATTCAGTCAGTTTTGCACTCTCTGGCATTTTCTTCGATGAAATGGTCAGCACATTGCTAGTCCTCTGTATACTTAACTGGTTTTTGTTTCCTGTTATTCTTTAATTTTAACCTTTCCTAATTTTGAATTCTAAACCTTTATCCCATGCCGTTCACCATCTGACTTGTTTATTACTTTTATTCATTTTTTATTTTTGGCTGTATTATATATTTAAATTCTCGCAACTGAGCTTCAATTTTAACAACTTTCTCACAATGTACGCTTCATCTCATCAAGTTCAGCTCCAAATATCTTGTCATACTTACTGTAAAATCTGGTATGAAGAAAAATTAGAACAAAATCTTTCTATGCCAGTTTTACTTGGAAATATCTAATTATGCAATGTACTTGTAATTGAATTAACGTTTAACTCAATTTTTTTTGCTGTATGCTGATAAAATATTAGAGTAAATTGTTAAAGTATTTAAGAACCACTGAAATTGTACAAACAAAGAAATAGCTCAGACAGGATTAGACATGTAAACCTGAGGCTAACAAAAATCACGTAGGTCAATGAAGTACAGGTTTTCCTGCCAGAACTTAGCGACAGCAGGGTGGTAGAGAAAATCCGGGCAGTTTAATCTGAGGCTGTTCCAAGGTTGGGAGAGTAGGATAAAAGGGAGAAATCAAGAGGGCCAAGTGCTCTGTTCCTGGCTCTTGCTTCAGGTCTCATCTCAAAGAAGTTCCTGTCTCCAGCCTTTCCAAGGATGGGGGAGTCATGTCCTGCCAGCAGAAGTCCAACGATGATAGGAGGTTTGTAACAGTAGTGACGGTCTAGTCCAGAAGTCCCACCGCAAAGTATCTAGACGATCTCCGAATATGCTGTATCATCATTGCTGGGAACTAGTGCCCGAATGTGGTTTTTACCAGAAGGAAAAGGAATGTTTAGTTATGCCTAATTCTCTTTTAGCCTGAGTTAAGTTATGTTAGAGTGTATATATGTCTATCCATGTGTCTGATTGTTATGAGCATGTTTATTGTTTTCTATCAAAAGATGGATATTTTGACATGTGTAGACTTTATCTTTGTAATTATCTTGATTTAGAATGAATAAACAGTTTTGTTCGTTAATAGCTTGCCTGATTCTGACTTGCCAATGCACTGTCTCATAAAACATAGAACCTGTGTGTCTTGAAGATAGAATAGCCACGACTGACTGATTTTAAGTTTTAAACGTTGCTTGAATTAGAATTAAACTTTAGAGATATTTCCATGTTGAGCTGGATGTTTCTCTTGCATGTATGGGAAAGACATACAATTCCTCTACATGATCTTTAATGGCACAGTCGAAAAAACAAATAAATTTTTAAAGATCAGTGCAAGAGAAAGTCAGCAAGATAGACAAGGGAATTGATTCCAGCCTGAAGCACTTCCTGAGTCTAGACCAGGGGTCGGCAACCTGCGGCTCCGGAACCGCATGCGACTCTTTGAATGAATAATTGCGGCCCTTTTCGTTATTAAACAATCTATTTTTGAATAATGCAAAACGAATGTTATTTATTAAATTAGAAACTAAAAATCCTAAATTTAGCATTTGCAATAAATTAAAGACATTTTACATTTAATCAAGGACATTTTACATTAAGTCAAGGATATTTTACAATTGAAAACAGTACATGCAATGCTAAAAAATTTAATACTTTCATGTTTGAACTCTTTGAAATCATATGCGATAATCCTTCTTTATATTCTATTTACATTTTACAAAAATTCTACTTTATGGTGGATATGACTTTCCATTTAAATGCACTAAATAAGAAACTACAGGGAAAGGGAAATACAGCAGTTTTGCTTTTAGAAGAAGTTATTCAAACAAAAATTATATTTGTTTGCGACAGACTTAGAGAAAGGCAAATTATTACGTTTTCCTACGTTGAAGAAATATCAACAAGAAAACAAGCTGATAATATTTCCATAAATTTAACCTTTTTCAAAGATATTGTGGTAAATATGCGATCTGCATTTAATGGGAGATTTGAGGAATTTAGAAAGAACAAGGCAACTATGTCATTTTTGTTGCAACCACTTGAAATTAATCCTGCCGAATTAAATTTTTCACCTTTTGCTGGAATTGATGAGGCTGCATTTCAACTTGAGTTAGAGGACCTGAAAACCAAGGATTTGTTGAATTCGACCTGGAGGAGTTGGAAAGACAAAAATCTATCCTTGCAATACAAAAAAATGGTCTGAAATAGAAGATCTTAAAAAAAAAGCTAGATCAGATTGTATTTGACACGTGGAATTGTTTGCCAGACACTTACATTCAGTTAAAAACATTTATATTTGGACTTCTATCGATTTTCGGATCGACATATTTCTGCGAGCAAATATTTTCTAATATGAATTTTATTAAAAGTAAGTTGACAAACTAACTAAACAATGTGAGTCTTTCACGATGTTTGAAAATGAAAATTATGGTGTATTCGCCGCATATTGAGAAACTATCCCAAGAAGTTCAACAACAAAAGTCACACTAAGAAGATATTTTAAATTAAAAAAAAAATTAAAGAAATAGGTATGTTATTGGATTTTATACATATGTTTTTGTAAGGAAGAGCAAATCTTTGTTTTATTATTTAATATTTAAAAATATCATATAATTTCATGTGACATGCCACCCCTGTGTTTTACAAGTATGATAATGTGTTACTGTAAAAAAAAAAAACTGAATAAATAATTTAATTATAATATTTTTCAATGTAGTTTCTAAATTTAAAGCAGTGATGAGCAATTAAATAGTAAATCAAATACTCGGTTCGATCCGCATAAAGAATATTTTCTTTTTCTTTGATAAGAAAGTATTAATTTATTTTCCATTATTTAGGTATATTTTAATTTTTTAACCTGCAGAAATAAATCCACATGTAAAAATCAACATTCATAAAATAGATTTTTAATTAAATATACTAATTCTGCCGTACAAAACGAACACCGTGGACCGCACAAAAAACCTGAGAGGGCCGCATGCAGCCTGCAGACCATTGGTTGCTCATCACTGCATGCGGCTCCCTAAATTTTTTTTTAACAGATATAATTTTAAAAATGGCTCTTCACTCCAAAAAGGTTGCCGACCCCTGGTCTAGACTAAGCACACGTGAAAATTAGCATACTTGCGACTTTGAGAGGGGGGGGAGTAAATTATAGCCATAGAGAATTAAGAGTGATTGAACTAGCTCAAGCAATGACTACAAACTCAGTAGTACGACTGATAGAGAAAAGAATATAAAGGCACAGTTTGAGAGTTTGATGATAAAAATTAAATAAATAAATACATGTAAAAGTAAAAGAATAGAGATATTTCAATGACACAAAGATATTACACTACTTTCCAAAACAGCATACTGGGTAATATAATCTAAATTTTACATTAAAGGTAATTTTATTTAAAATATAAATAGGCTTTGGTGTTGATAAACAAGGTAGCACCAACACCCAATAAGCTTTGTTACATCATTATATATTTACAATATTGTTTCTTGTTTCAGACTCAACCCAACTTTTGATCTAATTTGTCACTTTCTCTTGGTGTATCCCATTATTAGGTATTCATCTGAATACTGAAGAAATGAAGATTCTAGCAGTTTCGGACATTTCAAACATAGTCAATAAACCACAAAACCAGAAACAAATATGATGTTTCTAAGAATTTTAAAATGAGACCCTCTCTCCACACTGTGTCATAGGCTGCAAAGAGACCTACGAATACCTCTGTTGTTTTTGATTGTTTTTCAAAGCTGTTTTCTATGAAGGTTGTCAAGGCCAGTACTTGATCAGAACAGCTTCTGTCAGGTTTGAAGCCAGCCTGTTCCTGAGGAGTTCTGTTATGTATACTTGGAGAAATTCTGTTGCATGAGGGTGGTCTGAAAATTTCTCAGCCTCTACCATAGATGGCAACACTATCGCCAAGATTATTTTTTCTAAGTTGGGATGTCTGTCATAAGCATCCATGTGAAATTGCAAGTCATTCTATCAAGTAGTTTGTTTTATACAGCTGTCTGAAGCAAAAGTGTAATCCTTGAAATGGATAAAATGGAGTATATTGTGTGGTTATAAAATTCTTTGTAAAAGAAGGTTTAATGCCAAAAGAAATTCATTCCAAATTCATAAAAGTTTATGGGCACTCTTCTCCTTCTTTTTCGACAATTAAGAAATGGGATGCCGAGTTTAAATGTGGCCGTACCAGCCTTGAAGATGATCCACATGAAGGACGTCCAAAAAGTGTAAGAACACCACAAATCATTGATCAAGTGCAGATATGGTATTGGAAGACTGGCTAGGCAAAGTGCATGAAATTGCTGAGACTATAGGCATTTCAAAAGAACATGTAGGAGATATTTTGCATGTGAAAAAGCTTTGCGCAAAAGGGGTGCTGCAGAAAAACGTATGAAAATCTCTGAACAGTGCTTGCAGCATTTTAACAAGAATAAAACTGGTTTTGTGCATTGATTTATTACTACGGATGAGACTTGGATTCACTATTACACACCAGAATCCAAACAGTAGACAGAAGCCGGTTGTTCAGTGCCAAAGAAGACAAAGTCAGTTCCATCAGCAGGAAAGGTCATGGCATCGATGTTTTGGGATGCTAAAGGCATTTTATTTATTAATTATCTTGAAAAGGGTACAATAACTGGGGAATATTATTCTGATCTTTTAACCAGACTAGATGAAAAAATTTGTGAGAAAAAACCCGTTTTGAAGAAGGGAAAAAATCATCTTTCATCAGAATTATGCATTTGCCACAAAGGTGTTTTGGCAATGGGATAATTAAGGGATCTGCACTATGAATTGTTAGAACATCCACCATATTCCCCATATTTGGCTCCCTCTGACTTCTATCTCTTCTCAAAACTAAAAATTTTCCTTGCTGGTCAGCATTTTTCTTCAAATCAAGAGGTATTGCAGCTGTAGAGGGATATTTTGCAGATCTTGCTGAGAACAACTACAGGGACAGGATAATGGTGCTGGAACATCGCTGGAATAAATTTATTAGTCTTAAGGGAGATTATGTTGAAAAATAAAAATAATTTGATATTATAAATTGATTTTTTCATTGTTAAGCCAAGAACTTTTCAGACCACCCTGGTATATCATTTTTTCCAAAAGTTTCAGTGAGATGCTTAGCAAGGCGATGGGATGGTAATATGAATGGGAATTTGGAATAATGGGAATTTTGTAATATGATTTGGGTAGACTGGCAGTTTAGTCAAAGGAGAATATATGCCAGTTTAATGTGGCGAAGTTTAAGGTTATGCATTTTGGGATGAAAAGATTACTAGGTGTGTACCACATTGATGGACCTGTACTCCAGGAAATTGATGAAGCTAAGGATTTGGGGAGTGTTAGTGAATACGGAGTTAAAGTTTACAGGGCATATCACAAAAGTGGCTAAGGCAGCACATAGGATAACTTGGTTACTGAAGAATATCCTGCCGAACAGAGACATACAGGTTATATCTCTTTTAGAGGCTTGGTAGAGATCCCATTCTGATATCACTTCTCTACTGGCATTGAGTGTTCTGTGAGGTGTTACTGCAATTTATATTCCACCCACTGTCGTTGCTCTCAGTAGTTTCTAGGAATGTTGTTTACACAGTGTTTCAATGAGGATATCACCAGAACGCAATTTCTTGACAGTTTTGGGAGGTCCTGCCAGTCCTTCTAAACCTTTTTGGATAAAGAAGGGTGACATGTTCCCAATTGGTTTTTCACCTGTTGCATGAATGATTATAAAGGTTGGTACACTTATGTGAGTATTCGACATCTTTTGTTTCTTGTTTCTGTTTCCATATGCTGTATCTATGTTATCAGTATTGGTTGGGACTTTGTTAGGGTCCCTGAAACATTTGAGGATGAAGGATTCATATTTAAGGAGTTTTTAGTTCGGCACGAGCTCCCCACCCACCATGGAGCCAAACATAGGCGCCCACTACCCGGCAAGCAAAGACTGCGCTCAGGAGTGGAATGCCAGGGCTGCCCTAGATGCTATACCAGCACTGCAGCAGGTCTAGGATCCAGACCATGGGGTGAGAGACTTACTGCAACACTGTTGACCCTTGCAGGCAAGCCCATAGCCAGTTGATCCTGGCTGGGCCATCCAGGACCGCCCGTTTTGCCAATGCAGGGACCAAAGTAGTGCAAGACTTCCAGGATTCCCCTTTCCGAATGTCCACGGGTCGCACTGCATGGCAAACACAGCTGCAGGACGTTGGATCCCAGTGATGGTGGTCTGGAAAAAGAACAGTGAAAAAGACTCAGAAGTAGTAGAGCAAAGAATACAGGAAGAAAAGCAAAGAAAAAGAGGAAGAATGAAAAGGGCCAGTACCATCACTGGGAGGTTCCCTCCACCACGAACAGGTGCCCCACATGGAGGGGGTCAGCATGTACACTTCCCACTATTTTTACTACCATGAAAATACAATGACCATGTGATACATTGGCCAGGAGATTTTTCTTCTACTAGATACAAAAATGCAAATATTTTCCTCCAGATTGCATAAGAAGACAGAGAAGTGCTGGATTTAATTAAATTATATTCACAACAGATGTATCCACATGCCCAGAAATTCAAATGCATTTTATTATTATTATTAATATTATTATTATTATTATTTGACACCTCCAGGGAGTCCAAGGACTCATCGAGGGAGGACACCAATTTACAAATTCTTTTGCTAAATATATATATATACTTTTTTTTTGTCAAAAGTGTTCTAAGGAATCCATTTTAAAATTGTTCAAGCTTATCAGTGAAAAGGTTGGAACTTTCCATTTGACTTTCAATTTTATGACTAACAATATCATTTATGCCAATATTTACATCTGGAGATGCCATATATATGGCCATATATGAAGTCTTTAGTCTGTAAATTTTGTGTGTTCTTCTGACCAGTTTGCCTGTTTTGCAATGAAAAAAAAAACTTTTTGGGAGAAACATAAGTTTTTTCATATATACTACATCAAGTAATCCTATATACACAAAATGCATGTGTATATAGGATTACATATCCTTGAATCTTGCTATACAAATTCTAGTCCCTCCTCCTATCTTCATAAACAAAATGTTATTACATGCTTCTGTCATACATCTCTATTATTATGGGCTACTCCACGGAGTCCTTAGAATTATCAAGGGAGGTCTTAACCATCATGACAAGCCCTATACAAAATTTGTGCAGTATCTGTCATACTTTGCTTTGAACTCATTCACAGCCATGTCACCCACAACACACTCTGGCAACCTATTCCACTCATTTACCACTTTCCGAGCAAAATATCTAGTCCTGACACACATGCTAACTACACACTTAACTCAACCTTCTCCTCCTCACCCCCAAGAGGCTTGGTAAACCTCATCAGGAACACCAAGGAGACATGTTCAGAGCTTAAAGATGAAAGAGTGATGGGTGTGAGGCGCATCCTGATACGTAGGGATGGTCGCCGGTCTCAACCAAGAACATAATCCTTACTCTTGATACTTAAGCCTCCTTTTGATACACTTAAGCTACATCTGTTAAAGCAGGGTATCTCAGCTGTCCTGTTAGAATGTACATCCCTAACCTGCTGAGATGCTTTAAATGTTAAAGATATGGACATGTCCAAACTGCCTGTCTTGGTTCTACTACCTGTGCTCAATGTGGTAGTAAAGAAGATGAAAATAAATCTTGCTGTGAAAAAAAAAGCTAAATGTGTCAACTGTCAGAGTGATCATCCAGCTTACTCTCATGCATGTCAGAAATGGAAAGATGAAAAAGAGATACAAAAAATAAAAACAGAATGAAACATAACATATCAGGATGAAAAAGAAAGCTGACCACCATTACACCTGTTCTACGATCCGGTTATGCTGAAAAAGTAACAATTAAAAAAGTGCCAAAAGCAACTCAGATAGCTATGTCTGTTCCACCATCTGACAATGACAATCAAGGAAAAGAAGGAGTAGCCATAGTATTCAACACAAAATATGAGGCTAATCTTCTTGAAAGGCAGTCAGTCTCAAGTAGAGTAATGTGGGCAAATATGAGAATGGGGGAACTGGACAATGAGACTTATTTGTGCCTATAGTCCCACAGAAGGTTCTACTAAGGTAGAAATGGAGGAATTTTTTGAGGCTTTAGAAAAAGCAACTGACACAATGAAAAAGGAAAAGTTGGTCCTTGTTGGGGATCTAAATAGCAGAGTAGCAAATGATTGTGAGACATACAAAAATATTTTGGGAAAATTTGGAGAAAAGAGCAAAGCTAATAATAATGGCAAATATCTGTTGGATTTTTGCTCAGGACATGGACTGGTTATTACTAACACTACATTCCAACATAAAAATGTGCACAAATTCACATGGAGAGAAGAGGCAAGAAATAAAAAAGTCTCATTGACTATGTTATTGGTGATACTGATGTTTTCTCCCTGGTGCAGGACACCAGAGTGTACAGAGGATTTGAAATTGGAATTGATCACTATTTAGTCTTGAACAGGATAAAATTTAATTTCATATTGAAAAGAATAACCTGTAAGAAAGTTTTAAAGCGAATAAAAGTTGAGCAGCTCTCAGATGTGAAATGTAGACTAAAATACACAAAGATTATTGAAGAAAAAATGAAAGAGCTTGAGAACAGGAATCAAACCTTGGAGATTCAGTGGAAAACTCTGAAGAAAACATTGATTGATTCTGCCAGAGAGGCATGTGGTGAGGTTATCTGCAAGGATAAAAAAAATCAGAACTCCCTGGTGGACATAGGAAGGTAAAGAGTTTCATTGCAGTGAAGGAAAAGAAGAAAGCATATCAAAAGTTCCTGGCAAATAAGTCAGCTTGCACTCTTAGAGAATACAGAGACAAATGCAAGAATGCTAAACACTGTGTAAAACTAGCTAAACAAAAGTCATGGGAGGACTTTGGCAAGAATATGGAAAATAAATATCAAGAAGGTGGCAAAATATTCTGGAGGTTGTTGAAGAATCTTAGGAATGGAGGAAAGAGTGCTGTAAAAGGAATTACAGATGATGAAGGTGACATGAAAATGGGAGAAAAAGATATCCTCGAAGTATGGAGTAATTACTTTGAAAAACTGCTAAATGAAACAAGCAGTGATGACAGCACAGTGGTAAAAAACACTGACCAGGCATGCAGTCAGGAATAAATACATATCCATACTTGAAGTAGAAAAAGCCATCAAAGGCTTGAAATGTGGAAAGGCCGCTACAAGTCTGCAAGATTCTCTGACTAAATTGAATAACTGTTGTAATAGATATGGTATGAAGGTCAGAAATAAAAAGACAAAGACAATGAAAATAGGCAGAATCATTGAAAATGTCAACTGTGTTGTGAATGGAGAACCTGTGGAACAAGTAAAACATTTCAGCTACTTAGGCACGATTTTTAGTGAAGATGGTAAATTAAATATAGAAATAGACAACAGAATCATCAAAGCTGGTATGGTCGGAATTCAATTGAATAAATTCATATGGAATAAGAGAGAAATTAGTCAGAACACTAAATTAGCTGTATACAAGACAGTGTTCAAACAAGTTTTAACTTATGAATCTGAGTGCTGGGTCAGAAGTAAAACACTTGACCAAAGACTAGACACTGCAGATATGAGAGTCCTGAGAAAGATTATAGGTGTGAACAGATGGCATCAATGGCAATATCATATTAAAAACGAGGATATTAGGAAAGAACTTGACATTGCCAGCATCCAGGAATGCGTTAGCAGAGCTAATCTCAGGTGGTATGGTCACCTAAACAGAATGGGCGAGGAAAGATTAGCAAAACAAGTGTTCTCTGCCAGGTTGGCAGGAAAACGACCCAGAGGAAGACCAAGATATAGGTGGGTTGACACGGTACAAAGTGCCTTAGACAATAGAAATATAAGATCTGATAATGTTGGAGTCTTGACAAGTAACAGACTGATTTGGAGGAAAATTGTAGATAGGAAGTTAGTAATGATATAATTTTTTCATGTAGTACTATCATATCCTGTACACCCCTTGTGGGTACATGGCAGGAATTTGATGATGATGATGAAGTTCCACCATCTGATAATTTCACCATACCTGAACTTTATGATCGCAAGTGCTTCTCTGTTGAGCGCATTAATCACAAGACCTATAGCCTTGCTCCAGAGACAACTTCAAAAATGGTCCCATTCGATAAACACTCACCTGTCAAAAAAATTATGGTATATGGATAGCTACTGGTGCCTTTTGCACATCACCCACTCAGTCTCTGTGTTGAAGCAAATGAACCGGCTCTATCATTTCGATGGAAACAGTTATCTCTTATTTACCTCCTAAAAATAAAATCTCTCCCAGATCATCCTACATGGACTAGTATCTTCTCTCTGCATTGGGAAGCTCAATATCACACACACACACATAAAACTGCTATACATTCTTTTGGAATGCGTGTTAAAGAAACTGTGCAAGCTGTTGGTATAAATGTTGACAACATTACCTATGCTAAACATAACTGGTGGCTAGTAGTGGGATTTTAAAATCTCCCATTCATCTACCTGCCCACCTTTTAGGACTTGGTCTTATAGTCAAACTGTCTGGTATTTTGCTTAAGTACAACAGCAAAGAAAAAAAAATTACCTATACTTTTTCTGTTTATTTACAGCTGAAAAGACAAACTTAAAACATGGATTAGAATTGCTGTCAAGATGGAATTTATTTTTTGGATGACTGGATATCTTCAGTAATAATGAGCTGCATTTGAATTGGAATAGTTCTAAAATGTTAGGAAATTTTAATTAAGGTTTGTATTTGGTAAGCGGCAAAATCCTGTGGGAATTCACATTCACTAACTGTGTAAGAATTGGGAGGGGGGGGGGGGGGCAACCCACATTGGCATTAAGTAGGGAGAAGGACAGGCAGTCAGTTTGCTGGCAGTAATTTAACCAATCTCCAGATGATGAAGAGGGTAAAAAAAAGGAATATTTAAGCCAAGGGAAGTTTCTACTAGCCCTCTTCCCACATTTAAAACTATGATATCCCATGGATTAAAGCACTTTTTCTTCTTTCTGAATAAAAATCCATGAGCTTATTAAAATTCAATATTCATGAATTGCATAAGACAGAAACATTAATCTTTTCTTTGAAGTGAAGATAACTGGTAGTTGTAAATTCAGTTGAAGTATGCTTTGTTGTGCTAATAGAACTGCAGGAAGCAGTTCATATTGGAACAAAAAAACAAAAAAACAAAAAAAAAAACATAGGAAATCAACTTTAAGATGAAAGTAGTGTTGTTTAGACTTATATAAGTAGTCTATATGTTTCCGCATGAGGTTGTCTTCATTTATTATCATCATCATGTGACATCACTAAGCAGTCACAGAACTTGTGGTCGTGCTCTACTCCCTTTAGTTAACCTTCTACATTACCTCCATTTATGCACATCACTGTCTGCTATCTACTGTCCACTAATAGTAATCCCTCCCCCACTTCTATAAATTGTGTGTGTGCTTTCTGACTGATTTGCCAATATGCAGAATTGAAAACACTCAAATTTTTGGCTAGCTCACCTTCATATGAAAAGGTCCATATAGAGATTCTCTCATCACAACCAGAATCAGACTTAGATCTTTTCCATTCGAAGAGTGCGGTGTCCATCTTTCTTCTATGCTTTTCACATTCATATTGAGTGTGTTTCACACATTTTCTTTCTTCTTGTCTTCTGTTGTGTTCATTTCATTTCATGGTTAAACTTATTTTATTTGGTGATGTATTTTCTACATGTGACTGTGTGTAAAACTTTCAGTTTAAATCTATGTATGGAAAGTTTACCAGAATGAGTGCAGACAAAAAAACAAAACAAAAAAAGTATCACATTCTGTTCCCATTCATAATAAATGTGAAAACGATTTTTTTTTTTTTTTTGAAGGGAAGGGGGTGGAACAGAGCTGGAGGGGAGTATGTTCATTGGGCAAGGCAGCTATCACTTCTATCAAGGAAAATAATGTTGGGAAACATTTTAAAAACTGTTCATTTTATAATTGATGCTGACTTTCCACTCAATTCTATTTCAGAAAAGAGAAATTAAATGAACTAAAAAAATTAAAAAAAAATCGACTGTCTTTATCAGCAAAAACAGCCTTGATAAAATAAAATTGTTTACCAAAGGGTGTTGATTACCAAAGCACATCCACAGCATTTACCTTTTACATGTCTCAGATAATAGCCAAGAGGGGAAAAAGCCTTTTGAAGAAAGTGAGAGGATTAAGGAAGACTTGAGAAGCTGCAGATTTACTTTTTGATATTTTTGAAATAAATGAGCAGAAATAATATTTACAGTAACTTCCCCTTTTGCTAGGAGAAGTACGGGAAAAGTTGAAAGCATGCTGCAATGTTATTTCACAACTGGAGGGAAAAAATTCCCCCCTTCAGCTTCACAAATCTACTGATGCGACTGATACTTTACAATTACTGTTTTTTTTAAATGGTTTTCGACATCTTTGCAGTTAAAAAAGAACTTATGATAATTATAACATACTTTTGAACAGATATTATGATATCTGTTCAAAAGTGAAACTATTTTATTTCTTAAAATATTAAGCTCCTCTGTAACGCATTTGGAAGAATGATGGTACATTGCTCCCTTCAATTGGAAAATAACTGAGTTCTTGTCATTATTGTCATGACGAGAGGAATCTTTATATGTGCTTTGCTTTTTCCTCCTGGCCCCTCCATGTGGGGTAGCTGTTCATGGTGGAGGGGACCTCCCAGTGATGGTACTGGCCCTTTTCATTCTATCTCTTTTTCTTTGCTTTTTTTCTCTGTATTCTTTGCTCTACTTCTCCTGAGTCTTTTTCAATATCCTTTTTCCATCACTGGGATCCAACGCCCTGCCGCCGTGTTTGCCGTGCGGTGCGACCCGTGGACATCCGGAAAGGGGGATCCTGGTAGTCTTGCACTACTTTGGCCTCTGCTTCAGCAAGACGGGTGATCCTGGATGGCCCACCCAGGATCAATTGGCTAGTGGGCTTGCCTGTAAGGGTCAACGGTGTTGCAGTAAGTCTCTCACACCATGGTCCGGGGTCGGGATCCTAGACCTGCTGCAGTGCTGAAGTAGGGTCCAAGGTAACCCTGGCGTTCCACTCCTGAGTGCATTCTTTGCTTGCCGGGTAGTGGGGATCCATGTGTGGCTCTGTGGTGGGTGGTGAACTCTGGCACCAAATTAAAAATTCCTTAAATATGAATTCTTCATCTTAAAATGTTTCAGGGACAATAACAAAGTCCCAACCAAGTACTGATAATATAGACACAGCATATGGAAACAGAAGTAAGAAACAAAAGATATCGGATACTAAAAATGTACCAACCTTTTTAATCATTCATGCAACAGGTGAAAAACCAATTGGGAAAATGTCACTCTTCTTTATCCAAAACGGTTTAGAAGGACTGGCAGGATCTCCAAAAACTGTCAAGAAATTGCGTTCTGGTGATATCCTTGTGGAAATAATGTGCAAACAACATTCCAAGAAACTACTGAGAGCAACAAAAATGGGTGGAATACAAATTGCAGTCACACCTCACAGAACACTCAATTCCAGTAGAGGAGTATATCAGAATGGGATCTCCTTGAGGTTTCTGATGAGGAGATATGTTCAGAGCTTAAAGATCAAGGAGTGACGGGTGTGAGCCGCATCCTGATATGCAGGGATGGTCGCCTGGTCTCAACCAAGAACATCATCCTTTCTTTTGATACACCTAGGCCTCCAACATCTGTAAAAGCAGGGTATCTCAGCTGTCCTGTTAGAATGTACATCCCTAACCCGCTGAGATGTTTTAAATGTCAAAGATATGGACATGCCCAAACTGCTGTTGTGGTTCTACTACCTGTGCTTGATGTGGTAGTAAAGAACATTAAAATAAATCTTGCTGTGAAAAAAAAAGCTAAATGTGTCAACTGTCAGGGAGATCATCCAGCATACTCTCATGCATATCAGAAATGGAAAGATGAAAAAAACAACATATCAAGATGCAAAAAGAAAGCTGACCACCATTACACCTATTCTATGATCCTCTTATGCTGAAAAAGTAACAATTAAAAAAGTGCCAACAGCAACTCAAACATGTATGTCTATTCCAGCATTTGATAATTTCACCATATCTGTACTTTACGATCGTAAGTGCTTCTCTGTTGAGCGCATTAATCACAAGACCTATGGCCTTACTCCAGAAACAACTTCAAAAATGGTCCCATTCGATGAAAACTCATCTGTCAAAAATATTATGGTGGAGACTTCACTCAAAGATAAACCACCAGACACTCGCACAGATTAAATGGATACCTTGATACCCACTGAAAGCAAACTAAGCATACCAACTGACCCTAACACATTTGATGTTTTGAACACTCTACCAGAGGAAGAGATGGACACTGGCCGTCCATATTTCCCTAAAACAGTGGATAAATATAAATCTGACAAAGGTAAGCCCTCAACCTCTCGAAAACCAGACAAGTCAATAAAATCAAAACAATAGGAAAATTTTTACAATGGAACTGTTGTGGGATCTGCCAGAATATTGAAGATGTCAAGATGTTGTTGCAGAAACACAAACCTTTCTGTTTCTGTCTACAGGAAACTTACTTAAGACCCCAATGAGGATCTTACCTTTAGGTATTTCACTGTTGTACGTAAGGATAGAACTGGAGATGGTTCTGCTCATGGAGGAGTAGCTATCCTAGTGGGCAGTCATACTCCTTTCCATCAGGTCCTACTTAATACTTCTCTGGAAGCGGTAGCGATTTGCTTCTCTGTGGGATTCCTTATTACAGTATGCTCAATTTATTTACCACCAAATGCTGAGCTAAATGAAATTGATCTTGATAACCTTATCTCACAACTGCCTGAACCAATACTTTTGATGGGTTACTTTAACGGTCACAATACTCTATGGGGTAGTGCCAAAACTAATAGACGAGATCAAAGCATTGAAAAAATTCTTGATAATAATAACCTTTCCCTTCTAAATAATAAACTCAATACTTTCTTCCATATGCCTACCCGCTCATATTCTGCAATTGATCTTACAATCTGTTCCCCTTCCATTCTTCCACTGCTCATGTGGGACGTTGAAGAGAATATATGTGGAAGATCACTTTCCTATTCTTTGAACAATGACTTCACAGGAATCATGTTCATCCACACGGATACCTATATGGAAAATGGACGAGGCTGACTTTCTCTCATCTTGCAAAATTTAAATGCTGATGCCATCAGTCAAACACCTACCAATCAAGCGGTAAAATATATAACAGAATGCGTTGTCCAGTCAGCAACAATCTGCATCCCAAAAACATCATCTCAATTTCCAGTCTATTCAAAGCCTTGGTGGAACCCAGAATGTCAGGCAGCCAAAAAAGATCAACACAGAGCATGGAGCATATTTCGTAGATACCCCACAACATCAAATTTAATAACTTTCAAGCGTGCTCGAGCCAAAGCACATTTTGTAAGACGCCAGAGGTCAAAAACAATCATGGATCCAATTTACTACATCAATTAATCAAATGACCAGTCCAAAAATTGTATGGGATAAAATCCGGAAAATGAAAGGCAGATGTAGTTTGTCCACCTTAGACTATAATGGAAGTGTTCTTGCTGATCCCAAAGCTATTGCAGATACTTTAGGAGAAACTTTTGCTAAAATCTCAGAAACAGCTTCATATTCTCTGGAATTTTTAATACTGAAAGAGCATCAAGAGAAACAAAGGCTTAATTTTTCTACCAACATTCTTCAGCCATATAATCAGCCATTTGTCAAGGAGGAACTAAAAAGAGCTCTCCTACAATCTCACCCTAGTGCAGTAGGACCTGATGACATCCATTATGAAATGATAAAACATCTACCATCATCTTCTATGGATCTTCTTCTCTTATTATACAGTAGAATACTTGCAGAAGAAAAGTTTCCAAATTCTTGGCATAAGTCAATTGTCATTGCAATCCCACACCAGGAAAAGATCCAACACAAGCAAATTATTATCGACCCATTGCTCTGACCAGCTGTCTTTGTAAGATACTAGAGAAAATGGTTAATGCCAGACTTCTCTGGTATTTAGAAAGCAACAGTCTTCTTTCCAATACACAATGTGGTTTCTGTTGACATCGATCAACTTTAGACCACTTGGTTCGGTTAGAAACGTCTATAAGAGAAGCATTTCTGAAGGGAGAACATCTTGTCTCTGTTTTTTTTGACATGGAAAAAGCTTATGACACAACCTGGAGATATGGCATATTAAAAGATCTCTTTAACCTAGGTCTCATAGGAAACCTCGCTATATTTATTAAAAACTTTCTGTCCAGGCGAACTTTCCAAGTCAGAGTGGGAAGTATGCTATCTTGACCATATCTTCAAGAACAGTGTGTTCCCCAAGGCTCTGTCTTAAGTGTAACCCTTTTTGCTATTAAAATCAACTCAATCATTGAACAGCTTCATCTAACTGTAGACAATGCTCTATATGTTGATGACTTCACAGTTTACTGTCACTCACATAACATGAGGGTAATTGAAAGACAACTTCAGCAAGCAATTGATCATGTCTCTCTGTGGGCTCTTAATAATGGGTTTAGGTTTTCAACAGAAAAAAGTGGCTGTGTACACTTCTGTCAAAAATGCACTCATCACCCAGATCCTGAACTAAGAATGGGACCTACTGTTTTTCCAGAAACTACAGAAACCAAGTTCTTGAGACTCATTTTCGACAGAAAACTCGCATTTCTAGCATGCATTCATCAACTAAGAGAAAAGTGCAAAAGAACTTTGAACCTCCTTAGCACTCTATCCTCTACTGGGTAGGGTGCTGATCGAGCTTCATTGCTCCATCTTTATCGTGCACTTATACGTTCAAAGCTGGATTATGGGTCCCAAGTCTATGGTTCTGCAAGACAGAGCAACCTACGATGGTTGGATTCCATCCATCATCAGGGTATACGGATAGCTACTGGTGCCTTTCACACCTCACCCCAGTCCAAGGCTCTATGTAGAAGCAAATGAACCAGCTCTATCACTTCGACAAAAACAGTTGTCTCTTAATTACGCCCTAAAAATAAAATCTCTCCCAGATTACCCTACATGGACCAATATCTTCTCTCTGCATTGGGAAGCTCAATATCACACACATCAAACTACTATACATCCTTTTGGTATGCGTATTAAAGAAACTGTGCAAGCTGTTAGTATAAATGTTTACAAAATTAGCTACCCTAAACAATACAGCATTCCTCTATGGCAGGTTTGCACACCATCCTGCAACCTCTCACTTTGTCAGCTACAGAAATCTTATACCCCATCATCCATCTGCCTGTAATTGTTTAATGCACACAGAGCAGCACACGCTGATTTCTTACCCATCTATACTGATGGTTCAAGATCTAACACCTCTGTTGACTGTGTTGCTGTATTTCCTGACATTATCTCAAATCGGATCCCACCTGACTGCAGTAATTATACAGCAGAGTTACATGCCATTAAAGAAACTGTGCAAGCTGTTAGTATAAATGTTTACAAAATTAGCTACCCTAAACAATACAGCATTCCTCTATGGCAGGTTTGCACACCATCCTGCAACCTCTCACTTTGTCAGCTACAGAAATCTTATACCCCATCATCCATCTGCCTGTAATTGTTTAATGCACACAGAGCAGCACACGCTGATTTCTTACCCATCTATACTGATGGTTCAAGATCTAACACCTCTGTTGACTGTGTTGCTGTATTTCCTGACATTATCTCAAATCGGATCCCACCTGACTGCAGTAATTATACAGCAGAGTTACATGCCATTCAGCTTGCACTTGTGCATATAAAAGAAAACTGCTACCAAAAGTGTATAATTTATACAGACTGATTGAGCTCTTTACACGCTATCTCTTCTCCTATGTATAATCCTCATCTAGTACTTTATGAAGTGCTACACCTGCTTCACAAAATGAAAATCCTTAATTTCGATGTTCAGTTCTGCTGGATTCCCAGCCACATCGGAATCAAAGGAAATGAGGCTGCAGATGCAGCTGCTAAATCAGTCCATACCTTCTTCACATACTATTTGACAGTTCCATATATAGACTACAGACAACTTATAAGATCAAAGCTAATTGCTCAGTGGGAGTTAACATGGCAAGAAACATCAACAAACAAATTATATAACATTAAACTTGAAATTAAACACTGGCATTCTAGTCAACGTACAAAGAGAAGGGAGGAGGTTGTCCTTGCTAGGCTCCGCATATGTCACAGTCACCTTACGCATTCTCATTTACTGAGAGCTGATGACTCTCACATATGTGAAAAATGCAACACACATCTCACAATTCATCATATTCTGGTAGATTGTCAACGGTTTAGATGAGAGAGGAATGAAATTTCCACCTATCTATCCAAGCCATATAAACTTAGGCAAATTGCATGATGTTTTTAATTTTTTAGAAAGAATTAATTTATGCAAACACATTTGACCATAAATTTGTTTATATGTAAATACTTTTTTGCTTAACTTAACTTTTATACATACATATTATTCATTATGTTAAATCTGACCGATTATGTATTACCATAGACCTTGATCTTGTATATTTGTATCACCCTGCTGTAATTTTGTTAATATGTAAATACCATAATGCTAAACTTAAATTTTATCCATCAATGCTGTATAATAATTCCTTTCTGGCTCTTTAAGTATTAGTATAATAATGTTTGTTGTAATCTTGCTAGATGTAGACACTGCTTTCCTTGACTTGTTTTGTATATACATATGTTAACCAAAGTTATCTATTTATGTACTGCTGAAACCTCTGCAGTAATTTTGTTTATGTCTAGATACTGCATCACTTAACATGCATTTTGTATATGCATCTTATTTACTACTTTATTTTTCAAATAATCATGTAGTGCTGCAGGACATCTTACCTATTTGTGCACTTTCTAGTAATTCTGTTTATATGTATTCTAAATTCTGTTTCTACTACATTGCTAGATTTAATATTTTCATCAATGCATATTGTATAATAATACCTTTTTGCCTATTTTTGTACTGCTATAAAGGCATCTATTACAATCTTAAATATATGTTGATACTGCATTCCTTGGCTTAGTGTTTCATATATTTTGTATTAACTTATATTGTTAACTATTTTTGCACTACTGTAATAACCTCTGACCTTGTGTGTTGCCGTGTCCTCTGCAGCAGTTCTGTTTACCTAGAGATGCTGCTTTGTGAAAATATTTTTCTGTAAATGCTAATGTTGTAACCTTTAGTATGGCACAGTATGACCTTTGTAGTTTTTGTGTCAAATAAACCATAAACCAACCAACCATTTTCCCCCTGGAAGCTCCTGTTTTTCAACCTGCATACAGACAAAATGTCCATGAGAACACACACTTTACAGACAATATATACTAGTGGTAGCAGATGGAGGATTAAGTTAGGGAGACGGTGAGGTGTAGTGGGGTAGTATTCACTCCCACAATAACTCCGTGGAGGTGTCATTGTGGTGTCAAATCCTCGGGGGCGTCAGTCCTACCACTTTTTCTGGCAGAAGGCTTTACTCTCAAAACCCAGTGAGGTACGGGAGTGACCATACGTCTACAAATGTCAAATGTGAAATTTTTTTTTTTTTTTTGTGAGATTAACATAATGCGAATCTCTTCGCTGGAAAGTGGATATGCTGTCCACTCAGCCAACCAGACCAGCCTATTTGTTAGTTTCAGCTAATGATAATAATCATTACTAGCTCCAAATGAAACATAATCTTACCCTGATGTTCAGGATATAGAAATTCAGTATGATAATTTCATAATGTATAAACTATTAAAAGAACACGTAAGACCACAGTATTAACTTTTAATTTATAAAGGTACAAATATTTCACACTAAAACTAATAGTACATCTTCAGTGTCACACAAACAGTTATAGGAATGGAATACAAGTAACAAACATTCGGTGGATCACCCATTAAAATACAATTGTTGTCGCATGCTAGGAAATGATAGAAAATAATAATTAATCTTTAAGATTATTTTTTTTTTTTTTTTTTTTTTTTTATTGATTACATAAAATAAAAGTCTCCTAGATCTTCGAAAGAGAGAGACTATCATTTCGATTTAAATTCGATCGGTGTAAAATAGCTTCTCAACTTTCTTTAAAAAGGCATCCATATTTGAACCTTTATCTATGGAGGAGAATAACTTTATCCCACTGGATATTATGAGTAGTGTTAATACTGTGTTGTGCTAGACAAGACTTCTGAGGTTTGTTGTATTCAATATAATATTGATGTTCTTTAATTCTTTTTTTCCACAGAACGGCCAGTTTGTCCAAAATAAGAAACATCGCATTCATGTGGTATTTGATAAACGCCAGCCAAAGATAGAGATGACAGTTTATCCTTTGTAGAAGACAATAAAGAGGAAATTTTCTTGATAGGAACATAAGTGTGAATCAATTGGTACTTTTTCAAAATTCTACCTGTAGGTTCTGAGATTCCTGGAATGTAAGGGATCGGAACTCTGCAGACTATTGAAGAAACCTTAGGTAGTGGAACATAGGATTCAATTATCTGTTGGATTTGATTAGGGTTGTAATTATTCGATTCCATTAACTTTTTTTTTTAACGATGGAAAGTTCTTGTTGTAAGATTATTGGAGAAGAGCAAAATTTATGTGCTCTATTAATTGAAGATTTAAGAACGCCAAATTGTTGAGACGTGTGGTGAGCACACTTTTTTTGAATGTCTCTGCCAGTAAATGTGGGCTTTCAAAAGACGCTTGCAGATAAGGTACTAGGAATAACTTTTGTGTCACTACATTTTTTGAGGAAGGCAATCTGTGCTCGAAGCTTACCTTGTAAACCAGATAGTTTTCCTAATTTTCCTGTTTGCTTAGTAAATTCTTCCCTGTGAAGGATGATGATTCTTATTTTTAGAGGTACCTGTAGTATAATTATTAAAAGAATATGAAAGCTTCGAGCACGGATTGCCTTCCTCTAAAAATGTCGTGACACGAAAGTTATTCCTACATTTACTAGGTTTAAAGAAACAATTCGGTCTCCTGGAGCCCACTCTATTTACATTCATGCAAGTTTTTTCTTAATTTGTAACCAACTTCATACTGCCAAAAAAGAATTAGCTTGTAATATTAAGTCTATTTTGGATCTTGAAGAAGAAATTTCAGCTGTTCTTAATGATGAATTACTAGATATTGTTCTACACCTTTTGCACGTGATTTTACACGTGAAACTGTCTGATAATAAATTGTTTATCTTCTTAAAATAGTCCTTTGAGTTAAGAATGACTGTGGATTTCCCTTTATCAGCTTTAGTGATTATAATCTCTTTGCTTTTTTCTTATCTTATCACAGACTTCATTTTTTTGCGTTTACCGTTCAAGCCTTGAGAAAGCTAGACAGTTGCTAGCGAAACTGGTAGGCGTTATTATTTGAACATATATAGTAATTAAAAAAACCTATGGTCACATAAACAATAATAAGTCTTATATTTTAATACTTCATGACATGAATACTTTAAATAGTCAAATGAAACATAAAGTACAGTGCCTAGAAAAAGAGAAATGCAGAAAGGCCAAGTTATTGAACCACCTCACATTCCTCAAAAGGTGTAGGGAATATTAAATCATCCTCAATATCTTATTAATCAAAGGACATATTCAATCTCTACAAGCCAAAAGAATTTACCACAAGATATTGTTCTTCGTTTATCAAAACAATGTTTAACTCGTTACGAAAGAAATTTTCATAGACTTATGCAAAAATATAATTCTTTATATCACCAGCAAAAGAAAAACTTACCCTCTGACATCACTTCTACTAATAAATGGATTGTTAATATTTCCGATCACCCTTTATCCGGCACCAAAACCAGTGCTTTAGCAAAAGGCCTTAATTTTGCAGTTATTCCTACACGCATTCCGTATCTTGATTTTTTACATAATATAGAATGCAATTTGTCAGGACTTTCTAGCGAGGATGCTAACAAACTTCGTTTTGAAGTTGCGACTTCATTATTTAAAAGCAAATTACCTCCATGCAACTTATCGAATGCTTAAATCAAAGGGCTAACTTCTTTAAGGAGAGTGATAATAAAATATCTATTTCTAAGGCCGATAAAGGAAAACTATTGTAATCATGAATAAGACTGACTATGAGACAAAAGTATCCAGCCTTTTAGAAGACACCTCTACCTACCAAGAGATCACACATAATCCTACAAATTAAGCAATTAAATAAATTACTTGATGAGGTTATCAGTTGGGACCCAAATTACATTGATTCTCCTTCCTATCGAATTGCAAAAGTCTTGTCACGTTCTTTAAGTGCTCTCACTGGACATTCCAGATCCTACATAAAAAATTCAACAGATTTTCTTGAAAAAATCAAGGATATAAAAATCAAAGAGTCTGAATTGTTAGTCAGTTTCGACATTGTTTCTCTGTTTACCAATATTTCATTAGCCGACACAGTCAAATTATTATATGAAGATTACCCTCCAGATATTGCAAAGCTTTTTGAATTTCTTATCCATTTAGGTTAATTCAGCTGGAAAAGCAAGATCTACAAACAAGTTGAAGGTACTGCCATGGGTAACCCTCTGTCTCCACCTTTGGCAAACTACTTTTTGAAACAGTTGGAAGTTACTATGTTTTCATCCATTCATCCTCAACCATCTCTTTGGTATCGTTATGCTGATGATGTTTTTGTTATTTGGTCACATACTGAAGATGAGCTTTCCACATTTCTACAACAGATAAATAGCCTTCACTCACGTATTCAATTCACCATGGAAAATGAAAATTCTGGTACTTTACCATTCTTGGACATCCTCCTCTCGAACTTCTTCTGGTACCTTATCTACAACCTTCTTTCGAAAGCCCACATTTACTGGTAGAGATATTCATAAAAGTGTGCTCACCACACGTCTCAAAAATTTGGCATTCTTAAATCTTTAATTAATAGAGCACATAAAGTTTGCTCTTCTCCAGTAATCTTACAAAGAACTTTCCATCATTAAAATTTAATGGAATTGATTATTACAACCCTAATCAAATCCAAAGATAATTGAATCTTATGTTCCAATACCTAAGGTTTCTTCAGTAGTCCACAGTTTCAATCGCTTACATTCCAGGAATCTCAGAACCTATAGGTAGAATTTTGAAAAAGTACCAATTGATTCCCACGTATGTTCCTGTCAACAAAATTTCCTCTTTATTGTCTTCTACAAAGGATAAACTGTCATCTCTATCTTTGGCTGGCATTTACCAAATACCATGTGAATGCGGTTTCTTATTTTGGACAAACCGACCGTTCTGTGGAAAAAAAGAATTAAAGAACATCAATATTATATTGAATACAACAAACCTCAGAAGTCTGGTCTAACACAACACAGTATTAACACTACTCATAATATCCAGTGGGATAAAGCTATTCTCCACCATAGATACAGGTTCAAATATGAATGCCCTTTTAAAGAAAGTTGTGAAGCTATTTTACACTGACCAAATTTAAATCGAAATGATTGTCTCTCTCTCTCTCGAAAATCTGGGAGACTTTTATTTTATGTAATCAATCCTCTTCTTCTGCAGCTTGTCCCACTTAAGTGGGGTCACTGTTAATGATGAGTCTCCTCTACATCCTCCTGTCTTGGGCTGTCACCACATCCAAGTTCTTCATCCTCAAGTCCTCTTCTACCAGCTCCCTCCATCTCTTCTTTGGCTGCCTACCCTTCCTCTTTCTTGGACATCCATCTGCATGACCTTCCTTCCCCAATATTCTTCTTCCACTCCACATCACATGACCAAACCATCTCAACTTTGATTCCTGTATCTTCGCTCCTAAGTTCGTAACTTTCACTGTTCCCCTCACATAGTCATTTCTCAGACAATCCTTTCTGGTCACATCGCACATCCACCTAAGCATTCTCATCCCTGCTACCTCCATCCTGCTGATGTTATTTTTCCTCAGGGCCACAGTTTCCATAGTATACGTCATAGCTGGCCTCACTACTATCCTATATATTTTGCCTTTCAGATTGATCGGCACCCTCTTATTGTATAGCACTCCAGCCATCTCTCTCCAGTTCCTCCAACCCGCTTGTATCTTGCATTCCCCTTCCTTCTCATTTTATGTAATCAATAAAAAAAATTAAACAAAACCAATTATGTTACAGATTAATTATTATTTTCTAGCACGCGACAACGATTGTATTTTAATAGGTGATCCACCGAATGTTCGTTACTTGTATTCCATTCCTATAACTGTTTGTGTGACACTGAAGATGTACTATTAGTTTTAGTATGAAATATCTGTACTTTTACTAATTAAAAGTTATTACTGTGGTCTTACACAGTAAGACCACAGTAATAACTTTTACAAGTAATAACCAAAGTAATAAATTTTACAAATTACTAAGAAGTTATTACTAAATTCTTAGTAAATTGTAAAATTTTTTAATAATTTTTATAAGTGGAACTATCTTTTAGGAAAATAAAAGAAACTCAATATAGATGAGAAAATAAGAAAAGAATTCAGAAATAATTAGAACATTTAATATAAGTATTCAAAAAATAACATCTTTACAGAATAACAGGAAATAAAATTAAATTACATAAATATACTGGAAATTTTTTTAAATTAAATTTTAGGATTTTTGATTTCATATTCATAAAATTAGAAATAATGGTCTTAACGTCTAATTCTGCACATATATCATTTTCAATAGATATTAACGCCAAACTAACAAGCCTTTTTTGTGACATACTTGTTCTTAAGTAGGTTTTAAATTAAAACCTACTTTTAATCAATTTCCACTTGGAAAAGGAACGTTCACCGCTCGCTACACTAACAGGTAAGGTTAATAGTATCCTTAAAGCAATTGAAAAGTTAGGGAAAGATAAATTATTGGATACAATAAAATTAAGAATATCGAAATGGTTTTGAATATTTAAATTATCCTTCCGAAAAATATCCTGGAAAGCACATAACTCGCCATATAGTTCTGTTGCATTTACGTCTTTACTGTTGCCGTCCTTCAAGAGAATCTCTAAATCGTCACAATTTTTTTTGTAAATCTTCGTTATTAATTTGTAGTAATCTATACAAGAAATTGAAATTATCATATGTGTTTAGTTGTTCAAAACGTTCTATTAACGAACACATTGCGATCTAGAAGTGTGTAAAACACATTCACTCTAAATTTATCTTCTGGCGATTGTGGCGTTTCATCATGATGCTCGTAGTCAAATTGTCGTGTCTTCTTTTGTCGTCGGACTTCTGTACCAGTTTTAAATTCTTGTTCTCTGTCCACTTCTTCACTCGGTTCTTTTGCCGTTTTAGAACTTCTTTAAAATTTCTATCTGATCGATACTCTTGTAAGAATATTTTTAAGTGTAATGTTCATATTTTGTCTTGAAGCATTTTACTCACATTTTATTCTGTTAAGTAAATCATGCCCCAGTTATAAGAGAGCAAATAAATTTGTAGTCCTTTATTTTAGCACATAATGTTTGTGCTTCATGCTGAGTTTCTCTATTAAAATTTTCATTATTTAAAATTTCAAAAAGTGCATCGTAAAGTTCTCGTAACTGATATCGTAGAGGGCGGATTGCAATTATTTTACTTTCCCATCGCATATCTGATGGCTGTTTCAATGTTAATTTTTTTACAAACTTTAAAAGGATTGCCCAACGTTTGTAAGAGAATGAAAAGAAATTCTATATTTCTTGAATAATTGCAAAGAATCTAATTGTATCTGCATTCACTTTGGCTGCATTGTTAATTATTAAATTTCGAGTATGAGCAGCACATTGCACATAAAAAACTCGAGGATTTTTATTCAAAAGCAAATTTTGGAGCCCATATTTTTTCCCTTTCATAAAATTGCCCCCTTGACCTCGCACGTCTTCAATGGGAAATATTCCATTTTTCCAGTTGTTCCATTATTGTTGCACATAAACCACTCCTGTGGAATCTGATATATCTTCAAAACCTAAAAAGTTTTCCCTGATCTTGACAATTCCATTGTCACAGGAAACAAAGCGAATAATAATGGTCATTTGTTCTGTTTTACTTACATCAGGTGTGCAGTCTAAAATTATGGAATAATATTTAGATTTTCGAATTGATAATAAAATTGTATCCCTGATTGCGTTACTTAAAGTTTCCAATATTTCATTTTGACTGTCTTTACTCAAATAGTGTACTCTATTGTTTCGTTGTAGGGTCCTTTCAACATGATTTTCCATGACGGGATCAAACTTCGTAAACAGTTCGACTAATTTTAAAAAACTGCCATTATTCCTTTCATATAATTTATCAGATGATCCGCGAAAAGCTAAATTTTGGCTACCAAGGAATTTTATAATTTCAATCAAGTGTTCTAAAACACTCATCCAATGTTTCTTTTCCATTGATTCTCTCAATCAATAGTAGTTTTGTTTTTTAAATTTTTATCAACTTCCTTCCATTTTAAGGAATTTTTCACGTGAGTTAAACTAGTCTCATGTATATGCAAAGTTGTACTTACATTTCTCCAATCCTTATAACCTTCTACAAAACTACTTGATTCGGTAGGTGCGAAAGGTTTGCAACAAAAGCAAAAAACAGAATTTAAAGTTTCGGAATAAATGAGCCATGTTCTTGGCACAAGGTCACCGTCTTCCATTTTTCTATTATAATACTTGTCGCCAAATTTACGACCATATATATCTCTGGGATATATTATATTTTTCTTTTGAACAGACCCCATTTCAATTAAAACAACTCGTAATTTTTCATCAGTATTTCCCCATTCACCTGGATCTTCTAAATTGATAGACTAACAATGTGTTAGTTTCGTGGTCAACTTCAACTAAGTCTTCTCCTAACTGTTTTTCACTTAAATCATGCATCTTGTTATCTTGTTCAATAGTTGCAATAGTACTTTCATGCAAACTGGATGATGTGCATGGTTCTTCAACTGATTTCTGATGTATCGAGTTGGTTACAACCTGCATCAGAATATTTTAATATTTTAACAAATTTATTAAGAGCCCCAGTTTGTTTCTTAACATCTGCTTCTTTTGCAGCATGACGCTTACGATTTTGTTCACTGGATAACTTTTTTTTTAATTTTTGATTCCATTTCTATTTTATACCCACAAGAAATTATTACACAACCTGACACAGAGACGAAATAATAATCCGCACTGTGCTACTTTCAGTAGCCTACTGAGATGCGTACCATATGACTGGTTAACTAGCAACAAATGTTTTGTATGAAAATTTGTTTCTGCACATAAAAACCGTTCACCATTTCACTTTAGATAGACTGCAGCGGACACAACATTCTGCAGGCAACCATTTAGCCTGCTCTTGCTGCAAAATTGTAAACAGCCGGCTGATCAAAGAGGTGGCAATATACAATTTTTTAAAATTTTTATTCGGTGTATCCGACCTTATTTATTTTAATATTGATCATTCTAAGAATTTTTTGTTTTCATGATAAAAATTTTGTTTCTTAAAAATGAACTTATGAACGGTGCCCCGGCGACGGCGCCCGCTTCCGCCGGCCCTGTATAAACTGACTCAATAGCTCAACCAAGGAAGTCAGGTTAAGCCATTGAACAATGAAAATATTGAAATTTGCACATAATGATAATTATCTTGTTTCAAATTGGTGTGATGTTTCACATATGAGTTCAGTTAAAAGGCAGTGGGTTCAGGCAGTTACAGTAGACAGGCAAAAATAAATATTAATTATAAACATCAGTTCTTCTGACATTCAGTGGATATGCTGAATGGATATTTGTCTCATATTAGGTTATTTCTGGATGTATCAGATGTCTGCTTCTTGTATCAACTTAAGATATTTCATGTGGTCAGAGAATATACTTGACCTGGTGCTTAATAAGGAACATTCTGATATGACTATGTGGAACTATTGTTATGAAACTATGTTTGTTACAAAACTATAAGTGACCACTTTATTTGGTATCCATCTGACACCGAGTACAAATCAAAACATCCTGAACTTGGGTTATTGATTCCATGAAGTACTGAAAGCATTCTGCAGGATGCTGGCTCATGCAAATATGATTACATCACATAATTGCCTTGGATTGGCAGGAGTGGATTTCTATCATAAACATTTTATCTCACAGATGCTCATTTGGGGGATTGTTCCAGAAACCATTTTGGAACAGTTCAACCTGTCCATTATCCTACAGGAAGTAACCAATACCATAACGGATAAATTGTGAACATCTAAGGATTGCACTAGGTTAGCAACATTGATCAAGTACACTGCAAGAGGTGTTTTTCAAACTTGTGTCAGGCAGCATAATGTATGCCAAGAAAACACTTTGTACATCAGAGTTGAACAAGAGACTTTCTCAATTGCTATCCGGCATGCTAGGGCCATTGATTTGTGATGCTATGCTTTGCACCTCATCACTTTGGAATTGGAACTAAGATTCATCTGTTGAGACTTTTTTTGCTGTTCTCCAGTGTTAGTGCTCACAGTACCCATACCTGTTTGTTTTTAGTTGAGAATTGGAATTTATTAAGGTTATCTGTTGCATTTTAATTAGTGATGGCTGCAATAACAAAAGAAGGAAACAAAATGGAAAAATGTGGAATACAAATTAAGAATGAAAAAAAATTAAAGAATAATTGGATACACTGATTTTGTTATCTTGCTATCAGAAAATGAAGATAATCTACAAGGATTACTGAATACATTCATTCATTAATGTAACAGGAAAAAAAAAAAAAAAAAAAAAAATATATATATATATATATATATATATATATATATATATATATACAGAAATAATAAAAACAATGGCAGTTGCCAAGGAACTCATAAGATGTAAATTAGAAATCAAAGGGAAATAATTGAATAAGTTAGTCATCATCATCATTGTTTATTCACAATGTGAAAAGGTTAAAAGAGGTTTACATTAAAAGATTGCAAATTACGGTCTTCCAAGTCTCTCTATCTAGAGCTAACTGGTAGATGTCAGATGGAGTTTTACAATTTAGCCTATTGATGGTTTCACATATGTATTGCAAAATTGTTTGCATGGTCTTCCATTGCGATTGCCATTTTCTGGTTTGTACAGGATGAGGGATTTGAAAAAATGGTGAGACTTCAGAATGTCTGATTGATGTTCAAGCCATCTGAGTTATAGTTTTTTGACTATATTGACAAGTGGTTCTTTCTTAGCCAGATTCAGTACAGCAGAGTTAGTAACACTGTCCATCCAAGTGTATCCAAGGATCAGCTGAGACATGTAGTTCCAAAGGAGTTAATTAGATCTGTAGTTTTTTTTTGGTGCTTATTATCCAGGTTTGAGAACCATACAAGAAGATGGATCTACTGGTTACATGGTTTAGTCTTTAATGATATTAATGATGTTTTTTTTTATTGTTGATATTTGGTCCTTTTTACTAAATATGAGACATTTTCTTTGGATTTTATTGGACTATAATTTTTTATATAAATATATGTATACAATCGGCAACCAGTTTCACCAGCTTGGGTCTGTCTGGCTTCTTCAAGATGAGAATGGTTACATTAACATTAAATGCTACAACAGAAGAATGCAGTAATGACCTTAAAATCAGTTTAAAAAATTGAAAAGCACCCGAAACATTAAGAGCATTAAGCGTGGAGAATTAATCATTGTTAGTAGATCGCGTAATTCAGTTCTGTTAAACATAGTCAATTTATTAAACTTTTCCAAATGTCTTTTAATATCATTTCTTGATTTCTGTTGTGATTGTCTCCTGTACGGAGTACCACTGCAGCTTCTTTAAAGTTTCTACATTTGAAATCTTCAATATACAGCATGGAGCTGTTGTCCCAATCAATGGAATGGTTCAAAATTGAGAAATGATGGGCTAATCCTGAGGTGTCTGTTCTGTTGTTGTTGTTGACATCTCCAATATGTTATTTTTTTCAGATTTCTAGGCTATGTGATGTTTGACCTACATAGTTCAGTTCACAGGAACATGGGATGTTGTATACTCCTGCATATTTGTAGAAAGCGATGCTGTCCTTAGGAGATCTTAACATGTGCCGTGTAGTTAAAATAGGTTTAAAGGCAACCTGATGTTGAAAGACTTCATGATTTTTGCTATTTTGTTGGAGACTGAGCCCCGCATAAGGTATGACGATGCGTACTGTCACTTGAAGTTGTCGCTGTTTCTATAGAGAATCTTTTGAATTATATTTTGTGGTTAACCATTTTTGGATAGAGTTTTTGATATGAGTGAGAGCTCATCAAATAGATCTTTTACTTCTGAGATGATATTTATTGCCCTGGTTTTGAGCATATGAATGATGCTAAGTTTTTGTGCATAATGATGAATAGATTTAAAATGAAGATACCAGTGTCTGTACGTTTGCGGTAGATTGTGAGCTTGATTTGTCCATTATCCTGTTTTTTTACTAATACGTTCAAAAAAGGTAATTGATGGTTGTTTTCTAATTCTAATGTCAACTTAATTTTTTGGTGGAAAGAATTTATTTTTTGAAGGAACTCGTGTAAGGCATTTTCCGTGTCTTTCCAAATGATGAACACATTGTCTACATATCTCCACCAGACTGATGGTTTCAGAGTTATTTTTGATAGGATGTCCTCTTCTATTTTTCCATGAACAGATCCGTGCACGGTGGTGACAGCGGACTGCCCATGGCTAAGCCTTCCAGTTGTTGATACAATAAGTTGTTTACTTTAAAATAGTTTGATTTTAGGCAATGGCGGAAAAGCTGCATAATGTCGTTTGGAAAGAGATCTTTTATGATCTTAATTACTTCTTTGACCAGTACATTCGTGAATAAAGACACTACGTCTAGACTTGCAAGTATATCTGTATTGGATATATTGATACTTTTTAGTTTTTCAACAAAGTGCTGAGTGAGGTTGAATGAGGTTGATTTCTTTATCTTCTCTTTCAACAGACTGGCTGGGTGTTTGGCTAGTAGGTATGTAGGAGAACAGCTCCATGCTGTACATTGAAGAAGATTTCAAATGTAGAAACTTTAAAGAAGCTGCAGTGGTACTCCATACAGGAGGCAATCTCAATAGAAATCAAGGCATGATATTAAAATACATTTGGAAAAGCTTAATAAAGATTAGCAGAACTGAATTACACGAAAAACTATAAAACATGATCTGCTAACAATGATTAATTCTCCATGCTTTATGCTTTTAATGTTGCGCATCCTTTTCAATTTTTTAAACTGATTTTAAGGTCTTTACTGCATTCTTCTGTTGTAGCATTTAATGTTAATGTAACCATTCTCGTCCTGAAGAAGCCAGACAGACCCAAGCTGGCAAAACTGTATGACGATTGTATACATATATTTATATAAAAAAATCATAGTCCAATAAAATTCAAAGAAAATGTCTCATATTTAGATATTAATGATGCTTTCCAGATGGGGTGAAGTTTGTTATGGAAGACTAGAGCCAGCTGTTTACATTTTCTAATATCATTTTCTGTATTGCTAATGTATGATCCAATATATTGAAAATCCTTTACTCTTTCTAAGGGTTTATTGTTGATATGAAGTATTTTCATAACCTTTTTGAGAATACTTTGGACTTTAGGGTGTTGATCTGCAGACCAATATGTTTAGCTTGTGCATCTAGTAAACTGAGATGTTTTTGTGCATTTTTTGGTTCTCTATCAATAAGTACAGTATCGTCAGCAAACTAAGATCCGTTATTAGCAAGATGTGGGTGGATGTTCTAATGTTGAAACCAAGATCTTCTGTGTTAATGGTTCAGAAGATGTATTCCAAACATACCAAAAACAAATAAGGTGCTAGTACATCACCTTGCGGGACTCCTGTTGTCACCGCAAAGGATTCAGATGTTTCTGTTTTAAAGATTACTGTAACATTGTAATCTTTATAAGGTGCTGAGATTGCTTGTATGATTTTTGAGGGTAGACCATAGTAGCTGAGTATTTTAAACATTGCTTCTCTATTAATGGAGTCAAAGGCTTTTTTGAAGCTATAAAAGTTAAAATAAGTGGCAAGTTTTTATCACGTGAACCTTCTATGGTTCTTCTGATGCAATGTATATCTGTTCTATTGCACATCGTTTTTTTAGAAATGCAGCTTGTTTTTTCTTAAAAGTGGTGTTAAGTAAGTTTCTGTTCTATTGAGTATCATCCTATAGTAGATTTTAACTGTGGTTGATAGCAAAGTATTACCTCTGTAGTTATTTAGGAAATGGAAATAAGCCACTGTAGCATTGCATAAAGTGAATTACATGAACAAGCAGTAAAAGCTAGTAGAATATCTGGATGTCTCAACAGCCTCATCTGGAAGAATAAGAACATAAGCAAAGAAACAGAAATAAAAATTTATGAAAGGAGTAATCAGACCAGTACTAACATATGCAGCAGAAACACTGCTGCAACTACAAAAATTAGAGAAATCAGTGAAACTATTGAAGTGAAAATGTTAAGTTGTACTGCTTTTTGACCATTTGTTTTCCTTTGTTAGTCCTGCATGGTTCTTTGTATTCTTCATTCAGCTTTGCATGAAATCCATCTCTGGCCATAGGACTGCTGTCAAATACTGGTTTCTGTTTTATTGGATCATTGTTGGTCCACTGTTAAGCCAAAAATGATCAAGTTTCTTAAGACTTTAGGATATGTAATGAAATTTAAAAAATTAAGAATGCTTTTTCCATCTCAAACCATATCAAAACTTTTAAAATATGTGTGGAAAATTTTAATAGGTACATAACATTATCACACAGCAATAATAGTGCCTATTATAATATAATTGAGTTGTTTGAAAATTATTTTGAACTGCCTAGCTGACTAGCTTTCACACATTTTATCTTTGGACATAAGTTGTATTCAAAGATCACAATGCAGTGATCTTTCTCTCTCTTGGTTATCTAATTTTCACATAACTGGAAAGTCATTTAACTGGTCCTTGAATTGGGTCTCCATATCATCCAGCTAAACACACCCTTAGTTAATTGGTGCAAAATGATTTCCCAACATGACTGGATAATCAAGAGAATGCCTGCATTACGTAGTTTTCATTAGGTGTGATTTGATGTTGGTCAGATTCATGGAGTCAAAGGCTTTTTTGAAGTCTATAAAGGTTAAAATAAGTGGCCCATTTTTTTTTTTTTAAAAAAAGAAACAGAAATCAATCTTTTTCAAAAAATAAATAAATAAAATAAAATATTAAAGAGAATGTGCAACTAATTGTTTAAAGAGCATTCCACAAAGCAGTCGATCATTATGCACAAAATAATGTTGGGGGTGGTACTATTTTTATTTCCTTCCTCCAGTTAAGATTATTTGAAATGTATCAAATATTTTTGTGCCTATCAAATATTTATAATGCCTATTGCTGTAGTTAATCCTGCATATGATTTGTGACTCAAATTAACTGTTAACTTTAATAGAAATCTTTACTTAATTTCTTATGTCATTTAATTCTTTACATTGTTTTATATTAAGAACATTTAAAAACAGATTTAAGGATAACAAAACTACAAATGTGGGATTTCTCTAGATATATTGTAGGTAACGTTAGTCTGCACACATTTTCTTAAAACATAATGAAACGAATTGGTCATCTGCATTTATGTATGAGGCAATCTCTTTTTTGAGCACATTTAAGGAATGCTCTGAAGTGATATAGCACCTTTAGCCAGAACAGGCTTCATACTTAATGACATGTGACGTCTTTTAATATGTATAAGACCTTTTATGTTTAGCAACCATCCTTAATTGGGTAGAATTTTTTAATGTATTATCTTTTATGTTCATCTCTTTCTAACAAAGCTTTTAGTCAGTAGGCAGGGGGGAAAAAATATATATATATATATATATTGCAGCATATCTGTGAGTAAATCCTGCAAGTATGACTTCTATTACTTATTCTTCTTACTTTTTGGTTTCAGTAGATTTAAAAATAATTTTTTCTACATACCTGTCCCCCCCCCCCACACACACACAATTAGAAAACTGCATGAATTATTGTGTACAAGCTGAAAATGAGAAACATCAGAAGTTCTCTATTCTCAAACATCCTGCATTTTATATAGTAGCTTTATGGTAGCTTACACATTCCGCAAAGAATTATATAGAATTGTATGTGATGAAGTCCACGTAATGGATGAAATATGCTGGACTTTTTAAATAAAATTCTATATATTTTTTTGCTACATGTGTAAGCCATAAAGTTACTTTATAATATTTAGTGCACATGTCCTATTAAAGGTATAAATCCTAAAATTTAGATTTTGTTATTGCATTTTACATCTATAAATACTAATGAATTAGCCTTGTCTAGATGTCTCTTTTATACATTGCAATTTTTGCAAATGCAATGGAACACAAGAAAAACTTTATATGGCATCAAAATTTAGTTGATTTTTATTACAGGGAAACAAGGTGCATCAGGACCTACCAAAGTAAATATTGCAACTAGTCTAAGCAATTCTCCTGCCATCCTAAACTTAAATAATAGTTTGCAAGCATGTATAGAGGGAATTGGAGGTATGGCTATATGGCATTAATACTTTGTCTTGGTGTTTCATGTTATATGTTAATGAAGTTTTAATATAGATATTATTTTTATTTGTTCTACATGTAATAAATATTAAAAATTCATTCTCATATTTCTCTAAGAATAATCTAGCAGAACATTTTAGTGTATTACACTTTTGCCTTTGAACATCTCCAGTGTGAGTTATAGCAACATTTAAAACAAAAATGTGTGCATACCTGCACACTCTGAAATTAATTTATTTTGCTATAAAATAAATTAATTTCACTGTACCACCACTGAAAGCCAATAGTTATCTCATTGCATAATTAGATGAGTATTGCATAAAAAAGGGCCAAATTAAATTTGTTATTGTAACTGGATTTATACACTGAAATTTAAAACTTGCTGTGTGCCTTGTATGTGATATAATCATAGTATCGACTGTAGAAATGCAGTTGTTTTCAGTAAATTTAAATTATAGAGACTTTACTGACTACAAATGTATTTCCTTAAGAAATCATAATTACAGAAATTAAATTTGATCACTTTAATGTAATTAATTTGTTAGTTAGTGGCATTATAGTTGTAACATATTATGCAGACCCAGTCTTGTTTATTTTTTTATTATTTTTTTTTCTTACTTTCATAGAAAATATTTATTTTGTTTTTAGTTATTCACTGACATATCAGCTTCATTGCTGACAATGTGCAAAAAGTTATTTTATTTTCTGGTTAATTACACATACACACTTCAAGGGCTTTACACAATAATACTTTTTGGCATTACCCATTCTTTAGCACATAACATTACTTTCTGATATCCCTAAACATTGGCGATATTCATTTCAGTAAAATTATGGAGACTACAGCCATGTTAGGAATAATTACTTTAATTTCCCGACGTTTTGACTTTCATATTAAGGTCATCATCTGGAGGCACGCACAAAAACGAATGATTTGATCAACCATTATTCTACTGGCCTGACCTGTATTGGAAAAAAAAAAAAAACTACATCAAAGCTATATTCTATTTATAACATCATCAGAGAACAAATTCATATAGATATTTTTAATACAGAAAAAGTGATGGCCTAATCCATAATTTAACATGAGTGTTGTATTAGAGTTAAGATCCCAGATTACTTACAGTCCCAATTATAATTAACTCTTAGACCAAAAAGTTATGTGGTAGAATATGTGCCATCCATCTTCTTGGGATTTTTCTTTTTCTTCTTCTTTTGGTCCACTGCTGGATGAAGGCCTCCCCTTTTTGACCACTTCTTTCTATCTTTGGCAGTCTTCTTCCAATTTAAAAGTTTCTAAGGTCATTATCCCATCTAGTCTTTTGCTTTCCTCTCTTTCTTCTTCTGATTGGTGTCCAATTTATAGGCTCCTTGGTCCAGCGTCCATTCTCTCTTCTCAGAACTTCCATTTTCTGGTCTTAATATGAGTTAGAATGTCATTTATCTTGGCTTGATCTCTAATCCAAGAGATTCTTGTTTTATCTTTTAAAGAGATCCCTAGGATGTTTCTTTCAAATTTTCTTTGAGCAATCTTCAATTTGTTTTCCAGTGTTAGGTTCCAGGTCTCGCTACCAATAGCCATGAGCATTGATCAGTTACTTTCATTTGTAGGCACAATGGGATGCTGCTCTTAAGAACAGACTTAGTTTACCAAAAACTGTCCATGCCAACTGTATTCGTCTATTGATTACTGATTCAATGCCTTTTTCTAAATCAAAGAGTCGACCTAGATAGACAAATTGATCTACAATATCTAATTGATTATTTCCCAAAGTGATGAATGATTTTATTGCCGACTTGTTGAACATTACTTTAGTTTTTCCAGTATTTATTTTTAGCCCTTTTTTCAGACTTTCTTTATTAAGTTGGTCTATCATACCTTGGAGAGTTCTTTAGCTTTGGCTATTATCAAGATATCATCTACATATCTTATGTGAGCGGTATTTCCCATTTATCTTTATACCGTTATTGTTCCAGTTTAAGTTTTTAAAGATTTCTTCTAGTACTGCATTGAACAGTTTTGGTAACAGTGTCTGCTTGCCTAACTCTTCTTTTTGTTGAATTTAGATTTCTTGTTCCCTTGCATTATGGTTACAATAGAATTGTTATAGATATGTTTTAGAAGTTCAATATACTGGGGTTCAACACCTTGTTTCTCTAGGGCTTTATTAGTTCATTTGTTCATTTGGGATTTTTAGACCACCATTATTGTTAAGATTAGGGTAGTTGATATGAGCATAAATGTAAGGGCTCCTTACATTTATGCTCATATCACGTTTTGGTGTGATGTGAAACAACCCTCTACCTCCGTATGAGACTGACTAATTCACCTGTAGTTGAAAGAGATCAGATAAAGGTTCCTCACATCATTGTAAGGAATCAAACCCAGGTCTTTCTGACCAAAGTACTTCATCTGTACTGACTAAGCATTGGAGGCTCTTGCTCTCATAATACCCATTCATAAAAACACATTAAAATACTGAAATGGACTGACAAAAGATCAGTAACTATGTTGACAACTTACAGAGATCATCATTGTAAGTTAGTAGAGAATGCCTGTAAGAATAGGGCAGGGCAGCAAGTACAGAAACCAGATGCGGTGCTCAGCTATAATGCTGCTAAGAAAGGTGTCAATCTCTCAGATAAGATGGCATCTTATTATTCCACTCTCAGAAAGACAGTCAAGTGGTATAAAAAATTGCCATGGAATAGCTCTTGTGCATTATTCACATAAAATTCAGTTCTAAAGGAAATATTTCCATTCTCCAATTCAGAGAGATGATCAAAAGAATTTTTAGATACAAGGGAGACTATATCTAAAGAGATTACAATGAAAAGGCAAAACATTCATAAGTTAAGAAAAATGGAAGGTCCGTCTCACAGGATCGTAAGCTCTGTAGAGAAATCTAAAAAGGTGACAACATACTGCATGAATTGTGATGGGCAGCCTCCCATGTATTTAACTTGTTTTGATGTTCATCTACTACTTTTAAAACATTTACTACTTATAGTCTAATAATGTAGAGTCATTTTATAATATCCATAAATGATATTTTTTCTGTGCATAAGCAAAATAGATATTGTGAGCTTTTAAAATAAAATGTCTGTGTAAGGAACAAAATTATTTATATGTATATTATACTACTATGTAAAAACACTGAAGAAATACACATAACAAGCACAATAAATTGTACAAGATGATTTTCTCTTGAATTAACCCACATGTATTCTTGCCACACCCACACGAATCACCTGATCAGCATTATTAGATTGTAGGATAAGCCCCACCCTATAGCTATTTACTGAGTTAGCAATGTATACAGTCACTGTTTCTTATTGGTTAGTGATTTATATTTCGCAAACAAATCCCTTTCCATCTATTCGTAAGCTATTTTTTTTATACCCATCATAAATGCAAATATGCAAGTCTAGAGATTATAGGATCACGTATTCTTCACTCCACCCAGATATTTGTTATAGCTAACACAAGCGCACACATAATATCACAGATCTCATTTATTCATGATTCATTTTACAGTACTGAAAGTACTGTAAAATTGATTATGCAAATCAAGTATAGTAACTAATCAAGTATATTTGTGTAAATCAAGTATAGTAACTAATAATCAAAAATATCATTCTCTTTAATTATTTTTTTTTAATATATTCTGAAAAGAACTTTCCTTTTCACCTGCTCCCACAATTCAGGATTAGTTATAATTGGAGAAGCTGTCACAAAAGACAGCATGTCTGACAACCCACAGGAACGAAATTGCTGGTAATTTTGCTCACTTCACCAGATGGTTAGGTTCGTGACATGAGAGATACTTAAATTAAGGGGATATTAAATTCCACATAGTTTTAAAACCGAATAAGAAACTCAAAGATTGGAATCAGAGAGTTTCTTGCCGAATATAGTAAACTATAAAGTATCGGCGACACTGGCGTGAGCAAATGCAAGTGACCCTAGCACGTAGTGCAATACCGGAAGTCTCGCAGCAAAGTCGGTAAATTCTGATCGCTATTCTTAGGTATTTTCCATAATGTAAAAACACATTTCCTAGGAAATGTATGCTGTTATTCTGATTCCAATCTTTGAGTTTCTTATTCGGTTTTAAAACTATGTGGGATTTAATATCCCTTTAATTTAAATATTGTTTTCATTGCTGAAAGGAAGCTTATTAGCTCTTTATACTTAAGTAACTTAATGATTGCACCTGTTTGGAAACTCACATCGCAGAGTACATAAGTTCTTTTCGCTATACACTTCGGTATTAGGTCTAGCTACTCACTGATGAAGCCTCAAAAAAGGCTGAAACCGGTCTGGGTAGTGACCTCCCTACCATAATGTAATAATAGCATACATTTCCTAGGAAATGTGTTTTTACATTATGGAAAATACCTAAGAATAGCGATTAGAATTTACCGACTTTGCTGTGAGACTTCCGGTATTGCACTACGTGCTAGGGTCACTTGCATTTGCTCACGCCAGTGTCGCCGATACTTTATAGTTTACTATATTTGACAAGAAACTCTCTGATTCCAATCTTTGAGTTTCTTATTCGGTTTTAAAACTATGTGGGATTTAATATCCCCTTAATTTAAATATTGTTTTCATTGCCGAAATGAAGCTTATTAGCTCTTTATACTTAAGTAAATGAGAGATACTAATTGGTCTGTAATTTACTATTTATGTCTTGGAGCCACTTTTATGTAATAGAACTGTCTTACCCTCTTTCCACTCCCTTGGAATTTTGCCAGAACTGAGACTTAGATTAATCAACTTCATCAGAGGCTACCAGTTCACTTGTACATTCTTGTAGCACATGCTGACATACTGGCAAGGTCCAATGCTGTATTCACATTGAAATTTTTAAATACTAAATACTTCAAGATTATCTATCTCAATGCTCACGTCAGTCTCTAATGTCAATAATTGCAAAGTCACCTGGATGATATATCCTTGCAAAGTGTTAACTTATTAAATGAAATATTTCTTCTGTTTCTGGACGCCCCCCTCAGGTTACTTTCTTACCATTAGCTTAGAATAGTTATCTTTCCATAATCATGCTTTCCCTTACCTGCTGCTGGCCTGGTTGGCCAAGTGGTTAACATATCTGCTCTCCAGCCAAGAGGCTGTGCGTTCGGATCCCTTCAAGGGCACATATGTTTGTGATTGTCCTACTAGCTGACCATATGTACTGCTGTAAACCTGTGTCCTGGTGCAGTATGACCTTTGATGTCTTTGAGCCATAAATAATCAAATCAAAAATCAAAATCCCTTGCTACTTAGTGAAAGAACTTTTTTGGATTTAATTTGGTGTGCTTAGCTAATTTTTCTCAGAATGAGATTTAGTCTTCCGTACCATAGTTATTGCCCTTATTTGATTGTTAATTATATATTCCTCATGAGTATGTCAATCACCATTTTGTTTAGATTTCTTCTAAAATGCTTTCTTTTTTTGCATGTCATGTTTTATATTAGTAGTCATCCACTTAATCCTTACTTGGTTTATCCTCCTGGCCCTTGGTATGAACTCTGATACTGCCTCGCTCAAACAATTCCTAACCTCTTCCCATGCAATAATGTGCAGACTTCAAAATGGGGACATGGACAATGAAACTTATTTTGGGCCTATGGTTCCTACAGAAGGTTTTCCTAAGGAAGAAGTCAAGTGTAATTTTTTGGTTCACTGTAGTAGGCAGCTGGCATAAAGAAAATAGAAAAAAGTGGTACTTGTTGGTGATCTAAACAGCAGAGTAGGAAGTGAATCTGACCAGGCATATAGAAATGTTGGAAAATGTGGAGACAAGGCTAATAATAATGATAAGTGTTTGCTGGATTTCTACTCACGATATGGATAAGTTATTGCTAACACCATTTTCCAACCTAAAGATGTGCATAAGTTCATGTGAAGAGAGAGAGAAGACACAAGAAACAAGAAAAGCTTCATTGACTTTGTTATCATTGATAGCGATATCTTCATGCTACTTCAGGATACAAGAGTGTACAGAGATTTGAAATTGGAAGTGACTATCACTTAGTTTTAATTATTATTATTATCCTCCAGGGAGTCAGTGACTCATCAAAGGAGTCTGTACATCATTCAAACTAGATGTCATACCTTCCTTTAAATTCATTCATTCTAGATTCACTCATTATCTCTAAAGGCAAACTATTTCATTCACTCACTTCTCTGCGAGAAGAAATCCTAGCTCTTACCCACTTTCTTGACGGTGAACAAACTTAACTTTCATGGATTCCCCCCCCCCCCCCCTATTCTCTACTCACCTTCCATATAGTGAAAATTTTCATCAGACAATATCCTATAACATCCATTCACAAGTTTATAGACCTCTATCGTATCACTTCTTTCTCCTGTTACAGATTGTGATTATATGGATTACTCTTCTTTGCACCATTTCCATAGTTCCTTTATCCCCTTGGAACCCCAGAAACCAAATCTGCACACAATAATCTAGATGTGGTCTTATAAAGAGGCAAAATGTGACTTCATTATTCAACATCGCAGTTATCCTCTGAGTTGTATTTGCAGCTTTTGCTATGTGACCCTTGAACTTCAAATTCCTATCACCATTTCATCAAGATCCCTAGCCTCATTCAGTTTCTTTTAGCACAATCCCACTAATATTATATGCCACTGGAAATCTCATCATGCCAAACTGCACAACTTTACACTTACTAATATTAAACTGATAGCCATTTTTGTTTGCCAAAATTTCCAAAATATTCAATCATTTTGGAAGTGCTGGATATCAGCAGCATCCCTGATTGCTCTGCCTATCTTCACATCATCAGCATACAATCCCCCATCTCCTGTTAGACCCTTCCTAATGTCATTAACGTATAGATTGAACAACAATGGCCCAAGGACTGAACCAGGTATACCACTTTTTGATATGTGTTTGTCAACTATCCACTGATCCAAGTCAAAAGTTTATATTCCAGTCCCATATTCTCCAGTTTATAAAACAGCCTTGCATGTGGTATCCTATCAAATGCCTTAGCAAAATCCAACATTATCATAGTTTATCCATTCCCTTTATCCATCTCAGCTGTGACATTGTTATAAAATATGAGAATTGTGAAAATGTGACCTTCCAAAGGTTGCTCGATTGGCAGCGGCTCTGCTACTAATGGCTCGCAAAAACTTAAGCACGTTTAAGTGTGGTTAGTAGTTGGAAGGGATCAATCGTTCGATGCTGTTGGCACACTCTCCCTCAATGAGTCTTTGGACTCCCTGGAGGTGTCACGTAATAATAATAACTAATAACCCATGCTGCTCCTTGAAGAGTATGCCATGTTTGTCTACCCATTTCTGTATACAAATTTTAACTTCTCAAAAATTTTCACTTAATACTCCAGAGATACTGACAGGTTGGTAGTTAGACACATTCGTTTTTGCACCACCATTGTACGAGGGCAGTCTGTAAAGTTCTCAGCCTCAACCATAGATGGCAACATTTTTTTTTTTTTTTCTGAGTTTGGTATATCTGTCATAAGCATCCATGTGAGATTGCAAGTCATTCTATCAAGTAGTTTATTTTATACAGCTGTCTGAAGCAAAAGTGTTGTCTATATCCCTTGAAATGGATAAAACTGAGTATCATGCTGTTATAAAATTCTATGTAAAAGAAAGTTTAACAAAAATTCATAAAAGTTTATAGGCACTCTTCTCCTTCATTTTCAACAATTAAGAAATGGGCTGCCGAGTTTAAACGTCGCCATACCAACCTTGATTAAAAAGAAATTCATTTGAAGTTCATAAAAGTTTACAGGCACTCTTCTCCTTCATTTTCAACAATTAAGAAATGGGCTGCTGAGTTTAAACATCGCCGTACCAGCCTTGAAGATGATCCCCGTGAAAGACGTCCAAAAAATATAACAACACCACAAATCATTGATCAAGTGCATGATATGATATTGGATGACCGGCAAGTCAAAGTGAGTGAAATTGCTGAGACTAGAGGCATTTCAAAAGAATGTGTAGGATATATTTTGCATGAAGAATTGCAAATGAAAAAGCTTTGCGCAAGATAGGTGCCACGCATGCTCACTGCAGATCAAAAACGCACTTGCATGAAAATCTCTGAACAGCGATTGGAGTGTTTTAACAAGAATAAAACTGATTTTGTGTGACGATTTATTACTATGGATGAGACTTGGATTCACCATTACACACCTGAATACAAACAGCAGTCAAAACAGTGGACAGAAGCCTGTTGTTCAGCACCAAAGAAGACAAAGTCGGTTCCATCAGCAGGAAAGGTCATGGCATCGGAGTTTTGGAATGCTAAAGGCATTTTGATTATTAATTATCTTGAAAAGGGTAAAACAATAACCAGGGAATATTATTCTGATCTTTTAACCAGACTAGACAAAAAAATTTGTGAGAAAAGACCCAGTTTGCAGAAGAAAAAAATCATCTTTCATCAGAACAATGCACCTGCCCACAAAGATGTTTTGGCAATGGGAAAATTAAGGAATCTGCACTATGAATTATTGGAACATCCACCTATTCCCCAGATTTGGCTCCTTCTGACTTCTATCTCTTCCCAAAACTAAAACGCTTCCTCGCTGGTCAGCTTTTTTCTTCAAATCAAGAGGTGATTGCAACTGTACAGGGGTATTGTGCAGATCTTACTGAGAACCACTACAGGGACGGGATAATGGTGCTGGAGCATCACTGGAATAAATGTATTAGCCTTATGGGAGATTATATTGAAAAACAAAAATAATTTTGAAATTATAAATTCGTTTTTTCATTGTTGGGCAGAGAACTTTTCAGACCACCCTTGCACAATGGAACTATCATAAATTCCCTCCATTCTGTGGTATCATTCCTTAGCTGAGACTCATGTTATACAATTATGTGAAAGGCCTAACCGGTTCAGATGAACATTCCTTTAACAAACATGCTGATGTTCCATCTGTTCCTATTGACAAATTCTTATCCAGGTTATGCAGCCTCTCTTCAACCTCATTTTTATGCATGTCTAACTCTTCATCCAATGAAACAGTAGCAGTGTACACCATGTTACATACATCTGGTTGATATATATCTTAGCTTAGGATATATATATCCAGTACAGCTCCTCCAATTCGAAGTATCCCAAACTTCAAGACTTTATATTTTGTTGCATTAAACCACCCCCATTCATTCGCCCATCTGTCTAGTTTATTCAAATCCTCTTGCAAGGCTGCCGCATCTAGACTGTTACTAATAACCCTTCCCAGCTTCACATCATCTGCAAACAACTGAATATCCCCCCCCCTGCAAACCATTGGCAATGTCATTGATATAAAAGTTAAACATTTCAGGTCTTAGTACTAAGACCTGTGGGACCCCCCACTTGTAACCTTCTGCCTCCTTGACATTGCCCCATCATACACATCTCTCTGATACCTATTAGAAAGCCAATCCTGAATCCATTTGACTAACCTGACATCTAAGCCCATGTGCTGCAACTTAAATATCAGCTTATCATGTGGCACTCTGTCAAATGCCTTTGCCAAATCCAAAAAAAATGGCAGTACATACCTTTCCTCATCAACTGCTCTTGTCACTTTATTATAAAAGGCAATCATATTACTAAAGCAAGAGCACCCATGTTGACAAATCCATGTTGACTCTCACAGATAACATTACCCTCATCTGCCCAATGCTATATATGGGTGCTCACTAATTTCTCCAAGATCTTAACAACTACTGAAGAAACACAAACTGGTCTATAATTAGACACATCCAGTCTGCTACCGCACTTATGCAATGGCACTATCTTACCTTCCTTCCATTCCTTGGGTACCTTCCCATAATCAGACTTTCATTGAAATGCCAGGTCAGTGGAGCTTTCAGTTCTTTTGCACATTCTCTCAAAACCTGTGGTTAAATACCATCCAGTCCCACAGCTTTACTGACATCCAAGGTACTCAGTATTTGGAACACACTCTTCTCTTGCACCTCTAAACCTCAAACCTGCCCTATCCCTCTAGTATTAAAACTAACTTCTCCAAGATGAAATACTTCAATAAAGTGTTTATTGAACAACTCCACTATGTCCTCTACATCAGTCACTCTATTCCCATTTTTATCCCACAATGTCATTCTTCCACAATCATTTCTCCTCCTACTGGCCACATGCTAAAAAATTTCCTAGGATTATCTTTGGATCTTAGTGCCAATCTCTTCTCATATTCTGATTATATGTTTGGCTTTATCCAAGTGTAAGAAAAGAAAGTTTGCACCTGAAGTATTTTCAGGACTGGGGCAACTCGTGGCAAAGGTGGCATAACTCTGCATCACTTGCCTTGGTATCCCGTAATCCAAGCATATCTCATTGCAGACATGTATAATGGTATGCATTCATGGAAGGGGTCATTACCCAGACTGGTTTCGAACTTTATTGAGGTCTCATCAGTGGATTCCAGACTCAGAGGTGGTGATACTAAGGGGGAAGTAATGGAGAAGTCTTATTTCCATATACGAGTTGCCATAAGGTGTCACACCTTATTAAAATTTTCTGGATTAGAGATAAGTTGATGGAAGTTTTTTTACTTAGCTATGCTACCAGTTATATATTTGGCTTAATCCTTTATCCAAGTGTAAGCAAACAAAGTTTGTGCTTCAAGTATTTTCAGGACTGGGGCTACTCATGGCAAAGGTGGTATACCTGTCTGGGTAGTGACCCTTTCCTTTAATGCATAGCATTATACATATCTGCAAGGAGATGTGTTTTGCATCATGGGATAGTAAGGCAAGTGATGAGAAGTTATACCACCTTTGCCACGAGTTGCAAATATATAATTGGTAGCATAGCCATGTGAAAAAACTTCCATCATCTTCTCATATTCCAGTTTTGCCTTCCTTACAATATTAGTCACTCTCCTGGCCTGAGTCTTATATTCTTCATGTATCTGCTATCCACCCCCTCTCCTTATATCTCTTTCATACCCTCTTTTTCACTTACAGTTCCTGTTTGATGTTGTTTGTCATCCACTTTACACCAAACTGTGTGCTCTTCTTCACTCGTGGAATACAGCTTACTATTGCTGCTAGCCAATATTCCTTCACAATTTTCCAAGCAATAATAATATCCTGGCCTTCCAATTCTGCCCTACATGGAACTGTCCTGAGTTGATATCTAAGACTATTATTAATCACCTGCCTTATAATTCCACATGCATTACCTTTTATTTGATACCCCTGCATGTCTATTCATCTTCCAAGTCAAAACCACATGGTCACTCTTTCCAACTGGGGGAGAGATGTCATCTCTTCTGATGCTATGACCAAATCCAAAACTCTTCAATCTCTTGTTCCCTCTATTACATGTTGCCTAACACATCTGTCCCTCATTAATTCCAGAAATATTTCCTCTTCCCAACTTATACTGCTGTAGTTAAAATCTCCCATAACAATCATTCTTCTTGCACTTGCCAAGCTCAACTGCCTAAACATATCCTGCTCCCCACCCTCTGTGCTCCTTGGCAACATCCCACTAAATGTCCTGTCTTATTCACACTTACCTCACACCATATGCTTTGAAAACCATTAGTGTCCCTGCCTTCCAAAGCCTCCACTCTTAGAGGACATAACTTATCATAAGAAGTACTGCACCACTGTGTTTTCCCTTCCAATCCTGCTAAAAAATGCTGTACATTGCTACTTCTATTACTGTTATTATATCATTTTCCATCAAGCACATCTCATCATCATCAAATTCCTGCCATGTACCCTCAAGGGGTGTACAGGATATGATAGTACTAACATGAAAAAAATTACATCATTACTAACTTTGTTCTACAATTTTCCTCCAAATCAGTCTGTTACTTGTCAAGACTCCAACATTATCAGATCTTATATTTCTATTCTCTAAGGCACTTTGTACCGCATCAATCCACCTATATCTCGGTCTTTCTCTGGGTCGTTTTGCAGCCGACCTTGCAGAGAACACTTGTTTTGCTAATCTTTCTTCGCCCATTCTGTTCAAGTGACCAAACCACCTGAGATTAGCTCTGCTAATGCATTCCTGGATGCTGGCAATGTCAAGTTCTTTCCTAATATCCTCATTTTTAATATGATATTGCCATTGATGCCATCTGTTCATGCCTCTAATCTTTCTCAGGACTCTCATATCTGCGGTCTCTAGTCTTTGGTCAAGTGTTTTACTTCTGACCCAGCTATCTGATCCATAAATTAAAACTGGTTTGAACACTGTCTTGTATACAGCTAATTTAGTGTTCCAACTAATTTCTCTCTTATTCCATATGAATTTATTCAATTGACTTCCCACCATACCAGCTTTGCTGATTTTGTTTTCTATTTAATTTACCATCTTCACTAAAAATCGTGCCAAAGTAGCTGAAATGTTTTACTTATTCCACAGGTTCTCCATTCACAACACAGTTGACATTTTCAATGATTCTGCCTATTTTCATTGTCTTTGTCTTTTTATTGCTGACCTTCATACCTTATCTATTAAAATAGTTATTCAATTTAGTCAGAGAATCTTGCAGATTTGTAGCAGATTTATTTAGAAGTATAATATCATCTGCATAAAGCAAAGAGCTGACATTAACATCTCCAATTTTGATATCATGTTTAATACCACTTTCCTTCATAATGTGATCCATATAGAAAATGAATAACAGAGGAGATAATGTACATCCTTGTCTCACACCAGATTTAACATTATACCATCTCCCTGTACTTCCTTCAATTCTAACTGCTGGCTTACAACTCAAACAAAGACTAAGTATTGCTTGATATAATGCCCCATTGACACCATATAACTGTAGCGTATTGAATAGCTTCTCTCTTGGCACCTTGTCATATGCCTTTTCTAAATTGACAAAACTTAAATACAGATTATTACTTAAATTAAGGGGATATTAAATCCCACATAGTTTTAAAACCGAATAAGAAACTCAAAGATTGGAATCGGAGAGTTTCTTGCCGAATATAGTAAACTATATTCGGCAAGAATTAGCTCTTTATATAGCTCTTTATATTTAAGTTAAATACAGATCTTTGTTATATTCCCATGCTTTCTCGACTATTTGTCATAAAGTGAAGATCTGATCCTGACAGCCTCTCTTTGGCCTGAATCCAGCTTGTTTTCACTCAGCTTTTCTTCCACAATTCTTCTCAGTAGTTTCGCAAGTATACTTGCGTAGATCTTGCCAGGAACACTCAGTAGGGAATTACTCTGTAATTCTCACATTCAGTTTTATTTCCCTTTTTATATATGGGTACTATGAGAGCTCTACTCCAATCATCGGGAATTCGTCCCTCTGTCCAGGCTTTCTGAACTATGCAGTGCAGCCACTGTAAGACTCTTATACCACCATACTTCAGCATTTCTGGTCGAATATCATCTACTCCTGCTGCCTTTCCACATTTCAAGCCTTTGATGGCTTTTTCTACTTCAAGTATGGATATGTATTCCTGACTGCATGCCTGGTCAGTGTTTTTTATCACTGTGCTGTCATCACTGCTTGTTTCATTTAGCAGTTTTTCAAAGTAATTACTCTATACTACAAGGATATCTTTTTCTTCCTTTTTCATGTCACCTTTATCATCTCTAACTCCTTTTAGAGCACTCTTTCCTCCATTCCTAAGCTTCTTCAACAACCTCCAGAATATTTTGCCACCTTCTTGATATTTATTTTCTATATTCTTGCCAAAGTCCTCCCATGACTTTTGTTTAGCTAGTTTTACACAGTGTTTAGCATTCTTGCATTTGTCTCTGTATTCTCTAAGAGCACAAGCTGACTTATTTGCCAGGAACTTTTGATATGCTTTCTTCTTTTCCTTCACTGCCTCTTTAACTTCCTGTGTCTGCCATGGAGGTCTAATTTTTCTATCCTTGCAGACAACTTCACCACATGCCTATCTAGCTGAATCAATCAGGGCTTTCTTCAAGGCTTGCCACTGAATCTCCAAGGTTTGATTCCTGTTCTCAAATTCCTTCATTTTTTCTTCAATGATCTTTGTGTATTTTAGTCTACAGTTCACATCTGAGAACTGCTCAACTTTTATTTGCTTTAAAACTTTTCTTACATGCTATTCTTTTCAATATGAAATTCAATTTTATCCTGCTCAAGACTAAATAGTGATCACTTCCAATTTCGAATCCTCTGTACACTCTAGTGTCCTGCACCAGGGAGAAAACATCAGTATCACCAATAACATAGTCAATGAGACTTTCTTATTCCTTGCCTCTTCTTTCCATGTGAATTTGTGCACATTTTTATGTTGGAACATGGTGTTAGTGATAACCATTCCGTGACCTGAGCAGAAATCCAACAGATATTTGCCATTATTATTAGCTTTGCTCTTTTCTCCAAATTTTCCCAAAATATTTTTGTATGTCTGACAATCATTTCCTACTCTGCTATTTAGATCCCCAACAAGGACCAACTTTTCCTTTTTCATTGTGTCAGTTGCTTTTTCTAAAGCATCAAAAAATTCCTCCACTTCTACCTTAGTAGAACCTTCTGTGGGACCATAGGCACAAATAAGTCTCATTGTCCAGTTCCCCATTCTCATATTTGCCCACATTACTCTACTTGAGACTGACGGCCATTCAAGATTAGCCTCGTATTTTGTGTTGAATACTATGGCTACTTCTTCTTTTCCTTGATTGTCATTGCCTGAATATAACATTTTGTATTTATTGCTCAGAAAGATCTCACCAGTTTTGGTTTTTTTTGTTTCAGTCACCCCTATTTTGTCGATCTGGTACTTATCTAATTCCTCAGCTAGCTCCATTTCTTTGCCATTCAGGCTTCTTCTGTTGATAGTACTGATCTTTAACTTTGGTGATGTTGAGTTGGGGTTTGTTTTCAGATTTGTTCCAGTAGCTGACTTTTCGCTGTTCGCCTTGGTTCCCTGGTGAAAACAACGGGGGCCTTGTTTAACCAGGCGATGCCCCAGCCAGCATGAAATTTCGTCATGTTGTACCATCATTTTTTATTTTGGTTTAACCAATAAGAATACAATTTGGTCGGCTAAATCCCAAATTGCCAGCCCATCCTCGTTCGTTCAGTATCAATGTAGATACCCAACAGGGTGCACCACTAGAAGGTGAAGATTGAACATTAGGTCAGAAGCCCTGGTCGGTTCTCCACATTCCTTTAAAGGCTATGTGGAGGTCTCCTGTCAGTTATACAGCTTTGACCCTTAAGCATCCCAACCACATATCATTGATCTCAATAATCTTTGGCAAGGCTGATGCTATCAATCCCACCAGTTTGTCTCCTTTATTCTGGATACTCCTGGCATTAGTATAAAGCATAAAAATGTCACTGCTTCTATACCTATCATTATCCCCCTCCAGACACCACTGGACTCGGTGTTACTTGATGTCATTCCCCTTCTCCCAAACACCCATTTCCACAAGAGGCCACCCCTGCTACCATCCACCTTGGGAATTCTAGTTTTATCTGCATTGACACACCGACTCATTCAGAAAACAAAATCTCTCCAGATGCCTATGTCCTTTCTCATTGAAATGCAAGCAGTCTCTCACATACAGCTCCTTTCTCTCCTCAAATGTCCTCCAGGCATCTACATATTCCAATCCTCTCTTTTGACACATTCTGGCTATAATGCTATTCATTATTACCTCTTCTGCTCAGCTTGTCATTAGCATACCTGGGTAATTCACACACACACTATCTTTCCTTCCTGCATTTTCTTTTGTAGAACTTCAAGCATGAATCTGAGATCTGTTGCTACCCAATTTACACTGCCTCTCAAGTCATTCGTGCCCACCATCACAATCATCTCATCCACCCTTTCATCTTGCTTAATTGCCATAGCCACATTTTCTATCGTTCCTCCAAGAAAACACTCCTCTGGCATCCTCCCTTGCACACCGCAAATCATTGAGTCTCCTTACATCACCTCTTACCACTCTGTTTTTCACCCACATCCCTCACTCTCTTTCTCTCTCTCTCTCTCTCTCTCTCTCTAACCCTTTCTCTTTGTGTTCCTCTACTTATCTGCTGTCCTGGCATCACTCTATCTAGGGATAGAGTGGTGCCAGGACAGCACTCCTTCATTCTTCTCATTCACTCTCTCTCTCTCCAACTGTTTCCATTCTCTCCTCTTTTGTCATTCCCATAACTCTCTCTCTCTCTCTCATTCCCTCTCTTCTACTGTTTCTGTTCTCTCTTCTTCTATCATTCTCATAACACTCTCTCATTCCCTGTCTTCTAGTGTTTCTATTCTCTCATCTTCTATCATTCTCACAACTATCTCATTCCCTTTCTTCTACTGTTTCTATTCTCTCCTCTTCTATCATTCCCATAACACTCTCTCACTCCTACTCTGATTCGCCTTATGTCATCATTCATACTTCTCATCTCATTCCCGAGACATTTCAGCTCATCTATCTCTACTGTTGAGATTCTCCTGCCCCTGATGCAATGAGGTCTGTTATTGTAATATCTATTTCACTAAGTTCCTCCCATTGCCTACGTTTTGCACATATATGCATTCCTCCTTCTCTCACCCACCACATATCCAACTACCGGGACACGTATATACCACAAACACCGCATACCACAAAATCCTGTAGTATGTTATACAAAATAGAGTCCTAAAATGGGGGAGGATTTGGTGACACTCCATTTGTAATTGGAGCTGTTGGAAGTTTATTTTCCATTTGGTTAGACTATAATAAATTTAGTTTAATCCTTTATCCAAGCATAAGCAAACAAAGTTTGCACCTGAAGTATCTTTAGGACTGAGGCAACTCGTAACAAAGGTGGACCAAGCTCTCATCACTCCTTGTCTCAGAATCTCCCATAATGCAAAGCACATCTCCCTGTGGACACGTATAAGGCTCTGCATTAAGGGAAGGGCCACTACCCAGACCGGTTCTGGCGCTTCAAAGTTTGCCACTGAGACTGCAAAGTTTCATTCATTTTTTCAAGCTGTATTGTTCATTCTTTAATAATATTTATATAGCTGAGTCTAAATTTACCTGTAAAAGCCACTCAACTTTAATTCTTTTTTAAAACTTTTTTTACATACTGTTCTTTTTAATGCTATTTTCAGTTTTATTCTATTTAATCTTTGAAGTGCTTAAATGAGGCCGTAACTGAACATATCCCTACTGTTCAAAGAATAAATGGGTTGACAGTAAAATGGGTGTGCAACCTTATTAAGCAAGGGATCCATAAGAAGATTATGTGTAAAAAATAACACAAGAATAAGAGTGAGAAGAGTTTGAAATAAAAAAAGCACAGGCCCAAAAAAGTAAGTATTGTACGGAAAGATAAATCGGAGTATGAAAAGAAATTGGCTATTCAGAATAAAGGGCAATCCATAAGAATTTTATATTATGCCGTAAGAAAAAGAAAGAATGAATATGGAAGAATAATTTTGCTGAATGCAGGTAGTACTCTGTCAGAAGGTAATGAGATTGTTAAATTAATGAGTGCACACTTCGCTAAGATATATATTAAATAGGTGTAGGTAACATGGTGCACATTGCTACTGCTACATTGGATGTAGAGTTAGAGGTGCATGAAAATGAGGTTGAAGAGATGCTGCATAACCTGGATAAGAATTTGCGAATAGGAACAGATGGAATATCAGTACTTTTGCTAAAGGAATGTTCATCTGAACCAGCTAGGCTTTTCACATAATTGTATAACTTGAGTCTCAGCTGAGGAAGGAATATATGATAGTTCCATTGTACGAGGGTTGTCTGAAAAGTTCTCTGCATAACAATGAAAAAACGAATTTATAATTTCAAAATTATTTTTATTTTTCAATATAATCTCCCTTGAAATGCCTATAGTCTCAGCAATTTTACTTACTTTGACTCACCAGTCATCCAATACCATATCGTGCACTTGATCAATGATAACTGTTGTTGTTACACTTTTTGGATGTCCTTCATGTGGATCATCTTCAAGGCTGGTACAGCCATGTTTAAATTGTCAAAAATGAAAGAGAAGAGTGCCTATAAACTTTTATGAACTTTGATTGAATTTCTTTTGGCGTTAAACCTTCTTTTACAATAAATTTTATAACTGCATGATACTCAGTTTTATCCATTTCAAGGAATACAGACAGCACTTTTGCTTCAGACAGCTGTAAAAAACAAACTACTTGTTTTATACAACTTGACTTGCAATTTCACGTGGATGCTTATGACAAATGTACCAACTTAGGAAAAAAAATCTTGCCAATAGTGTTGCCATCTATGGTCGAGGCTGAGAGCTTTTCAGACCACCCTTGTATGACTACTCTTGTTCATCATCTATATGTATCACATTATGAAAGAAATTTCATTAAACTTGATATTGGAATTGAAGATATCTAATGCAGCTCTTTGCTTTATACAGCTGATGTTTACTCCTAAACACTGCCATTGCAAGTCTCCAGGATTCTCTAACCAAATTGAATGACAGCTGTAATGAATTTGGCATAAAAATCAGCAATGAAAAGACGAAAACTATGAAAATTGGCAGGAATACAGAAAACTTCTGCTGCATTTCTCAATGGATAGCCTATAGAACAGTAGTAAAATATTTCAGCAATTTAGACACTGTTTTTTTTAGTGAAGATGGAAAGTTGAATCTAGAAATAGACAACAGAGTAAGCAAAGGTATGGTGAGGAGCCAGTTGAATAAATTTATATGTAATAAAAGACATATTAGCTAAAACACTAAATTAGCAGTATACAAGACAGTGTTCAAAGTAGTTTTAAGTCATGAATCTAAGAGTTGAGTTAGAAATAAAGCAGTTGGTCAAAGATTAGAGGCCATAGATTGGAGAGTTCTTAGAAAAATTAGGGACCTTAACAGATTGCATCAGTGGAAGAATCATATTAAAGAAGATATTAGAAAGGAACTTGATATTATGTGCATTCAAGTATATGTGAGCAGGGCTAATCTAAGGTGGTGGTATAATCACTTAAATGGAATGGGAATGGAAAGATTAGCAAAACAGGTGTTTGATGTCAAGATGGCAGTAAAAAAAACCCAGAGGAACACCAATGTTCTAAGTGGATTGCTTCAGTCAGAAGTGCCTGAAAAGAAGGAAATGTTAGATACAACAATATTGGAGTTGCTGAGAAGTACTAGACTAATTTGGAGGAAAATTGTTTATTAGATTAGTAATAATGTAAACTTAATCATGTAGTGCTGTCTTTGTAGCCTGAGGAAATTAATTATGATAATTTGGCTATGAAATCAGATATGTTTCTGTTAAACTGAGTTGAGATTTGTCTATGTGAATTAGAGATTTTTGACTATGTTGGTTAGTATAATAAGTTTGTTTGGATAATGTAGATGCACTTTCATGCTTCAGTGTTTTGAGTGCAACAAGAGATTTTTCTTGTATATATATCAGTTGTCAGAATTGTTTACAAATTCCAGTGTCAGAAGACCAACAACTACTGTTTCTTAATACTGTTTCTTTGACAAAAATGGGTTATGCTTACTTAATAACTAATGAGAATTATTTTGATATTTTGCACTACAGTTGGCAATAGCATAAGAACAAAGTAGATAAATTTATTTAACAGCTAACATTTTGCTAATTTTCTAGCTAGCATCTTCAGCATACAACTTGTTTTTCTCTAAACAAGTAGAAACACTCCATTATTAATAGGAACAATTTAAAATTGTAATGGGCACAAGAAAGAAAAAAAAACACTAAAAAATTGTAATTATAATTTATGTAGCTGCTAATGTATTATTAGTTTTCTAATTAACAGCACTGGTTTTAAACAAGTACCAAAATTTTGTTATTTGATGTTGTGAACTATACCACAAAACATCACATGAATAATTGCAAACACCTAAGTTAAAATGAATTTATAAGTCATTTAAAACTGTTAGCTTCTTCATGAGGTCAAAATCTAGAGAACACATATATAGTAAGAAAAGTTCTAGAATCTCCTAAATATAGTTATTTAGAAACAATTCAAACATGATAATACAGATTTACCATGTGAATCATCCAGAATATTAGATGTAAGCAGTTCATTGGTGTGGATAGCTTTTAGATGATTGCTAGCATATTTTAGGCAAGATGTTACATAATTGCTTGAGATACTCTAAATACCATGCAGGACAAGGGCTTGAATTCTGCTTAAATTGCTTCGAGAGTATATATCTTCAGTGGATTTTGTGGAAGTCCTTAATAGGAGGTAGTCTTTCATGTAGAGATGGATGGCAAATCGAGTCATGATAATCTCTGCTGTGGCAAAAAGCACTGCAAGGGAAGGATGATAGTGGTATGGGAGATAGTTAAGGGGCATCTAGAGGAAGCAATATTAAATTGTATACCCTAAGGTAAAGAGAATTAATCAGGTAGGAGTTATCATTAAGCATGAGCTGCAGAAGAAGAAAAATCTTGTGTAAGAAGAAAGGTGACCAGCATACCTCATGAAATGAACAGTAGAAGAGTCAGGCAAGAAGGGTGACCAGTATGTTAACAGAGGCAAAATCAGATTATGAGAAGAAACTACGTGAGCAGGCCAAGGGAAATCCCAAAGAGTTATTTCACTATGTGGCAAGTAAGAGGAAGAATTACTGTGGAAGAATAAATTAATGTGTGCTGATTGTCATGAAATGACAGAAGCAGATAAAATAGTTGAGTTACCGAGTGTATCATCCAAGTGGGCTTACTGCTGTGACATATGTGACAGCCGCTGATGTGGGAATAGAGGTGGATGAACTGGAGGTTTTTAGAATATTGCAGAATCTCAATGTAAATACAACTGTGGGATAAAATGGGATATCAACTTGTTTTGCAAGAATGTGCAAGGGAAGCTCTTTAATTTAAATCTCAGCTCTGGTAGAGTTCCAAGGCAGTGGAAAGAGGGCAAAAGAATTCCTTGTGTAAGGGAGGTTCTAAGACTGCAGTAGCAAATTATAGAGAGGCAACATGAGTTTGTGAAGGGTTGGTCATGTCTTAGTAACTTTTTATAATGGAGTGACAACTGAGTTGCATAAGCAAATGGCTACATGATGATTCTGCTGGATTTTTCAAAGGCATCTGACCAAATACCAGATGGAACTCTGTTATGCAAATTAGAATGAATAGGGATGGATATGACACTGGTTATGTAGATAAGAGGGTGGCTGCAGGATAGATATCAAAAAGTGGTATATGGATGGACAGAATCAAGGTGAAAATAGTGGCTAGTGCTGTAAGGTTTAAGCTGGGACAACTACTGTTTAATTGCACATAAATGATATAGGAAATACCCTAAAAGGAAATGTTCAGTTGTTTGCTGATGATGCAAATTAGGTAGAATAATAGTATAGTTAATCACGGTGATGCAGAGAGCTTGCAGAACGATTTAAATAGGCTGTATCAGTATGGGAAAAGATAATGGGTGTCAGTTTAATGCAGAGAAATGTTAAGGTATGCATTTTGGGATAAATAGATTACAAACTGTGTTCCACGTTGATGGAACTGTATGCCAGGAAATGATGAATGCTAAAGCTCGAGAGCTGGAGGTGGTGGTAGACAGAGTTAAATTTTGGGGACATATTGCTAATGTTGCTAAAATAGCTCATAAGATTACTTGGCTATTGAAGAACACACTAACAAGTAGAGATGAAGAAGCTGTTATTCCACTTTAGATGACATTGATATAATCACATCTGGATTATTGTGCTAGGGTCTGGTCTCCTGGTTTCTTGAGGATGAAGAAGCAATGGAGAAGATTCAGAAGTGAGCGACCAAAATGGTGAGCAGTCTGTGGAATATTCCCTATGAGGATAGATTGAGGGTATGTGGATTGCAGAAGTTGGTTGATAGGAGAAAAAGAGGGGATGTGATAGAAACATTTAAGTTGCTTTGAAGGCTTTATTGGATTAATGCAGCATGAATGTTACAACACTTGGCTAGAGGGGCCAGAACAAGGTGTCATCCCTGGAAGTTGAATAAAGGTGTGGTTAGTAGGGGGCATGGAGACTAGATTTTTTGCTTGGAGAATTGTGAATGGCTGAAATGGCTGCTAGAATCAACGAGCACTATAATTTTATGTTTGATATTGTTTTTTTTTTTTTTTTAGAAACTCTTCTAGTCCGATATGTGTAGTCCTTGCTGCATGTGCAAAAGATCTTGTAATATATATCACAGTCTTTTTTGGCAATGATGGTTTTTATAGTAAGAAATTATCATGGATCTGTACTGGTTTAAAAGGAGTTGATATTGCCTTTTTTTCTTTTTTAAAGATGAGCTATATGTCCAGTGGCTCTCTGATATAAGTTAAGGAGATGGAACCTTTAAATCTAACTTCTTTGGCTGCATTTTCAGTTTTCTCAGAAAAACAAGTTTTTTTTTTTTTTTTTTTTTTTTTTTTTTTTTTTTTTTTTTCAGAAGCATTTTTGGGCGACCAGTGTGAAAAATTTGTTTGAAGAGAAGATTAAATTTATCATTTTTGCAAAATCATATTTTAGGATATTGAAAGCCATGGTTCTTAAGGTTGTGATAATTCAAAACTTTTTTTTTTTTATGAGTGGCAAAGTGAGCTGATCTACTATAGAAGATATTCCTCCTTCTGTTTTTTCTACTGATTAAAATATCCAGAACAGAAGTATGTTTCCTATTTCTTTGGCAAATTGAATTTTTTGATGAAGATTATTCAGATCTTTTATGGTATGTTTCCATGTAATAGATGGATTCTATGCATATGGTAGCAGAACATGGATGATATCAAAGTGGCTTGGAAAGAAAGCTTTGTCACAGGCCATGAAATCACCTTTATATTTTCTGTGATAATTTCATTGGTCTGTTATCAGAAGTCTTATTGGTGGTGAGTAATGATGTACTGTTAGTACAGACAAAGTGAAAAACCTGGCATTCATCACTCAGCTGGACTTTGAATGCTGCAAGCAAGGACATTCCTGAAGTAACAAAGTGCATGCACTTTGTTACTTCAGGAATGGTAAGTAAAAGTGGAATTTTTGAGCACCTCTTATAAATCTGAATTGCATGTTATTGAATAAACCCAATATTGGAATTATGCATGCTTATGTTTCTTATTGTTATCATTGAAGACTACATAAGCATGTTTTAAAATTCAAGTACTTCATGTTGCTGTAACCATTGGGTATCTGATTCAAGTTAAATTTCTTTTCATTCAGATCCTTGCTGTAAGCTCCTATGTTAGGCACATTTCATCCTGACTCACTGTAATCTGTTATTTTGGGAGCAGGGCCTATTCTTTTTCTGGAATGTGATAACACTTATTTTCTTTGCATAATTTGAAGTGAACATGCTTTTCCTGGCATTGAACTAAGATTTGTTCTGCCCGGAAGTGTGTTGTGAAATCACTTAGTTTTTGGACACTGTAATACTAATAATCATATGATCTAACTTGCAAGTATATTCCAATATGCATGGATTTATAGTAAGCCAATCATGACAGTTGCCTCATAATGATTTTCTGTCATGGAGAACTAAAGTCCCTTCTTTTTCCATTTCCAAAGTAAAACTGACTCTAGGATGGATGTTGTTAAGAAAAGATACAAAGTTTTAGCAGCTTAGTGCGGTGGGTATGCTACCAGTGCTAAACATATCAACTGCATGCTATATTTGGACTTCGCAAGTTGAATGGGATGTAGTTCAAATATCTATATATACTGTAAATTAGCAGATGAGGAGTGGTGATCCCATTTCCAAACCCTAATTTATATACAGGGCACTTTAAACAGCCACAAGCTCAAAACAAAGGGAACCTATATAAATCAGAGCTATTGTTACAGCTATGATTGCAAATGAGTCAATGTGCAGTTTGGGAGTGAGTTTGATGGAAGAAAGAAAGAAAGAAAGGATTTATATATGGTAGATGGCTTGTATGTAAATGGATTTGGTGTCAGGAGTCTTGAGAAAGTTGTTCAGTGAAAGTTTGGAGGTACAAAGTCAGGGAAATCAGCATGTTTTTTTTTTGGGGGGGGGAGTGCAGGTGAGCATGGGTCCTAGCAACCTAGAGGTTAGTAAGTGGGAGAGTCTGGTTCTTTAGTGAGCTAAGTAACACAGAGTGTAAGGGATGTTGTGGAAGGGGGATATTGCAGATTGTTTATACTAATGCTAGAAGTATTGGAAATAAGGTTGAGAATTTTGGGGCATTGGTTAGCACAAATTAACGAAATGCTATAGTTATTAATGAGACGTGGTTGACCGAGGATGATATGGTCATAGCAATAGAATGCAAGGAATATAGTATTTTCAGACAGGACATAAGGAACAGGATGGATGGAGGGTTTTGCTAATAATAACAGAAGAATTAAAGCCAAAATGATAGAAATGCATCTTGGGGAGAGGGATTCAGAGGACAGTTCATTTGAGACTATCTGGTGTGAGATAGAGGCCATCAGGACTAAATATGTAATTGGTTGCTGCTAAAATCCAGGGGTATACAGGAGAACATAGATGACATGCACTCACAAAATAGCATGATGAATACAGGGCAAGTAATTATGAGAGATTTCAACTATCGGGACATAGATTGGGAGGAGGACTGGTCACAGGCAGGGAGGGAAATGGAATTTATACAACTGCTGAGAGATAATTATCTGAGACAACATGTAATGGGGGGGGGACACAGAGTTCAATATTGCTGGATTTGATCATTGCATCAAAGAACACTAACAAATCTATCTGTGTTGTCTCTGCTTGGAGAAAATGATCATGTAGTTTTGATATTGGAGAGTGCCAGACATGCAGAAGTTTCTATTAAGAAGGGATATATGTGGAATTACAAATCAGGGAACAAGCTCATGAGTCAGCTTTTAGCTTAGCCATGGTATAAAAATTTGAAGGGGGAGAAATGGTGGTGGTACATGGGATGTAGACATGGAGTGTTTGAAGAATGCAGTATCTGAATGTATACCTAGAGTCAGAAGTATAAATCGTGTAGGAGTTAGATGGATGAATAACTTTATTAAGCAGGAGGTGCACACAAAGAAAAGGTTGTGGAGGGATTATAAAGCAAAAGGTGATCAGCATGCCCATTAAATAATTTAATAATTATTTAACTTTAAATTATTCCTAATCCCATCACTTGATCATTTTGGCGTAGTTGGTCAAGTGGATTGCACCCCTTCTCTCTCCAACCAGAAGGTTGTTGTTTAAATGTCATTTTAGACATGAATGTTTGTGAATGTCTTCAGATTGTAGACATTCACAAACATGAATGTTTGTGAATGTCTACAATCTAAGGTGCAGACTACAGTACACAGTATAAGGTGCAGACAAGAAGGGTGACTAGTATGGTAAGGAAGACCAAAGCTAATTATGAGACAAAGTTAGCTGAAGAGGCCAAAATCAACCCTAAAGAGTACTTTCGCTATGTGGCAAGTAAAAGGAGGAATGACTATGGAACGACTTTAAAAAGTGCTGATGGTGGGGAGGCAACAGAACGAAAGCAAATAGTTGAATTACCGAGTAATCATTTTGCAGGGGTGTAACATTGACTGATAGCAGAATAGAGGATGAAGAAATGGAGACGCTTAAAATTTTGCAGAACCTCAATACGAACACAGTCGTGGGATTAGATGGTATATCAGCCTGTGTATTATGAGAATATGCTAAGGAATTCATGATGAAAATTTAATGGAGTGAAACAGCACTAGGAAATGATTAAAAATAGTATTTAATGCTTTCAGTATTTCATCTCAATTACAGAGACATTGTTACGGAGTACAAATTGAGACTTGTGCCACACACACATAAAGGCAACACGAAACTGACTGAAACATCTGGAAGAAAGACTAGAGTCCTAACTAGGCAGGAAGCCCTCTATTGACACCCTGTCGGCAGCCTAGGATGTAACCTGGGATCTTGAAGTATTAGTGTTTTCCATATTTTGGGAAGTTTTATGCAAGTCTATTTATTCAAATAGGCTGATTAAAGATTGACCACCATCATGAGTGCAGATGTATTTTTTATGTTCTTCCATTTGGATGGTAGCTGATCCCCTTGTCTATCCATAGTAGGTCAATTTGCAGGAACAAGGAACTCTGTATACACCTGGAACTGAGAGGGAGGGGAGTTTGTCTTTAGTGGAGTTGATAAGGATGCTTATCCACTCCACACTCATGATATGAATGTGCCTTCCCAGTGGAAGGCATGTTCAGATCATGAGAATAACTTTACTAAAAGAAATGCTGGGAAGTTCTGTTTCATACAGGTATTACAAAGAAGAATGATTATGGAAGAATAAGTTGGTTGAATTGCAGTAGTACAAGAATTGAGTTGTCATTGTTAATTTCTACTTCATGTTATTATATGTAATATATGTATTACATATCATTATATGTAATCTGTTCAACTTGAGGTCTTATAACATCTTCAGTGTATATCATATGCATAGAAATAACATAATGATTCTGGGAAGGGAGGGAGAATAGGTAGAACATATAATTATGGATGGGCTGGAATAAATCTTTTTAACCTTGGCAGGAGTGTGCTGAAATGATAGCAGAAAATTCTCAGCATATGGCAAACCCACTTTGATTAGAAGTAACATCCATTATAACTCATCATACATTCTTCTCAGAAAGATGGTTATTAAAATTTTGCTTGAGAAAACTCATACTCTTTATTTGTTTGCAGTTTTGTCTACTTCAAAATGAAGTGGATAGAATTAAAGGTGCGTCTATGTGAACTTTAAAAATACTTAAGCATTTCTAGCTACGAATTTCATTGAACCAAGTGAACAAGATCTCAACTTTTTACCTCTCATCTCTAAGGATAGGATATATAAATTTTATGTGATCCCAGTTCCACAAGGTGCTTTTCATGCAAACTATTCATGTAATAGTGTATTCTGGTAAAAATAAATAAAAAAATAAAAAATAAATACTGATTAGAAAAAAAATGTCTAAACATCAAGCCAATTCATTTCCTTCATCCAGAAAAGTCCAGCTTGGCCAAAAACTTTGCTGCTACCCCATTGAATTCTTTAACATTATTAAACTAGTCATCGGATGAAATGGAATAGCATCAAAGTTTCACAATGGACTGGAGAAACTTTGATATTCTTACATCAGAACTGCAGAATATAATTGTCATTAACTTGACAATGAATAGGTGACGCACACACTGCATAACTGGAAATATAAATATAAAGACTTTCAAGGAAAGTGTTTCCCTGAAAGTGTCCACCAAATGAAATCATGACAACAGGATCTAAAAGGCTGCATATTTCTATGCAGTGCATAAGTACTTATCCTCACAATAGTTTTTCTCTCAGTTTAATATTAGCCACATGCATGTGCCTATTATGGTTACTGCACAAAGCAAAATGGCAGCAACACAGCAGTTCAACAGTGCCAACACATCCAGTGATGTTGCAGTTGCAGACTAGACATAATTAATTAAAAAAAAAAAATACAGGATGGTAGGAGATGATTTTTGTTGCCAATGATTACATGCAATGAACCTTCTAAGCTGTTTGTGTGTTCACGTGCTGGTCAAAAAGGGAAGCACACAGGCTAGTAACTGTATAAACAAGATTTTCACTTTCATAATTTCTAATGTATAGTTAATTTTTGAACATGCCATTAAAATTATATAGTAAATTATACTTGCCACTTATTTTATTTAGTAATTTCTATAGTGTCTCCACTCCAGTATTACCCTTACACATTTCAACTGAATACACACTTATTAGTTAGTGCATATTAGTTTTAGTTACTTCAGAACTTCTGATGTGTGGGGTCAACCTGATGCTGATGTCAGCAAGTTGCAGAGGCATATTTGTTTAGAGCAGTGGTTCTTAACCTTTTCAAATAATCCTAATGCTTTTGGGGAACACCAAAAGCATTATGATTATAAAACTAACAATAAACATATGCATGCACTTGCCTTTTATAAAAATGGAACTTATTTTAATGCGATACTTAAGCTTGTCGGCTTTTGCAGATTTCAGCAATATCACGTTTAATATGTGATATAGCTACCCTCATCTCTTTGTCTATATTAGTAAGACCTAAATTCATGCTTTTGTTTCTTATTTGGGTTAATATTGAGAAACCGAGCTCACACAAATATGATGTTGAAAACTGTAACAAAATTTTCAGTGCTCTTGTGGAGAGAGAGCTGGGTATCCAGCTTGGACAAAAATCCAAAATTCTTCAAGAGTTATTTCAGAGAATTTCATTTTTAGAGTTACGTTCTTGTGACAAAAATTCACAACTGATTGTATTAACTGTGCCCAATGGATTGCGTATCGTCATAATTGTGTGTATTTAAGGAAGGAAAGTAACTTGAAATCTTTTCTTCCAATATTGTTAATTGTTCTGTTATAACAGAAATAATTCCCTGGACATTTTTATTCAGAGTAGCCAATTACACTCAGGTCTGCAGTAGAAAGAGAATGGCAAAATTCATATTTTTGATCATCAGTGGATCTGTAGGTAGTGAGGAAGCTGGTTATTGATGACCTTCCTCTATCACTTTTGAGAGTCTTAAGATAAGGGCATAGGGACAGTATTTTTGATGGCTGACTTTTATTTCTTAGGAATAGAATGCATTAAGCAAATAGTTCTCTTCAGGATATAATCAAGCATTCTGAGGGATTTTTTGTGCAACAGCCAGAATATGGGAGCAATATTCTAAGGTTGTATTATAATAATAATGTCTCCTGTCCTAGGTAGTATTGCTCCAGTTGCATTATGAGACTGATGCTTTTGCAAGTTGTCATATTCATCTAGCATCTGTGTAACAGTTTGTAAAGGTACTACAGGATTGATATTAGTTCTGAAGCACAAGCTCATAGTACAACTGGAGCAAATACCATCTAAACCATGCGACTTTAATGCCATTGGTATGTTTATGATGACCTTCTGATGAAAAATCAAAGGTGCCATACTGTAAGTGGTTTGTGGGATTGTAGAATATTTTCCTCTGTGATCAAAATAAGAGTTGGAGCAGATTAATGCCAAGAGATCTGGCTTTTTTTTAGTAGATGTTATCATCAGGATGAGAGAAAGAGGTGGAAACTTAATAGGGTAAAAGTTTTCCCCCTATAGCCTTGACAGTGGACCAAAAGGCTCAACTGCAATTTGAGCAGGAGGCAGGTTAGTGTATTTGGCCCATATAGTCTGCTTTAGATTTCCTGATGAATATTTTTGCAGTCGTTAATGAGCTGTGGTGTGAGCTCAGTGATTTTAGTTTGAACAATTGAGTATTTGCTGCATTTTTAACTTGGACTGCATTGAGACATTTGTTTGAAACCAAGGTATGGATTAGGGTTGGGGATCTTGAATGAATGTGGGATAAAGTCGCTCATATCACAAGAATGGTATCAGTTTTTACACTGGTGTCCAAAACCTAAGAATGAACACTATTTCTGAAGATTACATCTGCAAATTTAGGTGAATCGGGTTGTGGCAATTTGTATAACTGATTATTTCGAATAGAAAGTGGATATACATTAAAATTTTCAAATCATGCACCAAGGGGTCACATGGTATCATCAACAGTATAAAAAGCAAAAGGCTACACTAAGCGAATTTAGTTTGAAGGAAATTTTTTTCATGAAGGAATGAAGTTGCAAATTTGGATATCTTGAATGATTTCATCCGAGGAAGAATGATTGGAAATCTTGAAGAAGATATTGCCAGAGAGTTTGGAATCTCATATAGCTTTCTATCTAGGCTCTGGTCAGCATTTTAAACCATGGAATGTGTTCTAGATGTTTGCTAAGAGGTCACTCTCACTCTACCACAGAGCATAAAAGGGTACTTCTCACCATTGTGAGAATGTTCTTGAAAGGGATAGATATGTGGAAGCATTATTCTTGGCATTATGGAAAAAGGGACTATGATTGGTGATTGATATTGCAATGAAATTCTTCAATGCCATGTTCAATTGTTCCTTGGTGCTGTAGGCAAAGAATTAATTTTTATGGATGAAATGCCAGCCAGCCTGGTTGGCCGAGTGGTCTGCATATCCACTCTCCAGCCAAAATGCTGCCCATTCGAATCCTGCCGTGAGCATGGAAGTTTGTGATTGTCTGTGAAAATACTAGTGGTGGCTGTGGGCAGTAGATAGCATTGATTTAGACGGTGCAGTTCGCTGTAGTTGGTGATTTTGAGTGGTGGAGATGGAGAGCTGTAGAGTAGGTGCCCTCCCTCAGAGTCTTTGGACACCCTGGAGGTGTCACATAATAATAATAAATATCACACTACATTGTACATGAGCAGTGGAGATACTTCTGGAGACTGAGGATATTAATTGAATCGAGTGGGAAGCACACTCCCTAGGCCTTGTTTCTTTTCTGGAGGAGAATTTTGAGCAGCAGTGCATCTCCCTATTGTGTCCCAAATATGTTCTATGGGATTGAGATCTGAGATGTCAAGAACTCCTGAATAACTTGATGCTAAGCATGGCACAATGTTGTGAGAGCTGCATTGCATTTTGGGGTGGACATATTCCCTACTGAAATGTCTCTCTCTGTATAGTTTTCTGTAAGCACTGTACATTAATTCCTTAACTATATCCTTAGGAAATTTGAAACTTTTGATACAGATGTATTGCAATTTAATTTCTACAAAATTTTTATAACACATTTTTTTGTGTAATATAATTTATTAGGGTGCTGGCAATAAATTAATGTCCACATTTGGCTGTAGTCACGAAAATCTTTTCATATACATATAAAAATATAGTTTGTCCTTAGCTTTTGGACACCAGTGTAGATCAGAACAGAGGACTTGGATTAGGAGAGTGATGCAATAATCAGACCGTACAAAAGAGGCTGAGAAATCCTACTGTCATCCTAGGGATCCTCCTCCTCCCACCCAATCTCAGCAAGGCTGAAATTGGGTAGGAGGACGATCTTTAGAAAGATCATGGCAAGGTTATGATCAGAGTTGCCAAGAGAGCAGCTAATGTCAATGTATTTTGAGGGAGAGCTGGTTAAGTAAAAGTCCTTGGTGTTGGAAGAATGTGGAATTCTTTAAGTTAGGTTGCATTAGATCATTACTGACAGCAAACTATTTAGCTTCTCCTCTAGCTTTGTCTGTGAAGTTAGAAAAGGGGAGTCTGTCAGAATTTTGCACATTGAAATTGCCAAGGTACATTTTCTCACTGTATGGCTAATTAAACTGTATGTGATCAACTTTCAGAGGCAGATAAACAAAAAAAGTGAGTATAATCATCAAAATTAGGAGAGCAGTAAAGGCAGCATATGGAATCAAAAATGAGACAGGGAAATCTTAAGCCAGTAAGAATCACATATAAGGATAGTCGAGATCTTAATAACCTTTGGCATGGATATAGTTCTGACAAAAGCACACATTCCATCCTTCTTATGGAACACATCATGCATAATGTATTGTGGAAAGTTTAGGTGAGCTGTAGTTGTAGGGGATACTAGTTTGAGGTTCAGTGATGAATTGTATTGGATGTCTGTAAATGATGGTGCACATTGTTGATGTTGGTATTAAACCTCCAGATATTGTAAAGTCTATGTAGAAATTTTTTACTAAATAATTTAAGGAAATTACAACATAAACTAGGATATACATTAAAATAAATTTTAATATACTTCAATATTTCGGCAATGTCACGTTGCCATTTTCAAGGAACTTAACAACAAGATAAGTGCATGCAGGCACAACAAACAGTAAGTGAGGAAGAAGCAGGAAGCTTATTTCTCCTAAAGTCCTGATGGTGCCCCCCCTAGTGGGCAATGTTAGTATTCTTGGGCGATTGGGCTGAAGGTCTTCTGATGTAGGTTTCCCAAATTTGAGGCAGTCTCATGCAGTCATGCAGCCAAATTTGTTTAGGTTTGGATTGTTTCTTAGGGCTGAAGCTAATTCCATGAAAAGCTTTTCATATTTGTATTTACTACGGTGTATTATCGTGGCTTTCTTCCATCGTATTCTATGGTAGGTATACAGCGCATGGTCAACAAGACCAGAGTGGCTGTATTGGTGAAACCGGATGTAGTCCTTGTGTTCTGAAATTCTGATATTTGCTGTCCTGTCTGTTTGGCCAAAGTAGGACAACTTATAGCTGCAAGGGACCTGGTATACACCAGGTAAGTCTGGGGGGGGGGGGGGTTCTTTAGTAGAGCAGATAAGGGATGCCAACTTTTTATATGACTTAACATCTTGTTACAGGCTATGTTTTTTTAGGATTTTTGTAATTTTTTCCGGGGTGCCTCGGATTAGGGTATGGTGATGGATTTAGAGTAATCCTTGGTGTGAGGATGGGATTGGGGTTGTGGTTTACTGGTTTCAATATTTTTTGGATTTTTTTTTTTTTTTTTTTTTTTTTGGGGGGGGGGGGGTTAGCCATTGGCCGAGAAAGTGTTGAGAATGTGGTTTAGTTCTGTGGTTAGGGCATTGTCATTTGAACAGATAAGTTTAGCCCTGTTGTGTAGTGTCTTAATGACTCCATATTGTTGCAAAGAGGGGTGGTGGGATTGTTGGTGATTGTATCTGCCTGTATGGGTGGGTTTTCTATAGACTGAGAAAACCAAGGGTCCATCAGGCTAGCAGGTGACTAGTGTGTCTAAGAAAGGAAGGCAGTTGTTTTTTTTCCTCTTCCAGGGTGAATTTGATTCTGGGGTGTTGGTTGTTTAAGTCTGTTAGAAAGGAGAGGAGTGCATTGGAGCCATGTGGCCAAATAGCAAACACATCATCAACGAATAATAGCAAAGCCAAATGGTTGGTTTTTGTGTGGCAGAGTTTAAGGCTTTCTCTTCAAAAGTCTCCATATAAAAGTTGGCCAAGGGTGGGGAGAGTGGAGAACCCTTGGCTGTCCCCTCTATTTGTTTGTAGAATTTTCCTTGCCAAACAGAATAGCTTGAGTTCATTGTGAACTGAAATAGGGCTGTGATATCAGGAGGAAATTTAGCTTGGATTAGTTAGCCCTAAGGATTCTTTGAATGGGACATTTGTGAATAAGGAGGAGACATCAAAACTGACTATTATGTCAGTGTTTTTGAGTGTAAGGTTTTCTATGCTGGCTTTGAAGTGGGCTGAGTTTTTTATGTGTGAAGATGTGTTGCCAGTATAGTGTGAGAGAGCTTTGGCCAAATGTTTAGCTAGTTTGTATGTGGGGGAATCAATGCCATCCACCATGGGACATAATGGCAATTTTCCTTATGTATTTTTGGGAGTCCATAAATACGTGGGGGTATGGAGTTAAATGGTTTTAATTTGTTAGTGATTTCCACAGGCCAAGAAGTGACCTTCTTAAGGAGCTTGTGGAGTTTTCTAATTTGTGAATTGGTGGGATTGTACTCGATAGGGAAGTAAGTAGCCCAATCTAACAATAGAGCTTTCAGCTTACCTGTGTAATCCTTTTGGTTAAGCAATACTGTGGCGTTCCCTTTATCAGCTTTGGTGATTATTATTTTCATGTTTTTTGCTAATTCTTGTAGAGATTTAATTTCCTTACTGGGCATGTTGGCTTTTGGTGGTTTTGCTTTGTTCAGAACACTAGCCACATGCAGTCTAATATCGTTGTTGACATGGTTTGGAAGGTATCGTATCCACGTTCAATTCGTATCATAATATCTTCAGCAGGGATTCTTCTGGGTGCAATGACGAAGTTATGCCCACGTGCGAGGGCATCGAGTGCTTCAGGTTTCACACTAAATGACGAAAGGTTGACTACCGTTTTGGTAGGAAGTTGTGGTTTCGAGATCGAGTTCTTTTTTAAATTTTCAAATTTTTTGATGTGTCAATCTCGTACTGGTTTAAATTCTTTCTCCGCTGCAGTGCACGAGATATGCATAAAATAGAAAAAAATCCAAAATATATTGAAACCAGTAAACCACAACCCCCATCCCATCCTCACACCAAGGATTACTCTAAATCCATCACCATACCCTATATCTGAGGCACCTTGAAAAAAATTACAAAAATCCTAAAAAAACATGACTTAACTTCTTGTTACAGACCATATAAAAAATTGGCATCCCTTATCCGCTCCACTAAAGACCAACATCCACCCCTAGACCTACCTACCTGGTGTATACCAGGTTCCTTGCAGCTGTAAGCTGTCCTACTTTGGCCAAACAGGCAGGACAGCAAATATCAGAATTTCAGAACACAAGGACTACATCTGGTTTCACCAATACAGCCACTGTAGTCTTGCTGACTATGCGCTGGATACCTGCCATAGAATATGGTGGAAGAAAGCCATGATAATACACCATAGTAAATACAAATATGAAAGGCTTTTCATGGAATCAGCTTCAGCCCTTAGAAACAATCCAAACCTCAACAAATTTGGCTGCATGAGACTGCCTCAAATTTGGGAAACCTACATCAGAAGACCTTCAGCCCAATCGCCCAAGAATACCAACATTACCCAACAGGGGGCACCATCAGGACTTTAGGAGAAATAATAGCTTCCTGCTTCTTCCTCACTTACTGTTTGTTGTGCCTGCGTGCACGTGTCTTGTTGTTAAGTTCCTTGAAAATGGCAACGTGACATTGCCGAAATATTGAAGTATATTAAAATTTATTTTAATGTATATCCTAGTTTATGTTGTAATTTCCTTAAATTATTTAGTAAAAAATTCATAACCAACGTCTAAGCCTTTTCATGAGAATCTATGTAGAAATGTTTTTTTACATGGAGCTCTGTTTTTTTTTGTGTGTGTTTTAGCATTTTTATCTTTGTTGGGAGGTTTGTGTTAACTGCAGTGACACCATAGTTTTTCATGCTGTCTCTTATAGTATTAGAGTATTTGAAAATTATGGACATGACTTCCACATGACCAAACCTGCTGGTAATACTTGAGGTGGAACTTTCTGCAATCTTGCTGCTGGTCAAGATTGTGCCTTGCAAGTTGTTGTACTCTTATACCCTGCAAGCATAATCTTGACCAGCAGCAAGATCGTGAAGCGTTCTTCCTGAAGTGTTACCAGCAGGTTTGGTCCCGTGCACAGAATATCGTCCAATCTTAGGAAACTGGTTTACTGCTATACGCTTGAATGGAGGAGGGCACTGGCTTCCTAGTTGAATAATCATGGTGTTCAGAGTGTGCACAGCACTTATACTACTACCCCTACTTTGCATGTAAGAAGAAAGGGGGGGAAACAAAATCAGAGACCCCTCTTTAATGACAGAACGTGACAATAGCTACCTCACACCCAGTAAGTAGGATGGTTGTGTTTCACCAGACAGTGAATGTCGCTATCACCTACAGGTCTAATTGGCATTTCTTCTGTTTAGAGAAGGTATGCTTTGAATGTGGCAATACTCACCTTGGGTGGTGAGTATAGTCCTAATAGCATATCTTCTGACACAGGCCATACCACAGGAATGTGAGGACTTAGCTGAAAGAGGTTATATATTGTACATCATGAGCCCATTAATGTTGTCAGCAGACAAGATATTTAATAAAGAATTTTCTGTTGCATTTGTCACTACCCACTTCTGTAATAACAATAAACGAAGTTTTATTATTGCATTGTTGAGTCAGTATAGCAAAACACTATGGGTCCAAATAGCAGAATGAAAAATATACAAGATGCTATGAAATGAGAAAGTTCTATTGTCCTGGGACGATGAGTTGCATGCAACTCGTGGTCCCAGAACAACATTTGGTATTATGCACTGATTCTGCCATTGCAATAATTCTTTTCTTCACCTATTTCAGATATAGCAAATACTATCCGTTGTCAAAACAGGCATGGCAGATTTGCATTCTCTCTACAAATGCTGCTGCTTTATGGCAAATGTTTTATAGCAATAGTCACAGTTTCTTTCAGGGAAAAAAATATGTCATTTTCTTTGAATAAGCTTCACATTACTAAATGCTGTTGTCTTGATTAAAAGAGATGCCTTTATGAACTATTAGGTAAATCATGCAAAAAAAACATAGAAGAAAAAGTTGAGAAAATAAGGCCAGGCAAGCATTTCATCTTTTGTACTCTGTATAAATAGCATGGCATTTTGCCTGTGTGTTTTATAAGTGCAAAAAAAAAAACGTAGTAACAGCACTTGGAAAAATAATGGATACTTTGAATCAATGCACACACATATACCATATTTGCCGGCGTATAAGACGCACCTCCTTTTTTATACACATTTTTTAGGAAAAAAACTTTATCACTAAATATTATAATGAATTTACAGTATTTCAAATCTAAAGTAATAAGTAGGTCTACTTTCCACAAATACCAAATTTAACTAGGAAAGAGTACCCACCTTTTAATCTTCTTCGTCAAAACCCAGAAATTCATCTCCAGAGCTAAATGAAGAGACATTTGAAACCTCTTCTAAATCAGAATATGATTCCTCACACAACAAATTGTCCTCTGTACCATCCAGTGCATTACTAATGCCACACTTCTTCAATGATTTAACCACTGTCTCAGTTTTCACAACATCACATGAAGTTTTGACTCACTCACAAACTTGCAAAATGCTAGGCCTTCTTCCTGTTGGCATAACCTCAAAATCTGAAGACTGCATCCAGCTTTTCCACTTGTCCTTCATAAATCCCTTAAATTTATTAATACAGACATCTAAAGGTTGAAGCTGACTAGTTAGACCTCCTGGAATTACAGCTAACTAAGTTTTCAATTCCTTGAGTTGATTTTTAACATCTTCTGTTCTGTGAGTTTCGGTGTATAAGACTGTTTTCCAGACCTATTTCTAAAGAAAAAAAGTGCGTCTTATACGCCGACAAATACAGTATATGTGTGTGTGTGTGTGTGTGTGTGTGTGTGTTCCTGAGCTTCTACTTGGTTGTAATGGTATATTTTAAAAAATAAATATTTAATGACTTAAACCGAGATAAAATATGAAGTTTTAATGAAAATGATACAACTAATTTCAGCCTTATACAGCCTTCTTCAGGTATCCACTAAAGGTAGAACACTAATAAAAATTGATGTTAGAAAGACTGAGAATTACAGGCAAAAAATGCAATACATAATTGACACAAAAACGTTGTATTTTTCAAGTTGTTCTATCTGCCCTATCCAGTCATGTTCTTTTCTCAAACAATCCTCATGATGATCTACAGAGTTACTCAGTTTGCTGGGATAAATCCGAAAACATTTTTCGCTGCAGTGATGAGTTTGAAAGGAAAATTGTGGAGTCCAGGGAAATCCTCCTTAATCCTGAACATTTGAACAACAATTTGAGTTATAACATCCCTGATAGCCATGCTGCAGTTGTTCAATACTGGCATTCACGAGAACTTGCAAGCTCGCATGCAACAAACAATAGCGCGTTACATAGAACAACTTGAAAAATACAACGTTTTTGTGTCAATTATGTATTGCATTTTTTGCCTGTAATTCTCAGTTTTTTGTAACTTCAATTTTTATTACTGTGTTCTACCTTTAGTGGATACCTGAAGAAGGCTGTAAAAGGCTGAAACTAGTTGTATCGTTTTCATTAAATATATAAACACACACACTCATTCGTAGAAACTGCATCACCTTACATAAATATAGTTTTCAGTAGTTAAATAGTAATTTTCATTGGTCTATCATTAGAGATTTCATTGTATTACATCATCTATCATTCCCACTATTTTTTACATTCTTATGCTGAGATCGCTATGGCTAGCTATGTGCATTTAACACCTCACAGAAAAAGTGCGATTCAATCTTTGAATAGAGAAAAATGTTCCTCCCATGCTAAAAGGGTATCCTGTGGTCAGTCTACTGTGATGCAGCTGCTGCTGAAGGTGAAGGAAACAGGATCTGTTGAAAGGAAGAAGGTGGGCAGGGAGAAAGCCACTGTCTACACCGTGCCAAGATCAAGTTCTAAAGCAGCTCTGCCTTAAAATCACTTTGCATCATCTGGATGACTGAAATAGGACTGGGAAGAACCAACGGGAGTTGTGGCAAGCTCTGTAACTGTCAGGAAGACTCATTTGACAGGGACTGATAACCAGGCAGTCTAAAAAGAAGCCCTTGTGAACCAAAAAAACTGAGATTGACTTGGTTAAATTGGTGCATGCCAAATGGACCCCTGATCAGTGGAAAAGAGTAATTGTTTTCCGATGAGAAAAAGTTTAGCCTGCACGGTGCCAATGGCAGACAGTCAGTTCGAAGACAATCAGGGGAAAATTCGACCATCACTGTCTAGTGTCAACAGTCAAATTCTCATCTAGTCAGATGATTTTGGGCTCCATATCATATCATGGTGTTGGTCGCTTGCATTTCAGAAAAGGTTCAGTTATTGCACAAGTATACCAGAAAATTTTAGAAGACTTGGTACCTACTATTAGAGATCACTTTACTATAATGACAAACTTCATCTTTCAAGATGACTCTGCCCTTTGTCATAAGAAAAAAAGTGTAATGCTGTTACAACCAAAATGTATACCATATACCAACTGAGTTTAGTACTTTAAAAAGTTTAAGTTTTTGTTGTAGGTTAATAAGTGGCTTGCTGAACTCTCGATTCAGCGACTATCATGACCAAGAAACAGGCCAGATATCAACCTCATTGAGAATTTTTGGTACCAAATGGAAACTAAAATACACAAGAAGAAGCCAAAAACACTTTGGGAGCTCCAAGTACCCATTATAAGAGTATGGAACCATGAATTGACAGTTGCATCCATCAGGAATTAATTTTGTTAATGCCCCTGCTGATGTCAAGCTGTAATAAAGGAAAGAGGATGACCCACAAAGTACTAAACAGTAAAAAATTAATTTTTAGCTTTGAATGTTACTAAAACTGTGCAGTTGAACTAAATTATGATACTGGTATTTGTTTATTCAGTGAAAATATCACTGTCCAATCCATTTTGAAAATATTTGCAAATTTGTCATGTTTTTTTGTCATTTCCTAATTATGTCACATCTTGTACTAAAAAGAACCAAATATTAATCAAAAATGAAAATGTTATATTGTCTTCTTCATTATTTGTGACAATTATTCTGTTGTTATCTCTTTTCAAATTGATTACCTAATTTACGCTCACGCGCACACCTTCACTTTTTACCATGTAAGCATTCAGAACCGAAATCCTACGGAATAGGTTGGTTACTCCGTATTCCTGGAGGTATCCTATGACTAGCCTGTGTGTTCACGGGACTGGTTTGCCTTGTTATATTTCCCTCTTTTGTGTTCTCCTTTGTTTTTTTTTTGTTCTTATACTACGTGTGTTGTTGTTCGTGGCCCCTTGCTCTAATTCTTTTCCTAAAATTTTTCTCTAAACTTTGTCTATCAAATACTACGTGGGGCCCTTAGATTACCTACTCTCTAACTTGTGTGAGGCATCCCCCTTTTTTCTCAGACGAATTTATATACTGCGCCAGCCTGAGCATAAGTACAGAGTATATCTCAACTCAGGGAAGGTCACAGAAATTAGATGCCACTAATGTGGTTACAACTAAATCAGAGGCCGTAGGTGTTCTAATCTTGCAGTCGTAGCATTTCTTTTTTAACTTACTTTGGGTATCCCCGCGTGCTTATACAGATTAACAGGTTCGTAATTTTTATGAGTCAGAAGAGTCAGTCCACATGGTCAGATCACGCACATATGAAAGAATGAGACATATTTAATGAACTACTAGTAATACAAGACAGAGACAATATGTAAGCAATACTCATCTAAGGTTTCACTCACTCTCTCATGCCTTAAATATGCAATTTCTCATTACATAGAATGTTTTCTTCAAATGATTAAAATACTACATACAGTTGATCAGGTGCTCGTTAGACACAAACACATCTTGTTTCCTCCTTGTATAGGTTAAAACATTGGTTCTTAACAAATTCACGGTTCTCGGACAGTCAGTCTAATGAGATTTAAAATGTTCTATAATCTGCTTAATCTTCAAAGTTCATTTTTTGTTCTGAAACACAAAATTTCTTCCGTTCACAATCATCCTAATGTTTAAGGGACAAAAAATATGTAAAGTACTTATCTACATTGCACAGGTTTTCGGGGTTCCTTCCTTCGTAGTGAAAAACTTTGTTGTTCATGGTCTGCTGCCACGTGGGAATCACACGTACTCTTCAACTCTGGTGCTCACTTCTTCAGGAATTACATCAGTGCACTTTCCTTGCCAATGACCCGCAATTTTATCTGCCATAGTCTGCTGCGATGCCTTGCCGGGTCCTATGGTAGTTAACTCCGGGAACATAGGAGTTGGACATCGTTGACCACTGAGGAGCACACGGAGAGAAAATCGGAACAAACAAATGGGGACGATCCAGACCCGTGTTGCTGCATATATTCTCCCTTTCCAGTGCCCTCTTTTTGAGTTAGATTTCGCATATTCTGCCCTTCGATTCGTCCACGACTGGGTGCTCATCACACCGCTATACAGGGCTTTCCATTTTCGGGAATACGTGCCTCTAGATATTTTCCACGAACTAGCACCCACGGGTGCCTACAATATTACGGTAGTATTTGAGCGACCTTTGCTCTTTCTTAGGCAGTGTACTGACACTCTTGCATGCGTAGTTATAAATTGCTAGTAATTATCTTTACATATACTCTTTGATTATTTCACATCTACAATTCTAATTTAGATCTGTCAAAACACATACTAAATATTTCGTTCATCTTATCGATCATGATATTAATTCTTCTATGACATGAACTTAATTGCTGAAATGACAAGTATGCTCTCTTAGTGGGGCATATTCTGTTAGAATCTGGATGGGTGACTTCATTGTAAATGAGGTTGCCCATTTCTGATCTAACAGCCTGCTTGTGGGATGAAAAACTCCAGATAAACTGAGGGGAAACCCTGCTGTTCATGCCCAAGACCGGCTAACTTGGCTATGGCTGAGGAAGATCCTTGAGCTCCTCATGTCATCGACTGGAATTGAACCTAGGACACTCCTTCCCCAGGCATATGGTTGCGAAGCGCATAGCCACTAGGCTATGCGCTTTGCAAACCTTTTCACCATGCAGACCTTTTCAAATAGGCATTTAAATTTAATTACCAAAAAAAAACATGGTTAAAGCATATGATGCGGTTTCTATGAACATGAGTGTATTTATTTCATACGTGAATGGTACAAGAACCTAGAGCACATCAATGCCATCAGAAAGAAAAATACTATTGATATTCTTCTTAAAGAACTATAGGTTGAAATTGTTGGGAAATAGATCATGAGGAAGGCTGTTCCAGAGGACAGAGGTTGATGTAATAAATGAGGAAGAGGAGAAGCCGGTTCAATGAGTTTGCAGTTGTACTGTAGAAGGATGTTGGACAGCAGCTGCTCCTTCTTTAACAGGCCTAGCAGCAAGTGGAGGATGTTTGCCAATTCACTGGAGGAGTGACCATGGAAATACTTGTAGTAGAGACACAAAGCTGAAACATTGCATCTGTGAGATAGCAGTTGAAGTGAGCCTTTGAGGGAAGGATGATACATGAACTGAATTGCTGTTCTCTGGACAGCATCAAGAATATTTAAGGAGGTTTTTAGTGCACCACTCCAAATGTGTGAACAATATTCTAAGGAAGATTTGGAATTTGTACAGGGTTAGTAGCTAGGTTGGTGTAAAATAGATTCTTGAGCAGAAAAGAATGTCTAGTTTTTTAGAAGCTATTGGTGTGATGTGTTTGTGCTAAGAGATGTTGGACCTAAATGTCAGTCCAAGGAGAAAGAGTTCATCCTCTCTGGTGATGTGTGTGTATGTATTACTGAGGATGAGGAAAGGTTGAGTTGAGATCCCTTTTGTGAGAGAAAAGGTGGGACTGCAGTTTGTCAGCATTGAAAGTGAGTAGGTTATCCTTGCCCCTAGTGGAGCAAGGATGGTATGGAGATTATCAGTGTTTAAGGCACTGGTTGCTGATGATCTTGGTATAAGGAATGTCTGGGAACTACATAGTTTGTCAAAGGAGTAGGATGAGTAGAGCATGCTATCATCGGCAAAACTATTGATAGGATTTACGGTCTTTGAGCATAAGACATTTATGTATAAGAGAAAGAGGGTAGGTGAGAGAACATAGCCCTGAGGTACTACTGCTTTGGTTTGATTTTTATGTCACAAAGACATCAAAGGTCATACTGTGTTAGGACAGAAGTTTACAGTGGTACATGTGGTAAATGGTTAGTAAGACAATCACAAATATCCATTGCCCTTTGTGGGGTTTGAATCCGCACCCTCTTGGCCGGAGAGTAGATACACTAACTACTCAGCCAACCAGGCTGGCCACTGCATTGGTGGTAAAGCTTGAAGAAAGGGTGCCATCCACCATGACATGCAGTGAACAATCAAAGATAAAGCTGGCTATCCAGTTACAGAGATAGACCAAAGTTAGGAAAGTTTGCAGAGCAGGCCTTGATGCCAAACACGATTGAAAGCCTTGGAAATGTCAAGAACAAAAGCACATGTTTCTCTGAACCTTTCCATGGCATGTGTCCAGTGGTGATTGATGTAGGCTAAGATATCAGCCATGGATCTGAATTGGTGGAATCCATACCAGTGGTCGCTGATTAACTGGTGAGCTTTCTAGATAGGGAAATACTTGATCATTGATTACTTTCTCCATTATTTTGGAGAGGATTGAGGTGATGGCAGTTGGTCATTAGTTGGATGGTATGCTTTTGTCTCCCTTTTTTGGAATGGGTTGTATATATGTTAGTTTCGATGAGATGGGATATGTGCCAGCTGAGTAGAGAAAATTGCAGAGACAATAGAGGAGAGGTGTTAGCTGTGGAGTATAATGTTTGAATACAATAGGAGTGATGCAATCAGGACCAGATGACTTTGTAGTGCTCAAGTTGTTTAATTTTCTTATGTCTCTGACGAAAGGCCACAAGAGGCATGTGGTGCTCGGTTCCTGGTATAGAAAAAAGTGATTTGTCTTCATTGTCAAATCAAGCAGGAGTTAGAAGAAAAGAGTGATGCTAGGAGGTTAGCTTTTTCTTTGGGTAATGTAACAATGGAACCACTGGATTAGAGAGAGGGGTGGGAGCACAGGTGAAGCAGAAGTTGTGTCTGATGGGTTTTACGAGGGACCAAAAGGCACTGCTACCGTTTCGATCAGAGAATAGATTTCTACTAGTGGCTTTTATGAAGTGGGATTTGGATTTGCAGATTGTTGATTTACATTTATTGCATGCTTCTGCATAGGCTGAGTATGAAGCTTGGTTTCTTGATGCAAGTCACCTGTGGTATGTCGAGATTTTTCTTCGACTGCTTTTGCACATCTTCTGTTGAACCAGGACTTGGAAAGTAGGTGGAAATTTTGAATGCAATGAGGGATGAATTCCTTCAAGCCACTGAGGATGATTTCTGTCACTCGCTCAGTGCAGGTGTCTAAGTCAGAAGAGCAGAAGCAATAGTCATGCATTGAGAAAGAAGAGTGGCAGTTCCCAAATTCATCCCACTTTGTACATTGTAATGCCAGAGATCATGGGTTGTGTGTGGTCAGAGGAGGGGTGTTCTGGAAATGACCAACTGGGTGTAGTCAGAGGAACTAGATTTTAAATATAGGATAATGGGAGTGTGGAAGGGATTATCTGAAATTCAAGTAGGTAGCTGCACGATTTGCATTAGATCATTGCTTATAGTGAAAACTTCCACATCACATCTATCTTTATCTGTAGTGTTGGAAAAAGGGAGCCAGTTGGAGTTGTGGACATTCAGGTCACACAGGATGAGAACTACTTCCCTATTTGGGTTGCTGGATTTTAGATGGTCAAGTGATATATGATGGCATTGTAGTTTTTTTCCCCCAAATGCATAAGAATCTGTTACTGTGTTGGCAAGTACAGGCAGTCCTCAGTTTACAACGGTTCAGTTTATGCCAATTCACAATAACGGCGGATGCCTGTGCGTGCTTTCTTACTGTAGTGTGGTCTGACTAAGAAACGACGCTTGCAGACACTCTAGTATTTGAGTGTACTGAGCTACTACGACGTATATGTATCAAACCTAGTTTTACTGTTGAATATACCTAATTGTTCTATTTAATTTTTTTTACATGCATACATATTTAAATTGATAAAGTACATAATTCCATACCATGTCTGATAAAAGAAGTGCAGCAAAGTTAGCAGAACTTGGTGTTAAGAAGGTGCAGAAATCAATCAAAGTTGAAAAGAAGATGGAGGTGATTCGAAGAATGGAAGATGGGCAGACACATGCTAATGTCTGTAGAAGTATTACTTACTTCCATCTACTGTTACTACCATTATGAAAAAATGCAGATAGAATAAAACAGTCTGTGCAACAATCTATGGCAGTACTAAATGCAAAACATGTAAGTTATAGCAGGGGTAAACTTCATGAAAAAATGGAAAAATTATTATCATTATGGGTGGATGACTTGAATCAGAAAAACATACCTTTGACGCAGGCTGTTATAACTGAGAAAGCAAAAACAATTTTTGAGGATCGTAAAAAGACAGATGGAGGTGAAGAAACATTTTTAGGAAGCAAAGGTTGGTTCATGAGATTTAAGTCGAGTAAGTAAATGCCATAGTGTCAAATTATGTGGTGAGGCATCAAGTGCAGATGTTGCGGCAGCGGCTGCTTTTCCTAAAGAATTTCAAGACTGTGTAGAAAAGGAAGTTATCCTCCTGATCTCATTTTTAATGTTGATGAGACTGGACTATTCTGGAAAAAATTGCCATCACGCCCCTTCATTTCCTGTGAAGAACATTTCACTCCATTTTAAAGCTGCAAAAAATAGACTTGCTCTTTTGTTGGGTGCAAATGTCTTCGGAACTTTGAAGCTTAAACCAATGTTGGCGTACCATTCACAGACACCATGCACCTTCAAGGGTCTAAAAGCCATACTCCATTCTATTGGAAATTGAACAAGAAAGCTTAGATTACACAAGACGTTTTTATAGATTGGTACACAAATTATTTTTGTCCTACAGTGCTTCACTTCTGTAATGAAAATGATTTGCCAGCCAAGACATTGCTTCTCTTGGATAATTCCCCTGAACATCCTCAAAACCTTGCTGAAGTAAGAACACCATTGTCAAGGTTGTTTACGTGCCCCCAAACACAACATCACTTTTGCAACTGATGGATCAGGGGATTATATCAATCTTCAAAGCCTATTACCTCCGTTTAACATTTATGGAAATGGTAAGAGTCTTGGACTATTAAAGACTATTGGTGGTCATTCGATATTTTGAAGGGCATTAACAACATCAAGTCAGCTTGGAACAAAGTGTCAGCAAAGTGTTTAAAAGGAGCATGGCGAAAACTACTTCCAGCATGACTTCGAAGAATTAGAGAAAGAGGAGAATGTTATTGAAGACGTTACCAAGCTTGCGTGAGAGGTGGGATTGGATGATATTACAGCTGAAGATGTGACAGAAGTCTTAGAGAGCCATGATAAACTGCTTTCTAATGAAGACTTAAAAGAATTAGCTGAACAATTAAGTCAACATCCAAAGGAGGAGAAAGAAAATGAAGAAGGTCCTCAGAGAGATATAAAAATGGCCGATTTACAGCATAACCTTGCAAGCATAGAGACATTGACTGATGAACTCTGCGAAATGGACCACGATTGGGAACGGAGTGCTAACGTAAAAAGGAGTGTAATCGCATCTATTCGACCTTACACTGACTCCTTAAAGAAAGAAAAGGAAAATCTAGGCAGTTAACACTGGATACTGTTTTCAAAAAAAATGCAGGTGATCCGAAACCGGGAACTTCAACATAGAAATATGTAATGTCTTTTCGAAGTTTCATATTTTTTGTATATAATTTTGTTTTGGTAATTAATAATTAATAATTTTATTTTAACAAATATATCTGTATGTATTATCAAAGCTTTAAATATAATAATGTTACACATACTTCATGTGCATATTTTTTGACTGTGCGGAACATAACTTTGTACCTCCCATTAAAATTGGGTTCGTTTTGCGCTGATTCGGTTTACGCCCGTTTTTTCAGGAACGGAATTGAGGCGTAAACCGAGGGCTGCCTGTATATAATAGATTCCTGCCTGGATGAATCTTGACAAAATTTAATGTTTGAGATACATACTAAAAGTTCTTGAACCATTCCAATGTTTGATTCAGTAAAACAGTTGCATATAATAATAATAATAATAATATCATATCCATTTCTGCATGTGCTTATCTGTTTGCATATTAAACACTACTGTAACTGGACTGATTGATGAAATTAGGTATTTAGGTATTTATTGACACTTTTCATTTATTCATTTTAAATTTACTTGAATTCAGCAGTTTACTTTGAATTATTGAATTTAATCTTTCTATATAATAATGACATTCAAAATAGGCAAGTTATAAAATTTTAAATATATCTGTAAGAATTTAGTTTTTAAATGCTAAAGTATTTTGATGACTTATTTTCTTCAGAAGTGGAATTAACTAAGTTGGATGAAAGGTTAATCCGCATTTTAGCATGGCAGAGACTGCAGCAGCTTTTACCACAGAAGAACTCGCCATCAGCAAATGTAGTAAAAGGAATTAATGGAATTGTAGCTACAGGTATGAATTTTTCACACTCTATTTTCCAGTCACACCTGTTGCTTACTCATTTTAGTCTCTCTTTCTCTCTCTCTCTCTCTGTGTTCGTCCCAATAGCAACCTTACTAGGAGGTAATTTATTTCCTACATGACCTATTGCATACAATGCGTATATTACATGTAGCTTCTAAATAACTGTTTTACATTTATATTTTTGTATCAGTATTCGTATTTATATTTTTATATTTACATCTTTTATACCATATAATCCAATTTTTTTTGAGTAGTTTCCTTTCCTTTAGGGTTACCTGGTGATCAGCATTCATTTCAGTAAAATTATGGAGACTACAACCATGTTAGGAATAATTACTTTAATTTCCCAATGTTTTGACCTTCATATTAAGGTCGATATGAATTTGTTCTCTGATGATGTTATAAATAAAATATAGCTTTGATGTGTTTTTTTTTCCACTAGAGGTCAGACTAGTAGAATAATGGCTGATCAAATCATTGTCACTTTGGCATACTGTTTGAAATGTAATATAGCTTGTCTTTGTATATATATATATGTTCAGGACCGGCACATAGTATTTTTCTTGTGTGTGCGATTAATGTTCAACGCCTTTCCATTCACACTTTATAAAACACTTTTTATTCACACTTTATAAAAAGTTTTTTTTTTATAAAGTGTATATAAAACAAACAGGAAATGAAAACCGCTTTACAGTATAATGTTACCTACGAATTAGTCCTGCTTATGCAAATTTTTTCAAGTTATATAAATTTTCAAAATAATATAAAATAGTAATATAAAGTTAAGAGATTTATTCAAATATTCTGTACATTAATTTTGCTAAAAGGGACTCGTCTGGCTTTCATTTTAGTGAAATCCTGTCGCAGTACATCAGTATTCATAGACTGAGCAATATTATTTTCTATTGAAATTAGTGCCAAACCATTTAGTTTTTCTTGACTCTTGCTTGATCGCACATAGTTCTTTATTAATTGTAATTTAGAATAGCAACTGAAAAGGGCAAAGTCAATAGTATTCTCAATGCAATCAGTGAATTTGCAAAGAGTTCTTCAAGGTTGTTGTTGTTATAAATCCACTTCAAAACCATTTCTGGCATACTATTTTCTTCAATTTTTCTAGATAATAATTTCAGCTCTATTTGCAGTTCTTCTGCTTCTGCATCCGATCCGATTAAAATTAGGATACAGCCCTTACACAGAACTCAACAATTAATCATAAGTTGATTTATGATACATCAAAAAATAAAGAACTATTTTAGGTATATTTTCATAAATGTGAATCAAAAATTACAGTGATATAATCGGGTTCAGGATACAATTTCAGAATTTATTTGTTCGTTTCCGGGAAGATCTGAAGGGATCCGAATGGAAGACGACACACATTCATAATTATATGTACCATTCGTTGTTTGTTTAAGCTCTTATCACATATTTTTTTACATCTTTTAGGCGCCTTTTCTTCTGCAGCGCCTGTGTATATTGCACATTTCGCACACGCCACCTGGCCTGTATTTGTGTATACTCGTATACACATATTCCAGACGTATCATCGAGACATCTGGAAAATAAAGTGATTATTCCTAATGCAGTCTCCATAATTTTACTGAAATTAATTATGAGTAGTTATATTAAATTACCATGATTGGAAGTTTATCCTATTGGCAAAATTAAATAATTTTGACTAATGCTTTTGGATAAGTCTGTTTTGACAATAGTCACTCATTTCCTGAAGTGATGATGTGTTGTTGCATCCAGATGAAGTCCAGTAGCTGACAGTCATAGAGTAAGTGATCGACGGTCTGTTGAAGGTGTGAACAACAGATGCAAAATGGCGATTCCAGAATATGGAATCTATTTAAATAATGTCGTAATTTTCTATATCTCATTATTAGTGTGGTTAAACCTTGAGAGATGGCATGCACTTGCAGCCAGAGTCTGCTTCTGGTACTTGGCAACAATTTTTTTTTTTTTTGTTTTTGTTGTTGTTGTAGTTCTCTTTTTAGATGTTTTCCATTCATCTTACAAAAACTTAGGTTTATTTTTTCTGCCAGTATTCTTATAGCTGAATTTGGGTACTTTTGATAACTTATTTCTAGCTATTCGTGTTTAACCACTTCTTTATCCAGTTGATCGGCTGTTTTATTTCTTGTTACCCCAGTATGTGCCTTCACCCAACAGAACTTGTCAGCTTGCTTTGCATGGTTGTTTGAACAGAGGGAATCTAAAACAGCAATTTTGTATAATGGACTGTCTGTAATATACTATGAGGCAACAACCACTGTTTCGTTCTGTTTTACTCCCATCAGTATGTATGTAGTATTCGTCACTTTCAGCACTTTCCTTCTCTTTAATATATGTTTTCTTTGTTGGTGAGGACACATTGTAGTGAAGTGGTGGTTTGCAGTGGTTTGAATCAATGTCAGCATTTCCATCATATCTTCTGGAAGCAACTTCATATATTAGACAGAACTCTTTCATCTTCAGGCAGATCAGTGTTAGACTAGCAATAACACAAGCTTCCTGAAAAGATAGTGTCCTGTATTCTTTATTCATATGGCTATAAGGCGTTCAACTCTGAACTTTCGTCATTTTTTCTAAGATTTTAGTGCATCTTTCCAAGCAGATGCAACATAAAATATCAGTGGTGGTATAGCTTCAGTATGTATTGTTTTCATTGCTCATTGGCTTAATCCTCACTTTATCCATGCCAACTTAGCTAGAAGGTTTATTGTTTGTAAGCTTTTTTTTGGCAATTTATTAGATGTTCTTGTTGAATAAATTTTTCATCTATTGTTACTCCTAGGTATTTTTGATTGTTTACATGAGATATGGAGCACTTTAGGTTTGGGCCATTGCAACTAACTTTCTCCTCACTGCCCACTCTGCAATTTCAAAAAGTTCTTTGTTGACCATTACTTCTAACTGTTGGCCATCACATTCCTGAATCATACTCATCACATCATCAGCAAAAAGCTATGACTTTGGTTTTGCTAGTGAAAGAAAGTGTCTTAATAATGAGCCATACTGGATGTTCCAGAAACCTAGAACATCCTGGTTCATAGCAAGACCCTTGTGGGTAGCCTCATTTGACTTCCTTCATTACAGTTGTGGCTGGTTTTCAATGTCATGATTACTCTTCTGTCTGTGAAATAATTTTTGTAAGGTGAAGTAGGTTTTTTGGATACTTGAAATCTCTTAATTGAGTAATTATGGCTGGCCACCATGCAGCATCGAAGGCACCCTGCACATCAAGTGAAATCAATAGTGTGCCATTTTTTGCTGTAGACTGTCTTGAGTAAATTAAACCTTCATATAGCATCTACTGTGCTTGATTGAGGGCTAAATGCATATTGATTGCTGCTTAATACATTGAGCAGCAATCAATATATTAAGACTGGTTTTGCTAGTGAAAGAATTATTGTAATTTCATTGGATGCTTCTGATTATCAGTATAAATTTCCACAATAAGGGAAAACCATCCTTTTTTGAGGCATTTGTTGTAAACTGCTGTTATAAATTTGGAGATTCGGCTAAGTTTGTAGTATAATAGCCATCTGTTTTTTTTTAATAGTTCACAATATAGGTGTTGTTTTATTTTTGCTTGCTGCTAATTTACATATACAGTTCTAAGGATTATCAGAAGTTTTTCCTAGTACTTTGGCAGCAACATTTATGAGACTAATAGGCCTGTATTTACTAATTTCATTGGATGCTTCTGATTATCAGTATAAATTTCCATAATAAGGGAAACCATCCTTTTTTGAGGCATTTGTTGTAAACTGCTGTTATAAATTTGGAGATTTTTAGAAACGTTCTTAGGATTATATTGCTAGTTATCCCATCCTCTACAGAGATTTTTTCTTGGATCCATTGATCTTAATATTGATTCGATTTCATTAGCTGTAAATAAATCATCATTAGGAGTATCTATATCTGTTTCCATTCATTTTCTGTACAGTTTGTGAATGTCTTCATCTGTTGATTGGGTGTCATCAAGAATAAATTTGTTTATCATTATAACTGCAGTTTCTGCTAAGTTTGTAGTATAATAGCCATCTGTTTTTTTAATAGTTCACAATATGGGTGTTGTTTTATTTTTTTTTTGCTGCTAATTTACATATATAGTTCTAAGGATTTGATGCGGTCACCACAGTACAAACTTTCTTCCATGATCTTGTTTTTGTAATTTTGGATTGATAGCTGTATTTGGTTTTATAATAATTCTGTCACCTACTCTGCCTTAAATTGTGATTGTTGTAGGTTCTTAGATAGAGTCATCTAAGTACATTAACGTGTTTTCTTAGGACTGTTAGTTCGTCATTCCACCAAGGTACTTATTTTTTTCCATCGATCTTTGGTTTCTTTTAAGGCATTCTGAGTGTTTGGTTGCAGGATTTTTTCAAACATGATGAAAGTTTGGAAACAAAAAAGTCTGTATCTTCTTGTGCTGATACCCAAATGGCTAAGTTCTTGTCTAGGTTAAGCTGTTGTTCACTGGCAAATGAACTGATGCTCTGAGATTAGGCTTGCAAATTCTCGTTTCAATTCTTTTGCGAATGTATCTAGGTTGGTTGATATACTTAAAGTTACTGCTTTGGTTTGATTAGTGTAGTCCATTCATGTATTTGTTGCTAATGATGAAACTTAATATGTGATGATCTGAACAACCTTCTTCTTCCTCGCATCTCATGTTAAAAATCCAGGATAAAATAGCAACATCATATTATGATATCACTGATATTATAAAATAAAATGTGTGTGTGTGTGTTAATCCAATTCACAAATAATTACTAACCATTATCACATCAGCACCACGTGTGATCAGTCAGTAAATAATAGGCTGCAATTTATGTTGTCATAGTTATAGTTTGCCCACCATTTATAGGTCTATCCTTGGAATTTGCCAAGAATAGTCGATTCATGCTGAAGGGGAGAGGAGAAAAAAATGAAGGATGTATGAATTGGTCGCCAACATGCGAAATCACGTGCTTTCTTGTCTCTCGCTGTACTAGTACTAGCTTGATTTTTGTTGTCGCTTTTTTGCGTTATTTTTTTATTATTAATTTGTATGATGGATCCAGTATAGTCAACAAGTTCTGTTGTTAGACGTTTCAGTAGCTCTTGCAAAAGAATATTGAATAATGTGCTGACATTCTGCGAAAAGGAATCATCAGAAGGCCGTCTCCTTGTTCCCCTTTCTCAAGTCATAAAACATGCAAGTGCAATTGCGGGCATATTGGGGGTCGACTGTTAAAAGAATTCGTAGGGAATCAAAAGGTGAAAGTAAGCCAAAATTTAAATCTCCTAAAAAAAAAGCACCAGAGAAAGAAAACCATCAAAACCGTAGCTTTGAATGATTTTGATGTAGATGTTATATGAAGAACTATTCACGAATTTTACTGATCGAGAAAAGAGTGCCAACTGTTCAGAAATTGATTCCTGTGCTTAAAGAAAAAATTAATTTTCTTTGGAAAAGAGAAACTTTAAGGAAAATACTTCATGAAATCGGATTTTGTTTTAAAAGTCCCAGAATAAAAGGAAACTTATCATGGAGCGAAGTGACATTGTTTTATCTAGAACGCAGTATTTGAGAGCAATAATTCATTTCAGGGAGGAGAAAAGACCGATTGTGTATCTAGATGAAACTTGGATTGATAGTAATTTAACTTATGGAAAATGTTGGCAGTCTAAAGAAGAATGTGGAGTGCTACAAACCAGAAATGCCTCCCGGTGCATAATAATTTTGTGTGTGGGTGGAGAAATGTTTTTTTTTTACCGAATTCAAACTTACTATACAAAGCCAATTCAACTATTGGAAATTACCATGGGCAAATGAATTCTACGATCTTTGAAAAGTGGGCTGAAGAAAAACTGATTCCAAACCTTCCTAAAAATGCTGTTATAATTGATAACGCTTCATATCACTCTATTCAATTATTAAACAAAGTTCCAAATTGGTCTAATAAGAAGCAAGTTCTTATGGATTGGCTCTCTGCAAATAACATTTCTCATTCCCCAGATATGCAAAAAATTGAATTGCTTAATTTGGTCAAAAGAAACTCGCCCACAACTAAACTATTTAAATTCGACATGTTGCTCAAAGAGCATGATTTCTAGCTTTGAGGCTACCACCATATCATTGCGATATTAATGCTATTGAGTATGTTTGGGCAGAAGTGAAAAGTTTCATTCGCCATCACAACATAACTGGGGATATTGACATGTTGAAACTTTTTAAGCTTTCAGAACAGGCGATTGAAAGTATTTGTTGTTTTATGTTGATTGAAAGTATTACAATTCAAAACTGGGGAAAATATTGCTCTCATGTCACCTCATTGGAAAATATGTACTGGGAGAGAGAGAGACGTTATTATTAACGAATTATGCGAACCTTTGGTGATCAGTTTAAGTGAAAGTGATGGTGATTCGGACACTGATTCAGATGACTCTGAAGATTAAAAGGATTTGACAATGGTATTTTTTCCAACATTTTTTTTGCATGGGTTTGTTAAAAGAGTCACAACAAGTCATAAGGACATTAAAGTGTCTCAGTTCTCTCAACTGTAAGTTTAGAATATCTAAGTTCATTTGAAAAAATTTCTGTTTTTCTGTATAATTATTTTTATTTTATAGAAAACTTTCTTAAAAATAAACTTAGTTACATTTTTGTTTTATGCTATACCTTTTTTAATTTTGTTAATACTCTACGTACATTTTTCCAACTGTTATACAAGCAAAATAGTTACACTTTAAAAACAGCGATGTTCATAAAAGAAAAGCTAAATTTACCTGTAATAATAAACAAACTCATCCCAGATGACGGATTGATTACCCTATTATTGGAATGGATTCTCCTTTTTTCTGACATGCGCAGAAGTGTCGAGGGATCTCTAATCGGTGGGTGAACTATAGTATGACTAAAATTTGGGCAAGTGAAAATATATGTCATCGGTTTAATGTTTGTCAGTTTTGGTAATTTTAGTCCAGAGTAGCTTTTATAGGAATAAAAAAGTCTTCTAGGAAAAGAAACCTATCCTTCATGAAAGCTTATTATATTTTCAGATGTACAAGCTTCAGCATATTTTCACCTAAGAAAGAGAAAGAGAGATAAGCTTACTGATATAGCTGCTACAGAAGAATTGAGTAATAGGAAAAATACATCATTTGAATCATCTTTCAAGCTGTTTCCTTATCAAATTTTAGCAAGTTATAGTGATCATGACAATAAATATCTCTAACTTTTCTGTACTAAAGTACTACATCATCATCAAATTCCTGACATTTATCCTCAAGGGGTGTACAGGATATGATAGTACTACATGAAAAATTTACATCATTACTATCTTCCTACCTACAATTTTCTGCCAAATCAATCTGTTACCTGTCAAAGTTATAACATTGTCAGATCTTATATTTATATATATCTATCTTCTAAGGAACTTTTTACCATATCAATCCTGGCAGAGAACACTTGCTTGGCTAATCTTTCCTCACTCATTCTGTTTAAGTGACCATACCACCTGAGGTTAGCTCTGCTAATGCATTCCTGGATGCCGACAATGTCAAGTTCTTTCCTAATATCCTCGTTTTTAATATGGTATTGCCATTGATGCCATCTGTTCGTGCTCCTAATCTTTCTCAGGACTCTCATGTCTATGGTCTCTAGTTTTTGGTCAAATGTTTTACTTCTGACCCAGCTTTCAGATCCATAAGTTAAAATTGGTTTGAAAACTTAAATGAAATTTAGTGTTTTGACTAATTTCTCGATTATTCCATATAAATTTAATCAGTTGACTTCCTACCATACCAGCTTTGTTGATTCTGTTGTCTATTTCCATATTTAATTTACCATCTTCACAAAAAATCATGCCTAAGTAGCTGAAATGTTTTACTTGTTCTATAGGTTCTCCATTCACACTGCAGCTAATATTTTCATTGCTTCTGCCTATTTTCATTATCTTTATCTTGTTATTGCTGCCCTTCATACCATATCTTTCACAACAGTTATTCAATTTAGTCAGGGAATCTTGCAGACTTATAGCAGATTTATTTAGAAGTATAACATCATCCGCATAAAGCAAGGAGCTGACATTAACATCTCCAATTTTGATATCATAAAGTACTACAGACCCAGTAATCCTTTACTTGGGGTTTGCCTTAATCTTAATGCTATTGACTATGAGCACATGGGAAGAACATGCATTTGGTGATATGGATAAGGAGGTGACTAAAGGACAGATAGGAAAAAGTAGTATATGGCAGAGTTGAATCAAAGAGAAGACATGTGATCAATGCTCTTGACCACTGCTGTTCATTTAGTACATGTGATTAAACCGTCTTGGTCTTAGTCTGGGTCTCTTTCCAGCCTTACTAGCATCAAATACCTGTTTTGCTAACCTTTCCATTTTGCTGTTTAAGTGACCATATCACCTGAGATTAGTTATGCTCATGCATTACTGAAATGATAATTATGCCAAATTCTTTTCTAATATCTTTATTTTTAATATGGTTATAACATATTTTAATAAGCTAATATCATCTGTTCACTTTCTTAATTTTTTTCAGAACTTAACATGTTTGGGGTCTTTCATTTGTTTAATCTCCAACCAAACTCTCTGATCCCTAAGTTAAAATTGGCTAGAATGCTTGACTTCTGTATAACTACTTCTTTGTTGGATGAATTTCTCTCTTATTCCATATACATTTTTATAGTTAACTCCCTGCTGTACCTGCTTGCTTGTTCTGTTATGTATTTTCTTATTTAATTAGCCATATTCACTGCAGATTGTGTTTGAATAGTTGAAATGTTTTTCTTATTCTATAAGTTCTCCATTTAGGATTCAATGAATGTTCCTGCCTATTATCATCTCTTTTATCTTTTATTACCAATTATGAAACCAGTAATATTGCAAATTTATTATAGCAGCTATTCAGTTTATTTAAAGAATCCTCCAGAACTTTTAAGAGTATGACATCATCTGCATAGACAGCTGAGATTTAGTCTCCAGTTTTGATATCAGGCAATGCCATTTCTTCCTAATTTGATCCATTCAGAGCTGTTTTGAATTGAAGGTGAGTGAGACAGTCTGATATAGAGGTGGCAGAGTTTTTCCCTCATGGAAACTGAGTTTTTCATTCCACAAGTAGGCAAACAAACCAGGAAAACACCTGTAATTCATTCTCTCTCTCTCTCTCTCTCTCTCTCACACACACAAAATTATACATGAGACAAACCATTATATCCAAAATATATGGTTACAAAAGCCAACTTAGACAGGTTGTGGACCTTAACAGCTTGTACATACTATGGGTTATCATTATTATAACACTATCTGCAGAAAGTAAAGAGCCAGGTCTCCAATTTTGATATCAAGTTTAATGCCACCTTACTTCATAGTGTGATCTCTATAGGTAACGAATAATAGTGAAGGAGATGCATTCTTGTCTTACACTTGAATTCATGTCAAACAATCTTCCTTTACGTCCTTCAATTCTAACTTCTGAACTACAATTTAAATATAGATAGTTTGCTCAATAAATGTCATTTTCATCTCATATTATTGTAGTAGTTTGAACAGCATTTCTATTGGCAGCACCTTGTTATATGTATTTTACATATCTAGAAACCTTAAATGAATCGAGATATCATTGTATTCCCATGATTTTTGATCTGTCTGTATGAAAATGGAAATGTGATCCTGAAAATTCTTTATTTGGTCTGACTGCACTTATTCTTCTCATGTATGCATGCATGCATTAATCTTACTCGGAATACTCAGTAGCAAAATTCCTCTAATTCTCACATTCAGATTTAATTTCCTTTTGTATACATGACTAATACAAGAGCTCTCACTGCGTTTATCTGGAATGTAGCCTTCAATCTGTACCTACTGAATATGCAGAGCAGTCAGTGTAAAAATTTTATAAATCTGACTAGCAGCTTAAATATTAATATACTGTCCCATTTACACTACATAATTTGTGTTTTGAAAAGTTTTTCTCTTAGCACACCTTGTCATATGTCTTTTTCAGATCTGCAAAACTGAAATACAGTTCTTTTCTAATATTCTTGTGATTTCACAATTATTTTATTGGGTTGGCAAATAAGTTCGTTCGGTTCTTCAGAGTAGAATGAAACACATTTTATTTAATATATGTAATACATACTAGTCAGTTATATATTGACCCTCTTTATCAATGACCTCTTGCCATCTGTCCACCAACTTCATTATGCTGCGTTCATAAAACTCCTGAGGTTTATTTACTGGCGAAAAACTGATCCAGGTGTCTTTTGACAGCCTCCTCATTAGTGAAGGTTTTCCCATTCAGAGAATTCTGCAACGATCGGAATAAGTTCGTTCGGTTCTTCAGAGTAGAATGAAACACATTTTATTTAATATATGTAATACATACTAGTCAGTTATATATTGACCCTCTTTATCAGTGACCTCTTGCCCTCTGTCCAACAACTTCATTATGCTGCGTTCATAAAACTCCTGAGGTTTATTTACTGGCGAAAAACTGATCCAGGTGTCTTTTGACAGCCTCCTCATTAGTGAAGGTTTTCCCATTCAGAGAATTCTGCAACGATCGGAATAAGTGGTAATCAGAAGGTGCCAGGTCCAGTGAATACGGCCGATGTGGCAAAACATTCCAGCCATGACATAACAATTTACTCCGGGTTGTTAACGATGTGTGGGGTCTGGTGTTGTCGTGGTGAAAGACAACTCCTTTCCGATTTGCTAATTCAGGACGTTTTGTGCTAATTGCATGGGCCAGTTGCATTAACTGTGAGCAATAGACAGTTGAATCAATCATTCTGGCTGACGGTAACACCTCGTAGTGGACAACACCATTATAATCCCACCACACAGAGAGCATGATCTTCTTTGGGTGCAATCTCGCTTTTGAGTTCTCTGCAGCAGTTAGCTCTTGTGTCCCCATGATCTTTTACATACCACGTTATCGTACATGACCCATTTTTTATCTCCATAAATCATCCACTTCAAAAATGGGTTGTTTTCTTGGCGACGTCGCAGTGAATCACAGATGGATATGCAAGCAGTCATATTGGCCTCAGTCAATTCATGCAGCACCCAAACATTGAGTTTTGAAACATATCCCAGCTTCTGCAAATGGTTTTCAAATCTTGTATGGGATACATTCAGTACTGCAGCAATCTCCCGCATTGTTTGTGACGGATTTTTGTCGACGATATCCTTCACAACACTCGAATCAACCTCGGTCGGGTGACCGTCGCAAGGCGCATCACCAACGTCGAAATCTCCAGAACGAAATTTGGCAAACCACTTTTGGCATACATGTTCTGTTAAGGCACCATCCTCATATATGCTACATATTTTTTATGGGCCTCCATAGCTCGTTTGCTTTTTTTTAAATAAAAAAGCAAAATATGCCGGTAATGTACGTTATTTCCTTCCTTTTCTAAAAATATATTACACACATGCAACTGAAGTAGTTTGAACGAAAATTCACTGAAAGGTTATGTGAAATGTCACCTTTCAACAGCGCAATAGCGTTGTGTGGTAGCGGAACAATAGCGACAGGTGAAGCGGCGTAAACTTGTACTAATGAATAAACCGAATGAACTTATTTGCAAATCCAGTAATACATTCATGTCGAGGCAATCATAGTCCTCTTGCCATCACCCTAACCATCTGACAGGGTGAGAGAAAATACTATGTCCTGCTGGAAATAATGTTTTTCATTGTCTTTGTCTTGTTATTGCTGACTTTCATACCATATCTATTACAACACTTATTCAATTTAGTCAGGGAATCTTGCAGACTTGTAGCGGATTTATTTAGAAGTATAACATTATCCACATAAAGCAAAGAGCTGAGAGCATCTCTAATTTTGATATCAGGTTTAAGACCACTTCTCTTCATGATGTTATCCATATAGATAATGAATAACAGAGGAATAATGTACATCCTTGTTTGACACCAGATTTGACATTAAACCACCTTCCTGTACTTCCTTCAATTCTAACTGCTGACTTACAACTCAAATAAAGACTAAGTATTGCTTGATATAATGCCCCACTGACACCATGCAACTGCACTGTTTTGAATAGCTTCTCTCTTGGCACCTTGTCGTATACTTTTTCCAAATCTACAAAACTTAAATTCAGATCTTTGTTATATTCCCATTATTTCTCAACTATTTGTCATGAAGTGAAAATCTGATCCTGACAGCCTCTATTTGGCCTGAATCCAGCTTGTTCTTAACCGAGCTTTTCTTCCACAATCCTTCTCAACAGTTTCTCAGTATACTCGCGTAAATTTTATCAGGAACACTCAGTAGAAAAATACCTCTGTAATTTTTACCCTCAATTTTATTTCCCTTTTTTTATATGGATACTATGAGAGCTCTACTCCAATCATCTGGAATTCGTCCCTCAGAACTATGCAGCCACTGTAAAACTTTTATACCTCCATACTTTGGCATTTCTGGTTGAATATCATCTACTCCTGCTGCCTTTCCACAGTTCAGGCTTTTGATGGCTTTTTCTACTTCTAGTATGGATATGTATTCCTGATTGCATGCCTGTTGAGTATTTTTTACCACTGCGTAATCACTGCTTGTTTTATTTAGCAATTTTCAAAGTGATTACTCCATACTTCAAGGATATCTTTTTCTCCTGTTTTCATGTTCCCTTTATCATCTCTAATTCCTTTTACAGTACTCTTTCCTCCATTTCTAAGCTTCTTCCACAACCTCCAGAATATCTTGCCACCTTCTCGATGTTTATTTTCTATGTTCTTACTTAAATCTTCCATGACTTTTGTTTAGCTAGTTTTACAGAGTGTTTAGCTTTCTTACATTTGTTTCTGTATTCTCTAAGAGCATAAGCTGACTTATTTGCCAGAAACTTTTGATATGTTTTCTACTTTTCTTTTACTGCCTGTTTTAACTTCCTGTGTCCACAATGATGTTCTGATTTTTCTATCATTGCAGACACCCTCGCCACCTGCCTCTCTGGCTGAATCAATCAGTGTGTTCTTCAGGGCTTGCCACTGAATCTCGAAGGTTTGGTTCCTGTTCTCAAATTCTTTCATTTTTTCTTGAATAACGTTTGTGTATTTTAGTCTACAGTTTACATCTGAGAGCTGCTCAACTTTTATTTGCTTTAAAATTTTCTTAAATGTTCTTTTTTTCAATATGAAATTCAATTTTATCCTGCTCAAGACTAGATGGTGATCACTTCCAATTTCAAATCCTCTGTGTGCACTGGTGTCCTGCACCAGGGAGAAAACATCAGTATCAACAATAACATAGTCAATGAGACTTTTCTTATTCCTTGCCTCTTCTCTCCATGCAAATTTGTGCACATTTTAATTTTGGAACATTGTGTTAGTAATAACCAGTCCATGTTCTGAGCAGCAATCCAACAGGTATTTGCCATTATTATTAACTTTGCTCTTTTCTCCAAATTTTCCCAAAATATTTTTGTATGTTGACAAGTATTTCCTACTCTGCAATTTATATTCCCAAAAAGGACCAACTTTTCCTTTTTCATTGTGTCAGTAGCTTTCTCTAGAACCTCAAAAAATTCCTCCACTTCTACCTTAGTAGAACCTTTTGTGGGACCATAGGCACAAATAAGTCTCGTTGTCCAGTTCCCCCATTCTGATATTTTTGCACATCACTCTACTTGAGACTTCCTGCCATTCAAGAAGATTAACCTCATATTTAGTGTTGAATACTATGGCTGCACCTTCTTTTCCTTGATTATCACTGCCTTAATATAAAGTTTTGTATTTATTGCTTTGAAAGATCTCACCAGTCTTTTTTGTCTTTTTTGTTTGTCACCCCAATTATGTCGATCTGGTACTTATCTAATTCCTCAGCTAGCTCCATTTCTTTGCCATTCAGGATTCTTCTGTTGATAAAACTGATCTTCAACTCCGGTGATGTTGAGTTGGGGTGTGTTTTAGGATTTATTCCAGTAGCTGACTTTTCACTGTTTGCCCTGGTTCCCTGGCAAAAACAGCAGGGGCCTTGTTTAACCCGGTGACAACCCAGCTTTCATGAAATATGTCATGTTGTATCATCATTTAATATTGTGGTTTAAGCCAATAAGAATACAGTTTGGTTGGCTAAATCCCAAATTGCCAGCCCAACCTCATTTGTTCAGTATGGAATGAACATTCTGCCACTATTTGTTGGTTTTTTAAGTATCCATTTTATTTCAATAATTTTCACTTATTCAATTTTAATTTGTTTTGTTTGGATAATTAAAATTTATATATTTATTTATTTAATTTAAATCTGCCTACAGACCACCTGTCCCATCATCGTTTTCCACAGCTTGAGAAACACTGATGTAGATGATGATGGTAGTGGTGGATTAAGTAGTAGAGATGGGGAGTTGTATAGTAGGTGCCCTCCCTCGATGAGTCTTTGAACTCCTTGGAGGTGTCATGCAATAATAATAATACGATATACTTTATAACAGAGAGAAAAATTTTCCTATAATGGATGTGTGCATTACAGATGCTAGAAGAAAGCTTTGCAAGAATATCAGCAGCAGCGTCATATCCTCCTGAATTTTCAAGAGAGGCAAATGACTGATTACACACAGCATAATCAGCCATTTGCTAACAAGAAACTGAAAAGAGCACTCTTTTCACCCTATTGCTTCTGTTGCTATAGGACCTAATAGTGACCATTATGAGATAAAACACATCCAGCCATCTTTTCTGGATCTTCTCGTCGCCTTACTGTATGACAGAATACTTACTAAGGAAATTTTTATTGCTTTCTTGAAACTAGGCAAAAGATTTAAAATGAATCATCAATTACCAGTCTGTTACTCCTACCAGTTGTGTTTGTGCAGGTGATCAGTACCAGCTTCTGATGTGTATCTTTACTTGGTTAAGTAAAGATACACATCAGACTACCATTTACTTCTTTTGTCTTGCATTTTAAAAGAGATTATATTAATGTTCAGCATTAATGTCGACAAGATGCCTGCACTGAGCATAATGATTCCTCTCCCCAGAGGCTTTCTTCCATTGTGCTACCTGTCAGTGCATCAGATAAGGAAATTGTTTACTCCAACATCAGTCTCCATCTGTAGCTTTTTAGTGCATACAGAGTAGAAATCCAGATTTCTTATTAGTCTATATCATTGATTCAAGATCTAAGTCCTCTGTTGTGACTTTGGGGGGGGGGAGATAGATTTGTAGTCATCTATGCAGCGGTCAGCTTTGGAAACAGTTCAATAATTATTTGTAACTGGTGTTACAAACAAAATAAAATATTAAAAATGCAAGATTTAAACACAGGTGAAATTCCCTGTGCCTGTTCTCCTGTTTGCAATTTACCTCAAGTTCTCTCTTATTTTTTACAATTATCTATCAAATGAAGGCACTTAATTTAGATGTTTGCTTGTCATGAAACCCTTGTTGCATTGGTCTGAAAAGAAACCAGACTGTTGATGAAGTTGCTAGGTCTGCTTGGACTTTTTCTAGTTACTGTTTGTCAGTCCCTTACAGTCTACAGAAATTCATCATTGGCTATTTTTTATTTTATTTTTATTTTTTATTTTATTTATTTTTTTTTAAACCAGCATTTTCACAGTGCAACTACATGTCACAATACCATGTGGCAGTGAATGTAAAAGCAATTCAAACTTCAAGAGACAAAAGACAACGTCCTAACTTGGCTAACGTTGTATACATATAAGCTTTTACAGTAATTAGTCTAGAGTTGATCTTTAAATGACCGTCTCCCAAAGTTCAGACAAATTTATGCAGCCACACTTGAGATTCAGGGAACTCTAAAAATAGTCTCACCAACTTATAACATCTTCCGTGTAGCCCATTGTTTTGCTTCTATCTTATCCTGTATGAAGGGATATCCAGAACATGGTCTACCAATTCTGCTTGATGTACTGATGATAGCATGTATACTTTTTGAGCTAAATGGCTCTCCTTTGGACATAACCAAGAATTTTTAGGGAAATTTTAGGTGTACCACCCCAAACATATGAGCAGTATTCTAAGCATGTGCAAATTTGAGATTTGCATATAGTTAAGAGTTGATTTGGTGTAAAATAGCATCTGGAACAAAAGAGAATGCCTTTTTTGATACTGAGGAAGCTATTGGTGCAAAGTGTTTATACCAGGAGAGACTGGATGTAAATATTAGTCTGAACAGAGAAATCTTGTCTGGTGATTTGTGTATTACTGAGAGTAAGGGTAGGTGAGCCGAGATCTCTTTCATGCAAGAAAAGGCAGGTCGGTATTTTGGTGGTATTGACTGTTACCAGATTGTCCTCACCTCATTGAAAGATGGTATGTAGGTTAGTATTTAAGGCTCTGGTTATAGATGATCTAGGAGGTTGGGATGTCAGAGTACTGCATGGTTTGTGAAATGAGTGGAGGGTATTATCGTCTGCAAAGCTGTGAATAGGATTAGTGATAATATGGAGTAGATCATTTATGTACAGGAGAAAGAGAGAGCCATCTACCATGACTTGCAGAGAATGACCAGAGGATGGAAGTTTATCTAGCAGGCCTCAATGCCAGACACAGTCAAAAGCTCTGGAAATGTCAACAGTGACAGCACAAGTTTCTCTGAACTTTTCCATGGCATGTGTCCAGCATTGGGTGATGTAAGCTAAGAGGTCAACTGTGGATCTTAAATTGTAGAATCCATACTGGTGGTCACTGATTAATTGGTGGGCTTTGAAGTAGTGGAGCAGTTGGCTGTTGACGACTTTCCCCATTATTTTGAGGAGGATAGGTGATGCTGATTATTCGATAGTTTGACAGTAGACTTCTATCTCTCTTTATTTGGAGTAAAGCTGATAAGAGATTGCTTCCATGCATTGGCATAAGTGCCAGCTGTTAGATCTTGAATGATGGCTCTATCAAGAATAGAACCGCTCCATTCTTAACAAGGGAACAATATCAAGCAAAAGCACACTTGTACTCTTAGCAAAACAGACATAATATGTGAAGATGCAGTTATTAACTTTGCTTAAAAAAGGAATTAAAATATAAAAGAAGAGGTTGAATCTTAAATTAAAATGAAATTGAAGGAAGAAATAAATATTAAATTTTACTATGTTTAAGGTTATTGTCTAAAATAGATGGAATCTTAATTTGTCAAAAAACATCAGTGTTAAACTATGCCATGTATAAAGTCATGTATCATCATGCGAACGAAAGTTCAAAGGTTGCAGTTTGACTACCAAGGATGACATAACGAGCGATGAGTAGGCATTCGTGGAAGGCGCAAGAAATTCGAGTTCCCAAAAAAAGCAATGCGTGCACAGCATGGAGGGGATGTCACTCGGTGACAGCAAATGGAAGAGAATCGTAGACAAGTTTGGAGTGCGGAAAGGGGACACTATAATGAGGTATAAAATGGATTCACATCGTTTTACGTGTTTTCTCCTGGTTCCTGTGGTGTTCCCTGGTCGCGTTCTCCCCCCCCGTGGGTCTCCTGCTTGAAGTTCCCGAGCGGATCAGCATGTCTGATATCCCACTAGACGTGTGAAGATGGCAAAGCGGCAGCATGTTTCCATTTGCTGAGCGACGCGAATCAAAGAATATAGCACGAGGTGATGGCAGTGTTCGAGTTTTCGACCATCGGTGTGGAGCTAACGGATGAGAAAGCAGCAAAGAATTCCTTTGAAGGTAAATCGTGTTAGAAGCAGCGAGAAAAGTTCATAAGCCCAGAAGAAACAAGTGGCTAATTCGGGACGAGCACGTGACTCCCACGTGGCGGCAATCCATCGTACAGAGGGACAATCTATAACAAAGAACAGACAGAAGGATCGAGAAAACATCTAACAAGGTGGTAGTGTACAAATCTTCCCTTTTATGTGTTATCTATTGGTGACGAAGGTGTAAAATGGACAGAGTTTAGAAAGGAAGAGAGAGATTTTTGAGACAGTTTCCTCTGTTATGTAAAAATTGAATTGGACTGGTAGTCTACGTTCATAAGTTGTCTAGACCAAGTTTAATGTGTATGGGTCGTTAGTAGCAGTAATCTAGTCTAATACTGACATCCATGTTTGTGATATAGATGAACATAAGATTCTCATGAGTGTGTTTGAATAGCCTATCTTTTGATTATTATTACCCTGCTTTACTTGTATTTTAGTATTAACCTTGATTTGCTTGATTATATGTGTTGTTTAAATTGTAATGTTCTTAGATAAATAATAAATATGTTTTCCCGTGTATACCTGAGTTTGTCTCAGTAAGAGATTGAATTTTACCACTCACAAAAATATCGAACCTATGTTTAGAGGAAAAAAGGGAAATTTAAGATTGTCAAGACCATGACCGTATACTGAGAACTCAATCTACCTAACTACTTAATCTATATAAGGTATTACTTGAATACTGGGTAAGTTTCTTTGGATAAGAATTTCTATCCTAGAGTTCTGACTGGCGCTGCATAAACAAATAAATTTCGTCAGAGCTCAAAGAGAGAAACGGCCCCAGAAAGTCAGTTTAGAAGCCAGATCTCAGTAGGCAAAAGGAGAACAATAGAGGTAAAATATTTAAGAAAACAATGACGTAACACAGCCATGTATAATAGATGGTAGTGTAAAATATATATGTGTATTTATTTATTTATTTAAATCTTTTATCATTATACTTTAATTCACTTATAGTTCCTCTATATGATGTTTCTCAACTATTATTTAATTTCTTCTCAGTCGTGCAATCAACTCTTGGCTGCCACTTAATTTACTGATAGAGTGTGCAAACTTAGCTGACAAAGGGATTGCCTCTGGCAAGAGCCAATTCCTTTGTTTCAATTCTGGTGCTAATCCTTCTTCAAATTTAGGAAAAATTTATTTGATTATGCTGTGCCATCCAAAATTCTAGACAAGAGGAAGTTTCATTGTCAAGAATCTAGCAATCAGAAATGCACACTATTCCTTAAATCTGTATTTTCTGTTCTAAACTTTAATGTCATGCAAATCTTAAATTTTTCTGCAGTTGTGGCTATCTTAATTACATTAATTCTGGAAAAATTCAAATTTTCATGAGCAGTGCATTGAGACGAAGATCAGGCAGGCTATTTGATTGATAAAAATGGATTTATTCATTGAACTAAGTAAGATGCAAATAACAACATTTATGTGGTTAAAAACTTAAATCTATCAAGCAGGCTAATTTAGTTAACAAAACATCTCCAGGTCATTCTTCACATCTCATTACACTATTCTGTGCCTCTTATAAAGCTAAGTTTAAATCCTTCTAATTGCTTAACATTTCCAGCTAATCATTCAACAATTCTCAGAACTAGGAACTAACAAACTATACATGCTATATTTCATTTAACAGAATTCCTTACAATTCTCAATCCTATAACTTTACGGTTCCCCGTTAAGATTCTGGTTTTCTAAAGTCCTATCACGCACTGTAAATCTAGTAACTAATCAGTTCTTTTCTCAGACTCCTATTACTCCTCTCAGTACACAAGTAAATTGAATAAGATTCTACTTTACCAGGGATTCTGGAATTCCTTGGCTTTCTTCTTGATCGTCTGTAGGATGTCTGGGTATCGTTGATCCTGCATCTGCATACCTATTCCTAATAAAACGGACTTGCTTGTTCGGTCACGACTCGATTCCTTCGATGTAGACAAATCTGGTCTGCCACGATCGGATCAAGTGGTCCCACATAACTTCTTGGTCTATGCTGTATTTTCTGCATAGCCGAAGTCTCTACTCAAACTGGATTTCTGCTTGACCCTCGGGGTGCCTACCGACATCATCCACTTTGATCATACTTACTCCTACCACTGTCCTCGGGAACTCCGGAACTAGATGACCAGCAGAACGGGGAAAAAAAGGGAGAAATGCCTCTAGTTCGTGTCACCCTGCTCTATATATCTCTGTCGCGATGTTCTCCCTCTTACGTCACGTTCTTTCTCTCGGCACCTAAATTTTCTTGCACCCAGTGCTGTCACTCCTCCTAGCGTGTTTATGTGTAACTTCTGCACGCAATTCAGTCCTTGTGTACGTGACTGCCTCGGGCCTTCATTCCTAATCTTCCTAGTTCGCTAGTAGTATGACTCAGATATTCGCACACTAATATAATCCTTACATATTTTCAAGTTCTGATAATTTCACAAGAACTAATAACAGTACAAGGCATAAATAAAATATTTAAGTTATGAAAGTTATCGATAATTCATAATCGACTTTTTACTAATGTACAAATACTGCTCCTGGAATTTTTTTTACTTAGATCTGAATGAAATAATTTAGAATAAATTCTCTTTCATTCAGGATTTAACAAAGGCTTTTCCTTTCACCGAAAAACTTTTTGTTTCAACAAAAAAATAATTTTTTTTTTTGTAATGTCGTTCCTGAACAATTCCTAGGGGGTATTTTCTACCTTTGTCTGGGTTTCATTATTGCCTTTAGTTCAAAGTCTTCCATGTTTCAGCTCTCCCTAATGCATATTCTACATCTTGTTGCAGCATCTTCTGATCACATGTGAGATTTCTGTTGTGACTATGGTGCACTTGATGTGATGTGCCTCTATTCCGTCGTGTTCTATCACATAAACTTATAGACATAAATTATTTCAATGCAGTTTACCCCAATTTTCCTTGGACCATTCTTCTCAATCTCTGTTTCCGACTCGCATGGGTCTTTAGCTACCTTTATGCTCAAAATCTGGTAGGTATCTCGTTGACAACTCACTTCTGAATTGGAAGCGTTTTGAGACTCATCTTGATTATTTCCAACAGTCTCCATATCTCTTTCAGATGGCCCTACACTATTTGTGTCTTGACATCCTTCCTCATAATGTTTCTTAACTCTGTTACCTAACATGCGGTTCCTTCTACTAAACCCTTTGCTTCCCACTAGGGATACTTCATTTCTGGAGAAGTTACAAGAGAACTGGTGCTTCTCCAAAAAATCGGTTCCCAAAATAATCTGTGTGCTTGAATAAAGTGATGCGGGAAGAACTAATAATTCTTGCCAAACGCACAACCCAAACTGAGGCAGATATATCCTTACTCGAACCTTCTTATAGGTATAAAAAATTGAATTTGAGAGTCCCGAGAGTCTGATTGGTCTCCTCAACTCAGTGATGCCTTTGCAGACTAGATTTGATACTCTGGAAATAATCTTCATTTATAATAGAGGCATTGCAACCAGTATCTATCAATATGTCACAATAAGACCCCTGAATGTTCCCCTTTATTATCATTCTCGATTCTCTCTGTTTCGCAGGGCTCCTATTTCCTTTCTTCCATGAAGTCTTTTCATTTTTATGAGGTGTATGCCCAAACTTAGATTCTCGAGTGCTATTCCAAGAGGGTCTCCTGTTAGCAAAACAGTTTCGGGCAAAGTGCCTAACTCTATTACAGTTAAAGCATTTAGGAGGCTCCCTTCTGTCTCCTTGTATATAACGTCCTTGTCTTGTGATTGAGGTCGAGATACTTCGGATTTTCGTTCTGTCACAGCCACCAACCGTAGCATTATATCATCAAGACAGTTCAACATAGGCTGTTGCAGTCGTTCGACCTCTTGCCTGAAAATTTCATTAATCTTCTCGGGTTGAGGGATGGAAGATTCTGAAGTCTTAACCGTAACTGCCACCAGTTGTTGTAGTACAGCATCAAGACTGTCCATCACTGGCTGCTGTAGTCGTTCAACTTCTTGCTTTATGATTGAATGCACTTCTTCCATATTAGCTAGTCCCTTTTCTCTTGTGGAGTTATTCTTGAAGTCAGTCACTTGATTGTAGTTTACTGATTTCTCTCCCTCAATATTCCTTTGATCTTTAGTTGTTCCATTTTCCTTGTTTATCTCCTTTTCTGTTTTATCATTACTAAAGGGATAATTAGTTTCTCTGATCATGTTAATTTGGCCTGTAGCTGATGTGGGACATATGTCTCCAAGCATTTGCTCCTTCTCCTTTATGGCACTGTAGCAATAGTTTTAACCCTTGCCTGAATTGATGGAACGCCTCCCAGTTTAGGTGACGTCTATTTTCACTTGAGATGTTTAAACTCTTGGCCAGGGTCAGCAGATAATTGTAAAACTCCGTCACACTTTCCCTGTCCTTCTGAGCACTCCTTTGCAGCTTCCATAGATTAGGCCCTAAACTTCTTAGTCTCGAAAACTGAGAAATCAATACTTCCTTGAATTTTGAGTAGTAGTCTAAAGTTTCCTTCAATATTGGAGAGGAATATAGGAAGTTCTTTGCTCTCCCTGTGAGTTTACTCCATAGTAAGATAAGAAGCTGAAAGTCAGTCCACCTTCCTACTCTCCTTAATTCCTCGACATAGCTGAAAAAGGCCAATAACGTCATCGAATTCCTCCCCAGAAAATTGTGAAGACTTGCTGTGGGTTAATTGTTATAAAGAACTCACTATCGTTCATTCCCGAACTTGATGGATGAGCCATATTTGTATATCAGTTTACAGTATTAGTTTCTCTCTTCTCTAGAAAATTTTTGTTTTAAATTTTTTAATGCCTAAATTGCCTGATCTTAACTCAAAACCTGCTCACTTTGATTCAGCCACACTCTTTGATTAATTTAGTGAACCAAGTCCTGTTGGCTGTGCCATTGTAAAATATGTATGTGTATTTATTTATTTATTTAAATCTTTTATCTTTATGCTTTAATTCACTTATAGTTTTCCTCTATATGACGTTTCTCCACTATTATTTAATTTCTTCTCAGTCGCACAATCAACTCTTGGCTGCCCCTTAATTTACTCCTTCGTGTATAGAGGCTTAAGTGCTGTGAAGACATAATGTTGGAGGTTTAATGGATTTTTTACAACACTCAGAAAGGATTAAAAAGAATTTAATACTTCCTATATTTCGTCCTAGTCACTAGGACATCTACGGGGATTACAAAAATAACTAATGTAACATAACACAAATATCATACAATACTAAGCCCAACCACGTGGGTGACACTAAAGTCCTATCTAGGTGGAGCACCCTCTAAGGGCAGTTGTAGGTGGCCTGGAATATAAAGTAGGATCTCTGGTGATGAGTGTTTCCCAAATTTTCAGAAGCTTAATGCAACCGTATTTATTAAGATTTGGTTGATTTCTAAGAGCTGCTGCTGCTTCTAAGAATAGTCTCTCTTTCTTGAATTCGCTGTGATGGAGCATGGTGGTTTTCTTCCATGATACTCTGTGGGTGGTGTCCAAGACATGGTCAGCCAAGCCTGAATGACCATAGTTGTGTTTACAGATGCAAGACTTGTGTTCCTCTAGGCAGATGAATGCTGATCTGCCTGTCTGTCCAAAGCATGCCAGCTTACAGGAACAGGGTACTTTGTACACTCCAGGCAGAGAGAGAGAGAGGAGAGAGCTGATCTTTTGTAGAACGGATAAGGGTAGTAAGTTTGCAGTGGGATTTATATGCTGTGTGTAGGTTGTACTTTTTTAGAATCTTGGCTATTTTTTCGATGTGCCACGGATGTAGGGTATGGTGATGGCATTTTTAAATTCTTGTTGACGAGAAGGACCGGGAATGGGATGGGAGAGGAACTAATTATTTTTTTGATACTCTGATCGCTGTAGCCATTGGAGAGGAAAGTGTTGTGTATGTAGTTAAGCTCAGTAGTGAGGGCGGTTCCACTGGAACAAAGATTGTGGGCTCTTTTGGTAAGAGTTTTAATAATGCCATATTGTTGAGAGGGGTGGTGGTGTGAGAGTTTGTGAATGTATCTGCCTGTGTGTGTGGGTTTTCTGTATACAGTGAAGGCAAGTGTATCATTAGGCAGGCGTGTGACTAAGGTGTCTAGGAAGGGTAAACAATTGTTCTTTTCCTTTTCCATAGTAAACCGGATTCTTGGATGTAGGCTATTGAAATAACTGAGGAAGTAGTCTAATGTGTCTGGGCCATGGGGCCAAATAGAGAACACATCATCTACATATCTTAGTCAGATAGAAGGTTTGAGTGGGGCTGAGTCTATGGCTCGTTTTTCAAAATCTTCCATATAGAAATTAGCAAGGGGGGAACCCATGGCAGTTCCCTCTATCTGCTTGTAGATTTTGTTCTTCCAAGAAAAATACCCAGAATTAATGGCAAAGGAAAAGATGTCAGAAGGGAAAACTTTTTGTAAGAGAGATAAGGTATCAGTTAAGGAAATATTAGTAAACAAAGAGGAGATATCAAATCTTACCAATATGTCTGCTTTATTCAAGGTTAGATTTTCTATGAGGGCTTTAAAGTGGGTCGAGTTTTTTATATAGGAAGTGGACCTTCCAGTGAGGGGGGGGCAGAGAGTTGGCCAGCTGTTTAGATAGTCTGTAGCAAGGTGCATTGGTGGCATCTACTATAGGTCTGAGTGGGGAATTAGGTTTGTGGATTTTTGGTAAGCCGTAAATTCGGGGGGGGGGGACGGGAGCGGAAAGGTTTAAGTTTTTTCGTGATGTCGGGGTGCCAGGAAGATACTTTTTAAGTAAGATTTTTAATTTTTTAACTTGCGTTTTTGTGGGGTCGTGTTCTAGCAGGATGTAGGTAGCGAGATCGCGGAGGATAATATTCATTTTGCGATTGTATTCACTGGTATTAAGAACGACTGTGTCATTACCCTTATCCGCTCTGGTGATGACGATACTTTTTTCTTTCCGTAATTTCAGGAGAGCTGTGCGTTGGGCATATGATAAATTACTTTTTGGAGGAGAAGAATGAGCAAGGATATTGGCTACGTCAAGTCTGATGTTGTTGGCTATCTCCGACGGTAAGCGACCGATCCCATGTTCGATGTTAACCATTACATCAAGCACCGGCACTTCCTTCGGAGCGACGGCAAAATTATGGCCGAGGCTAAGTGCGCTGACGGCATCGTCATTGAGCCTTTTGGAAGAGAGGTTTACTACTGTCTGGAGCGGTTGAATTTGTGGTTGTGGTTTGTCTTTAATCAGTTTGTTATATTTCTTGACGTGTTTATTTTTTATTTTTTGAAATTCTTTTTGTGCGGAGGTTTCCGAAATGCCGGAGAGAATTGACCAAAGTTCAGGGTTAAGAACGTTGGAGAGCTCTGAATGTAAGGAGCCAATGGCGGCGTTCGTCACTGAGAGGGTGGCACTAATAGAAGCGATTTGCTCGCGTAGTAATGCCAGGTTGGCACGGTTATATATCCGGAGTGCTTTTTTGGAATGGAAATTGGTCTTTAGTTTAACGCAGTTTGGTATCACTCTTGTATCCCAACATCTTTTTAAAAAGGCCAGCCTGTTTAGTTACTTAGATAGTCGTAGTTTTGACTTACCGTATTGCTTGGATTTGCGTGCTAAATCTTCTCCATGAATGATTAGAATTTGTGTATAGAGGCTTAAGCGCTGTGAAGACATAATGTTGGAGGTTTAATGGATTTTTTACAACACTCAGAAAGGATTAAAAAGAATTTAATACTTCCTATATTTCGTCCTAGTCACTAGGACATCTACGGGGATTACAAAAATAACTAATGTAACATAACACAAATATCATACAATACTAAGCCCAACCATGTGGGTGACACTAAAGTCCTATCTAGGTGGAGCGCCCTCTAAGGGCGGTTGTAGGTGGCCTGGAATATAGAGTAGGATCTCTGGTGATGAGTGTTTCCCAAATTTTCAGAAGCTTAATGCAACCGTATTTATTAAGATTTGGTTGATTTCTAAGAGCTGCTGCTGCTGCTAAGAATAGTCTCTCTTTCTTGAATTTGCTGAGATGGAGCATGGTGGTTTTCTTCCATGATACTCTGTGGATGGTGTCCAAGACATGGTCAGCCAAGCCTGAATGACCATAGTTGTGTTTACAGATGTAAGACTTCTGTTCCTCTAGGCGGATGGATGCTGATCTGCCTGTCTGTCCAAAGCACGCCAGCTTACAGGAACAGGGTACTTTGTAAACTCCAGGCAGAGAGAGAGGAGGGAGCTGATCTTTTGTAGAACGAATAAGGGTAATAAGCACCTTGCTACAGACTGTCTAAACAGCTGGCCAACTCTCTCTGACCACCCTCACTGGAAGGTACACTTCCTATATAAAAAACTCGACCCACTTTAAAGCCCTCATAGAAAATCTAACCTTGAATAAAGCAGACATATTGGTAAGCTTTGATATCTCCTCTTTGTTTACTAATATTTCCTTAACTGACACCTTATCTCTCTTACAAAAAGTTTTCCCTTCTGACATCTTAAATCTCTTTTCCTTTGCCATTAACTCTGGGTATTTTTCTTGGAAGAACAAAATCTACAAACAGATAGAGGGAATTGCCATGGGTTCCCCCTCTCCCCCCCCCTTGCTAATTTCTATATGGAAGATTTTGAAAAACGAGCCATAGACTCAGCCCCACTCAAACCTTCTATCTGCCTAAGATATGTTGGCATATGTGTTCTCTATTTGGCCTCATGGCCTAGACATATTAGACTCCTTCCTCAGTCATCTCAATAGCCTACATCCAAGAATCCAGTTTACTATGGAAAAGGAAAAGAACAATTGTTTACCCTTCCTAGACACCTTAGTCACACGCCTGACTAATGATACTTGCCTTCACTGTATACAGAAAACCCACACACACAGGCAGATACATTCACAAACTCTCACACCACCACCCCTCTCAACAATATGGCATTATTAAAACTCTTACCAAGAGAGCCCACAATCTTTGTTCCAGTGGAACTGCCCTCACTACTGAGCTTAACTACATACACAACACTTTCCTCTCCAATGGCTACAACGATCACAGTATCAAAAAAATAATTAGTTCCTCTCCCATTCCCGCTCCTTCTCGTCAACAAGAATTTAAAAATGCCATCACCATACCCTACATCCGTGGCACATCCGAAAAAATAGCCAAGATTCTAAAAAAGTACAACCTACACACAGCATATAAACCCCACCGCAAACTTACTACCCTTATCCGTTCTACAAAAGATCAGCTCCCTCCTCTCTCTCTGCCTGGAGTTTACAAAGTACCCTGTGCCTGTAAGCTGGCGTACTTTGGACAGACAGGCAGATCAGCATCCATCCGCCTAGAGGAACACAAGTCTTACATCTGCAAACAAAACTATGGTCATTCAGGCTTGGCTGACCATGTCTTGGACACCATCCACAAAGTATCATGGAAGAAAACCACCATGCTCCATCACAGCGAATTCAAGAAAGAGAGACTATTCTTAGAGGCAGCAGCTCTTAGAAATCAACCAAATCTTAATAAATACGGTTGCATTAAGCTTCTGAAAATTTGGGAAACACTCATCACCAGAGATCCTACTTTATATTCCAGGCCACCTACAACCGCCCTTAGAGGGCGCTCCACCTAGATAGGACTTTAGTGTAACCCACGTGGTTTGGCTTAGTATTGTATGATATTTGTGTTATGTTACATTAGTTATTTTTGTAATCCCGTTAGATGTCCTAGTGACTACGACGAAATATAGGAAGTATTAAATTCCTTTTAATCCTTTCTGAGTGTTGTAAAAAATCCATTAAACCTCCAACATTATTATTAACCATTAATTTACTGATAGAGTGTGCAAACTTATCTGACAAAGGGATTGCTTCTCGCAAAAGCCAATTCCTTTGTTTCAATTCTGGTGCTAATCCTTCTTCAAATTTAGGAAAAATTTATGTGATTATGCTGTGCAATCCAAAATTCTTGACAAGAGGAAATTTCATTGTCAAGGATCTAGCAATCAGAAATGCACACTATTCCTTAAATTTGTATTTTCTGTTCTAAACTGTAATGTCATGCAAATCTTAAATTTTTCTGCAGTTGTGGCTATCTTAATTACGTTAATTCTGGAAAAATTCAAATTTTCATGAGCAGTGCATTGAGACGAAGATCGGGCAGGCTATTTGATTGATAAAAATGGATTTATTCATTGAACTAAGTAAGTTGCAAATAACAACATTTATGTGATTAAAAACTTAAATCTATCAAGCAGGCTAATTTAGTTAACAAAACATCTCCAGGTCATTCTTCACATCTCATTACACTATTCTGTGCCTCTTATAAAGCTAAGTTTAAATCCTTCTAATTGCTTAACATTTCCAGCTGATCATTCAACAATTCTCAGAACTAGGAACTAACAGGCTATACATGCTATATTTCATTTAACAGAATTCCTTATAATTCTCAGTCCTATAACTTTACGGTTCCCCGTTAAGATTCTAGTTTTCTAAAGTGCTATCACGCACTGTAAATCTAGTAACTGATCACTTCTTTTCTCAGACTCCTATTACTCCTCTCAGTATACAAGTAAATTGAATAAGATACTACTTTACCAGGGATTCTGGAATTCCTTGGCTTTCTCCTTGATCGTCTGTAGGATGTCTGGGTCTTGTTGATCCTGCACCTGCATAACACTTCCTAGTAAAACGGACTTGCGGGTTCAGTCATGACTAGGTTCCTTCAGTGTAGACAAATCTGGTCTGCCGCGATCAGATCAAATGGTCCCTCATAACTTCTCGGTCTACGCTGTATTTTCCACCGAGCCGAGGTCTGTACTCGAACTGGATTTCTGCTTGACCCTCGGGGTGCCTACCGACATCATCCACTTTGATCATACTTACTCCTACCACTGCCCTCGGGAACTCTGGAACTAGATGACCAGCACAATTGGGAAAAATGGGAGAAAATGTCTCGCGTTTGCGTCATCCAACTCTATATATCTTTGTTGCGATGTTCTCCCTCTTACATCACGTTCTTTCTCTCGGCACCTAAATTTTCTTGCACCTTGTGCCGTCACTCCTCCTAGTGTGTTTATGGTTAACTTCCGCACGAATTCAGTACTTGTGTAAGTGACTGCGTTATGCCTTCATTCCTAAACCGCTTAGTTCGCTAGTAGTATGACTCAGATTTTCTTACACTAATATAATCCTTACATATTTCCAAGTTCTGATAACTTCACAAGAACTAATAACAGTACAAGACATAAGTAAAATATTCAAGTTATGAACCTTATCGATAATTCATAATCAACTTTAATTTTACTAATTTCAAATATTGTTCCTGGAATTTTGTTACTTGTTAGATCTGAATGAAATAATTTAGAATAAATTCTCTTTCATTCAGGATTTAACAGTGGAAAAGATGCAAAACAGGTGTTAATAAAAGATAAGTAGGAATTTACAAAAGATTGAAAAAATAATATTTCTCATAAAGGAGATAACCAAAAACATCAGATCTGTTTAAATTCAGATGGTGTAGAAAGTCTTCACAGCTCTCTTTGTATAATTGTTCTACAAGGAATTTACTTTGGTCTAAGAGTTTAGTTATCTTCCAAAGTACTCTATATTTAGTCAAGATGGCATCTTCTGGCAGTCCATGATACTGGATGTATTATTTATATTCCTTACAACAGACCACTGAAGATTAACTAAACTGTGCAAAGTAAGACAAAAGATAGGAACATGTGATCTGGTGACATCTGGAAAGCTGAGTGGAGGATGGTTGTCTTTAGGTGAAGAAAGGAAGGTAGAAATATTATATGACAGGAGGAAAGGACACCACAATGCTAAGAAGTCTTAGAACTTTTGCAATACATTCAGAAATTCCTTTAACGTTCAGAAGTGGAATCCATGAGACCTTCAGGAGAACAGAGAGAAGCTATTGAAAGCTTTCTTGATAAAAGACTCATTAAAATGTGAAAAAATTGGATTTGATATAATTCAGTTCTTGATATAGAGGTCTTCAATGGGACATATATTATGAGTACATACCAGCCACTGAATTAGAGACCTTTATACAGATGTATGTAAACATCACTTATGCAGTGATTGTGCAAAACACTTGGTCATTGCCACATGTTCTAGGCAACTATTTAAGAATGCTGCTGATCAGTAATCACAAACAGTGTTGATCACAATGGGAAAAACAAAGGATTTTTCAGAGTTTGATAAAGGGCTTATTGTGGATGTCCATCTGGATGGAACCATGATTTTGAAAACAGCAAAGCTGACTGGTTTCTCAAAAGGAGGGATATCCTGGGTGTTTAATCAGTGGAAAAATAACCCACATTGCTTGTGAGACATAACTGTGGTTATAAGACAGTCTATCAGGAATGAGATTGCCATCATCTGAGAAGGCTCATACAGACAAACAGTACTTCCTGCATGTGGCAGTTGACCAAAGCATTTAAAGAAGGCAGTACCCAACTCACATCTGTGCATTATCTATAGAACTATGCACAGGGAATTGAAAAGGATCGGTATTGACAGTCCCATACCTATATGGAAACCACTGATTTCTGCAAGGAACTGGTGTCAGGAACACCATGCCTGGACACTGGAAGGCTGAAAAAGAAATCATGGTACATCTTATACTGTGCTGATAGTAGGCTGAGAATTTGGCAGGAACCCCAATGAAACAATTGACCCAGCTTGCCTTGTAAACACGACTCAAGGTTCTGGAGGTAGTGTTATGGTGTAGTGCATGTTCAGTGGTACAGAACCTTCTAGCAATATCAGAGGATATTGCTGGAAGGTTTAGGTGTCCTCCAAGGAATATCTGAATATTGTTGCCAATCAAGACCATCCTGTAACGTTGATTTTTTATCCAGCAGGTGATCGTTGTTTTATGGATGACCATGCTGCTATCCATTGCTCAAGAATTGTTCAACAGTGGGTCAGCAAGCATGAGAGTGACTTCCACCATCTTCCCTGACCACCACAAAATCTGGATTCTGGGAGTAAAATTCTTTTCTATCAGATCTGAACTAGTAAAAGGACTCTTTGTTGAAAGCCTGGAATGTTGTAGAAGTAGATGCAATCCAACACCTTGTGGAATCTATACCAAACTGCATATGTGCTGTAATTCAGGCTAAAGGAGGTCCAACACAGTATTAAATAAAAGTTTCTAATTTAGTGGCCAGTATGTGTAATATGGTCTTATTGGTTCCAACTTTTGAACTGGGATGATGATATGAGAAGTAGCGTTAAATATTCAATCAATGTTTTTTTGAAACTGAACATTGTAAACTACCATCCGACCTGATGAAGAATCAATATATCTGTGAAGGCTAGTTTATTATGTTTCTCCTCCTCTAAGGTAAATTGAATTCTAGGACGATTCATATTTATTTTAGAGATGAATAGTTTCAAATGACTGAGAACCATTCCATATTGCAAAAATATCAACATTTCTGTACCTTACTAAAGGTTTAGGAGAGATGTCATTTAGGAGACCTTCCAAATGCTCCATGTAATAATCAGCAAGCATAGGAGAGAGAGAGAGAGAGAAGACTGCCCATTGCTATACCTTCAATCTGCTCATATAATTTGTCATGGACACTGAAATACTCAGGGTGGATAACAAAGAGAGTTTGATAATGTCCAGGGGAAAAGCTAGTTTAAGTAAATTAATAGTATCATTCAAAGGATTGTTCATGAATAGAGATACTATATCAAGACTAATCGTAATATCTGATGACCCTAAATAAAGATAATAAATTTTTGTTTTAAAATCCAAAACGTTCTTGATACGAGAATCAGTTTTCTAGTAAAGGAAAATAATAATGTGATAAGGTTCTACATACTTGTAGAAACTTTTGGTTCTTGGGAAGACCATATAATCGGGTAGATGAGCATAAAAGATGTTTTTCTTCACCCCAGTTGGAGATGTTATCAATCAATGTATTAATGTTATTAATTTGGCTGATAGTTTGATCAAATGAGAGGGGGGAATAAGTGGAGAAATCATGTAGTATTAAGGAAATCTTTCTAAAATATTATCTTTTATCTTGTATCACTACTGCTGTACCCTTGTCAACAGACTTTGTTGGCAGTCTCTGAAGGAATTGACCATAAGCCCATCTCTATAAGATGAAAATAATTTATAATAGGTAACCTGCTGGGAGAGATTGCATAACTGTGACCTTGGCTAATGCAGAGTTTCTTCCCAAGTAAGAAATGTCCTGATAAATTTACTACCAAATTATCCTGACTGTTTGTAATATTACTAAGTGGAATCAAAGTATTTGACTAGTAAATTAAATTTTTGTATAAGAGAGATATGACTAAGGTTAAAGACTCCTTGTAGCAAACCAAGGATAATGTAATACTATATTTAAAAACTTGGTGGATAACACCGGTGAAATGAGGTCTTTAAGAGAACCATTTTCTATATTTAACAAGGACAAAGATTTCTTAGTTTCATTAAGGTGTAACGCTAGCAGAGATTTACTAAAATAAATATGATCTGTGCTTGGTGAACCGAAAAATTTCTTTTATTCTGCAACAGCTAGGAATTATCTGTGCTATCCTTCATCTTTTCAAAAATATTATCTGTAGACTCAAATGTACAAATATTCTCCAAGAAAAAAATGAAAGCATTTGAAGACAAAAATCAAATCTTGGAGATTGATTTTCAAATTCTGAAGAAAGCATTAATGGATTCATCCAGGAAAGCATGTGGTTGAAGTTATTAGCAAAGATAGAGAAATCAGAACTTCATGAATCAGGACTTAGGAATTAAAGAGGCATTCATAGAAAAGAAGAAAGCATATAGAAAGTTTTCAGCATTCATATTAGCATTTGCTTTGAGAGAAAAATGTAAAAAGCATAGGAAGAAGCCTTTGGTAAGAATATAGAAAATAAATATTGGGAAGGTGTCAAAATGTTCTTATGGCTTTTGAAAAAAACTTAGAAATGGAGGAAAGAGTAACAGGAATCAGAGATGATAAAGGTGACATGAAAATTGAAGATAAAGTTATTCTAGATGTGTGTAGTAATTAATTTGAAAGAATTTCTGGATAAAAAAAAACAAGAAGTGACAGGTAGTCAAGAGGAATGCAATCAGAATACATATCAGTACTACATGTAAAAACATGAATTGTGGAATGGCAGCTTTAGTGAATGATATTTAATCAGAAATGCTCAAATATGGAGGTATAAAAGGTTCACAGTAGCTATGGTGCATAATTTAGATAGCTTGGTCAGAGGGTCCAGTTCCAAATGATTCTAATAGAGGTCCCATACTACTCATCTGTAAAAAGGGAAAATAAAACTGAATGTTAGAATTACGGAGGAATTTCTTAATGATATTCTGAGTAAGATTTATTGTAAACATACATGAGAAGAGGCTAAGTGAAATTGTGGAATTGAAAGTGCAATCTGCATTTAGGCCAAATAGCGGTTGTTATATTTAGATTTTCACTTTGAGACAAATAGTTGAGAAATCATTGGAATAATAACAAGGAACAAAGGCAGAAAAGACATATGACAAGGTACTACAAGAGGAAAACTGTTCAAAATGCTACAATTATATAGTATAGATTATGTCATTATATTATTATGTACATTATATGAAGCTATATATAGTCTATGTTTGAGTTGCAAGCCAGCTGTTAGAATTGAAAGAGGTACAGCAAGCTGGTTTGGTGTTAAATCAGGTGTGATACCTGGATGCACATTATCTCCTCTGGATTTGTCTATGTCTATATGGATCATGTTATGAAGGAGAGTGGCATTAGACTTGATATCAAAATTGAAGATATTCAACTCAGCCCTTTATTATGCAGATCATAATCCTCTAAACATATCCAATGGAACTCCAGGATGTCCTAACAAAATTGGAGAATAGCTGTAATAAATTCAGTATGAACATGAGTAGTAAAATGACAAAAACTTCAACTGCATTCTGAAAGAACCTGTAGAACAAAGAAAGTATTTCAGGTTTTTAGGCACAATTCTTATTGAAGATAACAAACTGAAGATGGAAATAGATAACAGAAATAGAAAAACTGGTATGGTAGGGAATTAACTGAATAAATTTTTATGGAATAAGAGAGAAATTAGTGAAAACATTAAACTCACTATGTGCAGATAGCTTTCAAACCAGTTTTCACTTATGGATCTGAAAGGTGGGGTTAAAAAAAAAAATTGATCAAAGACCAGAGAACAAACATATGAGAGTGTTTGAAAATGATCAACAAAATGTTGAATATGAGAGTGAACAGGTGACATCAATGGCAGTATCATTAAAAAGAACTTGACATTGCTAGCATAAAGGTTAGCAAACAAGTATTTTTTGCCAAGATTGCAGGAAAAAAGAGACCTAGAGGTAGATCACTTTGTATGTGGATTGATACAGTAAAAAGTGCCTTAGAAGATTGAAATATTATTATTATTATGGGCGACTCCAAGAAGTCCTTAGACTCATTGAGGGAGGCCCTAAACATCATGTCCATCACAACTATTTGACATTCACGCAGTATCTATCATACTTTGCCTTGAACTCATTCACTGTCATAGCACCCACAACAGACTCAGGCATTTCATTCCACTCATTCACCACTCTAAAAGTAAAAAACCCAGCTCTAACACCCTTACTAACCACACTCTTGCCCAGCTTCCATGGATGTCCCCTAGTCTTCCCACCACCACCATTCCTGTTCTCAAAAATATCCTCTGAATTAATCCTATAGAAACCCTTCAGCAATTTGAATGTCTCAATCATATCTTCCCTTTTCTGCCTATCAACCAATTTCTGCAACCCAAAAAAATCTTCAACCTGTTTTCATAAGGTTCATTCCATAGACCTGCTATCATCTTGGTCACTCGCCTCTGGATCCTCTCAACCTTCTCCCCATCAAGAAGAAACCTAGGTGACCAGATCTGGGCACAGTAATCAAGATGGGGTCTTATCAAGGCTTGATACAGAGGAACAATAACTTGCTTATCTCCTCTCATCAAAGTATTCTTCAGCATCCAAGTGATTTGATGAGCTGATTTAGCCACTTTTGCGATGTACCCCTAAACTTCAACTCCCTATCCACCAACACTCCCAAGTCCCTGGCCTCATCACTCTCCTGGAGTACAGTTCCACCAATGTGATATACAGCTGCTAATCTTTTCACTCCAAAATGCATAACCTTACATTTTGCCACATTAAATTGACATCCATTCTCCTTAGCCAAGACCTCCAATCTATCTAAATCATCCCGCAAAATTTTGACATCTTCTGCATTCACTATTGCCCTACCCAACTTAGCATCATCAGCGAACAAATGAACCGTTCCTCTCAGATCCTTCCCTATATTGTTAATGAACAAATTAAACAGCAGTGGTCCAAGAACAGAACCCTGTGGCACACCACTAGTCACAGGCCATCTTTTGGACTCTACTTCTGAGTAAACTACTCTCTGGGATCTCTCCATCAACCACCCTCCTATCCATCTCACCAACTCTATATCCATTCCCATATATTGCAGTTTACAGATTAGACTTCCATGTGGTATCCTGTCAAAGGCCTTAGCCAGGTCCAGCAGTATAACTGTAAACCCATTATCCTTATCCAGTTCAGACGTCACTGTGTTATAAAACGTGAGCAAGTTACTGAGGCATGATCTACCCTTCACAAAATCATGCTGTCTCCCATATAATATCTCATTTTCATCAATCCATTCCTGTATTTTGCCCTTGACTACTTGCTCCAAGACCTTGACACCGACTCCTGATATGCTGGTCAGTCGGTAATTTGCAACAGTAGTCTTGGATCCTCCTTTATGCAGTGGAACTATTTTCCCCTCTTTCCATCCCTTCGGGACTAAACCAGACCCGAGACTCAGATTAAACAATAAGGTCAAGGACACTCACAATTCTTTATCTGCTTCACGTAAGATCTGTATTGATATACCATCTAATCCCACAGATGTATTCACATTAAGGTTCTGTAATAGACTCTTCACCTCCACTTCATTCACCACAATTTCCATCTAAACTAATGGTCATTCCTTCAACGTCACCACCTGGATGATATGCTCTTGCAAAACGCTCACTCAGTAATTCCACTATATCGACTGATTCAGTGACGTCCCCACCATTGGCGTTCCTTAAAATCATTCTGCTGTGTACAGTTTTTCTTTTACTAGCAGCATATTGAAAGAATTGTTTGGGATTCTCTTTAGCTTGCATGGCTAATTTCCTTTCATAATCCGTTTTTACTTTTCTCACCACACTCGTTACCCTTCTGGCCTGCGCTTTATACCGTTCATGTGCCTGCAGGTCACCTTTCTCCTTAAATTCCTTCCACAATTATTTCTTTTTCTGTAACTCAAGTTTAATGGTGTTATTCATCCATTTAACCCCTGCTTGATTTACTATTCAGTCTCTAGGTGTACAGTCAGCCATTACCTCCTGCAAATGTTCCCTGACCACTTCCCATACCCTGTCAACATTCAGCCCTTGCAGTTTTACATGCCATGGCACCGAACCAAGCATTCTCCTAAGCTTGTCATACTTGCCAGCATGGTAATTCTACATGTACCCTGTCTTAATCGAAAATTTCACACATTTAGCCACCTCCCAGGTCAAGACCCTATGATCACTCTCACCAATAGGTGGCAACATGGTCATATTAATTACAGTCAAATTCTCAGATGCTATTATTAGGTCAAGCACTCTCAAACCCCTAGTATTTTCCATTACATGCTGTCTCAGATAGTTATCCCTCAGTAATTGGATAAAATCAAGTTCCTTCCTCACATGTGTCCTCTCCTCCTTCCAGTCAATGTTACCATATTTGAAATCCCCCATAATAATTACCCTCCAGCCACTCATTTCATCAATTTGTTTATGCATACTATCTCCACCATCTATTCCATCACCTGGTCTATAGCAGCACCCAACTGTAGATTTTGTTCCGTTAGTCTCAATCTCACACCAAATAGCCTCAGATGAGTTCTTTTCACTATCCTGCGATACGACTTCAATTCTCCTTGGCTGCAGTTCATCAGCTATCATCAATAACACCCCTCCTCCCATTTTATTCTCTTTGTCCCTCCTAAACACACTATAACCTACACATTCTATCCCTCTAACTATATCATCCTCTGTCAGCCATGTTTCACTAATAACAGGAAGAGCCAACCAATGCCAAAAAGTCTTCCTTCTTGTTCCTAATACTTCTGGCATTAGTATACATGAAATGCAGAGGTTCATTTGTCCCACCCATATCTTGATGTGTTATATTAACTATCCCATTCTGATTTCTTGTACTTCGTACTGGCTCGGGCATATTATAAACATTCTTACACTCAACTGCTTCACTAATGTCTGCAAATCCACTTCCTCTCCTCCTTAATTGTTCTAGTTTCCCTGATTTTACACATCCGCTCTCACTTCACTCAGCAACACTTTTTCCAGTCTAAATATAAGATCTGACAATACTGGAGTTCTCATAGATGACATTAATATGGAGGAAAATTGTTTATAGGAAGTTAGAAATTATGTAAACTTTTCATGTTGTACTATCCTAATATCCTCTACATCTTCTGTGAATACACATCAGGAATTTGATGATGGTGGTTGATGATAATGAAAAAGTTATACAAGAATTAAAAAAATAAATAAAAATAAAAACTGAAGCTGAAAATGACAAGATAAGTTTCTCCAAGCCCTTACATGATTTATGTCCTGATGTTGGTATGGTGGGCCTCAAGGTATTGAAGAAGTTGGCTGTTTGTGGAATTTGTGCATTGTTTTTTGAGAGGATTGAGGTAAGCACAATGGAATCAGTTTACTGGTAGTTTTTAGCTTGTTTTATGGTATAAATATAGGCTTGCTTTCAATGGAGTTTTGTAGATGTCTGATAAGAATTTATAGCTTTACAGATGTAAAAACATATTTAACATTTCTCCCATATAAACTTTCTCCCAAAATAAGCATATTTATTTTGGGAGAAAGTTTGAGCAAAATCAATTGGTACTATCTGACCAGGAAACTTGTTAGTATCCAAACTATTAAGGATTTTCCTAGTATTAATTGTGAAAGGAAACATGCAGTGAACTGCTTTTGGTATGGTAGTAAGTGATTTTTTGTACCAGAATGGGAGAAGACTAAACCAAGATGGCAACCCTAGCTTTGATGATATTACAGTTCCACTGCCTGGATATGGAAGAGCAGAGAAGTTGCAGCTGTCGTGGAGCGGCTCAACAAGTGCTATTTTAGCAGATGGCTCTTTTAAAGACAGCTTTTGTTTTATAGATGCAGTATGCTGAGTATTGTTTGCAGAGGTATTTGTGTATGATAAAGAATTAAGATCATCATTCCTGTGAGAATTATTTTATTATTTGGTCATAGCAAATATTTCAATCGAACACTTGAAACAGTAATCAGATCATTGAAAAGGGGCATAGAATCATTAACGTCATCATATTTATTGCTGGCAGAATGCTTGAACCAGAAAATGGCTGAATGAAGGTTGATTCAGAGAAAAGGAAACAGAAAATTTATAGTCTGACATACCAACAGGAGAAATGATATCTGTAGTATATTTGGAGCAGGAACCGATTATGAAGAATTCCAGGATAGTGGAGGAATTTTGATTTATATATTACACGTGATATTGCTCCAACTCAACATCTAGAAGATGACATTACAAAAATAATGGAAACAACTACCGTGTTAGAGTAAAACTTCACTTTAATATAAACCAAAATAATCACTTGACGTTTTGACCTTCAGATAAGGTCATCATCTGGAGTGTACACACACACACACACACACACACATATATATATATACAAAGAAACAAGCTGCACTACAATCTACATGGTATGCTAAAGTTACATTGATTTGGTCAACCGTTAAAACTACTGACCTGACCTCTGGTGAAAAAAAAAACTTTACTACATCAGTGCTAGAGTCCTGTTAATATTATTATCTATTTGGTTACAAAATTAAATAAAGCTAGAGAGTAACATGTCAGCAAATTTACTCATATGTACACATATAAATTAAAGCAAACAGTGTGGATGGTGGCCAATAAAAGTTGAAATAATTGTTTAGAGTTCTAAAGTCAGGGTTTGCTGGAAAACTTGAAATAACTAAGTGGGTTGAATGTGTGCCGTCCAAATTCTTGGGATTTTTATGCCACCATTATTGTTAAGATTATGAATGCAAATTTAAAGAAGCCTGTGAAATTTTGATTAACTATCCTAATCTCTATTTATGAATGACATCATTTAAGGGTATTTATTTCTGAAAATTAACCTGAATGGGAATTACTTCATACCTTGGAAGTACAAATTAGAATTGGTGCATCTAATATTGTGTGTAACACTCGAACGTAATGCTTACTTTGTATTTATTTTAGTAACTCAGAACTTTTGCATGATACTTTTCCTTCTTATTATCAGATGATCATGTCAACTGTACTTGGGTGAACCTGAAAAATTATTTTTGTGAGGTGTGTTAAAATATTAAACATAGTGAAAACTGCAATTACTGTTGTCAAACACAGTCGGGGGGGGGGGGGGGAAATATTTTACTTTTCTGGCATATAATCTGCAAATATAAAGTATATTTATATTTGTAGGTTATATGTAAATATAAATTATAATTTATTGTGGAAACATCTCTACAAATCAATCTTTTTTTTTTGTTCGTTTGTTTGTTTGTTTTATTTTATAGCCGAATTTTTGTAGCTTGTGCGTAATGCTTGTGTTTTTTCTTCTGCTTGGATGGATGTGCTTTTTTTTTTTTTTTTTTTTTTTTTTTTTTTTTTTTTTTTTTTGTCTCAGTCAACACATTGTGTTTTCTGACAAGGTATCTTGATCCTACACTGCTCAAAAAGAAGTCAACAGACATTCCACCCTCCCCCCCCCCCCCATGGCCAAGGTGCATCATGTCATGTAATCAGTCATGTTTGTAGCCAGTATAAGATGGAGGAATATGATTCTCCCAAGTCATTGCAACTGTGTCTGGGTGAAATGGCTGCATGAAAGAAACTGACAGAATTTGAAAGAGACATTGTGATAAGATGCCATGTTGCAGACTTATCTGTTCAGCAAATTATTGACAAATTGGATGATCTGAGGTCAACAGTCTGTGATATGAAAAATCTTACATGGAAAACACCCAGGAAAATTCCTCAGTAATTCTTGCATTCAGTTTTATCTCCTTTTTTTTACAGATAGCTGCAGTGAGAGAGCTCTGCTTCATTCTTCTGTAATTCAGCCATCAGGCTATACCATACCTTCAGAATTACACAGTGTAGTCACCATAAAAATTTTATACCTGCATATTTTAACATTTTGGGTCAAATTATCTACTCCATTACCTTTTCACCTTTTTTACTTCATGTATGGATACATATTCCTGATTGCATTCCCCTTGATAATTTTCTACCACTGTTCTGTCACTGCTTGTTCATTTATCCAACTTCCATTACATTTTAATCCAGAATACTTCACCTCCAGTTTTTATATAACCTTTATTATTTGATTCCATTTATAGTACTCTTTTCTCCATTTCCAAGCTTTTTTTCAGCAGCCTCCCAAAACGTTTGCCACCTTCATTATATTTATCTTCTGTATGCTTGCCAAATTCCTTCTATGACTTGTTTCTAATCTTGTTTCTAATCTAATCACTACTTTTAAATAGTGATTAGATTTCTTATGTTTCTCTTTATATTTTCTCAGTGTATATCTGACTTACTGGTAAATTTCAATATGCTTTCCTCTTCTTTATCAGAGATTGCATCTTGAACTTCATGAGTTTGCTGCATAGTTCAGATTTTTCTAACCTTGCAATCAAGCTGAATCAATCATTGTTTCCTTCAGAGTTTGCCATTTAGATCCACAGTTTGGTTCTTGTTTTTAAATTTCAAATTCTTATTTTGAATCCAATAATGTTTAGTAGTTATTTAAGTCTACACATCTGGCCAATCTGCAGCTGAAAGGAGAGCAGAAGAGAACATCTGAATTATATAGTCATGATCCATACTGGTTCATTTGCATCAAGCAGACCATTTACTTGATGTTCTATATTCAGTTAGACAGAGAGGGACTATTACTCTAAACACCACAGTGCAAAAATGTCAGTTTATTCTGAGAATCACCTTATGCTTTGCAGAATACTCCTAAACTAAATAATTATGGTCAAAAAACTTCAAACCAGCTGCGAGACTATAATTCTGTGTTTAAAATAAATAAATAATAGCTGTGTTTGATTGTGCCACAGGGCATAGGCAAAATTATAATAATTGTGATGTTCTATGTTCTTATTGAAATTATTATTACTCAACTTCCAGGAATGACCTCTTGTTCTGTCCCCCTCTACCTAAGTGCTGAAACATTTCCTCTGCATCAATCCTATAAAACTCTTTAAGTAAATGCTTCTATTGTATTGTTTTTTTTTTTTTTTTTTGTCTATCCACCAATTTTTGCATTCCACACACCGTCATAGCCTATCCTCATAGAGAACATTCCACCTCATAGAGAACGTCCACCTACCATCTTGGTTACTAGCATCTGAAAAGCCTATAAAATGTAATAACTTCTTTATCTCTACTTGTTAGTGTGTTCTTCAATAGCCAAGTAATCTTATGAGCTACCTTAGCAATATGACCTCTGAACTTCAACTCTCTGTCTGCCACATCCTTAAATCCTCTAGCTTCATCAATTTCCTGGAGTGCAGTTCTATCAATGTGTACACAGCTTGTAATCTATTTATCCCAAAATGCATAACTTTACCTTTCTCCACATCAAACTAACACCTATTATCTTTTGTGCATAGTGACAGCCTATTTAAATCGTCCTGCAAGTTCTCCACATCACATTGATTCACAATTACTCTACATAATGTTTTATCAGCAAAGAAATAAATATTTCCTTTCAGGTTATGTACAAATTAAACAGTAGTAGTTCCAGCACTGAATCTTGCAGCACACCACTAATTACCAGCTTTTGCCTGGATTCTGCTCCTTTGTATACCACTTTTTTATATCTGTCCAGCAGCCACCCTCTTATTAACATAACCAATGTCATATCCATCCCCATTTGTTCTAATTTGCATAACAGAGTTTCATGTGGTATACCATCAGATGCCTTTGCAAAATCTATCACAATTATCATAAAGCCATTTCCCTTATTCAGCTCAGCTATCACTAAAATGTTAGTAAATTACTAAGGCATGACCGACCCTTCATAAAGCTATGTTGCCCCTCATAAAGTATCATATTCCTATCCACCCATTCCTGAATTCTATTTTTGACCAATTTTTTCCACTACTTTCACCACCACTTCTAAGATACTGATTGGCCTATAATTTGCCACTACAGTCTTAGAATGAGTTCAAAGCAAAGTATGAGAGATTCTGCACAAATGTTGGATCGTTCTTGACTTGATATTTAGGACCTCCCACAGAGTCTAAGGACTCCTTGAAGTAGCCCATAATAATAATAATGACCTGGATTTGAATCCCATTGTGAATACAAAAATATTTATAAAAACTTTTTAACTGAAAAGGAATTATCCATTTTCAATATATATAGTGGATGACAACCATTCTCTCTTTGATGTTCACCATATAAAAATTATGTCTCTTTCAAAAAAATAAATTTCATATTTTATTACACCTGGCATATACATTTTATAACAAAAATTATCGTACTGAATATGATAAAAAAAAAATAAAAAAATTGGACACCACTGCTCTAGACAAAGCTTGAAAACTAGCCACCGTAGCTCAGTTGGAAGAACAGCAGAACATGGGGGCCCTTCGATTGGAATAGATCTGGGTTCGATTCTCACCATGATGAGGGGAATCCTTATATGGGCTTTGTCAGTTGAAGGTGAGTTAGCCGATCTCATATGGTGGTAGCAGGGTTTTTCATCCTGCCATCCTGGTACAGACAAATCGGTCTTCAGAATACATGCAATTTACAGACAAAAAATACTATTGTTGGTGATGATGGCATAGATGGTAGTAGTGTAGTTGGAGTAAGTAGTGGAGAGGATGAGATGTATTTGGCAAAGTAGAGTAGTGTACACTCCCACGATGAGTCCTTGGACTCACGGGAGGTGTCACATAATAATAATATGCATTGGCAAACATAAAAGTCTATGAGATAACATTAGCAGTTCTGGTTACCAAAATTCAGTTTACAAAAAGTCAAGTTCACTTGACCATAATAATATGTAAAGGATGTTAGGATAGATTGTATTATTGTTTACTCGAAATTCTTTTCATTTGCACAATTTTGTTATATTTAAATTTTAGGACCAACAGAAGTGAGGGCAAGAGCAGTTGTTTGTCCATTAACAGGGAAGGGTCCTGTTGTGCCAATGCCATACAGGACATTAACCATAGGTTTGGGTAAGTAGTTCTTAATTATTCTATATAAAGTAATTTAATGAAAATAAAAAAAGTTTTAAAGAATTTTGACAGAATAAGAAAGCATACTGTTAGCATCGCTGTGTTGCCCACCTGACTCAATGCACATCCGATTTGCCCTAGCTTGAAAGATAGTAAAATTTGGTTAGTACCTGAGCGACGGGTAATGACATATACTATTTGGTAATCATTACTAAAATATGTTGAGCTATTTTGGTTTTCTTAACTTGTGAACTTAAACACTCTCCTTTTTGCCGACGACCAAATAATAATTACAAATTCTGAAGATAACTTACAGAAAGCTATTTTAGATCTAAATGAGATAGCCAAAGATTATGGTATGATAATATCAACAGAAAAATCAAAAATTATGGCCTTTAAAGGACAAGATCCAGCAAGAACTAAAATAGTAATAGATAACAAGATCTTAGAACAGGTGAATTCATTTAACTACCTAGGATGTATGATCACATATGAAAATGAAAAAGATGTAAATGTAAAATTGCTAAATATTTAAAAATAACGGTGTAATTAACTCTATATTTAAACCAAACCTAGTTCAAAAACAAACCAGACTAAAAGTATACAATACATTAGCCCTACCAGTCTTAATGTATGGAAGTGAAATCTGGACAATAAAACAAAAAGACAAACAAAGATTAATAACAGCAGAAATGACGTTTATAAGAAAAACTGCAAAGTATACCCTATTTGATCACAAAAGAAAAGAAGAAATTATGAAAGAATTAAACCAAGAACCAGTAATAGAAAAAATTAAAAAATATAAACATAAATGGATGGAACACGTTCAAAGAATGAAAACAGAAAGATTACCAAAACAAGCCATTAGGAAAAAGAAAACCAGGACATCCTCTTAAACGATTCAACGATGACTTCTAAGGCCAGAACAGGCCATGCTATGCCTAAATCCTTGATATGCATGATGATGATGATTTTGCTTTTCATTTCATTATGAGAAATTAAGCCTGACTTTGACTGAACATGAACGCTTTGTAATCGGGAACTTGTCTTTGATGTGTTTATTCTTCTGATAATATTTGATATCAGACTATATTAAACCACTTCCAATTATTTTTAAAATTTTGCATATAAAAATTCTACCCATTAAATCTTTTTTTTTTTTAAGTGTGTGATGTGATATTCTTGATAGATATATAAAAGTATGTGATTTGCATGTGTGTTGTAAAGGTTTGCTAGATGTTTAGATCCATTTTGCAATTTGTAAAACCTAGGTCCAAAAGATTAGTTGTTTCAAAAAGTTTAATAACGTAATTTCTTTTAATTGTTAACTAGAGGTTTCAAGAGAACCAGTTTAACCATGCTACCATCCAAGACATCTATAGACGTCAAGGTTATCATGGATGCAAAGTGCATATAAAAATTGTAATACCATTGATATTACATTGAAATATATTATAGATACGAAGCGTATGAGGATGCGTATTTGATCCATAATGGCCAGTAAGGTGGTTAAGACATTATTGGCATGTTTCGAAAAACTGTATTGGAAAACTGCTAATGCAGAAAGCCTGTAAAAGCTTGTTGGAAATGCTTTAGTACTGTAGGTAGGCTAAGGTTTCTTTTTTATATCAGTGCCATCCACAAGGTGCCAGATGTAGTGCATTAGTACTGTGGTTGTTTGGATAATCTCCTAAATCAGCTTAAAGTCCAATCTCCCCCCTCCCTCCCCAATCACTGATGAACAAGTTGGTACTCTCATACATGCCTTATTAGAATTCATTCACCACCAAAGCACATTCACGAAAATTCATTCCTGCAGTTGGATTTACAAGGGGATACTCAAAAATAACCAGAATTATGTTTGTAAAAAATACTTATTATAGTTTATAATACCATATTCTCGTTTCCTTCAGAGTGTACTGTCCATGTGAGTTCAGTGCTGTTTATAGTCTCCAGAAACATTTCATCCACATCAACAAATCACTGCCCTATGGTTTTCTTTATCTGTAGGAATAAAAAAAAAGTTACATGGAGAGATATCAGGCAAGAAGGAGGGTGGGCAACACCCTTGTCATGTTTTCATCATGTTTCTATTGGCTTGATGTGTTTCTGGATCATAACTGTAGCACCAAGACTCATCCCTGGTCACAATTTTTGAAAGAAAGTTCTGGTCATCAAGAACCTGCTTGCTCAAATCGCGTCAAACATTCACATGATTTGTTTTATTATTATTATTTTATTTATTTATTATTATTATTTTTTTAATCCTCTGTGAGCAAACAAGGCACAAATTTGGTGGACACGTTTCATTCACAAATCTTCTGTTTAAATTCACTGGCACGAACTCCACAACGAATTTGTCTCTCTAGAACCTTGCTCAATAGTCTTTTGATGAGCTTCATTGATTGCCTGGCAAACCTTTTTGATGTTTTCATCATTTCTGCATGTTGAAGATCACCTAGATCATGGTTGGTCTTCAACTGAGATGCCTCCATTTTTGAAATGGGAAAACCACTTGTATTCCTGTGTTTTACCTAAAGTGTCGTCCTTAAAGGCTTGCCGAAGCATAACAATAGTTTCAACTGCAGTTTTACCCAAAAGAAAACATAATTTCATGCAAACTCCGTTCCTTGAGGTCAGCTATCACAAAATCACCAAACTTGCTTGTAAGCACTAACAAAAAAAGAAGCCAGACCAATGACCAGTTCACACAGGATGATGCCACTTGCCAGACTGTTGCAGAAAACTGCACATTTACGATGCCTAGCAATATCATCCATAACTAGAAAATGCACATGCAACAAGTTCAGATTCCAGTTATTTTTGGGTACCCCCTCATATATATCTGAAGCTTATTCAATATTATCCATAAACTTCTTGGCTAACCAAACAGATAAGTAATCTACTTGCCTTGCTCTAGCTGCCCAACATACTATTTTTCTAGCCACACTTCAGGCCTCCAGTAAGCAGTTTCATATGGGGAAAGTGGTTTGATTGTTGAAGCAATTTATTTATATAATTTCTTATCATTTATATTCTATTCTTAATATGAAACAAAGAAAATGGGGTTTGGTAGTTAATTTCCTTCTTTGTTCAGTTCTAAGAATATCGCTTTTTTCATTGGAAACTTAGTCTTTGACTAAAAAAAGATGAGTTGATGAGATGATGGAAGAAGAGTTTTCTAGAAGTTGATTATATTTCGAAAATGGTCTAAGAAGAGAGAATGAGAACAGAAAATAACCAAATAAAATTGATAGAATACAGGTACATGACACAAGTAAAATTAGGTTCTCTTGACCATAGCAGGTGAGTTTGGTTTAAATGGAATCATGGATGAAGCATCTGAGGTCAGATGCTTCAGCCAACCCACATCATTATGGATTGAAAAAAACTCAAATTTTTGCAGGACAAAACACTGATTTTTCATCTTGTAAACTTTTTGGATATGTCAAAAAGACCTGACTATTGCATTTTAACATATAGTGCATGTAATGCAGTTGCTATTGTGTTGTCATTAGTTTAAAATTTCCTTCAAGAGGAAAAAAATAAAATAAAATTTTGTACAATGTTTAGTCATTTAAAATTTGTTTTATTTGGTGCTGTTTCAGATGAAAAATAAAATAAACTATGCTACTGTTTGAGCTATATATTTTGCAAAATACACATCTCAAAGTCATTTAAACTTGGCCTACCAACGAAAAAATGAATTTATAATTTCAAAATTATTTTTATTTTTCAATATAATTTCCCTTAAGACTAACCAGCACCATTATCCTGTCCCTGTAGTAGTTCTCAGTAAGATTATTATTATTATTATTATGGGCGACTCCAGAGAGTCCTTAGACTCATCGAGGGAGGCCCTAAACATCATGTCCACACAACTATACGACATTCTCGCATATATCATACCTTGCCTTGAACTCACTCACCGTCATAGCACCCACAACAGACTCTGGCAGCTTATTCCACTCATTTACCACTAAATGTAAAGAACCCAGCTCTAACACCCCTGCTAACCACACTCTTGCCAGCTTCCATAGGTGTCCCCTAGTTCTCCCACCACCAGTCCTGATCTCAAAAATATCCTCTGAATTAATCCTATAGAAACCCTTTAGCAATTTGAATGTCTCAATCATATCTCCCCTTTTCTGCCTATCAACTAATTTCTGCAACCCACAAATCTTCAACCTGTTCTTGTATGGTTCATTCCATAGACCCGCTATCATCTTAGTCACTCGCCTCTGGATCCTCTCAACCTCCTCCCCATCAAGAAGGAACCTAGGTAACCAAATCTGGGCACAGTAGTCGAGATGAGGTCTTATCAAGGCTTGGTACAGAGGTACAATAACTTGCTTGTCTCTGCTCGTCAAGGTATTTTTCAACAACCAAGTGAGTTGATGAGCTGATGTAGCTACTTTTCAATCTGCCCCCTAAACTTCATCTCCCTATCCACCAACACTCCCAAGTCCCTGGCCTCATCAATCTCATGGAGTACAGTTCCATCAATGTGGTATAACTGCTGCTAATCTTTTCACCCCAAAATGCATAACCTTACATTTTGTCACATTAAATTGACATCCATTCTCCTTAGCCCAGAACTCCAATCTATCCAAGTCGTCCTGCATGATTTTGACATCTTCTGCATTCACTATCGCCCTACCCAACTTAGCATCATCAGCGAACAAATGAACCGTTCCTCTTAGATCCTTCCCTATATTGTTAATGAACAAATTAAACAGCAGTGGTCCAAGAACAGAACCCTGTGGCACACCACTAGTCACAGGCTGTCTTTTGGACTCTACTCCTGAATAAACTACTCTCTGGGATCTCTCCATCAACCACCCTCCTATCCATCTCACCAACCCTATATCCATTCCCATATGTTGTAGTTTACGGATTAGAATTCTATGTGGTATCCTGTCAAATGCCTTTGCCAGGTCCAGCAGTATCACTGTAAACCCATTACCCTTATCCAGTTCAGCCGTCACCTTGTTATAAAACTTGAGCAAGTTACTGAGGCATGATCTACCCTTCACAAAACCATGCTGTCCCCCATACAGTATCTCATTTTCATCAATCGATTCCTGTATTTTTCCCTTGACTACTTTCTCCAAGACCTTGACGACTCCTGATATGCTGATCAGTCGGTAATTTGCGACCGTAGTCTTGGATCCTCCTTTATGCATTGAAACTATTTTCCCCTCTTTCCACACCTTCGGAACTAAACCAGACCCGAGACTCAGATTAAACAACATGGTCAAGGGCACTGATAATTCCTTAGCCGCTTCATGCATGACCCGTGTCGGTATACCATCCAATCCCACAGATGTATTCACATTAAGGTTCTGTAATAGACTATTCACCTCTACTACATTCATCACAATTCCCATATAAACTAATCTGACAGGTGTACCAACGTGGGAAAAAAAAACTTGCCAATGGTGTTGTCATCTGTTACCAAGGCCGAGAACCTTTCAGACCACCCTCGTAAGTACTCTGAGAAAGAAAAGGAATATATCATTTTCCATAGCTAAGTTTTTGTATAGATAATTTGACTTCCAAAAGGAACTGAAGATAGGAAAAATAAAATAAAGCTGCTGCTTTTGCTATTTAGACATATGATTCTTAAATATATTTTTTATATTGTCAGATTTTGCTGCATGATCTCAAATGTTAATGTGTATGTATAGGTACTTTCGAGAGCTACTTCTCCAGATACATCTGTATACACATTAACTTTTGAGATCATCATGCAAAGAAAAAGACAATGCACTAAAAACAAAAATACAGGAAAAAAAAAAAACGATCATACTTAGGGGGTTGAACAAATAGCCGATGATAGATTATTATTAAAAATTAAGTTGTTAGGAAAGAACTTGACATAGTTAGCATCATTTAGGAATTATTGAGTAGAGGTAATCTCAAGTACAGTATGGCGGGGGGGGGGGCGGTACTGAACTTCAATATCTCCTTCAGTACATGCTCTGAGGTGTATGCTTTTTTGACTGCGTGCACATTAATAGAAGAGCACGTGTAGAGTCTACATCATTACCTTTAGCTGTAGCAATGGTGTTGATATTGGAAGAAAAGATTCTGAGCATTGTTTTTGTTCATATAAGTTGGTAGATCAAATGGTCCAAGCCAACAACATGTTTGTGAGCAGGTTGCTCGTTGTTTCTGTAGTAGTTTCCTGAGCAATGGGTCTTTATTGCCTTAATCAAGAAGTTCCGGCATACTGAGAAATGTTTTGCCACAATGCAAAAAACATTTAGGAGGACCACAAACTGTTAATACAAATGAGAATCATGGTTATGTGCTGGAGCAAGTGTTTCATCTCTGAAATGCAATCAACTCGAACTGCAGTAAAATTTGGGATACCAAGGCTGTTACTACAGAGAATCCTTAAGGAGCTGGGTGGCTTTTTGTGTGTCATTCAGGTAGGTCAGTGTTTAATAGCAATGGATTATGCTGCACAGCAGGAATACTGTGTACGTGTGCTGGCCAATGAAGATCTGTCCTTCCTCCATAATGTCTGGTTCTTAGACAAAGTGCATTTCCATCTAAGCAGTCATGTAAACAGATGAACCTACATGTTTCTTGGTTTCTCAAGACCTGAATTTTTCCAAGAGAACCTCTTCACCTTGAATAGCAAGTACTACATCAAGAATGTGTTGGTTCTGTTCACCTAGGATTTGCATTGGATGTGTCTAGCAAAAAATATTTCATTTTGTGCACAGGTATTCCAACAAGATGGAGCAACCTATTGCATATAAGGTTGCCACCTTTTGGTAAGTCCAAAGAGGAACACACTTATCAAATATGAAAGTCTTCCTCTCCTTTAAATGTATAAAATGAAAAAGCCAAAGTTGAATATGTAATTCTAACCTTATAAAAAATTAAAAGATTGAATACATTGATACCGGAATTAGTAATTTAATAATATTTGTATTTTAAATATATAAATTGTCCCACTTACGTGTAATTCGGGACACTGAAAATTTTCTTAAAATTCGGAATGTCCCGCCTAATTCGGGACAGGTGGCAACCTTAGTCGCATATCATGTGGTTCCAGTGCCTTATCAGAACGCTTCCCTGCGAAGCTCATTTCAAGGTTCACAGAATTCCCATACCCTTTGCATTCTCCTGATTTCGCATCACTATGTTGATGTTGAAGGAATGGGTATTCCATCATGTTCCGACTTCAAACTGTGATGAACGGGATAAAATTACGTGATAATATCCAGCAGATGTCCCAACCTTTGTTCTCCAAGGTGACAGAGATCCTTCGCATATGCTACAAAACCTGTCTTGAATGACAACACAGGCATACAGAGCAGAATATCCTGATTTCTTATTAGCCTGTAGCAGTGGTTCAAGATCTGAGTCCTACCTCTGTTGTGACTTTTTGGAGATAGATTTGTAGACATCTATGCAGGGCTTCAGCTTTGGAAACAGTTCAACACAAAAATGAAACAAAATAAAATGTAAAAAACCTGTCTTGAAAGACAAGGTTGCCCGTTTCAAGCACGTAATTAGTAATTGACCATTGTTAATGCTTTATTCGACCGACATTCCACTGACAGTTGTGGATGTACATATCATCATGTGTAAACATATATATTTTTGTTAATAAACCTGTTTACTCTATAACATATATCGTTGTAGTTATTCAGTACAGTTATTTTTGCACCATACTCTAGTAATAGTTCAATCACTTAAACAGAATAAGAGAGGGAAAAATTAACAAAACAAGTAGATCTGGTTGGATTGATGTAGTTACAAGTGCCTTAGAAGAACAAAATGTAGGATCTGACAATGTTAGAGTCCTGTCAGGTAAGCATAATTTGGAAGGAAATTGTTGATTGGAAATTAGTAATCATTTAAACTTTTTGTGTAGTATTATCATAGTATCCTCTACACTGCTTGATTGAACATATCAGGAATTTAATTATGATGAAAAGATGCTTGATGTTATTGAAAGATTTTTAGCTAAAAGTTGGCTGGTTTATATCTTTGTTGGCCAAAACTACTACCCTAAGATTAATATTTAAGATTAACTTTAGAATGTGTGTCAATGAGATGTTTCATTAATTTACATGAAAAACATGAAACAAGGAAATAAGTAATAATACACCCTCTGTCCAAAATGAAACCGAACTTTTGATAGAAAATAAAACAGGCCAATTATAATTATTCAAATCATTTATTTCAATCAATATACTCGCCCTCAGCTTTGATACAGCGTTTGGCATGGTCAATTAATTCATTAAATGAGTTTTTATATCGGTTTTTGGGACACTGTTGAGGGTCGTGGTTACTGCCGCTTGAACATTTTCGTTGGTGTCGTATCGCTTTACTTTCATCGTCAAATGAAGTTGGAAGAGAAATAAGTCACAGGAAGCTAAATCAGGTGAATGCGGGGAGTGATCCAACACACCAATTTGGTTTTTGCTCAAAAACTGTCTCATAATGTTCGAACGATGAGATGGTGCATTATCGTGTAAAAGTGACCAGCTGCTTGTATCACAATATTCATGCCGTATGCAACGAATTCTCGATATCAATCACTTCAAAACTCCGAGGTAAAACTCACCATTGACCATTTAGCCAGGCAGAATGAATTCTTTGTGGTAATGCCCTTGGAATCGTAGAAACAAATCAGCATTGTCTTTACTTTTGACTTCTCCAAGCGACTTTTTTTCGGATGCCCCACTTCTGGTGGTCTCCACTCAATACTCTGACACTTTGTTTCGGGATCATACTCAAAACACCATGTTTTGTCACCAATAACGATCGTTTCAAGGACTCAAACTTCAAGGAAGTTTGAGTCCTTGCGTGCGGTTTTAATGGGGTCCTTGCCATGTTTATTTCAATACATTTTTGGTCGTCAGTCAAATTGTGGGGAACAAATCGCGAATTCAATTTACGAAGGCCTAAACTCTCGGTCAAAATATTGTGCACAGTTGAATTTGGAATCCCCAATTCATCTTCAATCAATCTCACGGATGATTTCAGGTTTTCTTTGATGAAATCAGGCACTTTTTTGAAGCATTTGATGCATTTCGGTAAAACTTTTACCAAGTTTAACACAAAAATTAATCGCAGCTCTCTGTTTGAAACTCATTTTCTGACCGTTCGTCAAACCACACTGTCACTCTTGACACTATAACTCGGCTTCTAATGAAACAAATGTCATAAGCAGTTGAGACAACCCTAATGAAGGTTGCCACTTTCGACAACAAAAAGATACAACAAGTGGCACTACTAGTTTCTTCTATTTTCGAAAAGTTCGGTTTCTTTTTGGATAGATGGTGTATTTATTTAAAGCCATATATTTCAGCCTGAATATTACAGGCCATCATCATTAACAATGATAGTTAATAACAATGATAGTAAATCTCAAACAATGGATTGATTTGAAATGGTAACAACTATGTGATATGTTAGATCCTAAATGAAGGAATCTTGGATAGCAATCATTCATTTAGGGTAGTTTATAGCAATCAACATATAAAAAAGGCAAACATAGAGAAATACCTGCACATCAGTTGTAATTAAAAGTGAAACTTCCTCACTCTATGTAAAAATTTTTATACTTTATTTAAGCACCTTATTAAGCTATTGAGATTAATTTAAGATTTCATTTTGTATGTCTTTAAAAAGAGGGATAATGTGAATTAAATTTAAGCCTTACTTAAGCTATGTAAAATCTATTGTGAGTCATCATAAAGCTGTTAAGTATTAATTCCTGGAAGGCCTAAAGCTACACGCGTACAGCGTAACGCTAGCGGGTATAGCTTATTCAGAATATCACGTAACCATTTATTCCATGAATCCGAAGATATCAGCATCGTTGAAATGAAGGATAAGCCAAAGGGTGAAATTAGTAAGGTTCGTGTGCAAAAAGCGGCTAAAAAAGAGGGCGCTCGATAGGAGTATAAAAGGGGGTTGAGCCTGGAACAAGGAGGCTTTTTCTTGATCACTTGTCGTATCGTTTTCCTGTTGGGTGGTTCGGAAGTTGGCGGGCAGTTTCGCATAAAGGGGGGGATGAAGTTCTGTGATGTCGGGCAGTGAGCGTTCGTAAAGAAATGAAGCTGGATTCTGTGCAAAGCTGAAGGAAGAAAATTCCAATCCTAGCAGAATCAAGCCGTCGCTGGAAAGCCCCATCGAGTTGTTCCTGAAATGCAAGGATTTTGAGTCCGTTTCCGCCAGAAAGAATGAAGATAGCGTAACTCCTACATTGGCGTATAGACAGCCAAAATAGATGAGAAATATCCAGACAAACACGTGGTGCAGAACGACGTGGAAAAAAAGGTCGGTAAGGTGGTATTGTTCTAATTTTGTGTGAATGTTCATTAGAAGAAAGAAGATTGTTTACAATTATGAAATTAAGAACTTTATAATAAGGAACTCTGTGGAGAGTCACTATTTAGAAAGTTAACCTCGTTTGTGAGTGAGAAGAATTGTTTAGGAGAGATTTTTGTAACTTGTATGTGATAGAATTAACTTGATGCAATATGAAAGGTAGAATTTAGAGTCTCAGTAACATTAGAATGGTTGATAGTTTGTTCTTACGAGTATTACTCGTAAGAACAAACTATCAACAATACTGCTAGAAGGAATTTAGCTTAACTTATTATCATTTGATTTGTATCCCAAAGTGTAATTACAGTGTTTAGCACGCCTTATAAGTTTTAATTAGTTCGAATGTGTTAATCTCTTAGTTCGAGTTTATTTAGTATTGAACATAATTAAGTGTATGAATTTTGTATTGTGTTTTAGATATTCCAATAAACATGTCATATTTTCCTGAACCTGAGTCATGCCTGATTATGATTCCAAATTACCACTTATAAAAATAGAACCAGATTTTGGCGTGAAGGATTTAGTGAGTGAATATAAATATAGATTTAGGTCACGACTGCAATAATCTAGATCTATAGGGCAATTAAGTAAGATATTGGGTAAGAAAGTTAAGAATCTAGTATTGTCTCCCTGAGTAAGGATCTTTTCTACTATAGGATACTGGCTGGCGCAGCAAAATATAAATTCGCCAGTATCCAAAGAGGAAACAATCTTAGGTATAAAATTAAGATTAAAATTAAGTATAAAGAGATAAATAAATATAGAACATAGATATAATAATAAGAAACAACTTTTTAACAGATGGTATACATAAAACAATGCAGTGGTATAACTGAGGAATTGTATTATTAATTATTTATTAATTGTATTAAAACTTTAGTCATGTGTGATTAGAATAATCAGACAAACTAAACACTCAGGAGTAAAGAGGATAAAAGAACACCAGTCATTCATTAGCAACAAGAAACCTCAGAAATCTGGTTTGATACAGCACAGAATAGATACAGACTACAATATCTTATGATCTGAAACATGCTTATTTCACCATCTGAACTTAAATTCGAACAACTACCTCCATTATTTGGACTGGTGTCGAGGCTAGCTGGTGAAAGGACATACTGTCGGAGACCTCCTGAAAGATTTGTGATTTTTGTTGATTTATTAATATTCTGTTAGATTTAATTGTGTAATTTTAGTATATTATTGTAGTTTTATTAGTGTAATTAGTGTACTAAAGTGTGTTATAACATAATCTATGTCGGGAAGTCGCCGTTAGAGGGATTCATAGTGTGTAGTGTTCGTGAAAGCTCCAGATAAGATAAGCGTTATTTTCAGTTAACGTTGATAAATTTACTTTAACATTGCGTAGTTTTGTTTGCCTTGCGTATCTTAATGCGTCTGTTTGTGTGTTTTTGGTGTTTATAATTTATAATTTGATAAAATACGTTACTAGTAAGTATGGCTCCAGTACGAAGGAAAATGGCAGCCAGTAATGATGGTTCGCCATCTTCTTTCAAGAACGATAATGTAAATGAGATGATTCAGTGTACTATCTGCGAAATGTGCGCTTTGCAGAGTGCAGTCAGAGTGTGGTTAGATGATAATAAAGGAGTGAATGTATGTAGAAAATGTAGGGAGAATGAGTGTGATATTTTTGTCAAACTTCAGAATGAAGAAAATAGGGATATGACAAGAAATGGCGAGGTTGTACCAGAGAATTGTGAGAGTGTGAATGTAGAAAGTGTGAATGATAGTATTAACGGTTTTACAGAGAATAAAAAAGATGAGATAGATGCAAAAAGTGAGATCGCGTTGTTGAATGGTGCGATACAAAGGGCAAAACAGCAGCTAGAGCATATGAGCAAAGGTCGACTGAATGAACCAACCAATAATAAAAAGTATGACAGGAAAAATAGGCGTATGAGTGTGAACATGAACAAAATGAAGGAGAGAGTGCTGTATGGAGACTCGTTAGTACGAGGTGTGTTAGGAGAGGATTTGACAAAATCGTACAAACCTGGTACGACCATAAAGGATGTAACTGAGTCTATTAGAGAGCAAAAGGAAAGGGTGAAAGAAATTATTGTTGTGGCAGGTACGAATGATTTGAAAGGAGATAAAATGGAAATGATAGAAGACCTGAATGAATTGTTTGAGGTAGCAAAAGAAAAGAGTGAGAGAGTTAGAATGATTAGTCTTTTGCCACGGTATGACAGTGAAATGTTTAAAAGGAGGGCCATAATTGCGAATGACTTTATGCGTGGGTTATGTATGACGAGTGGTGAGAAATTTGTGTACGTGTGGAGTGAGTTTGATGGGCGAAAGGATCTATATAAGATGGATGGCTTGCATTTGAATGGTTACGGTGTAAGGAGACTTGAGAAAGTGTTGCTGAATGTAATGGATGTGCAAATTCAGGGAAACTAGATTTATTAAGGGGGAGAGGGGTAGATATACAGTCCTTAGCAAGGCAGTTGAATGTATGAATGAATATAATATGCCCGAGCGAATAAGAACAACAAATCAGAGTGGGATAGTTAATATAAGGCATCAAGGTAGGGTTGGGGCTACGGGGGTCTTAAATTCATGTACACTAATGCTAGGAGTATTAGGAACAAGAAGGAAGAATTTTTGGCCATGGTTGGCACTTCCAGACCACAGGTTATGGTATTAGTGAATCATGGCTGACTGTAGATGATATAGCTAGTGGGATTGAATGTAATGGGTATAGTGTGTTCAGAAATGACAGGGAGAATAAAATGGGGGGAGGAGTATTGTTGATGATAGCTGATGAGCTGCAGGCAAGAAGAATAGAAGCTGAATTGCAGGATAGAGAAAAGAGCCAATTTGAGGCCATTTGGTGTGAGATTGTGGCTAGCAGAACTAAATATACAATTGGGTGCTGCTATAGACCAGGTGATGGAAAAGATGGTGGTGACGGTATGCACAAGCAAATAGAAGAAATGAGTGGAAGGAGGGTAATTATTATGGGAGATATCAACTATGGTCGCATTGATTGGAGTGAGGAGAGGACACACGGGAGGAAGGAATTGGATTTTATGTGGTTATTAAGGGATAACTATCTGCAACAGCATGTAATGGAAAATACTAGGGGTCAGAGAGTGCTTGACCTATAATTACATCTGAGGATTTGGCTGTAACAAATATGACCACATTGCTACCAATTGGTGAGAGTGATCATAGGGTCTTGACTTGGGAGGTGGCTAAAGGTGTGGAATTTTCAATTAAGACAGGGTACATGTGGAATTATCGGGCTGGAAAGTATGACAAGCTTAGGAGTTTGATTGGTTCAGTGCCATGGCATGTACAACTGCAAGGACTAGAACTTGATAGTGCATGGGAGGCAGTTAAGAAGTGTTTGCATGAAGCAATGGCTGACCGTATACCTAGAGTCATAATAATAAATCAAGTAAGGGTTAAATGGATGAATAACACCATTAAGCTTGAGCTGCAAAAAAAGAAATAATTGTGGAGGGAATTTAAGGAGAAAGGTGATCGGCAGGCACATGAACGGTATAAAGCGCAGGCTAGAAGGGTAACGAGTGTGGTAAGAAAAGCAAAAAAGGATTACGAAAGAACATTGGCCATGCAGGCTAAAGAGAATCCTAAACAGTTTTTTAGATATGTAGCAAGTAAAAGGAAAAATGTACATGGCAGAATGATTTTAAAGAATGCTGATGGTAGGGAGGTAACTGAATCAGTTGATATAGTTGAGTTACTGAGTGAGCACTTTGCAAGTATATATCATCCAGGTGGTGACATTGCAGAAACGAATAAACCAGTAGATTATACGAGAATTGTGGTGAATGAAGTGGAGGTGAGTAGTCTATTGCATAACCTCAATGTCAATACATCCGTGGGATTGGATGGTATACCAGCTCGTGTTGTACGAGAAGCAGCTAAAGAATTGTCAGTACCCTTGACCATTTTGTTTAATTTGAGTCTCGGGTCTGGGTTAGTCCCGAGGGGGTGGAAAGAGGGGAAAATAGTTCCACTGCATAAAGGTGGTTCCAAGACTCCTGTTGTAAATTACCGACCGATTAGCATATCAGGAATCATTGTCAAGGTCTTATAGAAATTAGTCGAGAAAAAAATACAGGATTGGATAGATGAAAATGGGATATTGTATGGGGGAGAACATGGTTTTGTGAAGGGTAGATCATGCCTCAGTAACTTGTTCACGTTTTATAACAGAGTGACGGCTGAAATGGATGAGGGTAATGGGTTTACAGTGATACTACTGGACCTTGCCAAGGCCTTTGACAGGATACCACATGGAACCCTAATCAGTAAACTGGAGCAGATGGGGATAGATATAGGGTTGGTCAGATGGATAGGAGGGTGGTTGAAGGAGAGATACCAGAGAGTGGTTTATGCAGAAGTGGAGTCTAAAAGACGGCTAGTGACTAGTGGTGTGCCGCAGGGCTCTGTTCTTGGACCACTGCTTTTCAATTTGTTCATCAGTGATATAGGAAAGGATTTGAGAGGAAGTGTTCACATGTTTGCTGATGATGCAAAGTTGGGTAGAGCAATTGTGAGTGCACAGGATTTTACAAAAAAAAAAGGTCAAAATTTTACAGTATGATTTGGATAGTTTGGAGGACTGGGCTAGGAAAAATGGATGTCAATTTAATGTGGCAAAGTGTAAGGTGGGGTGAAAAGAATAGCAGCAGTATATCGCATTGGTGGAACTATAATCCAGGAGATTGATGAGGCCAGAGATTTGGGAGTGTTGGTGGATAGGGAATTGAAGTTTGGGGGGCACATTGCAAAAGTGACTAAATCAGCTGATCAAATCACTTGGCTTCTGAAAAATACTTTAACATGCAGAGACAAACAAGTTGTTTGTCCTCTGTATCAAGCCTTGATAAGACCCCATCTGGGCTACTGTGCCCAGTTATGGGCACTAGAGTTTCTTCGTGATGGGGAAGGAAGTGGAGAGGATCCAGAGACGAGTGACCAAGATGATAGAAGGTCTGTGGAATGAACCTTATGAGAATAGGTTGAAGATTTGTGGGTTGCAGAGATTGGACGATAGGCGAAGGAGGGGTGATATGATTGAGACATTCAAATTACTGAAGGGTTTCTATAAGATTGATCCAGAAGATATTTTTGAAAATATGACTGGTGGTGGGAGGACTAGGGGCCATGCATGGAAGCTGGGCTAGAGCGTGGTTGACAACGGAGTTAGAGCTAGGTTTTTTACTTGGAGAGTGGTGAATGAGTGGAATAAGCTTCCAGAGTCTGTTGTGGGCGCTATGACCGTGAATGAGTTCAAGGCAAGGTATGATAGATACTGTGTCAATGTCGATTAGTTGTTCTTGACATGATGTTAGGGCCTCCCTCGATGAGTCTGTCGACTCCTTGGAGTTGCCCGGAACAATAATAATAATAATTTCTATATAATGAGCATCAACTATTTTTATTTGCATCCTCACTAGAGAGAGAGTGAATAAGTTCTGTTCAGTGTTGAAAAGGAAATTTTGCATGTGAATACAAGAAATTTCTCATGGTATAAGTATTTCTTAAAGAACAAGTATGTCTGAGATTTATAATATAGAGAACATCATGGATAATTATTAAAAGCTATGAAATTCCTGACAAATATGGGAGAGAATAATAAAAATATAAAGAAAATAAAAATTATATTACTGCAGCAAAAAAACATCAGAATGATGTATGAGACAAGGTTTCATCTAGATTATGTAAATGACATAGTTTTAATGTAATCAAAGCACCCTGAATCACAAACAAAATCAGAAGCAATATATATAGAACAGCTGAACAAAGTTAAACATGAATAAAATTAAGTTCTTCAACTGAACCAAGAATTCAGTTGAAATTGAAAAATATGCACTAGATGGCATAACAATTTTACATAATTGGGAGCTAATGTTGATACTGAAGGTGGATCTGACAAGTATATAATAAAGATTGGCAGAAGCAAATACTACTTTCAGAAAATTGAATAATTTATCGAAATCATCCATATTATTATTATTTTCGTGACACCTCCAAGGAGTCCGGAGACTCATCGCGGGAGCACACCTATTGTACAGCTCTCCGTCTCCACCTCTACACCGAACCTCTACTACCAATCATCTACATCAGCGCCATCTACTGCCCATCACCACTGCTAGTTTTTTTTTTGGTCTGTAAATTGCATGTGTTCTGAAGGGCTGATTTGTCTGTATGCGGGATGAAAAACCCGATTTTCCAGGAGGAGAAAAAACCCTGCTACCTCCGTATGAGATCGGCTAACTCACCTTCGGTTGAAAAAGTCCACATAAGATTCCTCCCGTCATGACGAGACTCGAACTTAGGCCTTTTCCAATTGAAAGGCGTAACGTACCATCGTTCTTCCAATTGCACTACGGAGGAAATATATTGTAATAAAATCAAAATAAGGATCTTCAATAGCTGTGTTATCCTATTATTAATTATGTGGATCAGAGATATGTAAATTGACAAACCAATAAGAAGCTAAATTAAATAGTTTAACATAAAATATTAAAAATGTTTTACCCACATATCCCCAACATGTAACAAATGATGAATTTCGAGGGTGGTCTGAAATGTGCTTGGCCTCGACCATAGATGGCAACACTATCGGCAAGATTTTTTTTTTCTAAGTTGGTACATCTGTCATAAGCATCCATGTGAAATTGCAAGTCATTCTATAAAGTAGTTTGTTTTATACAGCTGTCTGAAGCAAAAGTGTTGTCTGTATCCCTTGAAATGGATAAAATTGAGTATCGTGCGGTTATAAAATTCTTTGTAAAAGAAAGTTTAACGCCGAAAGAAATTCATTCATTCAAAATTCATAAAAGTTTATGGGCACTCTCCTGCTTCGTTTTCGACAATTAAGAAATGGGCTGCTGAGTTTAAATGTGGTCATACCAACCTTGAAGATGATCCACGTGAAGGACGTCCAAAAAGTGTAACATCACCAGAATTGTAGAAGCATCTGAATAGGATGAAACCACACTCCTCTGCATTCACTTTTAGTCCAGTTGAGCTGAATTTTTCAAGGAAATTTAAACATCATTAGAAATAATTAAATTGGAGGTAACTCTTTGAAGCATAGAATTACTGACTGCGTTAGTGATGTTTGTCTTCAGTTCATCAATTGTGTAAGGATTATTTTTATACACCTTACCTTTCAAGTAACCCCATGAGAGGAAATCTGGAGGTGACAAATCTGTTAACCTAGTGGGAGTTCACGGACAGTTCATCACAGAAAAATTCATCGACTGAACTATTGATCGTGGAAAAAGTTTGGTGAAAATATTATTTGCTAGAAAATTGAAATGATATTGCAATGATACCGATATATGAAAAGTAAATGCTGTGCAAGATAAATTTTACAAAATATAATTTTTTATGTATCTATGTATTAGTCTGCACAGTTAGCCAATGTCTATGCGCTTCCCAACCATATGCCTGCGAAAGGAGTGTCCTGAGTTCGATTCCTGTCACTGATTTTGAGTAGCTTAGGATCTTTCTCAGACATTGCCAAGTTAGCCGATCTTAGGCATGGAGTGCAAGGCTTTTATCAACAGTTTATATGGGGTTTTTCTTCCCGCAAGCAGGCAAACCGGCCTTGAGAACATAATGCTTCTACAGACATAGCATACACCAGGAGGCATAGGGCCATCCACCTTATCCTCGTATGACAGTTGCAATTATAAGGAATAGAAACCATCAACACTGTAAAGGTAAAAGAGGAAAAGATTAAGAAGAAGATCTATGTATTTATTATATATAATATATATTTCTCGTGGAAAGGCTTAGACATTGGTTACATATTCTTACTAAATAGCTTAAGGAAATTACAACGTACAATAGAATATATGTTACCGCTAAAGCTCGAAAGCTGTTAATGTGCACATTACCTAGCTAATCTGCAGATTAATTGATTTGCTCCGTTAACGTGCAGAATCAAGAGTTTTCTGCATTTTACCTAGGTAATGTGCACATTAACAGCTTCTCTATCGTTAAAGTTCAAAAGTTTGTTTCTCTCATTTCCTTTTCTTTCTCCTTCCCCCCCCCCCCCCCTCTCCCTCCACTTTTAGTTTGGTTTCGCCAGTGTCATATGTTTTGCAAATTCATTACCTTAATTGTAATAATATTTTAAACCGTTTGATTCTTTGTATTATAGTTTTTTAATTGATTGATGATTGATTCTATCAACTAATTTGTTGATTGTTTGATTGTATTAACTTGATTCTTTAGATATCGAAAAATAAATAAATAACATTATGTTAATTTAAGCATACAGAAACGTTGCTATTGTTCCAGCAAAGATCTTATTTTCACTTTAACGAGTGCCTAGTGGGTAATTTGCAGATTACCTAGGTAATTTGAGAAATGAAACAATTTTCGGCACTTTAACGGATCACTGTAGTTAATCTGCACAATACCTAGATAATCTGTAGAATAACTGATTTCTGCACTTTAGCGGTAACATATACATTAAAATAAATTTTAATACACTTCCAATATTTCGGCAACGTCACGTTGCCATTATCACAGCAACTTAAATACAAGACACGTCCATGCAAGCACAACAAGACAGTTGTGCATGCATGTAAATGAGGAACAGTAAATGAGGAACGAAGCAGGAAGCTATTCTTTCTCCTAAAAGTCTGATGGTGCCCCCTAGCAGGCAATGTTGGTATTCTTGGCCGATTGAGCTGAAGGTCTTCTGATGTAGGTTTCCCAAATTTGGGGCAGTCTCATGCAACCAAATTTGTTGAGGTTTGGATTGTTTCTTAGGGCTGAGGCTGATTCCACGAATAGCCTTTCATATTTGAATTTACTACAGTGTATTATCGTGGCTTTCTTCCACCGTATTCTATGGCAGGTATCCAGCGCATGGTCTGCAAGACCAGAGTGGCAGTATTGGCAGAAACGGATGTAGTCCTTGTGTGCTGAAATTCTGATATTAGCTGTCCTGCCTGTTTGTCCAAAGTAGGATAGCTTACAGCTGCAAGGGACTTGGTATACATCAGGTAGGTCTGGGGGGGGGGGGGGTTGGTCTTTAGTGGAGCGGATAAGGGATACCAATTTTTTCTGAGGTGCCTCAGATATAGGGAATGGTGATGGATTTAGAGTGATCCTTGTTGTAAAGGGTGGGAGGGGAGTTGTGGTTTATTGGTTTCAATATTTTTTGGATTTTTTTTGAGGGGATAGCCATTGGCTAAGAAAGTATTGAGAATGTGGTTTAGTTCTGTGGTTAGGGTATTGTTATTGGAACAGAGAAATTTAGCCCTGTTGTGTAGTGTCTTAATGACTCCATATTGTTGAGGGGGGGGGGGATGGTTGGTGGATGTATCTGCCTGTATGGGTGGGTTTTCTATAAACTAAGAAAACCAAGGTTCTATCAGGCTAGCGGGTAACTAGTGTGTCTAAGAAAGGAAGGCAGTTGTTTTTTTCTTCTTCCAGGGTGAACTTGATTCTGGGGTGTTGGTTCTTTAAATGTGTTAGGAAGCAGTACATCAGAACCATGTGGCCAAATAGCGAACACATCACAACATAGCGAAGCCATATGGCTGGTTTTTGTGGGGCAGAGTTTAAGGCTTTCTGTTCAAAAGTCTCCATATAAAAGTTGGCCAAGGGTGGGGAGAGTGGAGAACCCATGGCTGTCCTCTCTATTTGTTTGTAGAATTTTCCTTGCCAAACAAAATAGCCTGAGTTCATTGTGAACTGAAATAGGGCTGTGATATCAGGAGAAAATTTAGCTTGGATTAGCTCTAAGGATTCTTTGAGTAGGACATTTGTGAATAGGGAGGAGACATCAAAACTGACCATTATGTCAGTGTGTTTGATTGTAAGGTTTTTTATGCTGGCTTTGAAGTGGACTGAGTTTTTTTTATGTGTGAAGGTGTGTTGCCAGTATGCACGGGGAATCGATGCCATCCATTGCGGAACATAATGGCACATTTTCTTTATGTATTTTTGGAAGTCCATATATATGGGGATGGGGGGGGCGGGGGGATGGAGTTAAATGGTTTAATTTGTTAGTGACTTCTACAGGCCAAGAAGTGACCTTCTTGAGGAGCCTGTGGAGTTTTCTAATTTGTGAGTTGGTAAGATTGCACTCGATAGGGAGGTAAGTAGCCCGATCCAACAATAGAGCATTCAGCTTACCTGTGTAATCCTTTTGGTTAAGTAATACAGTTGTGTTCCATTTATCCGCTTTGGTGATTATTATTTCCTTGTTTTTCTTTAGTTCTAGTAGAGATTTAATTTCTTTACTGGGCATATTAGTTTTTGGTGGATTTGCTTTGGTCAGAATACAAGCCACATCCAGTCTAATATCGTTGGTGACGTGGTTTGGAAGGTGTTGTATCCGGCATGTCTTCAGCAGCTATTCTTCTGGGCACAGTAGTGAAGTTGTGGCCACGTGAGAGTGCCTCGAGTGCTTCAGGTTTCAAACTAATTGACGAAAGATTGACTACCGTGTCAGTAGGAAGTTGTGGTTTTGAGTTTGAGTTCTTTTTTAAATTCTCAAATTTTTTAATGTGTCGTTCCCATACTTTTTTAGATTCTTTATCCACAGCAGTGCACGAGATGTCATATAAAATAGACCAAATCTCGTGGTTTAAGGTGCTGGACAGCTCATCTTCGAGTTCCTGGATAGCTAAGTTATCATCAATAAGTGAACAATGAGTAGCGCCGATTTGATCCCTGAGCAAAGATTGACTGTCACGGTTATAAATACGGAGAACCTTTTGGGAAACGAAACGGTGCTTGAATTTGACACAGTTTGGGATTACCTGTTTATCCCTGCAGCGTTTTAGGAAAGCGAGACGATTCAGTTGTCTTGATAGCTTCAATCCAAACCTCAACAAATTTGGTTGCCTGAACCTGCCCCAAATTTGGGAAACCTGCATCAGAAGACCTTCAGCCCAATTGACCAAGAATACCAACATTGCCCGCTAGGGGGAACCACCAGAACTTTTAGGAAAAGAATAGCTTCCTGCTTCGTTCCTCATTTACTGTGTGTTGTGCTTGCATGCATGTGTCTTCTATTTAAGTTCCTGTGATAATGGCAACGTGACGTTGCCAAAATATTGGAAGTGTATATTAATATTGGAAGAAAATATTGAAACCAATAAACCACAACTCCCCTCCCACCCTTCACAACAAGGATTACTCTAAATCCATCACCATTCCTTATATCCGAGGCACCTCAGAAAAAATTACAAAAATCCTAAAAAAACATGATTTAACTTCTTGTTACAGACATTATAAAAAATTGGTATCCCTTATCCGCTCCACTAAAGAACCTCCCCCCCCCGACCTACCTGATGTATACCAAGTCCCTTGCAACTGTAAGCTATCCTACTTTGGACAAACAGGCAGGACAGCTAATATCAGAATTTCAGCACACAAGGACTACATCCGTTTCCGCCAATACTGCCACTCTGGTCTTGCAAACCATGCGCTGGATACCTGTCATAGAATACGGTGGAAGAAAGCCATGATAATACACTGTAGTAAATTCAAATATGAAAGGCTATTCATGGAATCAGCCTCAGCCCTAAGAAACAATCCAAACCTCAACAAATTTGGTTGCATGAGACTGCCCCAAATTTGGGAAACCTACATCAGAAGACCTTCAGCTCAATCGGCCAAGAATACCAACATTGCCTGCTAGGGGGCACCATCAAACTTTTAGGAGAAAGAATAGCTTCCTGCTTCGTTCCTCATTTACTGTGTGTTGTGCTTGCGTGCACGTCTCTTGTGTTTAAGTGCCTATGATAATGGCAACATGACGTTGCCAAAATATTGGAAGTGTATTAAAATTTATTTTAATGTATATTCTATTGTATGTTGTAATTTCCTTAAGCTATTTAGTAAGAATATAATATATATATGTGATTTTCTTTCTTGACTACTTGTATAAGAAACTATAACACATTTTAGGAATGTTAGTCAAGTGGTTAGTATTTATTATCCTACTAGTTTCACCGATTTTTGCTATCGGCATCTTCAGGGATACAATTGGTAAGGGATATGAAGCTAACAGACTAGGTTTTAACTGACAGTTATAATTCATACAAAATTAATACAGTGCGAGACAATGCGTGTGTCTCGGGAACATGATTTATTTGTTATGAGACATAATGTAATTGGCGTGATCTAATTAAAGTTTTCCAAATTTCCGCTAGGATTAGACCTTCATTCATATTTAGGTTTCCTGTTGAACGGGCGACCATAGCAGCCTCCTTCAAGGTACTGGAATGCTAGTTCTCTTCTATATAGGGCATATGACTCTTATCCCACTCAATAAGATGGTTGGTAGAGGCAAAGTGGAAAGAAAGGCCTGAGATATCTTGTCTGTTGTTTCTTACATATCCTATGTGCTCCTTCTGTCTTGTTTTGAAGCTTCTAGAGGTCTGACCAATGTAATTAACACCACAGGAACAAGGTATATTATATACTCCATAGTACTTGTAGAATGGATGAAGTTCTTTCGGTGATCTTAAAAATTTCCGAATAGTATTGACTGGCTTGAATGCTACGCTGATATTGTGTAGTTTTAGAAGGATAGCCAATTTTTTGAAACTCCTGCTGACAAATGGAATAGTTATAGTACTGATGTATTGGGTGTCATCACGTTGTCTTTGTGATATATCCAAAAAGAAAATCTTGTCGCAGAGTCTTTTAGGATAACCATTTAAGGATAGCTCTCTGGATATTGTAGTTAATTCGTTTTGTAAGCCACATTGGTCTGTGTTGGCTCAAGAAAAGAGCTATTCAGCATATGGATAATGCTAAGTTTCTGGGATATATAATGTGACAAGTTGAAATGGAGTTAACGTCCAGTATTCGTAAGTTCTCTATACACAGAGAGGTTGAGACTGTTATTGGTTTGTTCCTTTATTAGGATGTCTAGGAATGGAAGTTTTTCATCTTTTTCAATTTCTAATGTGAATTTGATGGTATGGTGGAAACTATTGATTTGGTTGTGATAATCCATTAGTTCTTGTTTTTTATGATTCGAAATGATAAAGATGTCATCTACATATCTGTACCAAGTTTTAGGTTTTGGGGTAATTTTAGATAAGATTTTATCTTCTAGGTCTTCCATGAATAAGTCAGCACAAGAAGGAGAGAGGGGGCTACCCATGGCTAATCTGGTAAGTTGTTTGTAGATGGTTTTTTGCCAAACGAATTGATGACTTCCACAACTGGAATGTTTGTAAACAGAGATATGACGTCAAGGCTTGCTAGTATATCATCTTGAGAGATAGGGATTTTTTTAATTTCTCAATAAAATGTTGTGAGTTTTTGATATAAGTATCCGAGTTGTGAATATATTGTAAAATCTTGGCTAGATATTTAGACAGTTGGTAAGTTGGAGAATAGATTCCTTCAACTATTGGACGTAATGGTGTACCTTCTTTATGTATTTTAGGAACGTCATACAATCTTGGAGTCAACAGGTGCATGGATTAAAACTTTTTAGAACCTAAAACTTGGTACAGATATGTAGATGACATCTTTATCATTTGGAATCATGAGAAAGAAGAACTAATAGATTATCTCAAACAAATCCATAGTTTTCACCATACCATCAAATTCACATTAGAAATTGAAAAAGATGAAAAACTTCCATTCCTAGATATCCTAATAAAGAAACAAACTAATAACAGTATCAACCTCTCTGTGTATAGAGAACTTACGAATACTGGACGTTATCTCCATTTCAACTCGTCACATCATATATCCCAGAAACTTAGCATTATCCATATGCCTAAGAAAAAAGCTATACAGTACAACACAGACCAAGATGGCTTACAAGAAGAATTAACTACAATATCCAGAGAGCTATCCTTAAATGGTTATCCTAAAAGACTCTGCAACAAGATTCTCTTTTCGGATATACCACAAAGACAACGTGATGACACCTAATACATCAGTACTATAACTATTCCATTTGTCAGCGGCATATCCAAAAAATTGGCTATCCTTCTAAAACCACACAATATTAGAGTAGATTCAAGCTGGTCAATACTATTCGGAAATTTTTAAGATCACCAAAAGACCCTCATCCATTCTACAAGTACTCTGGAGTATATAATATACCTTGTTCCTGTGGTGTTAGTTACATTGGTCAGACCTCTAGAAGCTTCAAAATGAGACAGAAGGAGCACATAGGATATGTCAGAAACAACAGACAAGATATTTCAGGACTTTTTCTTGCCACTTTGCCTCTACCAACCATCTTATTGAGTGGGATAAGAGTCATATGCCCTATATAGAGGAGAACTACCATTCCAGAACCTTCAAGGAGGTTACTATGGTTGCCCGTTCTACAGGAAATCTAAATAAGAATCAAGGTCTAATCCTACCTGAAATTTGGAAAACTTTAATTGGATCACTAAACATCAAAGTAATGAACTTTCACGCCAATTACATTATGTCTCGTAACAAATAAATCATGTTTCTGAGGCATGCACATTGTCTCGCACTGTACTAATTATGTATGAATTAGAATTGTCAGTTAAAACCTAGTCTGTTAGCTTCATATCCCTTACCAATTGTATCCCTGAAGATGCCGATAGCAAAAATCGGTGAAACTAGTAGGATAATAAATATTAACCACTTGACTAACATTCCTAAAATGTGTTATAGTTTCTTATAATATATATTTATTTATTTTATATGTATTATTTATTTAAATCCATTTCTATAAATTGTACCCCCTTGTTTTTAAAATAGCTGTTTTTAAATACTGACACTTTTGTTCAGTGCACTTTGTTTACTTTACTTGTGTTTCCGCCATTATTGATTATTTTTCATGTACCCCTGAACAGCCCAGCACGTACCCCCGGGGAGTACGTGTACCACCAGTTGGGAACTGGTGATCTAAATAAATAATATATATATATATATCATTTATTTAGATTTTAATTTAGATTTTCGGAATATTTTTATTCTCATACAGTGAAAGTAATATTTTATTGATCAGTGTGTTTCCTAATTTCTGTTTTGTCTTAAAAAGGTATAAATATTCTTTTTTTCTTTGATACTGTAGGTTTTGTTGATGGAATATTAATATTTACAAAACTGGAATAGGGTGATTTAGGGAGATAGGGCACCATATATATATATATATATATATATATGGTAAAAATATTCATTTTTAATATAATCTGACTAAAAACCTGAGAATTATAACAAATTGAGATTTATTTGGTAACACAATATGTTTCGTCGAGATTGACTTGATCGGGCATTAAGAACATAGAAAGATATTAAAAGACACTCTAGAAAACATTGAGACACTCTAAAGCTATACAATTATAAAGTTATGATATTCGACTGTAAATTACAGTTATTATGAACTTGTGCTATAGTCCGTGTTAAAGTTCTATTGTTGTACACTTGTGCGTGTGTGGAAGCACACGATCTCCAGTATCTGATAGTAGAGCTGAAAGAGTCAAGCAAATTGTAGCTGAGATTATTGTTCACATGAAGAGGGTCCAAGGTGATTTCTCTTGACTCTTCAATGCAGCTTTCTACCTCATCATGGGAAATGTGTGGGTTTGAAGTTGTTGTCCAATTTACTTCATGTTGGCGGCTTTCGTTGTTCGTGTTTATTGAAAACAGGACATGGCCTGATAGGGCAGTTGCTCTGGTTCTCTTATAAGCAATGTCTCTCTGGTGTTCCTCGAGACGTAGGAGGATAGATTTCTCCGTTTGGCCATAGTAAGGTTTTCTGCACTCACATGTGACTTTGTATACACCTGGAAATTGTAGAAGGTTGTGAGATTGTTTATAGTTGCTGAAACTTGATCTTATTTTTGGAAGAGTTGAGAAGCACATTTGTATGTTGAATTTCTTTAAGATTCTACTCAGTTTTTTGGATAGTGTGCTGATATATGGCAAGGAGATATAACCTTTGGAGTCTTTCTGTGTTTCTAGGTTGCTACGTTGACAGTGGGATAATTGTTTGTTGATACTTTTTAAAGAGTAGCCATTGCTTTTAAAGGTCCATTTAAGATGTTGTAGTTCTTTTTTTAGTTCTTCTTCATCTGACAGTACAGATCTTGCACGATTCGCAAGAGTTGATATAATACCCAACTTTTGTGCTGGATGGTAATGTGAGGACGCGTGCAAATATCTGTTCATGTGTGTTAGCTTCTAAATATAGAGACTTTTATTGATTCAGGCGTCTTGGTGAGTTTAACATTAAGGAAACAGAGGGAACTATTTTCTTCAATCTCCATGGTCAATTTTATATCCTGATGGAGGTTGTTTAAGTGGTTGACAAACCTGTGAAAATTCTCAGTACCATGCTCTCATATGAGGAATATATCGTCCACATATCTATGCCCAATTTTTGGTTTTAAACTAAAAGAGGAGATTGCCTTTTCTTCAAAATCCTCGAAAAAAAATGTTGGCTAATATAGGAGAGAGGGGGCTTCCCATAGCTAATCCTTTGACCTGTTTAGTTTACCTTCGAATTCAAAATAGCCAGAGTTTACACAGTGAGATAATAGAGAGAACGGTTTATTTGAAATCTTGTTCTTTAAAATATGGAGAACTTCTTGTGTCGGAATGTTGGTAAAGAGTGCTACCACGTCAAAGCTCACCATGATGTCAGAAGATTTGAGTTTTAAGTCTTTGATTTTAGAGAGAAAATCTGTTGAGTTTTTAATATAAGAAGGAGATTTTCCCGCATAAGCTTTTAACGATGACGCGAGATATTTAGATAATCTGTAGGTGGGGAATCAGTGCTGTCTACTATAGGTCTCAGTGGATAGTTTTCTTTATGTACCTTAGGGAGACCATAAAGCCTTGGAATGAGTGGGTGTAAGGAACGGATGGAAAGCCATGTATTTCGTGGAATTTCTGTGGTCTTTTGTAGGAGATTATTGGTTCTATTGTGTATTTCTCTTGTTGGATCCCTCTCAATTTCCGAATAACTATCTGACTCTAACAATGTTAAGATTTTTTCTTGTCTTGGTAGTCTGTTTTATCTAGAACTACAGTTGCATTCCCCATATCAGCTTTTAAGATGACAATATCCTTGTTAATCTGTAGATTTTTAATTGCAAGTCTCTCACCAGCGGATATATTATCAGAAGGACGTTTTGCGTTGTTGATTGCAAGAATTGCTTCTATGCGAAGTAAACTCGCGTCTGCGGTAGGAAGTAGCAAACCTGCTTTCTCCATCTTAGTTAAAAGTAGTTCTTTAGGAATGCATTTTGGTGCCAACACATAATTTAGACCTTTTTCGAGAATTTTCTCTTCATCAGGACTTAGCACGTAAGACGATTTGTTAATCACCAAATTTTTAAGTCTGTTATGACAATTATTTAGAGTAGACCTCTCTTGTATTGACTTCAGTAAGTTGAACTTTCTGATTAGCTTGTGTTTGTTTAAGTTTTGATATCGTAATGCGTGGTGTGTACTTAATTCTTTAATGTAATTCCCAAAATCAAGGTCTAAGCAAGCTGCTAATTGGTTTTCTAATGATGTTTTTTCTGTGAAAAGCAAAGATAAGTTGCGTTTTGCATCACAAATCCTCTCCGTTAAAAGATCTAGTTTAGTTTTATGTAAATTCTGTGCACTCTTTCTGTAGTAATGATTTCTTTAAATTGTAGGAATTTTGGAATAATTGAGGAAAACTTACATCTTTTCAAGAAGATAAGTCTGTTGATATTAATTCCAATGCTTCTGAGTGTCGTCTGATATGCTTTCGTAAGTGCACACCCTCGTCAGAAGGGAAATGATGACTACTACTATTAACTCGGGGTTGGGATATGTTCGTTTTTAATATAAACTGACTAAAAACCCGAGAATTATAACAAATTGAGATTTATTTGAAAACACAACACGTTTCGTCGAGATTGACTTGATCAGGCATTAAGAGCATAGAAAGATATTAAAAGACACCGAAAAAAACATTTAGACACTCTAAAGCTATACAATTATATAGTTATGATATTCGACTGTAAATTACAGTTATTATGAACTTGTGCTATAGTCTATGTTAAAGTTCTATTGTTGTACACTTGTGCGTGTGTGGAACCACGCTGTCTCCAGTATCTGATAGTAGAGCTGAAAGAGTCAGGCAAATTATAGCTGAGATTATTGTTCACATGAAGAGGGTCCAAGGTGATTTCTTTTGACTCTACAATGCGGCATTCTACCTCATCATGGGAAATGTGTAGGTTTGAAGTTATTGTCCAATTTACTTCATGTTGGCGGCTTTCGTTGTTCGTGTTTATTGAAAACAGGACATGGCCTGATAGGGCAGTTGCTCTGGTTCTCTTATAAGCAATGTCTCTCTGGTGTTCCTCGAGACGTAGGAGGATAGATTTCTCCGTTTGGCCATAGTAAGGTTTTCCGCACTCACATGTGACTTTGTATATACCTGGAAATTGTAGAAGGTTGTGAGATTGTTTATAGTTGCTGAAACTTGATCTTATTTTTGGAAGAGTCGAGAACTATGACCAAAAACCTTATTATTGAGAATCTTCACAGGTTTGTCAACCACTTAAACAACCTTCATCAGGATATAAAATTGACCATGGAGATTGAAGCAAATAGTTCCCTCTGTTTCCTTGATGTTAAACTCACCAATACGCCTGAATCAATAAAAGTCTCTATATTTAGAAAGCCAACACACACTGACAGATATTTGCATGCGTCGTCACATCACCATCCAGCGCAAAAGTTGGGTATTATATCAACTCTTGCGAATTGTGCAAGATCTGTACTGTCAGATGAAGAAGAACTACAACATCTGAAATGGACCTTTAAAAGCAATGGCTGCTCTTTAAAAAGTATCAACAAACAATTACCCCACCGTCAACGTAGCAACGTAGAAACACAGAACGACTCCAAAGGTTATATCTCCTTGCCATATATCAGCACACTATCCAAAAAACTGAGTAGAATCTTAAAGAAATTCAACTTACAAATGTGCTTCTCGACTCTTCCAAAAATAAGATCAAGTTTTAGCAACTATAAACAATCTCACAACCTTCTACAATTTCCAGGTGTATATACAAAGTCACATGTGAGTGCAGAAAACCTTACTATGGCCAAACGGAGAAATCTATCCTCCTACACCTCGAGGAACACCAGAGAGACATTGCTTATAAGAGAACCAGAGCAACTGCCCTATCAGGCCATGTCCTGTTTTCAACAAACACAAACAACGAAAGCCGCCAACATGAAGTAAATTGGACAACAACTTCAAACCTACACATTTCCCATGATGAGGTAGAACGCCACATTGTAGAGTCAAAAGAAATCACCTTGGACCCTCTTCATGTGAACAATAATCTCAGCTATAATTTGCCTGACTCTTTCAGCTCTACTATCAGATACTGGAGATCGCGTGGTTCCACACACGCACACATGTACAACAATAGAACCTTCACATGGACTATAGCACAAGTTCATAATAACTGTAATTTACAGTCGAATATCATAACTTTATAATTGTATAGCTTTAGAGTGTCTCAATGTTTTTTCAGTGTCTTTTAATATCTTTCTATGTTCTTAATGCCTGATCAAGTCAATCTTGACGAAACATGTTGCGTTTTCAAATAAATCTCAATTTGTTATAATTCTCAGGTTTTTAGTCAGTTTATATTAAAAATGAACATATCCCGACCCCGAGTTAATAGTAGTAGTCATATATATATATATATATATATATATATATATATGCGCAGTATATGCACATTTTATCTCAACTAATTCAGAAGATGAGGTGTTTCAGTTACTGAATACGTGTATATTTTGAAAATGACTCTACTTTTCCTACATAGGAAAGCATTAGCATCTCTGTACATTAGCATCGACAGAGCTAGTTTAAGATCATTGGCGCAATTTTGAGTAATTATATTAAAGAAAATGATAACAAAATTACCTAAATGCTATCATAATGATGATGTAAATCAGCATAAGTTAAATTGCCATCTCTGGCTGTAGTACGTCTTGATCTTTTCCTCCAATTCTAGTATTTCAGATGAAGAAATACATCTCTCACCTAATAATAATCACAAACATCCATGCCTATTGCAAGTTTCTAAATCACAGCTGGTGGGAGTTTGGTACGCTATCTAGTCAGTTATTCATCGTCATGGTTTATTTACAATCTGTACATGGTGAAACGAACTAAACAAATAAGAATAAGAAAAAGTGGATTATTATTATATGTAGCTCTCCACACATCTTTGTTTTGAGCCAGTTGAGTTATTTCCCGTGGAGAGAGTATCTGTGCTTATAAGGTTGTTATTATACTGCCAGAATTGTTTAGTTGGCCTTCCTCTCCATCTTTGTCCATTTGAGGGGGAGTATGAAAATAAGATGTCAAATTATGGAGAAGGAGGATGTCTCAGTTGATGTCCAAGCCAATCAAGTTGACGTATGCGTTGGGTTTCAATCAAGGGTTTTTTTTTTTTGTTTGTTTGTTTGTTTGCCTCTTCTAAAATAGTGAAATTACAAATATGAACCTTCCAAGAGTAACTGGGTAGCAGTCTTAAGGTTGTATTAAAGCTATTAATGGTTTTTATTGCTTTTTAGGTGGAAACATTCCATATTTCTCCTTGATATAAGAAGATAGTCTGGGAGTTTGCTTTGTAAAGCCTGGTTTTTTTTTTCCAAGGTAATGAGGGGCGATTTTGATATATTTCTTAGATTCTGTGTTGATTGAGAACTGTATATATTCTTAATAATATGTCATTTTCAGCTATAATGAAATTTTGAGCCTAAGTATTTGAATTATTAGGCTCAAATTTATATTTGAGCCTAAGTATTGGAAGTTTTCTACTTTTTTTAAAGGTTGGTTGTGTTCTGTAATGATAGAACCTTGTACTATATTTGTGAGTATTTTAGTTTTATTTCATTTAACTGTCTATCCAAATATTTTTGCAGCTTGACATAGTTTGTCATTGTGTTATTGCATCTTGGCTCAAGATGAGTCTATTAATACTATATTGTGTGCATAGCTGAGGTTGTTAGCCAGTTGAGTCTGGCTAACAACCTCATATCTGATATATTTCTGATTACAGTTTACTTTTGAACGTTCATAAGAAAAGTAATTAATTACATATTTCACTTTGGGAGCATCCATCTATATTTTTTTCAGTAAAAAAGACTAAATATAAAATTTCAAATTTCTTAGTGTCATAAAATACTAGTATTGGAGGAAAAGGTAAAGACTAGAATTGAAGCAGCAGATTTACTTACGCTGATTAACATCATTATGATAGCATTTATGTAATTTTATTACCATTTTCTTTAATATAATTACTCAAAATTGTTGCAGGAAAAGTGCAGTGATTTTCAAAATACATGTGTATTCAATAACTGAAACACGTCACCTTCTAAATTATTCAGATAAAAAATATATCACACGTGGATGGATGTCTAAATGTGCTGAACAGAAAAATAGTGAACAGTTAGAGGAATAAATATTCTTAAATATTGTGCCCTTTCTCCCTAACTATTCTTAAATATTTTGTTCTCCTTAATAACTATTCTAACTATTATCCTTAAATATTCTTAAATATGGTGCTCTTTCTCCCTAACCATCCTATCCCTGTTTTTTAACAATTAATATTCTATCTACAGAGCCTGTAGTAAGAAAGAATATTAATAACTTTATATGGAATAATAAATAATACATAAAATATTTCTTTTTTTTTTTTTTTTTCATATATGGGAATGACATGAAATAGGATTTAAAATTTTCTTACAATGAATTGTCTGGATATGCCTTGGGGGGCCATTGACCTTTAGAAGTCAGTCTGTCACCAAAAAACTCTTGCAAAATTGTATTGTTTCATTTGATGTATGAAAAGTGGTACTGCCCTTCTGAAAAAAGCAATCATGTTCTTCATTCTCAAGGAGCCATGAACTGGATGATGTCTTGGTATATCATACAGTGTACTATTTAATGTTGTCTCAAAGAAAATGTGTCCGACAAATCAACAGCATAGCATGCAAGGGCATTTCATCGAAAACATTAGGATTTTCCTTTGAGCAAATTCTGCTATTTTGGCTATTGACTTATACACTTGGGTGGAACCATGCTTCGTCACTGAAGAAAACATCATCCAGCTTGTGAACTCCATTTTCTTCAACAAATGATCAAAACTACCTACAGTATACATGTTTTTCCATATCAGGTGACTTTAATTCCTAAATTGAGTGAACGGTATTGACAAAGCTGTAATTATTTGGTGGCTCTCCAAGTACTGCCATGTGACATACCTGTCTATGTTGAGAGTTTTCAAAGACTCTTTGAAGGTGAACGTAGCAACTTGTCGTGTACTACAGTCACTTTAGCTTCAGGCAAAATGGAAGGTCTTATTTACCAATGTTTATCCGTAACTGATCCAGTTTCTTGAAAGCGTTTGATTAAATCTTGTAATTGTCGAATTTTGAGGAACAGAGTCAGGATTCTTTAGATGAAATTCCTCCACTACATTTGTGTAAGAATGACAGGCAAAATAACAGCTCATTACTCCTGGGAAAGTACCATTTTGCTTTCCTCATAATCAAAACTATGCAATGAATGACCAATACCTCACACACGGCAGATAGTTTACATGATAGTGGCCAATAGTCCTAAGGTGCCATCTATAGGCAATTTGAAACACTTTGATGCAGCTCAGCTTCAACTTTGATGTGTGCAACTTTTGAATCACCCTGTATTACATTATCCTCTTCATGCTGTCGTATCCAGTTACCTCTGTCTTGTACAACTAATTCTGCTTCTCTCCAGATCTCCCAGCTAGCCAAGCCACCCTTTTTTTCTTTTTCTGTCATTCTCTTCTGGGTTAAGCAATCCTGATTTTCTTTTTGTTTCTGGGATCATATCAAAGCCACCACTGGATTCTCGCTACTGTCATCTCAGTATCTGCCTAATCAATTTTCATCTGTGTCTTTTAATTTCATTGGTGATACTGTTTTGCTTTATCTGTTTATATAATTCATCATGTGTTACAAGTTTTATTATTATATCTGGATGATTTCCAATGGTGTTTAATTTTCTGAAAGCATTGTAATTGCTTTTGTTAATCTTTGCATTATATCCTTGTAACTTCCACTTTTAAGTAAAATTCTTAACTTTTTCTACTACGTGTTGGTCAATATTAATTTCTTTATGGCATTTATTGTTCAGTTTTTGAACTTTTGGTTTATTCATATAAGTTCAACTTTTGCAGTGATATTGCAGAATCAGAGGCGTTGATTTATACAACCTATTTGATATCAAACTGTCATATGCATAATCTAAATCTTGAAGCTTTATTCCATTTAATTCCTCTTCCTATACCTGTATCTTTTTTGTATAATCCCATCATTTGGTGACTATGTTATAAATTGCCCAGACTTTACACACCTCTTTCACATCATCATTCCTCATACCATTCTTTATCTGAAGCCATTCTAATGTTTGCTGTGCACAAACATAACTTTTGCTTCCTTTATATATTTTTTCTCACATATTTTGTCAGTAATTCAGCTTTTAATAATTATCCATATCTCTCAGTACTCTCAGATACGTTGGCATATAAGTTCTTCTAAATTCTGTACTTCGTTCAGTGATATTCCTTAACGTAAAAATGTGATATGCCAAAGTTCTAAAACCAACTTTCACACAACTTAATATCTTGATTTTTAATTCATTTATGAAAATTTTACAGAAATTTTTTTCAGCTATAAACAGTAAACTAATACTCAGGATGGAATGATTCATTTCATCCTCAGTATCAATACAGCTGATTATGCAGTTTATTACATCTTATGTAATAAACTGCAGAAAAGTTCCAGCTGAAGCTATAGACACAGTAGTATTATAAAGAAAAGGCAGTATAGTAAACTATTCTAGTAGTTCCTATAAATTTAATGTAATAAAAATTCAACTCGAACAGCTATACATTTTTTTTTTTTTGGATGGGGGGGTGCATGACTCATGCACCAAGTAGCTAACGGTTAATGGCAATAGTAGCATGCCAGAGATTGATTACACTACTAGCTACTGGAATTCTTTTTAGTGAGTTTCTCTACAAATGTGTATGCACATAACACAAAATTGGTTTTATGTTTCAAGTTGAAGAAGTGCAGGGTGATTATAATTAATGTTCACATTCCAAAAGCTGTAACTAGGTGACTACCAGTGGAGCGATTTAATATTTAAGATGATGTGTGCTGGAGTAGAATGTTATTTTGCTCAAAAACCGATGTTAGTTCTAAAAGTTGCTACTAGGGCAGTACACGGTGCTGCAATACTGTAGCTGGTAATTCAAAACGTCACAAAACATAGGGTACACACGTGGCGCATTGTGTAGTTACACAACAACTTGTTTGATATGCTGTCCTCTATTGTTGGCAACATGCTGAAAGTGCAAATTCACATGCTCAACCACAGTACTTAGTTTTACTCAAAATGTTGTGGATATGGCATGTAATGCTGGTCTTTAGGCTCACTAAATTGGCTATATGTCTATGATAGACAATGTCTTTGAGATGTTCCCACAGACAAAAGTCCCAGGGATTTCCTTAATCATCCTTAACAAATACACTGGACATAAAAACACTAGTTATCCCGAGAATCAAGATAACCACACACTATCTCCACCTGTCATAACTGTAAATGGAGTTTGAATTACATATCATGCAAGTATATCAGGAATGAATGTTCAGGATATTGAGAAAGTTCCAATTCTCTACCATGAAACCTTACTACAAATTATCCTGTTTTTTCCTTTTACCAAAGACAAGCAAATTCCTCAGTTGATACTCATATAACAAGGGCAGTGTGAATTTGACCTTCTCTTATTTTGGACAAAAAACAGGAAGACTGGTTAGTATCCAGACTACATCACTTATATCAAATCATACAAGTCTGGAATGTCTATATAGTATCAAAATCCATAGAATCCATTTGGATACCAAGCTAATTCATAGAGGTTTCAGACATGAACACCTATTTAAGGTACAGGGTGATTAAAATTAAAGTTCACATTTTGAAAAGCTGTAACTGGATAACTATTCAGAAGAATGATTTAATATTTAACATCATGATGTGTGCGGCAATGGAATTTTACTCTGTGCAAAAACCAACGTTAATTCTAAAAGTTGTCACTAGAGCGACACATGGTGCTGCAATACATCTGAATTACATACGTTACTCCTGGTATGCAGCGAAATGTGGCAACCACTATACCATTTATGCGAATGACAAATATCCCCAATGCCATATGCTTCGAAAGAAGTTTCTATAAAAGCAGGTATCTGTGGAATGCAATAGTCTATTGCCTGTGAGCAGACAATGTGTTAAAGCACCGTGTCACCATTATTGAAGGATGGTGACTTCTCGTGAAGTTGTTTTACCAAAATAACAGCTGCGCCTTGAAAATACTACAAAAGTTCAGAACATTAAAGGCATTAAAAATGGGTCTTATGACTGCAAATGGTTTATGCAAAATGATCCAGAAATTTGAAGAGACAGGTTCCATAGTGGTCAAACCTGGCAGAAGCCCATCGAACAGCAGACAGTGGAGGAAGTAGCCACATTGTTAGAGGAAGAAAGGATAGCAAATGTCATAGGAAGCAGCAGTGCACAGCACACTGCATGGTCTTTAGACAAACCTGTAAGCACAGTTCACAAAGTCATAAGACAAATTCTGTGCTGTTATCCTTACAAGATTTCCCACATTCAGCAATTGCTTAATCCTGACTGGGGTGCACAAGAAATATTAGCCTGCAGTTTCTTGCTTGGACTGAACTGGAAAACAACTAGCCATGAAACATTTTCTGAACTGACTAAGCTCACTTCCATCTGGATGGTGCTGCAATATGCACAACTGTGGGATTTCGGCAACTGCAAACCCACAAGTGCGACAGATTCTGCTTCATTCCCTGAAGGTCACCATTCGGTGTGGTTTTACAATGGAATTCGTTATCGGACCTTTCTTTTTCGAGGAGCCCAGTCCCACTGGTCTTGTTATCTGCACTGTTAATGGCCAGCAATATTCATCTCTTTTAGTCAATCAGGTGATTCCAACACTTGAAGTGTAGGCGCCTGGAATCAGTAGTTTTTATGCAGGATAGTGGCCTTCCTCATATCACCATGCCTATTCAGTGTTGGTTATTTTTTATTACATTAGTTTTTTGGTTGAAAAAAAAAAACAACATACAACATCAAGAAATATAAATTTTTGGCTTTTTCCTTTTCTATTAAAAGCCAGTCATTTATATTTCTTGATTTCCTTCTTTGGGTATGAAGATAATTTTTTTTAAGGGAATTGACAAGTCATATTTCAGAGTAGGACTTGATGTCAGAAAATATATCAACATAATAGACTGACCAAGAGAAATAGCACAAGAGGTGGCACTATCTTCACCTACTGCTTCAAGAAAAGCTTCAATTCCGTATACTGTATGCTGTTATTATTACTATTATTATCGTCACACTTTCCATGGAGTCAGCAGGCTTATTATCGAAGGATCTAACAACATATTTATTATACTGAACTTTGAAATCCTTAACATTCACTCCCTATATTCACAGCATATTCTAGTAATGTGTTCTATTCACCTACAATTCTCCATATAAAAAATCTACTTCTTGCACTCTTCTTCACTACGCTCTCGCACAACTTCCAGTATCATCTCTGGTTCTTATCTCACCTTCTTGTTTTGTCTTGTCAGATGTCATCTCCTTCCAGAAGGCTGACTACCATGAGCTTCCACCATGTAGGGTTTTGTGCTTCTCTTTTGCATTCTTCATAGAACAAAAAGGTCTAGCCCTTAATATTTCCCATCCCATCTGCCCTTTGTCTTCCTCTTCTTCTTTTTTCCTTGTATCATTTCTTCTAGAAGTGTTTTTTGTAGGGATTCATCCCTTAGTATGTGACCAAGGTAGGTGGTTTTCCTTTTCTTAATGGTTTTCAGCAGATTTCTATCTTCTCCATTCATCTCTAATATTTCTAAATTATCTAATTTTTAAAGTTTTTTTTGGCAGTCCATGGGACTCTAAGAATTCTTCTGAGGATCCACATCCCAAAGGCTTTTAGTTTATTTTTGCGATATTTTGATATTGTCCAGGTTTCTGCTCTATATAGCAGCGTTGACCATACGTAGCATTTGGAGAGCCTAATTCTTGTTTTTGTGTGAATTTCCCTTGAGGTCAGAATGTTTTTCATGCTAATGAAGGTTGATTTAGCAATTTCTATTCTTCTTAGTATTTCCTTATCACACTTTCCATTCTCTGTAATTAGTTGACTCAAATATATATAACTCTCTACTTGATCTAAAGTATTTCCTCTGATCTTTATCTTTATATCTGGTATTTTCCCTTTTTCTCTTGTTACCAGCATGGTTTTAATTTTGAAGTTGAAATTAAGTCTATATTTTTCACTTAGCTTCAGCGTCTCTTCTAGTAGGTTTTGAAGATCTTTTTTATTTTCAGCTAGCAGTACTGTATCATCTGCATATCTTAAGTTGTTTATATTCCTGCCTCCTATGCTGACTCCTTTAAATTCTTCTAATTGCTGGAAGATATTTTCAGTATAGAGGTTAAACAATATACGAGAAAGAGCACAGCCTTGTCTGACACCCTTCTTTACTGGGAATTCCTCTGAGATTTCTCCTGATATTTTTGTTGAGGCAGTTTGCTCCCAATATAGATTTATCAGTAATCTGGTATCTTTACCATCTACTCCTAAATTTCTGATGCATTTGATTAGTTGTTTATGTTGTATATTGTCAAAGGCCTTTGTGTAGTCAATAAAACATAAGCAGACTTCTTTCTGCTTCTCCAGATATCTTTCTGTAATAGTTCTAATGTTGAAGAGTCCTTCTCTAGTTCCTTTATTTTCCTGGAAACCAGATTGTGTTTCATTAATTTCCATTTTGATTTTATGTTTATTTCTTTCTAAGATGATATATAACATAGCTTTTGCTATCTGACTGATCAGACTGATTGTTCTGTACTCTTAACATTTGATTGTCTTCGATTTTTTAGGTATTGGTAGGAATGTTGAGTGCTTAAAATCTTTTGGCAGGTGTCCAGTTTTGTATATTTTGTTACATATGTCAGTCAGTGATCTTATAGCCTTATCATCTAAAGCCTTTAGATATTCTGCCATAATTCCATCCATTCCTGGAGCTTTTCCTGGTCTCAGTTTCCTAATAGCATTTGTTACTACCCAGGTAAGAATACTAGGCCCCCCTCCAAATCATCTTGCATTGGCTTATCTATTCTATCATGATTGCAGAGTTCCTTTGAATACTCTATCCATCTATCCCTTATTTTGTCTTTCTCCATTAAGATGTTTCCATGTATCTTCGATGCAAATTGAGCCTACCCTTTTGCAAGATTTGATGAAGTTCTCTGGTTTTGTGCGTTTTATCCAGAAGTTCAATTTCCTTGCATTTGTTGTTGAGCCATAGTTCTTTTGCAATCCTACATTCTTTCCTGATCTCCTTGTTTAAGTTCTTGTATTCAGGACGATTTTTGTGTTTCTTTCTTTCCTCCGTTATTTTCAGTATCTCGTCATTCATCCAAGGTTTACTCATCTTCTCAAATTTGGGAATTGTTTGTTTTACTGCCTTTTTTATGCCCTCTTTAAATTTCTGCCATCTATCCTCAATCTCATCTTTAGGGTAAGGATACTTGGTGGAATCAGGAACATTAACAGCAGTGGATTGTGCCAGTTCTTTTAAAAATTTATCTTGTATTTCTTGATTTTTAAGGGAGCCAAGATCATGTTTTTCTATATTTATAGGTTTCATTGTTTTCTTTAATTTTATTGCTGCTTTAATGACCACAGGATTGTTGTCTGATCCAATATCAGCCCCTGGGTATGTTTTGGCTTGTAAGATGTTATTTCGGAATCTTTTTTTAACCATTATATAGTCATTCTGGTTCCTACAGCTGTCTCTCGGACTTTTCCATGTGTAAAGTCTTCTAGGAGGGTGGCTAAATAAAGTATAGTTATGTCATCTGATTTAGCATTGTTAAGTGCATTTTGAATGCCTTCATAAAAACATTCTACATCTTCATCTGAGTAATCAGAAGTAGGTGCATATATTTGGACAATAAAATATTAGAAGGTTGCACTGCAATTATCCTGTCACTTATGGGCCAAAATCCAAGTAAGGATTATGCAATCTTATTTTTTAGTACAAATGCTACTCCATTCCTATGACTGTCTCCACATGAGTATATAATTCAATGGCTCTTTCTGTTTATTTTTCCACTATTAGTCCATTTGACTTCACTGATACCAGCAATGTCAATTTTCATTGCTTCAAGTTCTTGTATAAGGTTATCTAACTTCCCAGCTTCATGTAAGGTCCTTAAATTCCAAGTTGCAAGCCTTAAGAGAAGATTCTTGGTTTTCAGATGTGAAGGATCAGGAGATACCCTCCGGGGGGGGGGGGGGGGGTAAGGTAGCTTCGTCATATGCTATTTTCATAGTATCCATCTTACGTTCCCAAATTTCTTTCTCTTCTTCCCTGTAATGTTTCCAAGAGACAAAAGTTGCAGAGGGTCTAACCTTGTCTCTATTGCTTAAATCCAACATAGTTCTTGTTTCATGGTTTACTACGGAAGGCTATGTGGTGAGGTTCCCATCTCTTCCACAGTGACTGGCCACATCTCTGTTTTGTCTCGGAGTGTGCCCGGACTATGTCACCTAGTTTGCTGTCATGCCTTCATTACCATTGTCAAATTAAATTTTGGTCATCTGCTAACTCAGCCGTTTCAGTCTTCAAGTGCAACAAGGAGGAGACATTCTCCTTCACTACAGCATAAAATGCTGATACCCTCACTTAGTTTTGCATGCCAGTCGAGGCACGGTCCAGGGTGTGGCCGCTAGTGCACTCTACCAACTACTTGGACCATAAGCGAGAGTTGCATGAGCAGTGGGGACCAATTCCACCCAGCCACCAAATATTTTGATGCAACTGCTGAGCAGGCAGAGGTGTTACCCCTACTACCCATATCTTTACACCCTCACCTTCTATTCTTTTTATAATCCCCTCTGTATTGATCTGATAAAATTCCCTCACTGACTTAAAAAGTCTCTATCATATCTCCTCATCCTTTTCAGAAATATGACATTATGAACTTTGGTTCATTGTACTCATAAACTATGTTCTATTGACTCTCTTTTAAATAAAGAGCTGTCCTTTATTCAAGCTGTAGTAATCTCTAATGGATACAACATGAAAATCAGGGTTATGTTCCACTTCTATAAGTCTGATAAGTTTGGTTTAGCCAGTCATGCCTTATCCACGTTTTTTTTTTTTTTGCCTAAAATATTAGTACTTGTAAGTACAAAATGGTATGTAGATATTTTGATATTTCAGAAACAAAAAAGATATCTTTGTGCTGTGTTTCATCTAGAAATGTCAATTTCATAAATTCAGATGCCAGCATGCTATGTTAGGCCTGTTTGAGATTTTAAATGTCTTTTTATCATGGAACAAGGTGGTGTTGATTCACAAAAAATGTATTAGTGATATATTTAGTTAGTAATTAAGGTTTAGCTTCTAAACTCCAGTAGTCCTCATTTCTTCCCTCTTGATGTATAATGGTAAATATTGGGATATCATATGCTTATAGTATAGTATACTAAAGTTGATACATATAAAATTAGCAATTAAAGAAAATTAGATTATCATTAAATATTAACTATTAAAATTATTATTATTAAATGGTATCTCCATGGAGTCAGGAGACTCATCATGGCAGGCCCAATCTAACTATTAGAACACACCTATTATACCTCTCCTTAAACTCATTCACTGTCAGGGAACTCATAACTAATTCTGGCAGTCCATTTCACTCATTCACCACTCTTAATCATGCAAAAATCTGGTCCACACTATTATACAGCTTCCATGGATGGCTCTAGTTCTCTGACTGTCATATATTGGGAAATTTCCTTTCCATCAATTTTATAAAACCCATTTAATATCTTATGACTTTTTGTGATGTTCCCTCTTCTCCACTTATCAGCTAAACTTTGTAGCCCACAACCCTTCAACCTATCCTCATAGGGAGCATTCCACAGAACCTGTCACCAGCTCAGTCACTCATCTCTGAATCTTCTCTACCACCTCCTAGTCTCCAAGAAACCCAGCTGACCAAATTTGTGCACAGTAGTCAAGATGTGGCAGAATCATGGCCTTATTGAAGAGGGATAATAATTTCCTTATCTTTACTTGTTGGCATGTTTTTCAACATTCAAGTAATTCTTTGACCTATTTTACCAACTTTTGCATTATACCTCTGAACTTCAACTCTGTGTCTACCATTATCCCCAAGTCCCTAGTCTCATCAATTTTCTTCAATCCAAGTACCATCAATAACATACATTGTATGCAATCTTTTCAACCCGAAGTGCATAATCTTACACGTTTACACAACTTCCAAAAGTTCTCCTTATCATTAAATGGCCCTATGATCACAGGAGATAAACATATTTCAGTACTCAGTTGTATTTACCTTGTATTCATGTTGTTATAACATTCTGCATTTCTATTATGTATTTCTCAACCCTGCTTTGTCTTTGTTGTTCTTTACTTAGGCTTCGTGAAATGTCATGAGTGGTCAACTGCTGCCATTTATTTATTTCTACTAGATCTTATCTTTTCATACTCAGTAATCTAACAAATTTATTAGTGCACCAGTTAGACTATGTATTGTGTGCGAGATTTTAAACTAAAGACAAAGCAGACATTAGCATTCATTCCTCGCTTAGGTTAATCTTTACCTTTAATTAGTCGTGGCTTGATTATTGATCATTTGCACATAATAAAATCATAAAAATAAATGAAGAATGTAGCAAATCTATATTACCAAATATGCAGGTCGGAAATTTTCATGAGAGTGCATTGATAGAATCAGTCCAACGTGTTGTTCTCAAACTATTTAATTAAATGAAAAAGAAATATTTGCACGGTATGATAAACATTAACACACACACACAATTGCATTACAAGCAGTGGTGAGCTATAAGGGCTCACACGAGCCCTTTGTTAAATTTTTCTCAAATTTGTGAGCCCCTTGTTCTTGTTTATTTTTTCAAAAAAAAAAAAAAGTATAGATTATTTGGAATTATTGTTTCAACTCCTCTATAACGAATGCGCCCAAGTTTGATAATAAAATAAGTGCATGCACAATCTTAACCCTTCTCCCTTCTGGTAGCCAATCATATGGTAAAACAGTAGCCAATCAAATGTTCTTAAAACTGTCATCAACAGGTTGTTCCACTGGACATTAGTTCTGTGTTCGTCAGTACATTGGTGTATAACAATTGTTTGTGTTTAAAATTTAAAAATAATAATAAATTTAAAACTTATATTCAGCAAATTTTATTTTTATAATTGTAAAGTATTTTTGCACGTGAAACACGAAAAGACAGTCAAATTTATTAAATTTTTTTGGGAAAGAAAAAATGATGAAAAGTGATTTTGCTGATTCTACTGCAGTTGAAAATGAAGTTGAAGATAATACGCACACTGAATCAATGAATATGCAACAAGTTGGAGGAGAAAAAGAAAATCATTTACCTGATTGCTAGAACGAGAAGCAAACATCGTATTTCAAAACGCAATATAAGTGGTTTGAAGTTAAAAATGGTAAATTACGATGTCATGTTTGCTCAAAATATAAAAACTTAAGTGTTGAATGGGTAGAAATAAAAATAGAACCCAATGGAAACACTACAGACTCAAGAACCACATCTTTGCGTAAAAATTATCCAAACATAATGAATCATTTGCACATAATAAAATCATAAAAATAAATGAAGAATGTAGCAAATCTATATTACCAAATTTAATTGACAAACTAAATGAAAAAGAAATTTGGTTAACTTCAAAAATGTTTAATTCTGTTTATAGTTTGGTGAAGAGAAACCGACCAATGTCTGATTTACCAGATTTAATCAAGCTACAAATTAAAAATGGTATTGATCTAGGATTATCATTGCATTCTAGATTCTCAGGAATTAGAATAGTTGAACGTATTTCTAAACAAATAAAATTAGAAATATTCTCCAAAATAATAGAAAAAAATTGCAAAATTTCTATAATAGCAAACGAATCGACAACATTATCGAAAATAAGTGTTTTAGTTATTCACATACAAGTTGAGCTCACTGAACCATGTATGATTTTTGTAGATCTTGTAGAACTAGAAAATACCACTGCAGAATGTATACATGCTACTATAATTGCTACTTTAAATTCATATGGATTTTCTGATAACTGTTTAAAAAATCATCTCATTGCATTTTATTCTGATGAAGCTAGTGTAATGTTAGGAAACAAATCAGGTGTTGCAATCAAACTTCTACAAAACTTTCCCAACATTGTGATTTAGCATTGTGTAGCTCATCGTTTACAATTAGCATTAGACGATTCGATAAAAAACATTAAAGAAATAAATCATTTTGAAATATTTATGGATAAATTATATGCTTTTTATCATCAATCACCAAAAAATCAACGAGGATTAAATACGATTGCAAAAGACCTTGGTATCGAAATTTTAAAGATCGGCCATGTGCTTTGACCACGATGGGCAGCTTGCAGTTTACAAATGGCTCTTGCTGTGTGGAGAAATTATGCAAGCTTTATGCAAGCATTTTGCACCGAATGATTAATATAAGGGCTTTTTAAACAAACTTCTCAATTTGGAATTGTTAAAAGATCTAGCATTAATGATTGGTATCCTACAGGAATTATCATATCTGTGAGAAGCTACAAAAGTCGCAATATAAGTATTATAAGGGCTAACTCCTTAATCATGTGAACAATTAATGTAATTAATGATTTTAAAAATTCTGTAGGTTCTTATGAATCTAAAATTGATACAATGTTAAAATCGAAATGATTTGAAGGAATAGCAATTGAAAGCAAAATCAGAGTCTTTAAAGGATAGATCACTGCTGCAAAGTAATTTTAAACTTAAAAATGAAAATTATGAGGATTTGGAAGATAAAGAACTGAAAAACATTTTAAATGTATGTTATCTTGAAACATGGAATTTGAAAGAAGGTATGTGTCCATGGTTAGAAGGAGAAAAGAGAATAATATCTTTAAATTTTATTTTGAAATATGAAATTAAAATTAATGATTTTAGAGATTTAGTGGAAATGGCTTTGACTGGAAAGTTACAAAACGAAATGCGCAGCATGGTGATAAAAGCCAAAGCGATTATGGGAACAATTGCAGCGCTGAAGCCGAACAAGCTTTTAGTGTGATGAATAATATCGTAACGATGAAGAGATCTTCTCTCACTATAAAACATATTTTTCGGATTTAATGACAATATGTATAAATGGGAAACCCTTGAATGAATTTAATCCGAATCCCTATGTCAAATCTTTTCTAGAAAATCATCGCTCAGCTATAGATCCTCCTAGAAGAACACAAGACGTGAAGGAGGAAAGAAATAAGGTGTGGCAGCTATTGTCATAAGTATTTCCTTAAAGTAATTGTTTGTAAATGTTAACCTGTAAAGGAGTGAGTTTTTTGGTTTTTTTTTTCATGTAAAATCGTCTCATCGTCTCGAAAGTGATTTTATTAAATAAAATAATATAGTTACTGTTACTACCATTTTACAAATAAGAATTCACTTTTGGTAATCACATATAAATAAATAAGACTATAAAATAATGCACTTTGATTGGTACCGTTGATTATCACTTGAAGTATAAAAACAAAAGAGAAATATAATGTATTTCAATATTATTGTGTTTAGATAATATTTATTAATTATTTATACATTGTTTGTCATAAAAGCTTCTATCGCAAAAAAAACAAATTTATTTTGTTTATAAAAAATGCGGATTATTGCATATGTGCGATTATAAAAGATTTTATTCTTATTATATTTTGATAGTTAAAAAATGTTTTTCTAATGTAAGATAAATAACACAGATGATTGCGTGCAAATATTTAATGTTTAGATCATGAAATATTTGTTTAAAAATGATAGCCTTTACAGGTTGATTGCTTTTTGATTGGCATTTGTACACAAGCTGTATTAATAAAAGTTTTTGTGTGAAATATAGCTTTTTTTTTTCTCATCAATGCGAGCCCTTTGTTAAAATTTCCATAGCTCACCACTGATTACAAGTCTTTGTCAATTTCACTGCTTCCTGATTCAGACTTAATTTTATGTTTCTTCCCTTAAAGTTAAATCACAATCCAGAATATCCTGCTAGTCATACATACACAAACTGAAAATAATGCATACCTTGAGTAAGCTTAAATCAATATTAATTTATATTATCTAGTACAGTACTCTTCTTACCCTTGCAATAATTACCTATACACGATTGAGAGTAAGACACACCTAGTGAGCTTATTTTGATCTTATTTAAACAACCTTATTCCACCTATACACAAATACACTTGACGAACTTTCTTTTTTGGAAATATCACATATATAATTACTTACAATTGTCGTTCAGCACTGTCTTTTACATGAATCTTTTGTCCACACAAAAGTGCCCCTTTTGTTTTCTTTGTTTATTTCTGCTGGCTCATTCTTAATCCCTCGACAAGTTTCTTCTTTGTCCGAGTTGTCGATTATTCTATGTCCTTTAGGTCCTTAACATGGCAGCTCTTTCATAACGAGACATCCCAATGGTTGACATTATACTTCCCATGGAGGCTGATCCAGATAAGTGAAGATTGAGAGCCTAAGACTTGTGATGCTCCTATTTCAATTACCAGCAACAGACCTCATGTGATGATGGACCCAGGTAAGAGAAGATTGAGAAACCTGAGACAAAATCCTTCTTGACGATTCGGCTTATAAAGGCCAGGAGTTATGTTGTATGCATGCGCACGTCTCTCAAAACTTCCATATATATATTCATGTATTGACATCCAAACATGATGTCATATTTCACGTGCCTTTTGAAATGGCCGTATATGGACATGGGTTAACAGTGTTACATGATAACATCATGCACCACATTATTTTAACAAAGGCTCGTGGTTAAGTTATTACAAATACAAAATTATTACAGACAAAATTGACATTTTGAAATTTTTTCCCACTTGGTTAGACTATAATAAATTTAGTTTAATTCTTTATCCAAGTGTAAGCAAACAAAGTTTGCACCTGAAGTATCTTCAGGACTGAGGCAACTCGTGGTAAAGTTGGACAAAGCTCTCATCACTCCTTGTCTTAGTATCTCCCATAATGCAAAGCACATCTCCTTGCGGACATGTATAATGCTATGCATTAAGGGAAGGGCCACTACCCAGACCAGTTTTGACCTTTATTGAGGTCTCCTCAGTGAGAGCCAGACATACAGGTTGTGATACAAAGGTGGAAGCAATGGAGAAGTCATATTTAGCTATACGAGTTGCCAAAAGGTGTCTCACCTTATTATATATATATATAATAACGTGAGACACCTTTTGACAACTAGTATAGATAGTATATATGACTCACCTTATTATATATATATAATATGCCAAAATAAAAATGATGGTACAACATGACAAAATTTCATGCCGGCTAGGGCGTCGCCTGGTTAAACAAGGCCCCCGTTGTTTTCGCGAGGGAACCAGGGCAAACAGCGAAAAGTCAGTTACTGGAACAAATCTGAAAACACACCCCAACGCAACATCACCAGAGTTAAAGATCAGTGCTATCAACATAAGAATCCTGAATGGTAAAGAAATGGAGCTAGCTGAGGAATTAGATAAGTACCAGACCGACATAATAGGGATGACTGGAACAAAAAAGACAAAAACTGGTGAGCTCTTTCTGAGGAATAAATACAAAATGTTATATTCAGGCAATGACAATCAAGGAAAAGAAGGTGTAGCCATAGTATTCAATACAAAATACAAGGCTAATTTTCTTGAATGGCCGGCAATCTCAAGTAGAGTAATGTGGGCAAATATGAGAATGCGGAACTGGACAATAAGACTAATTTGTGCCAATGGTCCCACAGAAGGTTCTACTAAGGTAGAAGTGGAGGAATTTTTTGAGTCTTTAGAAAAAGCAACTGACACAATGAAAAAGGAAAAGTTGGTCCTTGTTGGGGATCTAAATAGCAGAGTAGAAAGTGATTGTCAGACATACAAAAATATTTTGGGAAAATTTGGAGAAAAGAGCAAAGCTAATAATAATGACAAATATCTGTTGGATTTCTGTTCAGAACATGGACTGGTTATTACTAACACCATATTCCAACATAAAAATGTGCACAAATTCACATGGAGAGAAGAGGCAAGGAATAAGAAAAGTCTCATTGACTATGTTATTGTTGATAGTGATGTTTTCTCCATGGTGCAGGACACCACAGTGTAGAGAGGATTTGAAATTGGAAGTGATCACTATTTAGTCTTGAGCAGGATAAAATTGAATTTCATATTAAAAAGAATAACATGTAAGAAAGTTTTAAAGCGAATGAAAGTTGAGCAGTTCTCAGATGTGAACTGTAGACTAAATTACACAAAGATCATTGAGGAAAAAATGAAAGAGTTTGAGAACAGGAACCAAACTTTGGAGAGTCAGTGGCAAGCCTTAAAGAAAACCCTGATTGTTTCAGCTAGAGAGGCATGTGGTGAAGTTGTCTGCAAGGATAGAAAAATTAGAACTACATGGTGGACACAGGAACTTAAAGAGGCAGTGAAGGAAAAGAAGACAGCATATCAAAAGTTCCTGGCAAAAAAGTCAGCTTGTGCTCTTAGAGAATACAGAGACAAATGTAAGAAAGCTAAACACTATGTAAAACTAGCTAAACAAAAGTCATGGGAGGACTTTGGCAGGAACATAGAAAATAAATATCAAGAAGGTGGCACAATATTCTGGAGGTTGTTAAAGAAGCTTAGGAATGGAGGAAAGAGTGCAGTAAAAGGAGTTAGAGATGATAAAGGTGATATGAAAACTGGAGAAAAAGATATTCTTGAAGTATGGAGTAATTACTTTGAAAAACTGCTAAATGAAACAAGCAGTGATGACAGCACAGTGGTAAAAAACATTGACCAGGCATGCAGTCAGGAATACATATTCATACTTGAAGTAGAAAAAGCCATCAAAGGCTTGAAATGTGGAAAGGCACCAGGAGTAGATGATATTCGACCAGAAATGCTGAAATATGGTGGTATAAGAGTATTACAGTGGCTGCACCTCATAGTTCAGAAAGCCTGAACAGATGGACGAATTTCCAATGATTGGAGTAGAGCTCTCATAGTACCCATATATAAAAATGGAAATAGAAATGAATGTGAGAATTACAGAGGTATTTCCCTACTGAGTGTGTCTGGTAAGATATATGCAAGTATACTTGAGAAACGGTTGAGAAGAATTGTGGAAGAAAAGCTTGGTGAAGAACAAGCTGGATTCAGGTCAAATACAGGTTGTCATGATCAGATCTTCACTTTACAGCAATTGGAGAAATTTAAGTGGAGAAATCATGGGAATATAACAAAGATCTGTATTTAATTTTTGTCGATTTGGAAAAGGCATATGACAAGGTGCCAAGAGAGATACGCTGCAGTTATATGGTGTCAATGGGGCATTATATCAAGCAATACTTAGTCTTTATTTGAGTTGTAAGTCAGCAGTTAGAATTGAAGGAAGTACAGGAAGATGGTTTACTGTTAAATCTGGTGTGAGACAAGGATGTACATTATCCCCTCTGTTATTCATTATCTATATGAATCACATTATGAAGGAAAGTGGTATTAAACATGATATCAAAATTGGCGGTGTTAATGTCAGCTCTTTGCATTATGCGGATGATGTTATACTTCTGAATAAATCCGCTACAAGTCTGCAAAATTCACTGATCAAATTGAATAACTGTTGTAATAGGTATGGTATGAAGGTCAGCAGTAAAAAGACAAAGACAATGAAAATAGGCAGAATCATTGAAAATGTCAACAGTGTTGTGAATGGAGAACCTGTGGAACAAGTAAAACATTTCAGCTACTTAGGCACGATTTTTAGTGAAGATGGTAAATTAAATATAGAAATAGACAACAGAATCAGCAAAGCTGGTATGGTGGGAAGTGAACTGAATAAATTCATATGGAATAAGATAGAAATTAGTGGGAACACTAATATCTGCAGTCTCTAGTGGGAACACTAGAGACTGCAGATATGAGAGTCCTCTAAAGATTAGAGGTGTGAACAGATGGCATCAATGGCAATATCATATTAAAAACGAGGATATTAGGAAAGAACTTGTCATTGTCAGCATCCAGTAATGCGTTAGCAGAGCTAATCTCAGGTGTTATTATTATTATTATTATTCCTGATACCTCCAAGGAGTCCGAAGACTCATCGCGGGAGGACATCTACAATTCTCTCTACACCTAACCTCTACTACGAATCATCCCCATCAACGCCATCTACCGCCCACTTCCAACACCACCACAACTAGTAATTTTTGTCTGTAAATTGCGTGTGTTCTGATGGGCCGATTTGTATGTATGCGGGATGAAAAACCCGAGTTTCCGGGAGAAAAAACCCTGCTACCTCCATATGAGATCGGCTAACTCACCTTCGATTGAAATCGACCAGATAAAGATTCCTCCCGTCGCGACGAGAATCGAACTTAGGCCTATTCCAATCGAAGGGCGCAATGTACCGTCGTTCTTCCAATTGCGCTACGGAGGCGCTATGGTCACTTAAACAGAATGGGCGAGGAAAGATTAGCAAAACAAGTGTTCTCTGCCAGGTTTGCAGGTAAACGATCCAGAGGAAGACCAAGATATAGGTGGATTGATACGGTACAAAGTGCCTGAGATGATAGAAATATAAGATCTGATAATGTTGGAGTCTTGACAAGTAACAGACTGATTTGGAGGAAAATTGTAGATAGGAAGTTAGTAATGATGTAAATTTTTCATGTAGTACTATCATATCCTATACACTCCTTGAGGGTACATGGCAGGAATTTGATGATGGTCATGATGATGATGATGATATAATATGCCAAAAGGTGTCTCACCTTATTATATATATATATATATAATAAGGTGAGACACCTTTTGGCAACTTGTATAGGTAAATATGATTTCTCCATTGCTTCCACCTTTGTATCACCACCTCTAGGTCTGGCTCTCACTGAGGAGACCTCAATAAAGATCAAAACTGGTCTGGGTAGTGGCCCTTCCCTTAATGCATAGCATTATACATGTCCACAAGGAGATGTGCTTTGCATTATGGGAGATACTAAGACAAGGAGTGATGAGAGCTTTGTCCAACTTTACCACGAGTTGCCTCAGTCCTGAAGATACTTCAGGTGCAAACTTTGTTTGCTTACACGTGGATAAAGAATTAAACTAAATTTATTAAAATTGACATTTCTCTGAGTGCAATTTCCTTAGAAAAACATGTAAAAGCAAACATTAGTTACATATCATGAGAGATTTTACAATGTCTCTTTTTATTATTATTATTATTATTCCTGATACCTCCAAGGAGTCCGAAGACTCATCGCGGGAGGACATCTTCAACTGTCTCTACATCTTACCTCTACTACTAATCAACGCCATCTACCGCCCACCTCCAACACTACCACAACTAGTAATTTTTGTCTGTAAATTGCGTGTGTTCTGAAGGGCCGATTTGTATGTATGCGGGATGAAAAACCCGAGTTTCCGGGAGAAAAAACCCTGCTACCTCCGTATGAGATCGGCTAACTCACCATCGATTGAAACGACCAGATAAAGATTCCTCCTGTCGCGACGAGAATCGAACTTAGGCCTATTCCAATCGAAGGGCGCAATGTACCGTCGTTCTTCCAATTGCGCTACGGAGGCGCTGTAATTTTAATTGCTTGTTGTTCCACACACTAACAATATACTGTTAACTTCAATACAACTATTTGTGCTATTTTCAGTGATTTTTTTTTTACTATATTTAATGCATTTTTATCTTCTGAGGTTGTCCTTTTTCTCTCTTGTCTAGTCACATGTTGAAACATTTCTTTAACATCTACCATATAAAATTTCTTTAGTAGTGCATGTGTTTATATTATTTCTTTTTTCTTTTAGCTAAGCTTTGTGATCCACAAACTAGTCACTATTTTGGTCACTTTTCTCTGAATCCTTTCCACCTTTTCCGTATCCCAAGAAAGCAACTCAACAAAATCTATACATAATAGTCCACATGTGGCTGTATCACGGCCTTATAAAGATGGATAATAACTTCCATATCCATGTTTGACAGTGTTTCTTAGCATAAAACATGTATGTTAGTGCATTAGTTCTCTGTCCATTATTAACCTCTAATTTCCTAGCCTCATTTTTTTGCATCTAACCTGTACTCTTTTAGCCACTGATAGATGTTGGACTATTTGATATCTCTGAGAGATGTATTCCTCAAATGGGAACATATGCTTTCAGTTGTCTTTGACATAGAAAAGCTTTCAAAGCCTGGAAACATGGTATATTAAATGACTTTTATAATCTATGGCCTGGGTGGGGTGATTTCCCCCTATATTAAAAACTTTAGCTATGTCTTCTAAGTTCAAGCAGGAAGCACATTTTCCTAGCCATACTGCCAAGAGGAGACCATTCCCCAAGACTCTCCTAACTCTAATACCCTTTGCTGTTATAGTAAATTTCTTCACTAAACAACTTCCTTCCATAGTAGGCAGTGCACTGCATGTTGATCACTATACAGTTTTCTGTCATTCTTGTGAAATGAAAGCTATTGAAAGTTAATTTCAGCAAGCCATTGATCATATATACTCATGGGCTCTTTCTTAGTAATGGATTCGGGTTTTCAGTAAAAAAAAAAAAAAAAAAACATCTGTTTACGCTTTTGCCAAAAACAATTCACTTAGGGATGGGATAATCCATTATCCCAGTAGCAGCTGAAGCCAAGTTATTAGAACTCATTTTTGATCCCAAAAAAATTACCTTTGCTTCACACATTCATCATCTATTAAGTGTAAGAAAGCATTAAATATCTTCTGTATTTTATTCTCTGGAGAATGAGATGATGCTGATCAATATTCTTTACTTTTCTTCTTTATCCTGTACTGTTTGCTCAAAGCTTGATTATACATTACAGGTCTATGCTTCTTCAAGGGAGCATAGACCTGTAATGTCTATGCTCCCTTGCAAGGGAGGATTTTATCTGCCATCAGGAAATACAAATTGTTACCAGTTCATTTTCTACCTCACTCAATAATGCCTTTATGTCAAAGCAAATGAACTGGTTCCACCCCTCCCATCACAGAAACAGTTATCAATTAACTAGACCATAAAACTAAAATCTTTTCCTAACCATCCTTATGCAGACTGCCAATTCATCCCTTTGTCTTCATAACACACTGTCTTCATGCAAGCCCTTGTATGAAGATGGTGTGTTATTATCCATCATGCAAATTCTTATGTGCTTATGTATTTAATATGCACAGAATGGAATAATCTGATTTCCTGCATGCTTATACTGACAGTTCACGATCTCAGTCCCTGGTTGTGATTGTACTGTTGTTTTTCCTTACCACATTGTTTTAAATGAGATTCTGCTTGAATGGCATAACTGTACTGCTGAACTGTATTGCCATACAGCTTGCGCTTCTACACATTAAAGAAACTGCTACCAAAAATGCATGATTTATACAGGTTGAGCAAGTTCTTTACAGACCATCTTTTCTCTTCTGTACAACCACATCCAATGCTTTGTGGTATTTCCCACTTATTGTATCATATAAGATTCTTAATTTTGATATTCGGTAGTACTGGATTTCATTCCACATGGAATAGAGGGAAATGAGACCACTGGTTAGCCTGGAGTTTCTCCATACAGACTACATTAAAATCACTGTTAACTGATCAGTGGCAGTCATCCTAGCATGAAATTAAGCATTAACAGTCCACTCTACATAAAAATAGAATAGAGACAGTCATAAGTCATAACAGAATAGATGAAATTGTTCTTGCTAGGCTCCACAATCTTATCTTCTGGTGGTGGATGATCCACCTATGTATGAACACAGAAACATTCACCTGACTATGCATTATCTTATAATGCAGTGTCAGTGGTTTACTTGAGAGAGAATAATGCAGTTTTTTCTAATCTTGCTGAGCCATATATACCCTTACAGATCTTACCAGAATCAGGCAAACTGCATGAAGTTTTTAACTTAATGAAAAATATAACTTCAGAAAAATAATTTATACAAATACAGCTGATCATAAATGTCTTTTATATGTATATTCTTCATTATTCAGTTATTGTTTTTTAATTGTTTTTGTACATAAGATGTTATTTACATTAGAGGCTAATGACTTCCCATCACTTGCCTTACTATCTCATAATGCAAAGCACAGTTCCGTAAGGAGATGTATAATACCATGCATTATGGGAAGGATCACTATGCAGACTGGTTTTGACCTTTATTGTGGTCTTCAGTGGGAGCCAGACCCAGAAGTGTTACCAAGATTAAAGTAATGCAGAAGGCTCTCTCACTGATGAGACCTCAATAAAGATCAATACCGGTATGGGTAGTGACCCTTCTCATAATGCATAGCATTATACATGTCTGTAAGGATATGTGCTTTGTATTGTGGGATATTAAGGCAAGTGATGTGAAGTTACTTCATGCACAAACTTTGTTTGTTTATACTTGGATAAGGGATTAAACCAGGAATATCATTTCTTGGCAGTCATTGTTATCCTTTACTCATAAGATCGGTCTGTTTGTTAGCTATTGCTCTCTGCATTTTAGCATCACACATCATTCCCTAAAATATTAATTTACAAATTCATCAGCAGTAGCGGCCCAAAGTACTGAGCAATTAATACAACTTAATAGTTATCTCCTTCAACATACTCCCCTCCTCTTTCTATACACTGTTGCATTTGAATTTTCCATTGTTGGAAGCAGTGCTGCAAGTCATCAGGTGTTATTTGCTTCAGTAGCACTGCCATTTTTTCCTTTACCTCATCTACTGGCTGAAAATGGGTGCCTTTCAATGCGGATTTCATCTTTGGAATAAGGTAAAAGTCGCATGGAGCTAAGTCCAGCAAGTAAGGTGGATGGTCCAACACTGGGATCTCCCACGTTACCGAGAATGAAAAAAAGCAAGAATGAGCAAGTCAAAACTGAAGGCAATGCTGATCGTTCTTTTTTTTTATATCAATGGCGTGGTAATGGTTGAATGGGTACCAGAGGATCAGACAGTTAACCAACGTTATTACCTTGAGGCTCTGGCCAAGCTGAGAGAACGAGTGAGGAAGAAGAGACCCATCTGTGGAAGAACAATGTTTGGATTATCCATCAGGATAACGCTCCAGCCCACAGTGAACTGTCTGTAAAGCAGTATCTGGCTTATAAGAAGATCCCAGTGTTGGACTATCCACCTTACTTGGCAGACTTAGCTCCATGTGACCTTTTTCCAAAGTTGAAATCTGCATTGAAGGGCACCCATTTTCAGTCAGTAGATGAGGTTTTCTCATAAAGAGAAAACAGCAGCGCTACTGAAGCAGATAACACCTGATGATTTGTAGCACTGCTTTCAACAATGGAAAATTCTTATGCAACAGTGTATAAATAGAGGAGGGGAGTATGTTGAAGGGAATAACAATTAAGTCATACAGTTGTAATAATAAAGCACCTTTTTGCAACCAGTCTTGTTATTTCATAGCCACACCTCGTAAACCTTCTTAATTGAAATTTTCACATGCTTAGCCACTTCCCAAGTCAAGAGCACATGATTGCTCTTGCCAATAAGAGGTGAAGTGAGTACCTTGTTTATGGATAATTTCTCTAATGATATCATGTTATCCAGTACTCTCAAAACCTGGATATCTTCCATCACATGAATTCCATTTCACCATATGCCTTTTCTTTCTTTCAATCAATCTCCCCATGGTTGAAATCTACCATAATGATTACTTGCTCTCTTTTTATTGAGATAATTTGCCAGTGCATGTCATCTCCATTATCTACTGTTGCTCCCTTGGGCATATTGGTTGCTGTTATATGTTTTGCCCTGTTGGCTTTTACCTCTCACCAGATAACTTCAAATGCGCTACCTCCCCTAACTTTGTCTTCCTACTTTTGCTATTTGCAATTCTTCCATTATCATTAGTAGTAACCCTCCCTCAGTCCTATTCTTCTTTTCCTCCGTAGAAAAGAGAGAGAGAGAGAGGGAAAAAAAGCCTTACATTTCATTCCTGTGATAACATCTTTTTATATTATTGCCAGACTGATTGGCCAAGTGATCAGTGTATCCGCTCTCCAGCCAAAAGACTGCGGGTTCGAATCCCGCCATGGGCATGGATGTTTGTGGTTGTCTGTGAAAATACTAATGGTAGTGGTGGACAGTAGATGGCATTGGTGTAGATGATGTGGTTTGATGTAGTTAGAAGATCGAGTGTTGAAAACGGAGAGTTGTATAGCAAGTGACCTCCCTCGATGACTCTGGGACTCCCTGGAGGTGTCAAATAATAATAATATCAACCAAGCTTCTATAATTTTTTGCCATTTTAAGCTAATCAGTGACAAAAACCTGCTCTGTCAGGTTTTTACTGCTGGCATTAGCTCAATGCCAAATATGGTATCACCCTGGACTGCTGCTATATCTCATACCAGTTTTGTAACGCTATTTTGCTCTACAGGAAGAATTTATTCCTTCCATGAAATGGATCAGATATTATAACCAGCTATTAACACATTATTTCATGACTAATTTCTGATGAAATGTTTTCCAAATTGTTCTATTTATCTAGTCTCGTATTGCATCAGGTTTTGCAGTATTGTCATCTGATGGACTTTTAAGTTGTTTTGCTAATCTTACATCTCTCATTCTGTTTAAGAAGCTATACCATCTTAGATCAGTACTGCTTTTTCATGATTCCATATATATATATATATATATATATATATATATATGAGGTTTGGCACTTCAGTACCATGGACAATTCCAAACTCACAGAACAAAAATTTTTTGTTCTGTGAGTTTGGAATTGAACTGTGAAGGGGTGAAATGAGTAGCTGTTGCATGTATTTCAACAGATTTGTTAGAGAGCAGGAGAATTATTGATGTCAGTTCAGGTGAACACTAACCACTAAATATTTGTGGAAACTGAATGCCTATGTGAGAACGAATGGAGTAAATTGCTGAGAGATGGATCATTAATCAATCTAATTTCTCTTGAGTTTTTTAGAGCAGCACTCCACTGCAAGAACAATATAATTAAATGGCTGACCAGATTTGTGATTTGTATAAAGATAATATCTATTCTGCAATAAAGTAATGCCTTGAACAAACAGAAATTCTAATTTCTTGATACTGAGGAAACAATAATTGTAATATATTTGTCAAGAGGAATTTGATGTTAGTCTCAAGTTAATCCCAAGAAAAGAGATTTAAAGTGTTTTTCAAAAGTAAGTTTTTGCGAGAAATAAGGCAGGACTACATTTTGGTAGCATTAAAATTGACAAGGTTGTCCAAACTCCATTTCAGGATAGTTTAGAGATCAGAATTTAGGGTAGTAAAAGTTGATATTCTGGAGGCTGTGGAGGCTCTTTGTTATTTCTCAAGTTACGAATCGCTTTCCTCTCATAAGGAGTGGTGTTAAGTTTGGGTTGTTTAGCTGTGGCCAGGATGATTGAGCTTTGAAATCTAATATTTTTAGCTATAGCCTCTTGGAGAGGGTGAAGGCCTTTTTCAATTCCACAAATGAAGTCCAGTTTTGGGATGTGATTGGGAGTGATTGAAAAGTTGAAACCTTTCTTTAGGGTATCGGATTCATGTTTTGAAAGGCAGTAATCCAACATGTTGAAATCACTTTATCCTCTGGGAGGCTGTTATGTGTATGGTATTTTTTCTTATAGAGTTCTTCAAATTTTTTAATTTGGTTAACCTTTTTTAACTTGAAAGTTTTTTCATAGCTATGTTGTATCGTATGGTCTACGTTGTTCCAGGTAGTGTAGTCTACACTATTAGAAATGTCGTCAAAATAATTCCGGCAATTAACATCACTAACATTCAATTCATACCCATGCACGAGGTTCAGATAGAACTGTGTCAAATTGTTACAACACTATCTCAAAATGGATATCCTCTATACATTATCAACAAATTCCTGTATAAAGATAACCACCGACAACAAGAAACAGTCTCCCAGCAGGTTTCAACGGTCGTCATCCCCTGTATGGGTTCGGTTTCCACCAATATAGCGAGATTGTTAAAAGCTCATAACATCAGAGTTGTATATAAACCAACTACTAGCATTAAACAGGTGTTAAGATCTCCTAACGATAGTGTTCCATTTTACAAATATCCAGGTGTATATAATATTCCATGTACGTGTGGCCTTTCCTACATTGGACAAACTTCAAGAAGCCTCGAAATCAGACAGAAAGAACATGTTGGAGATGTCAATCATAACAGGACGATCACCTCCAGTTTAGCGCATCACTTTTCAACTTCTAACCATTCTATAGACTGGGAAAATAGTTCTATGCCCTACATAGACGATGATTTCAGACACCGATTATTCAAAGAAGCAACAGTAATCCTACGAACAGGCAGCAACCTAAACAGAAATCAAGGTGCCATATTGAATGAGACTTGGAAAAATTTAATCAATTTACTCAGTTTGATGGAACTACAGTACGCAAAAAATCATATAACGCATGCTCATGCAACACATGTTCAGGACATGGACTAAAGATTCGCAATATATGCTGACATTGTCACGTGAATGTATCAACTTAGCTACCTTATAGTTACTAACGGTTTTGTATTCCTTATAGTTTGTGCATTTATCATTTTTTTGTGTTTACCGTTCAAGCCTTGAGAAAGCTAGACAGTTGCTAGCGAAACTGGTAGGCGTTATTATATGAACATATATAGTAATTAAAAAAACCTATGGTCACATAAACAACAATAAGTCTTATACTATATAATTTTATCGATAATAAACAATATTTTTTCATGTTTAATTTTTTTTTTTAATTTTTACCATAATTTTGATATTTTTTCCAAACACGTATATATACATACACTGTACTTACAGTATGTATGTATATTTCGAAAGTTGCAGCACCCCCACGATTTCAAGCCACAAGCTGCCACTGAGAGGAGATGATGTACATCTTTCTTGTCTGACACCAGATTTAGCATTAAACCATCTTCCTTTACTTCCTTCAATTCTAAATGCTGACTTACAACTCAAAGACAAAGTATTGTGTAATACTGTATAATGCTCCATTGACACCATACAATTGTAGCACTTTGAACAGCTTCTCTCTTGGCACTCTGTCATATGCCTTTTGCAGATCTACAAAACTTTGATTTGTGGGAATACAACAAAGATCAACAGAACTTTGTTGTATTCCCACAAATTCTCAACTATTTGTCGTAATGTGAAAATTTGATCCTGACAGCCTGTATTTGGCCTGAATCCAGCTTGTTCTTCACCAAGCTTCTCTTCCACAATCCTTCTCAACCGTTTCCCAAGTATACTTGAATAAATCTTACCAGGAGCACTCAGTAGGAAATACCTCTGTAATTCTCACATTCAGTTTTATTTCCCTTTTTATATATGAGTACTATGAGAGCTCTACTCCAATCATCTAGAATTTGTCTCTCTGTGCAGGCTTTCTGAACTATGTAGTTCAGCCACTGTAAGACTTTTATACTCCACACATGAGCATTTCTGGTCTGATATCATCTACTCCCACTGCCTTTCCACATTGCATACTTTTGATGGCTTTTTCTACTTCAAGTATGGATATATATTCCTGAATGCATATCTGTTGAGTATTTTTTACTACTGTTCATCACTGCTTGTTTCATTTAACAAATTTTTGAAGTAATTACTCCATTCTTCAAGAATATCTTTTTTTCTCCAGTTTTCATATCACCTTTATCATCTCTAATTCCTTTTACAGCACTCTTTCTCCATTTCTGAGCTTTTTCAACAACCTCAAGAATATTTTGCCTCCTTCTTGATATTTATTTTCTATGTTCTTTACAAAATCTTCCCATGACTTTTGTTTAGCTAGTTTTACTCTGAGTTTAGCTTTCTTACATTTGTCTCTGTATTCTCTAAGAGCACAATCTGACTTATCCTTGGCAGTTTCCAAACAGCCAACATTTTCCCTTCCTTCTGGAGATCGATTTATCTTTTCCACTTATTAAAACTGTTGCAATTCCTAGGTGGAACCTACAGAAAACCAGTTGGAGGTAGTTTGGCAAAAAAAATGATCAAACCATCAATACCATCTTCAGTTTGTCAAATTATTAAAAACAGCAGCCAAAGCAACCATCTCCCGTTTCTGGCTCCATATGCTGGAACAAAGAGCTTGAAGATATGCTAGCCCTTCATGAGAAATCTGGTGATCCATTAGTGGCTACAGAACTAATAAGGCTCCTGGATGATGATAGAAGAGAGAGAGAGAGAGAGAGAGAGAGATGGATATCAGCTAAGGAAGAACTCGATTTCTCTAAATCTAGTCGGAAAAGCTGGTCCCTACGGATAAAACTTGGAAAATCAGAACTTACAACAAAAGCAGTTCCAGACAAAATTGCATCCTGTCTATTTTCGACGTCTAAGATGAATCCTTCAGGAAGAAGGACATACAAACTACACTTAGTCAACTTAGCTTGAAGCTCTGAAACTTCAGACCTCTGTATCCCAATCACAACAGAGGAAATCCAGGAAGCCCAAAAATGGCAAGGCTGCTAGAGCTGATGGCTTCCTTCCTGACTTCCTTAAACATCTTGGCCAGTGCAGAGAGGCATGGCTGTCAGTCCTGTTCTCTACCATTATCTCTACTGGAGAACTACCAGCCTTCTGGCGAGAATCTAAGATAATTGCAGTTCCCAAGTCAGGGAAAGACCCCGGGATCCATTAGAAACCTTTGACCAGTTGCCCTTCTGTGCTCAACCTACAAGCTCCTGGAAAGAATCATACTGAAAAGGATCTGCCTGCTCGTCAAGACAGCTCTTCCTTTAGATTAAGCTGGCTTTAGGCCTGGCAGAAACTGCTGTGATCAAATCTTGGCTTTAACAACTCAAATTAAGGCTGGCTTCCAAAAGAAATGAAAATCTGGAGCTGTCTTCATTGACTTGAGTTTTAAAAGAGGTATACCGTGAGTAGACATATCGATACAAAATTAATAACAGAAAAAACTCACGTACAAAGATTATTTAATAATATAATTTTCGCCTGTGTGTCACAGGCATCTTCAGTACATTAAGCTCAAATTAAACAATAACTGACAATTCCAAAAAGCGCCACCTAAGTAGCTGATGTAAGATAACTAAAAAGGTAAAACAGATTCCAGAGCATTTTTTATATCCATAATTTCTCTATTTAAGAGGGTAAGAGATTTTTTAGCTTCGTGTAGCTGATTATTTAAGAGAGACTTACTGGCTTTGAAGTAGATCTGATGAGCTTTTTAGATCTGAAAAGCTCATTGGATCTACTTCAAAGCCAGTAAGTCTCTCTTAAATAATCAGCTACACGAAGCTAAAAAATCTCTTGCCTCTTAAATAGAGAAATTATGGATATAAAAAATGCTCTGGAATCTGTTTTACCTTTTTAGTTATCTTACATCAGCTACTTAGGTGGCGCTTTTTGGAATTGTCAGTTATTGTTTAATTTGAGCTTAATGTACTGAAGATGCCTGTGACACACAGGCGAAAATTATACTATTAAATAATCTTTGTACGTGAGTTTTTTCCGTTATTAATTTTGTGTCGATCAGAGGCTTGCTCTAAATGCTTAGTTTCATCATAAAATGCAAAACAATCTACACTTCCTAGAATCCATGCTCACAAACAGAAACATTCAAGTCCGTATTGGAGGAAGGAAAAACACTCAGATTCCTTAAGAGAATGGCTTGTCCGAGGACTCTGTTTCGGCTCCAACTCTTTTTAACATCTATATCTCAGACATTCCCTCAACAAGATCAAGCAAATATATGTACACAGATGACATGGTGATTCTTCACGAGTAGCCTTCTTTCAACTCTCTTGAGTCGAAACACAGAACACACAAAACTGAACACAGATTTGGAGACTCTCAAGAAATATTTTGAGCAGTGGCACTTAAAGCCACATCCCACCAAAACAGTGTCCACACCGTTTCATCTTAACAACAAGGAGACAAACCACCAACTGAACCTAATTTCCTGTGGCAGCCCATTCAAACATAATCCACATCCACAATACCTGGGAGTGAACCTGGATAGAAGTTGGACCTACAAAAATCACATTTAAAGTAAAAACAATAAAAATGAGAAACAACCTCATCTCAAGATTAAGTGGAACTAGCTGGAATTGCAGAGCTGAGGATCTCAGGTCTGGCCCTTATTTACTCAGCTGCAAAGTGCTGTGCACCAGTCTGGGAAAGGAGTGCTCACACAAACATAATTGACTCCCATCTGAACATAACTATGTGCGCAATTAGTGGGACTCTGAAATCCACCCATCTGCTGTAGCTACCAGTGCTTTCCAACATACCCCCACCAACTGGCTATTCCTTGGACCAGGCTGTATAATTTCAGTCTATGAACAGGGAAGATTCTGCAGGAGTGGAAAGAATGTTTGGTAATCCCATTGCACCAGGGTGGTACAAAGATCAATGTATCCAACTATTGACCAATTAGCATCTCAGGAGTGGTGGTGAAGATTTTGGAAAAATTGGTTAGGGCTCGCATTCAGAAATGGGTTGATAGTGAATCTCTACTTTGCAATGAAATTCTTCTTCTTATGGTGCCATCTTCTATCGAAGGTCAGCAACAATCTTTGCGAACAAACTGCATTCTTGCATTAATCTGAGCAGTTGTACATTGCTCTTTCCTGTCCACATCTTGATGTTGTCAAACCAAGATATTCTTTTTCTTCCTCTAGCTCCTTTGCCATCAATTCTTCCTACCAAAATAGTTTGTAGAAGTTGGTATTTGCTGTTTCTCATATGGCCAAGAAATTATTTTTCATTTCTTTATTGTTTGTATGAGATCTTTGGCTTTGGAAATGCATTTTAAGACATCTTCATTGGTTGCTTTTTTCTGTCCATGATATCTTTATCATTCTTCAATAGATCCACATCTCCAATGGCTTTAATTTTCTTCATGGTTGTCACCTTCACTGTCCATATTTCAACTCCATAGAGCAGAATGGACCAGATGTAGCATTTCTGCATTTGGCATCTGACTTCTATGTTTAGATCTTTATTGCAGAATAATGTTCTTATTTTCATGAAGGACTGCCGGCAACTTCAATCCTTGTCTTTATATCTATTTCAGGATCCCACCTTTCATTAAGCCAGCAACCAAGATATTTATACCTTAACACTTGATCGATGAAACTGACACTCAATGGGTATCCATGGTCTGGATACCCATTAAGTGTCAGTTTCATTGATGAGATTAGATGTTTGCTGATGACCATGTATTTCATCTTGTTGATGTTTATACACACACGGACAAAGAAATTAGCGCACCTGGAAGAAAACATGGTACAACGGTGAAACTAAGCAAATAGCTAGAGTGCAGGGTGGTATGCAAATGATCCAAGTTTGGTGCGATTGCACATCCCTGCAGTGGCTCTGCAAGCACAAACCGGCAGTCTTATAAAGCCGGTGTGTAGTCGATAGCCGATTAAAGCGAAAAGCACCGACCGACGCAAGCCAGAGTACAGAGTGACAATAATGCCAGGTAGACGCCAGAGACGTCAATTTAAGCAACTTATGGACTTTGACAGAGGCATGATCATCGGCCTGAAAACCGGAGGGAGGTTGGCGTGCCATGTTGGCATGCGCATGAACCGTTCTGACCATTCCGTCCAAGAGTGTTGGGAGCTGTGGACACGTTCCGGCACTGCCACACGGCAGAGCGGCACTGGTCAGATCAGGAGGACCAACGCTAGAGAGGATCAATTTATCATGTAGTAAGCACAGAGGGATCCCACGGTGATCCGGTCCACTATATAGGCAGATGTAGGGGCTGCTGTGTGCTCACGAACCATTTCCCAACCCTCGAGGAGGCGAATCTATGATCCAAATGCTCCCATTAACACTGCAACATCGCCGACTCCATTTGCAGTAGTGCCAGGCGAGAGCGATGTGGAACGCCACAGACTGGCGATGTGTGGTCTTCAGCAATGAGTGCCGCTTTGTCTTGGGGACAGATGATCATCGTGTCCGGGTGTGGAGGACCCCTGGTCAAGGACACAATCCTGACCTCACTATCGAGCGCCACACCTCCCACACTGCAGGCATTGGTCTGGGGAGCCATTGCCTATGATAGCCGATCACCCCTCATAGTGGTACGTGGCACATTGACGGGGCAGCGGTATGTAGACAACATCCTACGGTCCCACATTCTCCCATTCCTGGCCGGGATACCAGGAGCGCTATACTAGCAGGATAATGCCCGTCCGCACACGGCTCGGGTTGCCCAGGCCTGCCTAACTCATGTGCAGACACTTCCATGGCCTGCCCGGACTTGTCCCCTATCGAGCATGTTTGGGAGTAGCTGAAACGCCAGCTCCCACCGTGCCGCAATATCCGGAATTTGGAGCACAACATCCAACATGTGTGGGCCAGTCTGCCGCAGGCCAGCGTCAGTCATCTCTGTTCGCCACCATGCCGGACCATATTGCAGCATGTAACGCCGAACGAGGCAGTGCTATTGATGATGACGGATTGCGTCCACAGATCCCTTTGTAATTATCCTTCAGCTCTGTTTTTGCCATCATGTGCATCACTCACCTGTATCATTACACCAACAAAATTTCAATTGAATCCTATACTTCCTTTTTGGTGCGCTAATTTCTTTGTACGTGTGTGTATTTATTCCCATTCATTGGTTTTCTATGTATACTCTGTCAATAAGTTTTTGGAGATCCGTGATGTTATCTGTAATGCAGTGTCAACTGCATGCAACTTACTTCAACTTGCAATGAACAACATGAGTTTACTAAGGGAAGGTCATGTTTTAGCAACTTGCTCACATTCTATAATAATGTTACTATTGAACTAGATAAGGGGAATGAATACACCATGATACTTAATCGTGTGGAAATGCTTATGTGTTCATCATATCTGTTGATTGGATTTTAATGGCATAGATGCAAACACAGATTGATAAGAAAATAACTATTTATTAACTTAGACACTAATATTTTGCTAGTATTATATCCACATCTTCAGAGCATACAAACAAAGTTTATTACAGTAGCTAGACAACCACAATATGGTGTAACAGTGGGACTAATATGAGTAATTGTAGCGTGCAACACAAAGACTAAAGTCCTAATTAGGCACCATCTAAGTTTTAAAAAAAAAAAAGAACAGATATTAATTTGGTCTTAGGATGACTGTCTCCCAAATTTTTGGTAGATTTATACAGCCATACTTGTTGAGGTTTGGAGTATGTTTCAGAGCTTCTGTTGATTCCAGGAATGACCTCTCTCACTTGTAAAAGCTTCTGTGCAGTACTTTTGTTTTTTTCCAATTGATCCTGTGTGCATGGGTATCCAGAGCATGGTCTGCCAGACCCGACTTGCCATAGCAAAAGTACTGGATGTATTTTCTGTGTTCACCGAGGCGGATATCCGCAGTTCTTCCTGTCTGTCAAAGATAGGTAGGGTAATCTGGAATGCTACTGATATGCAGTACTTGCAGAATGATTTGAACAGGCTGGAATTGTATGTGAAAATGACTGTCACTTCAATGTTAGTAAATGTCAAGTCATTCACTTTACATTTACTTCACATGCAAACTTTTCTTTGCTTAGTAGATTCGATGACATGAACAGGGCACTTCATAGACTCCTGCATGCGATAAAGGAGAGAATGGTGCCTAATTAGGACTTTAGTCTTTGTGTTGTATGCTACAATTACTCGTACTAGTCCACTGTTACACCGGATTGCGGTTGTCTTGCTACTGTAACAAACTTTGTTTGTTTACTCTGAAGATGCTGGATATAATACCAGCGAAATATTAGCGTTTAAGTTAATAAATAGTTATTTTCTTATCAATCTGTGTTCGCATCTATACCATTAAAATCCAATCAACACCATGATACTTAGATTTTGCTAAGGTTTTTGACAGAATGCAGCATGGAAGACTTCTGCATAAATTGGTGATTGTGGATTTGGATTATAAAATATTAGCGTGGATAAGAGGATGGCTGACTGACATCAAAAAGTGGTTTACAGGGGAATGCAAGTCTGCAAGATTTAAGATAACCAGTGGTGTACCACAAGGATCAGTCCTTGGTTCAGTCTGTACATTAATGACATTGGGAAGGATTTGACAGGTGACATATAGCTATTTTCTGATGATGTGCAAAGATAGATAGGGTAATCAGGAATGCTGCTGATATGCAGTACTTGCAGAATGATTTGAACAGGCTGGAATTGTATGTGAAAATGACTGTTACTTCAATGTTAGTAAATGTCAAGTCATTCATTTTACATTTACTTCAAATGCAAACTTTTGTTTGCTTACACTTGGATAAAGGATTAAACCAAGAATATAATTTCTTGGCATCTTTAAACCAAGTTGAAAACTTTCAAAATTAGAAACCTTCTTGATATCCAGAAAGATAAAGTTGGAAGGAGCCACAGGAGTTGTAGATAAAGATAGAGATGCCTTGGATCATGTGTGCAGGAGTTGAATAAGAAGAATGATACCAGTAGGTCAGATTTATCTTTAGATATATTTAAATAATTTTCACGGCTCACACATGTAACAAAAATTATCCTTTCTTTTAGTGTTACATGGTGATCAGCATTCATTTTAGAAATTATGGACTTTACAATCGTGTTATAAATAACTATTTTAATTTCCCGACATTTCTACCTTCATATTAAGGTCATCATCTATAGTATACACAAATATACAAGGATAAGCTGAGTTTCATTTCACACAATATGCTAAAGAGACAATGATTTGATCAACAGTTATTCTACTGGCATGGCCTCTAATGAAAATATAATATATATATGCCATATTTTCCCGAAAATAAGACTGGGTCTTATATTAATTTTTGCTCCAAAAGATGCATTAGGGCTTATTTTCAGGAGATGTCTTATTTCTCAACTGAATTTACAAATCTTTGACAAATTAATACAGCCATTTTTTGTTGAGGTGCTTCATAGCTAATGCTAAATCTAAAAATAGTCTCAGGTCCTATAGCTATAGCAACTACTATCTATCAAAGATGTCTTCTTCCATTAAATCCTGAGCATGGATATTCGATCTTCTAGTCCCATCTTACCATATAGATGATCACGGATGTAATTTTTGTGTTCTTCAAGGCAGATGACTGAGTGGTTAGCAGACTTTCGACAGATCTGCCAGTCTGTCCAAATATGCTAAACTCGATGTGCAAAAGGATGAAGTTTGATTCTTAGGAGAATGGATGAAGATAGCTAGCTGAATAAATGAAAGTTTGAAAGTGGCATAGAAAGCTTTAGCTATCTTTTCTGATATATCCTGAATATAAGGAATGGAAGTGTTTGGTTGTAGGGGAGGTGGGAAAGGTGCATGTAGTATCTTATCTATTTTATAGGGTTATAACCATTGGCTAAAAATAAAAAAAAAGTGTTGCAGAGGTACCTGAGCTCAGTTTCAAGCTAATACCTAGTCCATTTGAACAGATAGCTCTGGCTCTCTCAGTGTTTTGAAGTTTCTGCACTGTTGAAATGAGTTGTGTTGTGATTGCTTATGTAAATACTTCCTTGTGCATGTGAGTTTTCTATAAATGGAAAAGGATAATGAGTTATTAGGTAGTTGTGTCACTAGTATTCTAGAAAACTGAGCCAATTGTTCCTTTGTTTTTTATTGTGAAGTTGATTTTTGATTTACTTCATTAAAAATAATGCCTAAATAGCTAAAATGTTTTACTTGTTCTAAAGGTTCTCCATTCAGGATGCAGTTGATGTTTTCATTGTCTATTCATAATCTTTGAAAGCTGCTCAATTTCAATTAATTTTAAAACTCTCTAACACATTTTCTTTTCAGTATGATGTTCAATTTTATTCTGCTCAAAAGTAAATGGTAATCGCCTCCAATTTCAAATCTTCTATATACTGATTGCTCGCTGGTTAGATTATCCACTTCCAACTAACAGGTAGCAAGTTCAAATCCTGCTATGGATATAGTCTTTGTGTAAGTGGAAGATCAATTTCATCACTCAGTGTAAGACCATCACCCTGCTCATTAGAGACATGAAGGGGTTTCAAAAAATTTCATATTTAGTCTCTACAGCAGAGTTTCTGGACTATATAAAAAAATAAAAAATACAAAAAAAAAAAAATCCTTAGCCTGCCCATGGTACAAAGGTATTATAGGTTTATAAATAAGCCATTCATGGGTGGGAGACACATCGAAATAAAAAATGATACTCGTGTATCCTGAACCAGTGTGATGATATTGCTTTCAACAATAACATAATTAATGAAACTTTGCTTATTTCTTTCATCTTCTTTTCTTGTGAATTTGTGCAAATCTTTATGTTGGAACATGGTGTTAGTAATAACTAGTCCATGACTTAAATCAGTGATGGCGAACCTTTTTACCAGGTGTGTCAAACATCTTTTTTTTTTTTTTTTTTTAATATTGACGTTGTTAATGTGCCACTTGCATACATGCATTATAAATTTAACTACTTAATCATGGATTGTGACTTATACATATCATATTAGGCTATTTATTTAATAGGACATTGATATACAATCTATGAATTCATATTATACAATTAATTTAATAAACTGAAATTATTGAAATTAGTTTTTTCATCGGAATACCAATATTTTTCAACATCCAAGGTGTGTCAGTGCTGACATGCGTGTCATAGGTTCACCATCACTGACTTAAATAGAAATCGAGTAGGTACTTACCATTATTTTTAGATTTTTCTCTTTTCTCTAAATTTTCCCAGAACATTTCTTTGTATGTTATTGATTTTCTACTCTACTGTTTAGATATCCAGCACAACTTTTGTGTGTGTGTCAGTTGCCTTCTCTAAAGCCTCAAAAAATTCTTTCATTTCTCTAAATTAAAGATGCCAAGAAATTATCTTCTTGGTTTCATCCTTTATCCAGGTGTAAACAGAGTTTACACATGAAGTAACTTTACAACTGGGCAACTTATATATAGAGGCTAATGATTTAACATCAGTTGCCTTCTTCTTCTTCAACCTTTTGTTCTGTCCACTGCTGGAAGAAGGTCTCCCCCTATGATTTTCCAGACCACTCGGTTTTCTGCCTCTCTCATCCATCTCACTCCTGCAATTTGCTCCAGTTCATCCCTCCACCATCTTCTCGGTCTTCCTCTTTGTCTTGCTCCATCCATTGGTCTCCACTCTTGTTTTTCTAGTCCATCTCCCATCACTGCATCTGGCAATATGGCCAGCCCATCTCCATTTAGCCTGTTTAATGTATTTTACAATATCCATGATACCTGTTTGAGATCTTATCCAGGTATTTGTCTTCCTATCTCTTAATGTTATTTTTAGCATACTTCTCTCCATGTGATGTTGTGTTGTTCTCAGCTTTTTGTTTAGGGCTTCTGTTAAAGTCCATGTTTCTCCTCTGTATGTTAGGACAGAGTAGAAACATGAATATGGTCCAAAGTATTGTAATTCTTTCTAAATCCAGCTTGTTCATAGGATTGCATTCCCTCTAGTTTAGATTTTATTCTATTATTTATAATTTTTGTGAAGACTATATATGGTGGGGAGTAGGCTTATAAGTCTGTAGTTTTTAATTTCTTCCTTATTCCCCTTTTTAAAAATTAATATTAGAAGTGAATTGTTCCAATTTTTTGGAATTTTTCTCTGTTTTAGGTTTATTAAAGAGTTTAGTCAACTGTTTGATAACAGAACTTCTTCCCAGTTTTAAGAAGTCTATCATAATTCCATCTTCTCCTGGAGCCTTTCCATTCTTCATTTCCTGCAGTGCCATTTCCACTTCACCTTGTAAGATCTCAGGGGCATTGTGTTCTTCCTCACTCGAGTTATCCATAGATGAATCTTAAATGTCTCAGTCTTTGTCTTCATAGAGTTCAGTATAAAATTCCTGAATTCTTTTGATCAATTGCCTTAGTATTCCATAATGCAAAGCACATCTCTTTATGGACTTGTATAATGCTATGCATTATAGGAAGGACCACTACCCAGACCAGTTTCATCCTTTACTGAGGTCTCAATCAGTGGGAGCCAGACCCAGAAATGATACCAAGATTGAAATAATGCTGAAGTCATATTTCCATATACAAGTAGACAAAAGGTGTCTTACCTTATTACTAAAATACTCTGGATTAGAGATACATGTTGAAAGTTTTTCCACTGGGTTATACTATAAATTAAAGATGCCAAGAAATTATATTTTTGGTTTCATCCTTTATCCAAGTGTAAGCAAGCAAAGTATGTATGTGGAGTAACCTCACGACTGGGCTAAGGGAACTGATGATTGAAGTCATCAGCCTCTATATACAAGTAGCTTAGTCGTGAAGTTACTTCACATGCAAACTCTGTTTGCTTACACTTGGATAAAGGATTAAACCAAGAATATAATTTCTTGGCATCTTTAATTTATAGTATAACCAAGTGGAAAAACTTTCAACATCTTTCACTTCTTCCTTAGTAGAACCTTCTGTGGGATCCTAGGCACAGATACATCATTGTCCAGTTTCCCTTTCTGATATCTCCCCACATCACTCTACTTGATATTACCTGCCATTCAAGAAGATTATCCTGATATTTAGTGTTGAACACTATAACTGCTCTTTCTTTTCCCTGATCAGTATTGCCTGAATATAACATCTTATATTTGTTGCTTAGAAAAATCTTACTGGTGTTTGTGCTCTTTGTTTTTGGTAACACCTATTATGTCATTCTGGTACTTGCTCAGTTCTTCTGTTAGTTCTGTTTCTTTTCCATTGATACTTCTTATTTTAATGATACCATTCTTGAGTTCTGCTTCTGTTTGTTCGGTTGTAATTTGTTGTACTAGAGCTGTGATTTCGCTGTTTGCTCTGCTTCCCTTACGAAAACAATGGGAACCTTGTGTAAATGGGCAATCTTGGCTGGCATGAAATTCTGTCATCTACCATCATGTTATATTGATTTAAGCCAGTGAGAATACAGTGAGGTTGGCTAAATCCCAAATTGCCAGCCCATCCTCATTCATTCAGTATCCTAGTAGATACCTACTAATGCAGTGCGCCACAAGAAAGTAAGGATTGGACATTAGGTCAGAAGCTCTGGTCAGCTCTCACCATTCCTTAAAATGTAGCCTTTTAAGGTTATGTGGAGGTCTTCTCCTTACTCAACTTTGAACATTAATCACTCTGTTGGTCATGTTTCCAAGTTTAGTTATTTAAAAATGGTCTTAGTCCCTTTCTTTACCATAGGTCAATCAATCTGTCTAATTCCAATTTTTATACTGAAGTTTTTATATTTTGTAAGGGCCTCTGTTAGTTTCATTATTGTGTGGGCTATTAGAGCCAGTGGCTCAGTTTTCAAGATAATAATGAAGTGATAGAAACTTACAAAAAAAAGAAAAAGAAAGAATGAAAAATTGAGACCAAAATTACCATAAAAAATTAAAGATGTAAGAACCAAGGTTAAATAGAGAAGCGGGTCAGGCCAGAGTTATTAAAAATAAACATCTTTTGTTGATTCAATTTTAACGGTATAGATGCGAACACAGATTGATAAGAAAATAACTATTTATTAACTTAAATGCTAATATTTTGCTGGTATTATATCCAGCATCTTCAGAGCACACAAACAAAGTTTGTTACAGTAGTGAGACAACCGCAATCCGGTGTAACAGTGGGAATGTATGAGTAATTGTAGCATGCAACACAAAGACTAAAGTCCTAATTAGGCACCATCTAAGTTTAAAAAAAAAAAAAAAAAAAAAAGATATTAATTTGGTCTTAGAATGACTGTCTCCCAAATCTTTGGTGGATTTATACAGCCATACTTGTTGAGGTTTGGAGTATGTTTCAAGGCTCCTGTTGATTCCAGGAACAATCTCTCTGACTTGGAAAAGCTTCTGTGCAGTACTTTTATTTTCTTCCAATTGATCCTGTGTGCAAGGGTATCCAAAGCATGGTCTGCCAGACCCGACTTGCCATAGCGAAAGTGCCGGATATATTTTTTGTGTTCACTGAGGTGGATGTCCACAGTTCTTCCTGTCTGTCCGTAGTAGGCTCGATGACATGAACAAGGCACTTCATAGACTCCTGGATGTGATAAAGGAGTGAATCTGTCCATAGGTGAATGGATGAGAGTTGCCAATTTCACATAAGTTTAAATACAGTTGGTGTTTGTTAAGCACCCTAGATATCTTTTCAAATGTGCCTTTAATCTATGGGATGGTGATAGTTTTGTAGTCTCCTGTGGTAGATAGTGGGGGGGGGGCATTTCATATTTTATCTATCTTATGGGGGGTTATAGCCATTGATCAGGAAGATGTGACACAGGTGAGAAAGTTCAGCAGTGAGAGCAATGTCATTGGAACAAATTGCTCTAGCTCTATGGGTTAGTGTTTTTTAAGATTCCATATTGTTGAGAAGGGTGATTGTTTGTGTAAATATATCCCTGTATGTGTGGGTTTTCTATAAACCGAGAATGATATGGAACCTTCTGGAAGACGTGTGATAAGTGTGTCCAAGAAGAGCAGACAGTCATTGGCTTCTAGTTCCATTGTAAAGTGATTTTAGGGTGCTAGCTATTTAGATGCACTAAAAATGTATTCAATGTGTCTGGACCATGTGGCCAAACAGCAAAGACATCATCACCATAGCGTAGCCAGAGACTAGGTTTGAGAGTGGCTGTGTTGATAGCTAGCTTTTCCAGATGTTCTATGCAGATGTTGTCTAAGGGGTGGAACCCATAGCTGTCCCATCTAATTGTTTGTATATTTTATCTTTCCATGTAAAATAACCTACCTGTACTCTGAATTTAAATAGCTGAAATGTATGAGGGAGAAATTGTGAATTTAGTAAGTTAAGAGTTTCAGTTAATGGTACATTCGTGAATAATGAGGTGATATCAAAACTCAACATTAAGTCTGAACTTTTTAAGGTGTGGTTTTCTAAAATACTTTTTAGGTGGGTAGAATTTTTAACAAAAGAGGAAGAATTGTTTGTGCAAGTGGCTAGTAGTTTGGCTAAATGTTTAGCAAGTTTATATGTGGAACTGTTTATACTATCTACAATAGGGCGTAAAGGTGTACTTTGTTTGTGAATTTTTGGAGCTCCATATATTCTGGGTGTTTTAACGTGGAGGGGTTTGAGTTTGTTGACTGTTTCTTTTGGCCAGGAAGTGACTTTGTATAATAACTTGCATACCTTATTCTTTTGTGTGCTGGTGGGATCTCGATCTATAATTTGATATGTTGACTGGTCTTGGAGAAGTGCATGCATTTTGCTTTCATATTCTGTTGTATCCATCACTACAGTTGTGTTTCCTTTGTCTGATTTGGTTATGGTAATATCTAGGGTGCTTATTAAACACCAACTACGCACTGTATTTAAACCTTATGTGAAATTGGCAACTCTCATCCGTTCTAATTAGTAAATTTTCACCTGAGGACAGATTCTCTCCTTTATCACAGACAGGAAGAACTGTGGACATCTGCCTCAGTGAACACAAAAAATATATCTGGCACTTTCGCTATGGCAAGTCAGGTCTGGCAGACCATGCTTTGGATACACCTGCACACAGGATCAATTGGAAAAAACAAAAGTACTGCACAGAAGCTTTTACAAGTCAGAGAGGTTGTTCCTGGAATCAACAGAAACCTCATCAAGTATGGCTGTATAAATCTACCAAGGATTTGGGAGACAGTCATCCTAAGACCAAATTACTATCTTTTTTTTTTAATTTTTTTATTTTTTAACTTAGATGGTGCCTAATTAGGACTTTAGTGTTTGTGTTGCATGCTACAATTACTCATACTATTCCCAGTGTTACACCGGATTGCGGTTGCCTCGCTACAGTAACAAACTTTGTTTGTGTGCTCTGAAGATGCTGGATATAATACCAGCGAAATATTAGCATTTAACTTAATAAATAGTTATTTTCGTATCACTCCGTGTTTGCATCTATATCGTTAAAATCCAATCAACATGTGTGATAGCCCTTCCACACGGTTAAGAAACATCTTTATTATGCATAATATTTCCCTATTTTTATGCCATTTTTAAAAGAAAAAGAAAAACTACTGTAGCTGGTATATTTTGTCCTCCTGTTATTTGGTATATATTTTCGCAATTTTTAACAACTAAGCACATTACTGTATTATATAATCTCATTTGTTGTTATGCCATTGATTCTATTGATTGTATCAGTAGTCATTGTCAAGGTCTTGGAGAAAATAGTCAAGGGAAAAATACAGGAATGGATTGATGAAAATGGTGGACAGCATGGTTTTGTGAAGGATAGATCATGCCTCAGTAGCTTGCTCAGATTTTATAACACAGTGACAGCTGGACCTGGCTAAGGCCTTTGACAGGATATCACATGGAATTCTAATCTTCACTTACCTTTTCAACTTGATTGGTTTGCCTATTGTTATTGCGTGTTTGGTTTCATAATGTAAAGCTTTTACATAATGATTTAGAAATTTTTGAATTACGAGTTTATGTTTCTTAGGAATATCAGCATTAATTAGATATGTGTAAGGTAATTATGAAACTTAAAAATAAAAAGCTCTGCGTTATTATTTTTATTCTAAAACTTGGCTTAAGGAATACAAAAACAGTGGAGGTTTCATATTATCTCAAAGATAGTATATAATAGTTTTTACTTTAAAATGTTGTTTTTCATTTGAATGTAATAGAAATGTATTTTGTTGCGTTTATTATTATTATTCACAAGGTGCTGACATGGATGTGTGCCTCACAAACTATGGCCATTGTAACTATGTTTCTGCTAAGCATGCCTGTGTTTTTTTTGATGAGGTGAGTGAAATATGAAATCTTTATTTATTTTGTATAGGTTTGTTTAAATATATATTGCCTATATTTGAAGTATTACTAGATATTTTAACCACTCATTAAGTGTGTCAGGAATACAATTAAATTAAATACAATTAAATATGAGTTTAATGGATCCTATATTTCATTTCAGTCACAGAGACATAATCAGGGATACAATATTAAAATTGCAAAGCACACAAAACAATTAGTGGAAAGAATAGACTAAATGCTTCAAGTCGTATGAGGGACTACCTTCTATCACTGTTCTTGGAGAGCTTTAGTTGTTGGGTAGGAGGCCTAAGAATTGACGTTCCCCAAATCTTAGGAAGTTTAACATAACTATGTTTATTTATTAAACTTGAAAAAAAACGTTTTTTCAAGTTTATGCTTGAAAAACTACTGTGATAATGCACAGTAGCTTTTTACCATTTCATTTTATGCAGATTATCAAGACATGGTCAGCTAGATCTGACTGACCATAGTTATGATGGCAGATGTATTTCTTGTGTTCTTTAGGCAGATCCCCCAGTTTGACCATAATATGATAAGTTGCAAGAACATACAAACTAATAAACACCTGGAGCTGAGGGAGTGGAGATAAGGATAGCTAGCTTCAGATGAGGTTTGAGAGCAGTGCAGAGATTATATTTCTTTAGAGTTCTGGCTGTTTTTCCTGAGGGTCCCCAGATATAGGGAATAGTGATAGCAGTACAATTCCCTATATACTAATAATATTACTAGTAATACTGTAGCATCAACGCTCACCATGATATTATTGATCTTTTCAGTTTTGCCATTCATAATGGTTACTACACTGGGACACCATAAAAAAAAACAGATTGAGGCAATAGTTATAAGCTGTCACATTCTCTTCCCCTCTAGCTAATTTCTATATGAAAAATTTTGAAACACATGCCCTAGATTCTATCATTCTGAAACCTATATGGCTAAGATATATTGATGTGTTTTCTATATGGGCATATGCTCAGACACATTAGACTTTCTTCCTCCACCTCAGCAGCTATCACTCCAGAATCCAGTTTACTATAGCAAAAGAAAATAATAATAGCCTGCCTTTTCTAGTTACTCTAATAACATATCTATCCAATGGCACCCTTTCTTTCTTTTATAGAAAACCCACCCCACACAGGTAGATACATAAGCTTTTCCATTACTCCCCCATCTCTACACTTTGGTGTTATAAAAACCTTTTTCAACAGCGCCTGCATCCTCTGTTCTATCCAGGCTTCCCCCATAGCTGAAATATACTTTATTCACCAAATTTCCTGTCCACCAGTTACAATGCCAAAAAGATCAACAAATTAGTTGTTTCTCCAATCTCCTCACATCCCTCTCCATTGTACTGCTTGCAAACATCATCTGAAGTTATCTGTCCTTATCCACTATTCCAAGGATCCACTCCCTCCAGGTGTTTACTGGGTTCCTTGTTCTTGCAATTTACCATATTATGGTCAAACTGGGAGATCTGCTACCATATGTATTGATCAATCAGGACTAGCTGATCACAACTTTGGATACCTTGCAGCCTTGGATACCAATCATAGAAGTTTTTGGATACCAAAAACTTCTATGATTCACTGCAACAAGTATGACTTTTTTTTTTTAGAAACCAACAAAACCAAATTAATCTTAATAAATACAGTTGTGTTAAATTTCCCAAGATTTGTAAAATGTTAATTCTTAGGCCATCCTGCCCAACAGCTAAGGCTAGCCCATAGAGGTGCCACCCATGCTCTTACAATTTTAAGATTACATCTCTGATGATGTCTCTGTGAACTCAGATGAAATATGTGATCTATTAAAGCTGCATTAATCTAATAAAGAGAATCAAACATTTAGCATCTTTACGCATTGCTAAGTTGCTAAATATGTTCAATGCTAAGTACAGATTAAAGTAATCAATCTTTATTAAGTCCGTGCGGTTAGCCTAGTGGCTGTGCGCTTCGCAACCATTGCCTGGGGAAGCAATGTCCTAGGTTCGATTCCTGTCAGAGACATGAGGAGCCTAAGGATCTTCCTCAGCCATAGTCAAGTTAGCCAGTCTTGGGCGTGGACAGTAAGGTTTTTTCCGAGTTTATCCTGGGGTTTTTCATCCCGCAAAGCAGGCAAACCGGCTTGAGAACTCAACACCACTGCGGACATAGGAATCACCGGGATGTAGGGCTTGACCACCTTATTCTGTGAACGGTTTGAGGTCCGATGATTAATAAAAAAAACCGTTCACACCACAAGGTAAAAGAGGGGGAAAGGAAAATGAGATCTTTATTTTTTTTTTTTTAATCAGATTATTATATTGACTTGCTGATACCAATTTTCCAGTCCATTTGGCTGATTGGATAACATTGCTTCTTTCTGGTCTGTAAACTGTGGATTCAAATTTTATTAGATGAATTTCATTATCCGGTGTGGGAATACCACCATTCATATTAGAGGCCTGAGAATGACTTGAAAAAAGTCATTTTTTTCAATATGCGATCCACTAAAACTGCATTAAATATAATATTTTATTTTTATTTATTTATTTTTTTTATGTTGGGTCCATACAAGAGAGGTTGGTTGATCAACCTCTCTTGTATGGTACATTAGTATCATATATGGGTAGTGGATTGGGAAAGGAGGAACTTGTTTACATTTGATATAAAAGGCTGTATATTGTACTCCTTTGGAAACACATCAGGAAGAAGACTGTTCCACAATACAGCAGTAGCAAGATTGCAGGAGGTGGGGAAAAAATCCTGTTTTGTGGGTTTCAAGGTGTACTGTGAAGGGATGTTAGGTGGCAGCTGCACATGTTCCAGCAGACTTAGTACTAAGTAGGGGAATTATTGATACTATTTCAGGTGAATATTTAGCATGAAAATATTTATAGAATACACATAATACAGAAACCCGTCATCTGTGGAAAAGTGAGAGGAGTAAGTTGGTAAGAGGTGGGTCATTATTCAATCTAATTGCTCTCCTCTGTATTGAGTCAAGCATTTTGAGAGAGCTCTTAGGCACTCCATTCCAAATGTGAGAGAGAAAGCAGCATTCAATAGCTGGGCAGGTTTATGATTTGTATAAGGTTAACAGCTGTTCAGAGATGAAGTAACGTCTTGAGCAAAAGAGAGAAATCCTAGTTTTTTAGAAGCTGAGGATGCAACGGTTGTGATTTGTGTATGCCAGGAGAGGCTTGATGTCAAGGTAATTCCAAGAAGAAAAATCTCATTGTCTGGAAATCTGAGTGTTATCAAAATTAATACTGGGAGAAAATGGTTATTTTTTGTTAGAAATAAGACAGAACTTGGTTTTTCTCACATTGAAATTGATGATGTTATCTGAACCCCATTGGAGGATGGCTTAGAGATCAGAATTGAGTGCAGTAGTGGTTGACGTTCTGTAGGTTCGGGTGAGTTGTGTAAAGTAAGGTTTATCAAATGAAAGGAAGGAGTGCAATATGCTTTCATCTGCAAAACTGTGCATCGGGTTGCAGTTCATCTAAAGTAGATCATTGATACATAGAAGAAAGACAGTTGGTGAGACAAAAGAACCTTGTGGAACACCGGCAATCCAACTGCAGAAGTTCTGAGAGAGACCAAATGATTGAAGTTTGCTTAGTAAGCCTTTGTGCTGGACCCAGTCAAAAGCTTTGGAGATATCAGTGCAACCAACAACTGAGATTCACCAAACTTCTCCATAGCATTTGTCCAGAGATGGGTGACATGTGTAAGCAGATCTTCTGTTGATCAGCAGTGACTGAATCCATATTGATCGTAGTTTATAAGGTGGGTGCCTTCAAGATAGTTTAGGAGTTAAGATTCAATGATTTTTTCCATTACTTTAGACAGGACTGAGGTGAGTGAGACAATGCAGTAGTTAGATGGCAGCGATTTGTCACCCTTCTTGGGAATTGAATATAGGCCAATTTCCAGGCTATGGGATAGATACCAGTGGAGTAAGAGAGCAAATACAGGTGACATAGGACATGAGTCAATTCTGGTACACAAACTTTCAGGACATTTGGAGGAATGTCATTAGGGCCAAGAGACTTTTTTATGTCTAATTTGGACAGTATTTTTCTGATCTCTTTCTGGCAAAAGGATATAGTAGGCATCTGGAATGATTGGGGGAGGGACATTTACCATTGTCAGTTATATGTGCATTGGAAGCAAACTGCAAAGCCAGGAGTTTGGCTTTTTCTGTGGGTGATGATGCATTAGAGTCATCTGCGTATGATAGGGGTGGGAATAGTGTTGGACAGAAGTTATGACCAGTTGCTTTGGTGAGCAACCAAAAGGTTCGGCTGCCATTCGGACAGGCTGCTAGTTTCCTGTTTTTTGCTTTTTTGAACTCTGTTTTGGAAGCATGGATAGTTTTTCAGCATCTATTTCAGCCTTGAGCGTAAGCTCTAATACGGATGGAGATCTTGTTGTGAGCCAGTTATGGTATGTTTGATTTTTCATTTGTACAGCCTTGGCACATTTTTTGGAGAACTAGGGTTTAGTTAGGGAATGGCAGTTCAGAGTAGTGTCGGGAATGTATGTATGTTTCCATGCTGGTAAAGATTACTTTGGTAGTGATAAGTTCAGTGCATATGTTTGGGTTGCAAGGCCGGAAACAATAGTCCAACCATGGGAATGAGGCAGAGAAGTCGTGGAGGCCATCTCTCATGTCATAATCCTTGTATGGGAGTGGCTGTGTAAATGTTGTTGCATGGGGGAGGAGGGAGTTGAACACTGCATTGTGGTCAGAATTACCTGGGGGGGGGGGCACTACATTCACTGTGTATTTGGAATGCTCGTTGATGAGGAAGAGGTCTAGAATGTTTGGGGGAGTGGTTCGGGTTATCTAGTAGGCATGTGAGTAAGTCATGTAAGATCGTTGGTAACGGCAAATGGTTCAGCATATCTTTCTGCAAGATCTGTGCAACTGGAGGGAGAAAGCCAGTTGGTGTTGTGGTCATTAAAATCTCCTAGGAGGATGATTTTGCTGTTGGGAAAGTGGGACTGGTGAAAATCAATTTTTAAGGAGAGGAAATTAAAGAGCTCAGAGTGGTTGATGGCAATAGGGAAGCAACAGAACAGCAGATGAATTTAATTGAGTGGGGGAAGGGATACTTTTTTAACCAAAGAAGATCAAAGTTGGGTGATTCTAGGTTGGCTGCTCTCTGGCAAGGTATGTCAGAGCGGATGTATGTGCAGGTGCCCTTGGGCTGAAAGGAGTTTGTAGAGTGTGTAGTTTGGAAGGTTGAGATGAATAGTGCTGGAGGAGGTGAGATTTTCAGTTAATGCCAAAAAAGAGTAGGTGGAGTTTGGTACACTGAAGATGGTAGTGGACACTATTAGTGTTGGAGTTGAGACCATGGATATTGGCAAAGCGGATATGCAAGTTTCTGTGAGGCATATATTTGACCACAAGGGTCTTGCACATTTCCTAAACAGTGCCTGCTTAGGAAATGTGTTTTTTTTTTTTGTGGAATGGAAAAAAACAATTGTTTTTTTCCATTTTGGCATTTTTCTTCTAGTTGTTTTCGTAGATGATAACATTGTTCTCTCTGGGCAAATGTTAGGTCAGGTCGAGCACATATACACAATTGAGGGCAAGTGTCCTTGAACTTGTTGATCACTGTTATTCGTTTAGATTTACATGACACATCATGTTACAAGTCACTTTTACGAGGCGTGAAAAGTTTGTTCCATCTTCTCCTTCATTTATAGATCCAAAACAATATGTAAATATCTTTTATTTTTACTTGTTGTTATTATTATTATTATTATTTTGTTCTCTCTGTTGAACTGCACCAATTGTATGTTTATTTCTTGGTCCGTTAATATCGTAGTTGCTTGAGCTAGTTCAAACTGCCTATAGACTTCAATTTCTAATTCACTCACAATTCTCGCTATTTATTTTAATCCTTTAGTCCTTAACTTTGTTTCCTCCCCTCTCATAAGGCCATAAGTATGCTTTTACACGTGCTTGAATTTTAGATTTAGGAAAAGCCTCTGGCTGGAGCCAAGTCCTTAATCTAGTTTGTTGTATTTCACTTGAATTGATCCTTAAAAAATTATTTTTTTATCGACTGGGCCATTAAGGATCGCGTAAAATAATTGTTTTTCCTTCTCTTACATACAGGAGAAATATTCAGCTAAGCACAAAATTAACTCTTAATCTTACTCAATCTCAAGCAACTCCTGTTAATTAATCAGTCGTGGCTATTACTATTCTTAGGTCACACGGGTTCGGTATTTTTATCAGACAGTGCATTGGCTAAACAAGAGCAGGCAAGCTATTAACAAAACAAACATGTTTATTCACACTAAGACAAATTATATACAACATTCAAACAGCACATATCACGTGTCTGGTTCTAAGACAACAAGAGTACAATGGAGACAATACTTGTCACGTGTCTGATTCTCCACATAATCATGTAAGCATTTAGCTTAAGCTTTGAGACAAAGAAATTATAAATACACATAACTTTTCAGACACTTGGATTTCAGACACTTTTCAGGAACTTAACACACTTAAACTTCACTCACGTTATAAACAAAAAAGGCAAAACTTAAACCACATTCATTCTTAGCATTACACAACATGAGCAAATCCTTAGATCTCTGTATTCTACTATTCATTTTCAAGTTAAATACGGCTTTTTGATTCTTTCTAATACCTTCTATGCTAATAGTTAACAGCACCAACATCTGTTGTTTGAACTTCACAATCTATGATATTACATGAAACATTCTACTTACAATTTGCTAGTTCATTACACAGTCCTATATCCTAAGGGCTTACAGCCACGTTCTGCTTTCGATCGAACACACTAGGATATAGCTGCGATAATTCAGCACACACGTAGATCATCGAAGAATCTCATGGTGGGATATCTGGAAAAGGCCATCTCTGCTACTAGTGAACTTCCCATCTTCGCAGAACTGCTGCTCGCATAAACACAATCCCCATCCTCAGAAAGGTTTGGCTCAGGAACAAAACTTCGAAACGAGAGACCCCTAGCCACTCAAACTCTGTCTTTTATATCATTCTCCCGACCTTGGCCCTTCTTCCAAAAAGTCCCCTGAATTTACTGGACGGTTTTAGTTACCATTCTAGTGGTTCTTATTCAAAATATTTTAACATTTTGTTACAAGATTTATCTCAATTAATTTTAGTGGTTCTTACTTAAATATTCTAACAATTAGTTACCAGATTTATTACAGTACAGTGAGTTATACATTTTTTTTTTACAAGTATTTTATGTAATTTAATTGCCCATGTAAAATCAACATAAAAAATATTTCAATTTTTTTTTCTATACGAGATTTTACAGATGGCACCTGACAATATTTTTGGAATCAAAATTGCATTCTTCTGCTAATTTGATGATGCCTTCTTTTAGCGATTTTCCATTTTTCGTTGGAAAGTTCAAAAAACGAGAATCGTAATAATGCAAATCGAACATTTAGCATCTTAAACGTCTTTACACATTGCTAAGATGCTAAATATGTTCAATGCTAAGTATATAATTAAAGTAATCAATCATTATTAATTATATGATATTATTATTAAGAAAAGTCTCATTGACTATCTTATAGTTCAGGGGTGTTCAACCCGTCGATTGATCGCGGAGTGATTTTTGGTCATCTCTTGTGTATTTCTCCTTACTTACAAATTTAATTAGTTAATTAATTTAATTGGTTAAGTCCCATGTGAATATTGTAAAAAAATAAACTTTGTTTGTCTCGGTATAGTTTGTATTAGATGTTTTTGTAAATAAGTCTTGTGAAGTTGAAAGTTTATTTTTCACTAGGTTAGAATATAATAAATTTAGTTTAATCCTTTATTCCAGTGAGAGCAAACAAAGTTTGCACTTGAAAATATCTTCAGGACTGAATATAGTGTTGTATACTATCTTACCTTGGTAAGTAGTACAACACCAGGCAACTCATAGCAAAGGTGGAGCAAGCTACCAATACTCCTATCCCAGTATCTCCCATAATGCAAAACACATCTCCTTGCGGATATGTATACTGTTATACATTAAGGGATTAGCCACTACCCAGACTAGTTTCGACCTTTTCTGGGCCTGGCTCTCACTGAAGAGACCTCAATAAAGGTCGAAACTAGTCTGGGTAGTGGCCATTCCCTTAATGCATAACAGTATACATATCCACAAGGAGATGTGTTTTGCATTATGGGAGATACTGGGATAGGAGTGTTGGTAGCTTGCTCCACCTTTGCTACAAGTTGCCTAGTATTGGTACTACTTACCAAGGTAAGATAGTACAACACTATATTCAGTCCTGAAGATATTTTCAGGCGCAAACTTTGTTTGCTCTCACTGGGATAAAGGATTAAACTAAATTTATTATAAAGTCTTTTGAAGCTTATTTGAAGCAGTATATACAGTTTTAATAAGAATATGTTAGAGTGTTAAAAACAAAGGCAATGTTTTTGTCACCGAAGCTGTACATGGCGGCATTAAAAAGATTGTTATTGAAATTCGTATGTATGAGAAAGGCTTGCAGGCTCATACTTTCCGATGGCCAGCAACTTACAATCAGAAGAAAGTGGAGGAGAACAAAAGGTGTGCCGAACTTGAAACTTAAGATGAAAGACTCATACCGATTCTTTGGGGGTTGCCAAACTTCATGCGAGGTCTCAGAGGAGGCCTAAAAAGGGACTGAAGCAAGCAGAAGGGCTCCCAGTTCCAGAATTGCTGTCCGAGAGGAGACCACCCAGTACAGAGTTGCCATCATAGAGACTACCTGGATCTATGTTGCTTGAGAGAGGAGTTTCCCACTTCCAGAAAGGAGCTTCTCGGTTTGAGACGTCGCTAGAGAGAGAGAGAGAGAGAGTCTACTTATAGGCCGCAGACAAGGATTCCAATTGCCGGAGAAAAGTTTCCAGGCCAGGTTAATATCAAACATTCACCAGTGTGTTGTTTTCGTTATGATTTGATGAATCAAACGACTTCACTGATATTGCTCAGTTAATGGTATTTATTCACATGGTATTTCAAGATTATTGAAGTAAAGAAGAACTTTTGAAAATTATACCATTATTGGGAAGGACTAGGGGAGAAGACATTTTATTGGCATTTGATGAATTTGTGAAACAACACAAACTTCTGCTTTTTAAACTTGTGTCTATTACTTACTGATGGTACTCCTGCAATGATAGGTAATAAATCAGGCTTCATTTTATTATGTAAAAACGATGACAAATATCCAGATTTTTTAACGTATCACTGTATTATTCACCAACAAGTACTGTGTAGTAAAAGATTAAACACAAAAGATGTTTTGGATATTACATTTAAAATTGTAAATTCTGTTCGAGGAAGAGCCCTGCAACGGCAGTTATTTAAATTACAGGCAGATGATGATAGGGAACTTCTGTTGTACAATAATGTTCGCTGGCTCAGCAGAAGTCAATTTTTAGAAAGATTTCTTGTATTAATTAACAATATAAAACATTTTCTTGATGAAAAAGGAGATATTTATCCACAATTGAGTGATAAAAGATGGTTGTTACACTTATCATTTTTAGTAGATTTCTGTACGAAATTAAGCAATTTAAATTTAGAGTTACAAGGTAGAGATAAAAATTTAATTGACATGTTAAGTTCAATAAAAACTTTCCAACAATACTTATTTTTATTAAAGAAAAATATAAATGACCACGAATTTAGACATCTCCCATATTTATTAAAATTTTTTGAACAAAATCAAGAAATGCTTCGCTGATTTAAACGAATTTATTCGTGAAATAGAATTAGTTGAGGAAGAAATAAATTCAAGATTTAAAGATTTTAATAAAACTGAAATTATTGTATCTTTTATCAATGATTGATTTCAAGAAAACTTGAACATCACAGAAATTTCAAATAAAATTAGTGGGCTGTTTGATATAAACCAAGCTGAAGTAGAACTTGAAATAATAAACATTCAGAATAGTTTACATTTAAAATCAATAAACACTGAAGTCATTTGGAAGTATGCACATCAAAAATTCCCAGTATTAACTGATATTGCGCGAAAAATTCTGTCATGTTTCGGATCGACATACTTGTCGGAATTCGCTTTTTCAAATATGACCGTCATAAAAAATCAATTAAGAAACCAAATTACAAATGATCATTTGTATGATTATCTGCGATTGGCCACTTCTTCATATCAACTTATTATTATTATTTTGGGCAAATCCAAGACAGACTCATCGACAGTGGCTATAACTATTCGACATTCACACAGTACTATCATACCTCGCCTTGAACTCATTCACAGTCATAGCACCCACAACAGACTCTAGCAGCTTATTCCACTCATTCACCACTCTCCAAGTAAAAAACCTAGCTCTAACACCCTTGCTAACCACTTTCTTTCCAGCTTCCATGTATGACCCTTAGTACTCCCACCACCAGTCCTATTCTCAAAAATATCTTCTGAATTAATCTTATAGAAACCCTTCAGTAATTTGAATGTCTCAAACATATCATGCCTTTTATGCCTGTCAACCAATTTTTGCAATCCACAAATCTTTAACCAGTTCTCATAAGGTTCATTCCACAGACCTGCTATCATCTTGGTCGCCTCTGGATCCTCTCTACCTCCTCCCCATCAAGAAGAAACCCTGACGCCCATATCTGGACACAGTAGTCGAGATGGGGTCTTATCAAGGCTCGATACAGAGGAACAATAACTTGCTTGTCTCTGTTCGTCAAAATATTCTTCAGCAACCAAGTGATTTGATGAGCTGATTTAGCCACTTTTGCGATGTTCCCCCTAAACTTCAACTCCCTATCCACCAACACTCCCAAATCCCTGGCCTCATCAATCTCCTGGAGTGCAGTTCCACCAATGTGATATACTGCTGCTAATCTTTTCACCCCAAAATGCATAACCTTACACTTTGCCACATTAAATTGACATCCATTTTTCCTAGCCCAGTCCTCCAAACTATCCAAATCATCTTGCAAAATTTTGACATTCTGTGCACTCACAATTGCTCTACCCAACTTTACATCATCAGCAAACAAGTGAACACTTACTTTCAGATCCTTTCCTATATCGGTAATGAACAAATTGAGAAGTAGTGGTCCAAGAACAGAACCTTGTGACACACCACTAGTCACAAGCCATCTTTTGGACTCTACTCCTGAATAAACCACTCTCTGATATCTCTCCATCAACCACCCTCCTATCTATCTTGCCAACCGTATATCCATCCCCATATGCTGCAGTTTACTGATTAGAATTCCATGTGATATCCTGTCAAAGGCCTTAGCAAGGTCCAGTAGAACTCTGTAAACCCATTACCCTTATCCAGTTCAGCCGTCACTCTGTTATAAAACGTGAGCAAGTTAATGAGGCATGATCTACCCTTCACAACACCATGTTGTCCCCCCCTACAGTATCCCATTTTCATCTATCCAATCCTATATTTTTTTCTTCACTAATTTCTCCAAGACCTTGACAATGATTCCTGATATGCTAATCGGTCGGTAATTTACAACAGCAGTCTTGGAACCTCCTTTATGCAGTGGAACTATTTTCCCCTCTTTCCACCCCCCCCCCCCTCAGGACTAACGCAGACCCGAGACACAAATTAAACAAAATGGTCAAGGGTACTGACAATTCTTTAGCTGCTTCATGTACGACACGAGCTGGTATACCATCCAATCCCACAGACGTATTGACATTGAGGTTTTGTAATAGACTACTTACCTCCACTTCATTCACCACAATTCCTGTATAATCTGTTGGTTCATTCATTTCTGCAATGTCACCACCTGGATGATATATTCTTGCAAACTGCTAACTCAGTAATTCAACTATATCAACTGATTTGGTTACCTACTTACCATCGGCATTCTTTAAAATCATTCTGCCATATACATTTTTTCTTTTACTTGTAACATATCGAAAAAACTGTTTGGGATTCACTTTAGCCTGCATGGCTAAAGAATTTTTCATAATCTGTTTTTGCTTTTCTCACCATACTTGTTACCCTTCTGGCCTGCGCTTTATACCATTCATGTGTCTGCCATTCACCTTTCTCCTTAAATTCCCTCCATAGTTGTTTCTTTTTTTGCAGCTCAAGTTTAATGGTGTTATTCATCCATTTAACCCCTACTTGATTTATTATTCGGACTCTAGGTATACAGTCAGTCATTGCTTCATGCAAACACTTCCTAACCACCTGCCATGCATGATCTACGTCTTGCCCTTGCAGTTTTACATGCCATGGCACTGAACCAATCAAACTCCTATGCTTGTCATACTTACCAGCCCAATAATTCCACATGTAGCTTGTCTTAATTGTAAATTCCTCATCTTTAGCCACCTCCCAAGTCAAGACCCTATGATCACTCTCACCAGTTGGTGGCAACGTGGTCATATTCATTACAGCCAAATTCTCAGATGCAATTACTAGGTCAAGTACTCTCTGATCTGTAGTATTTTCCATTACATGCTATAACAGATAGTTATCCCTTAATAACCGCATAAAATCCAATTCCTTCCTCCCATGTGTCCTCTCCTCCTTCCAATCAATGTTGCCATAGTTGAAATCACTCATAATAATTACCCTCCTTCCACTCATTTCTTGTATTTGCTTATGCATACTATCTCCGCCATCTGTTCCATCACCTGGTTGATAGCAGCACCCAACTATATATTTTGTTCTGCTAGTTTCAATCTCACACCAAATAGCCTCAAATGTGCTCTTTTCTCTATCCTGCAGTTCCACTTCTATTCTCCTTGGTTGTAGATTATCAGTAACACTCCTCCCCTCATTTTATTCTCCCTTTCACTCCTGAACACACCATACTCCTCACATTCAATCCTACTAGCTATATCATCTTCTGTCAGCCATGTTTCACTAATGCCAATAACCTGTGGCCTAGAAGTGCCAACCAAGGCCAAAAATTCTTCCTTCTTATTCCTTATACTTCTGGCATTAGTGTACATGAATTGCAGAAGCCCGTTTGTCCTCTCCCTGTTTTTATGCCTTATACTAACTATCCCATTCTGATTCGTAGTCTTTCGTACTCACTTGGGCATATTACACACATTTATACACTCAACTGTCTCCCTAAAGTCTGCATATCTACTTCCCCTTCCCCCCCCCCCCTTAATAACTCTAGTTTCCCTGATTCTGCACATTCACTTCCACTACGTTCGACAACACCTTTTCAGGTCTCTGTACACCAAATCCATTCAAATTTTAACCATCCATCTTATGTAAATCCTTTCGCCCATCGAACTCACTCCACACATCCACAAACTCCACACCACTCGTCCTGCATAATTCACGCATAAAGTCTTTTGCAATTATGGCCCACCTTCTATACTCTTCACTGTCATACCGCTGCAACAGACTCACCATCCTAACTCTCTCACTCTTCTCTTTTGCTACCTCAAGCGATTTCTTCACATCCTCACTCATAGCCATTTTGTCTCCTTTCAACTCAATTAATTTTTTTTTATTTTATTATTATTATTATTATTTGTCACCTCCAGGGAGCCCAAAGACTCATCAAGGGAGGGCATCCACTCTACAACTTTCTCTCTCTCTCCACCACTCGCAATCCACCGCAACTACACCAAAGGCATCTATCGCCGAACACCACTAGTATTTCCAGACAATCACAAACATACATGCCCACGGCTGGATTCGAACCCGCAGGCTTTTCGCTGGGGAGCAGATACTCTAACCACTCGGCCAGCCAGGCTGCCTAACTTGACTGTGAAAATATTGTGAGGTCCAAACAATGCAAAATTTTACATTAACTTTTTTTTTTTTTTTTTTTAATCAACCAGCATTTCCTGTAACTTGTGAGTTTGTAATCAATCTGTTGTTTTTTCTAACTTTGGTTTTCCAAAATAGAGAAATAAATATTTTATTGCAATATTTTTTTTTTTTTTTTTTTGTATTAAAATAATTAAAAGTGATAAATGAATTTTTCGCTTAAAAGAGGAGAGTGTGAGGAATCAATTTAGGGAGAGAGTGTTAGAGAGGATTTCAGATGGACTGGAAAGTGTACACGATTGGTGGAAACATAATTCAAAAGTAATCCTGAGCTGTGCAATTGAGGTGCTTGGTGAGACATCTGGAAAGATTAGAGAGCAGAAGGAGGGTTGGTGGTGGAATAATGATGTACAAGTGGCAGTGACAGCTAAGAGGAAGGCAAAGCAGAAGTGGGATGAGTCAAAAGTGGAAGAGGACAGAGAGGTGTACAAAGAGAGAAAGCAAGAAGCCAAGAGAGTTGTGGCACAGGCGAAGGCCATGGCATATCAAGATCTGTATGATCAATTAGAAACAAAGGAAGGACAGAGAAAAATTTACCAACTAGCGAAATGTAGAAATAAAGCAGCTAAGGACATCTTACATGTGAGGCAGATCAAAGATGTGGAAAGAAGAGTATTATGGAGGGATGTGGACATAAGAAACAGATGGAAAATATACTTTGAGGGACTTTTGAATGAGGAAAATGCAAGGACTCACAGAGGAGATGGGCAGCCTTCTGAGGGGATGGTGCAGAACATCAGTAGAATGGAAGTGACGGAGGCCATGAAGAGGATGAGGAATGGAAAAGCAGTGGGCCCCGACAGAATTCCAGTGGAGGCATGGAAGGCACTGGGGGAAGAGGGAATTGACCTGCTGTGGGGCCTGTTCATGAAAGTTTGCCAACAGGAAAATATACCCGAGGAATGGAGGGAGAGTACTCTTGTTCCCATCTACAAGGGTAAAGGGGATGCACAAGACTGTAAAAATTACAGAGGAATAAAGTTGATGTCCCATACAATGAAGATCCTAGAAAGGGTTCTTGATGGTAGATTGAGGGAGGAGGTGGAGATTGCAAAGGAACAATTTGGCTTCATGCCTGGTAGATCAACAACAGATGCTATCTTTGGGTTACGACAGATGATGGAAAAATATCAAGAGAAATAAAGGGAGCTACATCTGGTATTTATTGATCTGGAGAAAGCATACGATAGAGTGCCAAGGCAAGAAGTCTGGAGATGTCTGAGGGAGAAGGTGCCGGAGAAATATGTCAGGTTGGTGCGGGAAATGTACAGAAATGTGAAGACAAGTGTTCGGACCTGTTTGGGACAGACAGAAAGTTTTCAAGTAACAGTTGGCTTGCATCAAGGGTCAGCATTAAGTCTGTTTCTGTTTAATATTGTGATGGAGGTAGTAACAGAGGAGGTGAGAGAAGATGCACCTTGGACAATGTTGTATGCAGGTGACATCTTGCTGTGTGTAGATTCAAGAGAAGAAGCAGAAACTAAACTGGAAAGATGGAGAAAAGTACTGGAAGAGAGCGGTATGAGACTGAGCAGAAGTAAGACAGAGTATATGTGTTGCACAGTGGGCGGTGGCCATGAGACAGATCTGGAGCTGGAAGGAAATGTCATCAGGAAGGTGAGAGACTTTAGATACTTAGGTTCAACAGTGGAAGAAGATGGAGGAGCTGAGAAGGAAGTGGGATGCAGGATACAAGCAGGTTGGAGGAACTGGAGGGAGATGGCTGGAGTGTTATGCAAAAAGAGGGTGCCGATCAATATGAAAGGCAAAATTTATAGGACAGTAGTGAGGCCAACTATGACATATGCTATAGAAACTGTGGCCCTGAGGAAAAATAACATCAGCAGGATGGAAGTAGCAGAGATGAGAATGCTTAGGTGGATGTGTGGTGTGACCAGAAAGGATCATCTGAGAAATGACTATGTCAGGGGAACAGTGAAAGTTACGAACTTAGGAGCAAAAATACAGGAGGCAAGGTTGAGATGGTTTGGTCATGTGATGAGGAGGGAGGACGAATATGTGGGAAGAAAGGTCATGCTGATGGATGTGCAAGGAAGGCGGAAGCGTGGGCGGCCAAAGAAGAGATGGAAGGAGCTGGTATAAGAGGACTTGAAGATGAAGAACTTGGATGTGGTGACAGCCCAAGACAGGAAGGTGTGGAGGAGACTCATAGCAAACAGTGACCCCACTTAAGTGGGAGAAGCTGTAGAAGAAGAAGAAGAAATGAATTTTTCAATACACAAGTAAAGTTTTTAGTTGTGTATTTTTTTTTTAATTGTTTATTTGTGCGTAATCAGATATCAGGTTGGGGGAACGTGATCTATATAAAAGAGTAGATCACCAAATAACTTATATATAAGAGAGTAGATCGCCGAATAACTTTTTATAGAAAAGTAGCTCACGTAGTAAAAAAGGTTGAACACCACTGTTATAGTTGATAGTCATGTTTTCCTACTGGTTCAGGACATAAGAATATGCAGAGGAGTTGAAATAGGAATCTATTTCATTTTGAGCAGGACAAAATTGAATTTTATATTGAAAAGAAGAGTGTGTAAGAAAGATTTAAAATGAATCAGAGGTAAACTTTTAGACTCATATACATAAATATCATTGAAGAAAAAATGATGAACAGCAAGAACCAAACATTGGAGATTCCTTGGCAAATCCTGCAGAAAACATTGATTGATTCAGCTAGAGGCATGTGGTGCAGTTGTCTATAAGAATGGAAAAATCAGAACTCCATGGTGGAATCAGGAAGTTAAGGCAGTGAAGAAAAAGAAGAAAGCATATCAAAAGTTCATGGCAAGTAAGTCAGCTTGTGCTCTTAGAGAATGCAGAGGAAAAATATTAGAAAGTAAATTACTGTGCAATAGTCATGGGAAGGCTTTGATAAGTACATAGAATATAAATATCAGGAAGGTAGTAAAATATTCAGGAGGCTATTGAAAAAGCTTCAAAATGAAGGGAAAATGACTGTAAGAGGAATCAGAGATGATAAAGATGACATGAAAACTGAAGATAGAGATATTCTATGTGTCCAGAATAATTACTTTGAAAGACTGCTAAAAGAAACAAGCAATATCAGCACTCTGGTAAGAAAACTCACAACAGGAAAGCTTATCAATTCTTGAAGTAGAAAAAGTCATCTAAAATCTGAAATATGGAAAGGCAGCTGGAGTAAATGAAATTCAAAGAAATGTCAGTTATGGAGGCGTAAAAGTTTTACGCTGGCTGTATTGCATAATTCAGAAAGCCTGATCAGAAGGTTGAATTCCAGATGATTGAGAGCTCTGCTCCATTTTTGCTCTGTTTTATTTCCCATTCTTATCAAAAGGGAAATAAAACTGAATATGAGAATTACAGAGATATTTCCCTGCTGAGTGTTCTGGTATGATTTATGCAAGTATACTTGAGAAACAGCTAAGAAAAATTATGGAAAGGAAGCTTGCTGAAGAACAAACTGGATTCAGGCCAAATAGTTTGTCAGGATCAGATTTTCACTTTAAGACAAATAGTTGAGAAATCTTGGGAATATAACAAAGATTGTATTTAAGTTTTAATAAAAGGCATATGATAAGGTGCCAAGAGGAAAACTTTTCAAAACACTACAGTTATATTGTGTAAATGGGACATTATATCAAACAGTATATAGTCTCTATTTAAGCTATAAGCCCGCATTTAGACTTGAAGGAGGTACAGGAAGATGATTTAAGGTAAATTCAGGTGTGCAATAAGGATGCACATTATCTCCACTGCTATTCATTATCTATATGGATCACATTATGAAGGATAGTGGTATTAAATCTGATATCAAAATTAGTGATGTTAATCTTAGGTCTTTACTTTATGTAGATGATGTTATACTTCTGAATAAATCCAGTACAAGTCTACAAGATTCCTGGACCAAATTGAATAACTGTTGTAATAAATATGGTTTTAAAATCAGCAATAAAAAGACAAAGACAGTGAAAATAAGCAGAAACATTGAAAACATCAACTGTACCTGAATGGGGAACTTGTAGAACAAATAAGACATTTCAGCTGTTTAGGTTCAGTTTTTAGTGAAGATGGCAAATTAAATATATAAACAAGCTACAGAATTAGTAAAGCTGGTATGATAGGAAGTCAGCTGAATAAATTTATATGGAATAAGAAAGAAAATAATCATAACACTAAACTAGCTGTATACAAGATAGTGTTCAAACCAATTTTATCTTATGGGTCTGTGAGCTGGATTAGAAATAAAACACTTGATCAAAGACTGGAGACTACGGATATGATGGCATCAATGGCAATATCACATTATAAATGAGGATATTAGGAAATAACTTGTCTTTGTTAGCATTCATGAATGTGTTAGTAGGAAATGGGAGAGAAAAGATTAGCAATCAAGTGTTCTTTGCCTGTTGTCAGGAATAAACCAGAGGAAGACCAAAATGTAGATGGATTATGTTGAATTTTTTCTTGACAATTATTCATAAGACTATTACACTTTTTTTATATAATCTTTGTCAAGTAGCTTTATTTTATCCTCCTACATGTTTCGCTAATTTTTCTATTGGCATCCTCAGGGAATACAAACTAGTAAGCTAAAATGAAGGTTACAGACTAGGTTATAACTGATGGTTCTAAATCATACACAAACTTGATATTGTGCGTGACAATGTGCGTGTCTCGTTAACGTGATTTATTCGTTATGGCTCATGACGTAATTGTTATGAAAGTTCATTTCTTTGATGTTTAATGATCTGGTAAAATTAAACCTTGATTCTTGTTTAGGTTTTCAGTTTTACGGGCGACTGTAGCTGCTTCTTTAAAGGTTCTTGAATGGTAGTTATCTTTTATGTATGGCATAAGGCTCTTATCCCACTTAATGTGATGGTTAGTAGAGGCAAAGTGGCATGAAAGGCCTGAAATGTCTTGTCTGTTATTTCTGACATATCCTATGTGTTCTTTCTTTCTCGTTTTACGTAGGTCAGACCTCTAGAAGCTTTGAAACGAGAAAGAAAGAACACATAGGATATGTCAGAAATAACAGACAAGACATTTCAGGCCTTTCATGCCACTTTGCCTCTACTAACCATCACATTAAGTGGGATAAGAGCCTTATGCCATACATAAAAGATAACTACCATTCAAGAACCTTTAAAGAAGCAGCTACAGTCGCCCGTAAAACTGAAATCCTAAACAAGAATCAAGGTCTAATTTTACCAGAAAATTGGAAAAGTTTTATCAGATCATTAAACATCCAAGAAATGAACTTCCATAACAATTACGTCATGAGCCATAACAAATAAATCACGTTAACGAGACACGCACATTGTCACGCACAATACCAATTTTTTGTATGATTTAGAACCATCAGTTATAACCTAGTCTGTAACCTTCATTTTAGCTTACTAGTTTATATTCCCTGAGGATGCCAATAGAAAAATTGGTGAAACATGTAGGAGGATAAAATAAAGCTACTTGACAAAGATTATATAAAAAAAGTGTAATAGTCTTATGTAGATGGATTTATTAAAGTAAAATATGCCTTAATGGACACAAATATAATATCTGAATGAATGGAAAATTATTCATTCCATTCATTCTATTGTTCTAATGTGCAACACTCTCAAGTTAAGATATTACCTTGGTCATTATTCTCTAGGTTCTTTCGAGTTTGTTCACCTCATAACAATCAAGTAATCTTTCTCTCTCTCTCTCTCTCTCACACACACACACACACACACATACATACAATATGACCCTTAACTTTCATCTCCAGCACCTCCATATCTCAGTTCAGTACTGACAATGTCCTTTTGTTGGAAAGACCGGAGTTTGAATCTCATCTGTGATGTGAACCTCTTTATCAGGGTTTTTCAGCTGAAAGGGAGGTGGCAGGGTTTTTCATCTTGTGAAACAAGCATAATTGCTAAAAGGACACATGCGGTTTACAGACATAGAAGACAGTGCGGATAGGAATAATCACCCTGTCAATAGGCAGTAGTCAGGTTTCCAAAATGCCAAGTTACTTGGCTTTGCCATACCATTGATCCTTACATGAAAAAGAAAGATGGAAATTTCATCTCCTTATCCTCTACTACCTTCCGATCCCATATCTCTTCACTTCTCTCTGTATATCACAAGTGCAGTCTTCATGCTGTTTTGCATTTTGAAGGGAGAGCCTTTTGAATTGTAAAACGTCATGAGCCTGATAAAATTGGTTTGAACACTACACTTGGCACCATTGAATTGCTAACCTCACTAGCTGCCTCACACTTCTAGTTTATGCTTACCCTTCCTCCAGGAGGATTTGCATGGACTAGAACAGCATTCCTTATAACTCTCACAATTTTGCATTTTCAACAACAACGAAAAAATGAGCCTAAAAAGGAGGCTAAAGACATCATTTTTATGATAATTTTCTTCTCAGAACTGATGAAACAAGTGTTTTCTGGCCACCACAATGTGGAGTACACTGAACTTCAGTGAAATCTGATTGATCTGTAGCAACCAGATCCTCTGCTTATGATGGATCTGTTAATAGCCTTGGATATATTTCAAAGGCACCAACAGGCATCAAAGAGTCAAACCAGAGGAAACTGTCTAGGAATGAAATAGTGTAAGTTAGGTCAAAGTGTATCATCGAAGTGGCCAGAAACATATGTACTCCAGTGTTAAGGCTGTTTACTTTTTCCTCGTTTCTTTTTTAGGTGCTGCTCTAAAATGATTATTCTGCAGACCTGCCACTATATAGATAACTGGACCTTTCCTAATGGAACTTTAGGAGTGTATGCTAGCAAATAATCTCTTAACCCGGCAGAGGTCACGGTCGTAAAAAATTGGTCGCGCGTATCTGAGAGATACATTCATTACTAGTATGTGCTAAAATGCGATAAAACTTAAAAATAAAAAAAAACACTGCAAATATAATACATGATGGTTTATTTATTTTCAGTTACAATCTAGGAATTATTGAACAAAGAAACAAAGAAAAAAAAAACTAAACCAATACTATACTGACAACAGAGTTTGTGGTATCTCTCAGATATAGTTTACTATCAAATATCACAAACCTTTACATAACACCTGACCAAAACTGACCACATAAACAGTGTGGAATATCACTTGTAATATATGCATGCGCAGCTAGTCATGACCCCCCCCAGCTATACATTGGATACATGTAAGAATATTTATATTAAACAATTTGTTTGTATCTGTCAGATCAGCCTTGACCACTGCAGGGCTAAAATTATTCTGTTACGTATATCTGAAGGAAATCCAAGTAGTGGTATGGAGAGAGGGATGGAGAAATGCTGCCAAAGCCACTATTTCTAAAGGAGTTGGATGCAGTTCTGCATGTGTGTGTGGGGGGGGCTTACCAAAGAATCAGTTGCTGTAAATTCTATCTCCATATTTCAACACACAACGTAAACAAGTCAACAAGCAAAAGAATAGATTACATGTGAAAAAGGAGGCAAACCTTCAAAAACCAATTTCACTTCTCAAAATATACATGCTTTCAGACAACTGGTCTTCTATACTTATCACTGATATATTATTCAACCTCACTCTCACTATTTTAAATTTAGCATGAATTTTGAGATCTTTTATGCTTGAGACTTTATAATTTTGGGTTTTTTCATTTTAAGTAAAACATGCATTTTATTTATGCTGGTTGATTTGCAGATCTCTGATAGTGATTGTTAGTCAGAATGCCTTTAGGATTTGATTTGCAGTTTCTAATTCTAATCTCTTCACTCTCTGTGATGGATTTCAATAATTAAAAGTGTCATGACTGCACTTATTTGACTCTGTGAATATAACTCCTTTTCTCCCATTCTTTGATTCTAATGTATACTAATGTTTTCATTGTCATGTATAATCCTTATACCATGATGTTACCATCTTTCACCAGTTTTCTTCAAAATTTTAATTGCTTCATATTCATTGCGTTTGTAGGCAGTTTGGTTCCTCACAGTGTTTTTTGCTGAAGATGTTCTTAGACATGAATAATAACAGGAACCTTATTTAATATGGTTTTAATTTTTTCTTCTAAAATTTGTCTAATTATGTTTCAGTTTATCAAGAAACTTAAGATATTTTATTCGAATACTTCAGTAGTTCTCCATATCCTTGTGCCACTAGTGCCTGAGTATGACAATATGTTTTATAATTTTCAAATAGTTTTCCTTGTTTTGTATATTATCTCTCTTTTCCATTCTTTGTCTTTATTCTATCTTCTTATATATGTAAAATCTCTCATGATATGTAACTATATAACTTACCATGTTTACTTTTCCATGTTTTTCTAAGGAGATTGCACTTAAAGAAATGTCAATTTTTTTTTTCTGTAATAATCTTGTATTTGTAATAACTTAATCATGAGCCTTTGTTAAAATAATGTGGCACATGATGTCATTATGTAACACTGTTAACTGCCCATATATGACGATTTCAAAAGACGTGCAAAGTATGACATCATCATGTTCAGATGTCCATACATTGCCATATGTAAGTTTCAAGAGATGCATGCATGCATACAATGCAAGTCTGGGCCTTTATAAGGCAAAGCGTTGAGAAGGACTTTGTCTTGGGTTTTTCAATCTTCTCTTACCTGGGTCCACCACACCTGAGGCCAGCTGTCGGTAATTGAAAGAGAAGCATCGTAGGTCTTAAGTTTCTCAATCTCTTACCTTGGTCTGTTGCCACAATAAGTATTATGTTGATCGTTGGGACATCTCACTAGGAAAGAGCTGCACATTGCTTCCATGTTAAGGGTCCTAAAGGGCATAAAATATTCAATGGCTCCGTCAAAGAAGAAATTTAGCAGGAAACCAAGAATAAGCCAGCAGAAGGAAAGAAAGACAGAAAGGAGCAGTTTTATGTGAACAAAGGATTCATGTAAAAGGCAGTGCTAAACAAGAATTGTAAGTACTTATATATATGATAATTCCAGGCAAGAATGTACATGAAGTGCATCTGTATATGGGTACAATACGATAATATAAATTGATATTCAGTTAAGCCTGCTCAAGGTATGCTTTATTGTCAGTTTGTGTATATATAATTGGCAGGATATTCTAGATTGTGACTTAGCTTTTAGGGAAAAAATGTAGAACTAAGTCTGAATTAGGAAGAATGCAACTGTATATATATATGTTAATGTGGATCAGACTGTGTAAATAATCCTTTTTCATTTATGAAATGGTTTGTGAAAACACATTGGACTGATTCTGTCAGTGCACCTTCCTGAAATTTTCAAACCTGCATAAGATTAAGTTTAAGTGATCAATAGTCAATCTACGACTAATTAAATGTAAAGATTAACATAAGCTGGGAATGCTAACAATATCTGTTTTATCTTTAGTTTCAAATCTTGTAATCTTGCACTCAATACATAGTCTAAGTGGCACAGTCATAAAACAAATAAATTTGTTAGACTATAGAGCATGAGAACATAAGATCTAGTGGTAAATGGCAGCAGTCGACCATTCACAACATCTCACGAAGTTTTGAAGATAGAACAAAAAAAGACAAAGCAGGGTTGAGAAATATCTTACACAGAAAAGAAAGTAACATATATATACACTCCTTGGAAAGAAGTCAATATTCATCCTCATGAGAAAGGTGCATTGTAATGAGTGATGTCTTTATAGCCAGTATAAATTCGAGGAATATGATGATCCTAAGTCAGTGCAACTGTGTTTGGGTGAAATGGATGAAAAAGGGGAACTGACGGAGTTTGAAAGAGGCATCATTGTGATAGGATGCCATGTTGCAGGTCTATCTGTTCAGCAAATTGTTGGCAAATTGGGTCATCCCAGTTCAACAATCAGTGATACCATAATGAGATAGAAGCACAGGGAGTCAACTGCAAGTGCTATTTGCAGTAGATGACCTACCACACTCACCATAGGGTGCTGCAAAGGATAATGTGTAAAAACTGCCATTCTTCGGTCAACACATTGAATGCAAAGTTCTTGGCACAACAAATATTCAGAACTAATGCTCACAACATGGGTTTCCATGGTAGGACTGCAATATGCAAGCCCCACATTACTGGAGCCAACATGGCATGTCAACTTTAGTAGTGCAGAGAACATGTACAGTGGGATGTGAAAGCTTGGACAGCTGTGCTATGGAGCAACGAATCATGCTACATCTTCTACTGAGCAGATGGACAAGTGTGGATGTGGCAAATGCCTAGTGAACGTTTCTTACCAGATTGCATAATCCCAACTATGAAATTTGGAGGTGAAGGTATGGTCCTGTTTTTCCTGGTTTGGCCTTGAAACTCTGTTTGTGCTACCACAAACATTGAACTCTGAAAGCTATCTGAACATTCTGGATAATGCAGTGCTTCCTACTTTGTGACATTTCTATGGAACTGACCATTATCGCTTTCAGCAAGACAATGCACCTTGTCACAAGGCTGCTGCTGTAATGTGATTTGTGGACGTCAATATCACTACACTTGACTTGCCTCCACAGAGCCTATCTCAAGCATATTAAACATCTGTGGAATGAACAAGAGTATAGGGTAAGGTCAAGGGACATCTGCTCACAACGGTCCAATACCTCATTACATGCCTAGAGGAAGAATGGTCCAAAATTCCCATTGATCACTATCGTATGCTTGTGGAAAGTATGCCCCATAGAATTTCTGCAGTTATCGCAGTGAAAGGAGGTCCTACATCTTATTAAAGTGTGCACCATGGGTATTTGTTCTTCACACTATGGTGTCTGTTAACTTCTTTCCAAGCATTATTTATATGTGTAGTTCTCCTATAGAGAAATTTAAGTGTTTAGTTCTTTCTTTCTTTCTTTCTTTCTTTCTCTCTCTCTCTCTCTCTCTCTTGTTTGTCCACTGTTTTTGTTATTTTAGTCAAATCTGAGACTGTGATCATTTCTTCCATTTGTAAGGATATTTAATAATTTATATAGCCTTCTGTTTTTTTTTTTATACACTTTTAAATCCTTACCCTTTTCCGTCTTGGGCTTTCACTTTGGTTGTGATTTGTAGCCAGCATATTATAATTGTTGTGTTTTTAAGTTTGAAAGGTTTTATTTATTTTTGTACATAGTACTCAGTATGGTTTTAAGTTTGATGAAAGCATGTATGCTTTCATTCAAAGAACACACAGATATAACTGTCTGGAAATTCATTTTCCGAGTCCATTGCATTTTCATATTAACATTACATGAGAAGTTTTGCATCCTCTCAGGGGCAACATTAATTTGTATTTAAAAAAAAAAAAAAAAATCCGTTTCATTGCAATCTCATTTTAAGTCTACTCACAATATTATCATTATTCTGAATGATCCTCCAGTGAGTCCAGAAACCCATTGAGGGAAGACATCATTTGGACACTAATACTTAATTCCCATCATATCATCATCGACAAATAACTATATCATGCTCAAGACCCTTAGCACTACTATTCATGTACATGTTAAGTAACAACAATGATCAAAGTACAGAACTCTGTGGCATGCCATTTGTTACCCTTCTCCTCATAGACTACACCTCGATACATCACTTTCTGACACTTGTCACTCAGCCACCCTCCAATCCATGTTTATAAATTTATTTTGCAAACTCCTCCCTTTCAGAGTGTATAACAACCCCTGATGTGGAATCCTGTCAAATGCCTTGGCAAAACCCAGTAGTATTGTGGTTTTTATTCCTCTTATCCAACTCTTCTGTTACTGTTACAGAACATGGGCAGATTTCTAAAGCAAGATAGCATGGTTTTGTTAAAAACTATGCTGTCTTTTATAGGGGATCTGGATGTTGTCTGCCTACTGTTGTGTGTGATTTCTAACTAGCCTTATCCCAGTACCTTGATGACCATACTAGAGATGCTAATTGTTCTATAATTTACTGCATGAGTCTCAATTCCACCTTAATGGGCAATTCCAGTATATGGAATTGCCCTCCTGCTCAGTAGAAATCTTGCATGTAGTGAGGCTCAATCACATCCAGCCCAGCTGCTGTATTTGAGCCAAGCTCTTATAACAGCTGTAATAATTCTAATTCGTCTTCCTGTATTCTTTCATCAGCTTCCTCCATGGCATCCAGAGTTTTAGTGGGTCTTACTTTACCACCATATAATTTAGCGGTTTCTTGTTTATTTGACACTTTTTTACTCTCTGCATTCACTAAGGTTATTCTTTCATGATCATTCTTCCTTTTACTTGCTACATAGTGATAAATTTTCCTTTGGACTTAAGCTAACTTATTTTTATAGTTAGAAAGCAAATTATATTCTTATTATGTGCTTTAACTGAATCATAAGCAAACAATCTTCACATGAAGTATCTTCCTTATTAGGTTATTTTTTTAATAATATCACTGTTTTTTTATAAATATGGTGATGCACCATTATACTACTTGTATGTGGAATGTATATGCTTTCTGCATTAATTAGCATCATTATCATCTTTGGTCTAGATGTCATTGATGAGACATTAGTAAAGGTCAAAACTGGCCTGATTGATAAGCTTTCTCATAATGCATAGCAGTGCACATGTTCAAAAGGGAGTATGTTGTGAGACACTGAAGCAAGTGATGTGAAATAACCCTCTATATCCAAGTATAGTTTGCCCACCGTTTGTAGGTCCCTGCTTCGCATCTTTCCAAGAATAGTCGATTCATGCTGAAGGGGAGAAAGAAATGAAGGACGTTTGAACTGGTCGCTAACACGCGAAATCACGTGCTTTATAGGTAAAATTTTCCAACTGTTATACAAGCAACATAGTTAACTACAATAATCATAAAAGAGAAATTAATATTCCGACCGGTAATAATAAACAACTCATCCCACAATACGGACTGATTACCCTATTATCGGAATGGATTCTCCTTTTTCTGAGATGCGCAGAAGTGTCAAAGGATCTCTAATCGGTGGGCGAACTATAGCCTAATTATGACAATACTTCACATATACTCTTTAATTGCTTTCATTTAGGTAAAGTATTGAAACAAGAACACAATTTATTCTTTCTCACCATTGCTAGCATTCTCTTAATAACACCATAAAGTCTTGTCATCATTCTTATGATATCAGATCAAAAATACCTTTTATGCAAACTCTTGCTTTTTCCTAGCTCTAAGAGTGCAGTTAGATATATCTTCCTTTAGCATCCTTTGACTAATTCATTCATTCCTATGCTATGCAGTTGCTCATACCAAATTACTTCCTCAAGCTTCCTTCTCAGTTTATTTATAATCACCTGATTTATATATTCAGAGAACAAATCAAGTGTTATAGGTGTGATAAATTGAAGCATATTTCTAGGATCTGCACTGCTTAGTTAACAAGTCTTCCTAATCATAGAAATCCTTGTAATGTCATCAATCAGATTATAAGGATGTCAAATTGAAGATGATTTGGCCAGTCCTTAATTTGAATTCTTGACAACCCTTGGAAACAACCTATTGTTTTCCATAAGGCTTTATTTGACACAAGAGCACCTGTTTCAGCAGTGACATTTGACCTGTTTCTTTTGATTAAGGATTCCTTAAGGCATGATATAATTCATTTAGAGAAGGAAATCAAGTTAAATTCTTGATTAAAAAATCAAGAGTTAGTTGCAAGGCAAGTTTTAAAAGCTGAGGTTGATTTTCCTGATTTAAATTTAAAACTTTCACATGAATATTTTGTTGCTCAAGAAATTTCCCACTCCTTCTTTAAATTCATGTTTTAGGAGCCTTTTCTTGTGAATTATTGGTATAGCTTTGATTGTGTTACAGGTATTTTCTTCTTATTATGAAATAAATGTTGTAAATCTAGTTAAAAGTCTTTGCTCACAAAACCATGATTCCTTTTCTTCTGATTCCGATCTTCGGGAAGTGTGCTCAGAACTTATTACCTCTAGTGGTGCTGATAAAACTAAATCTCATGTGAAATCTTGCTGAATAGTTTTAGATTACTTAAGTGCAAATTTGTAAAAAGATAAGATTGTTAGTTTATGAAAAAGCTGTTTTAAAAAGTTCAGCACATGCTTTACAGAGGGAATACTTGGCCTCTCCCCAGCAAATAAATAGAGATAAACCAGTTTTTATTAAGCAGTGTTAATCAACATTAAAATATACAGAAAACTCAAGAAACTTTTGCAGCAATATTTAGAAGCAGATATTAATTAAATATACACAATCAACAGTGATATGATCCTTGGAGAATCCAAATGGATAAGGTGTGGTTTGTGTTTGATTTGAGGACAGTTAAGAAGGTCACAGAGCCTATTATATTTATTTTCCTTTAAATAACTTAAAGGAATTGCTTGCTACTTTAAAGGGTACTATGTTGATTTTATTGCTGGTTACTACCAGATATCGATTTAGAAAAAAAAAGATTGCAGACATTATTCTGCATTTGCCACACAATGGCAAAAATTCAACTCGACCCATATGCCACAGGGTGTGTGTAATTTGGTACAGAGTTTTTAAGATTTGATGTCCAGTATGTTGGGAAATGGTGTTCTGGCATTTCACAGTGACTTGTTAATTATTATTATTATTAACATTTGACTTCCATGGAGTCAGCGACTCATCATGAGAGGTACACACTATTGCACACAATGCTCATCCAGCCATGCCTTAAACCAGTGATATTCAACCTTTTCCATAATACGGCACACCTAGACTAATTATTAAAATTCTGCGGCACACTAAAAATATTCTTTTAATTTTTTTGATGATCTGGCAAAAAATAGGCATAATTTTGATTGATTTACACACACAAGAAGAGGGAAGACCAAACACTAATAAATAAATGCGCAAATTATGACATTATTTCTTTCAATTAATTTGGTTTTATAAATCTCGCGGTACACCTGAAGACCTCTTGCTTCACACCAATGTGCCACGGCACACAAGTTGAAAATCACTGCCTTAAACTGATGCAATGTGTCTGTGCCAGCTCTAATGGATCCTGGTGCCCCGATGCAAATTTAAGTTGAGCATCCTTACTTTTTTTAAAATGTGGTTAAATTTTAAAGGTTAAAAACTCAGAACACATATATTTTTATGTAAAATTGTACACTTTGAAAAATACATATATTAACAACAGCAAAAATTGCAAAACATACAAAAATGCACATAGACTAGAATTACAGATACATAAGTTTTCCAATTATTGGCTATGAGCTATTATAACTAGAGATGTACAAACTAGAAAAATTGCACAATTTTATTTATTTATTCGTATGGAGTTTCTTTCCTTTTTCTCCCCTCCCCCCATCCCTATTGGGGCAAATTGAGCCCCCCCTCATGGGGGGGTTAAGTATTTATTGCTGTAGATCCATGTGTGTTCACAGGGCCGGTTTGCCTGCTTGCGGGATGAAAAACGCCAGATAAACTGCTGGAATAAACCCTACTGCCTGCTCCCAAGACTGGCTAACTTGGCTATGGCTGAGGAAGATCCTCAAATTCCTCACGTCTTCGACAGGAATGGAACCTATGACACTCCTTCCCCAGTCATACGGTTGCGAAGCGCACAGCCACTAGGCTAACCATGCGGACAATTCCACAATCATAAGAATAATTTAATTTTTAATGGAAAAAGCAATGTATGAAAAAATTAAATGACATGAAAGTTTACTTTTCTTGATTTTATGGAAGCAAAGTTCTAATTTTTCGCAGATCTCACCTTCTATTGCGATCATTGACAGTGCGCCAGTCTTTCCAGTGAAATTCTAGATCATAGATATGCTTTAATTAGTTTCAGTCTTGAAAATGATCGTTTGCCACTTTCTACTGAAACTGGAATCGAAGCAAAATTGTTAAATTAATAAAAAAACTATCCAAATCATTTGTGTATATATATTGCAATATTTTCAGTGGGTATAAGCTGTAACTATCCTGTATGCTGTCCTTTACATGATTTAATCGATTACATGATTTAATGTGTTTGTAGATTCATTTAAATTTGTGTTTGAATTTTTTTTTTTTTTTTTTTTATTACATGACACCTCCAAGGAGTCCAAAGACTCATCGAGGGAGGGCACCCACTACACAGCTCTCTGTTTCCACCACTTAATCCACAACACTATAGCAACCACAACTTCCATCGTCTACACAAATACCATCTACTGGCCACCACCACTAGTATTTTCACATACAATCACAAATATCCATGCCCACGGCAGGATTCTAACCTGCAGCCTTTTGACTGGAGAGCAGATACGCTAACCACTCAGCCAGCCAGGCCATTTTACTAATTACACTGATCCTGCACAAAATTCATACCAGATTATAAGTGAACACAAAAATCCATAATTTTTAATTTTCTAAGCTAATGTTTTTGCTTTGTGCCATTTGCTTTTCATATTTTGTACCATTGTCATCAGTTTGAATATTATGTATCAGATAAAGTTTTAAGTGCAATTTTGGTGTCTTTTACAGTAATCTGATTGTTTAGTCAAAGCACTATAAAAATTATAAATTTCTTGTATAGTGCTAAAAAAAAAAAAGGTCACTGTTTCAGCATTAACCTTAGCAGCATCAGCGATCACCAAATTTAATGTGTGTGCTGAGCAGGAGACAGAGTGCCCAAGGGTTAATATTCAATATATGTCTCTGACCATGCTGTGTTTTCCTCTTATGTTTGCCCAGTCGTGTATCCTTGTCTCTGCAAATTTAATATTTAAATTTAAATCTTTTAATTTATCTAAGAGGCACATGAATAAACCTTCAGACTTTTTGAGAAATTCAGTTAGCTGCCATTTCTGTTTCTCTTTTCCAAGTTCTTTTGCCACTTTTCTTTCTGTATTTGTATCTCCAGATAATTTTTTTCATCTCCATTATGTCCATATTTATTCTGAAGTAAAAAATCTAATGAATAAAAAATTTTTAAATCAGAAAAAAACATGAAAATAAATACTTAGTAGGCCTGCGTAGCTCATTGGAAATGGCCCTTGCATCCTCTGAGCTAGGCCGCACTAAGATAGACTTATGGTTCGAGTCTAGTCGCCAACTGGAGGAACTTTTTCTAAGCCTTTCTGTGACTGCTTCCTGAGGTTAATCTCTGGCACGGGCAAGCTGGTTTTTTCTCCCGGAAACTCAAAAAAATCAGCCATAGAACCCACATTATTTCAGACAATAACATATCCTGTTAGGGTTAGGTACCAAACGATGGCAGCACTTGTTTGTCTCTTCATCGGTGGATGCCTATAATTAGTGATAGACAATAGCCAGCTATCTCTTATTGGCTACTGGTGGAGATTGAACTGCCTACTCAGTCTCCAAAAGCTATATAGGGTTTAAAGGCCTTGCCTACTCCCTATAAGGGAATTAAAGGCTTGGCTTATTATTTTATTATACATAAAATTTTCGCTAATTTGTGAAGGCTGAGATTAAATTTTGGATCAACTTACCTCAATGTGAATTAAGTACACATTCACTGTTTAGTAATCAACAGTTCGATGATTTACAAACAACACATGAGGTCTGTTCCACAAAAAATGCTCAAATGTCACTTCATAATAGAGGTTAAGCCGGATACACGAGAATGCCTCACGTCCTAACTGGCAAATGCACGTTGCATGTATAAAAGAATGTGAGTAGTGTAAGGCTCCTCCTGTAACACGACGCCCTGGGTGAGCACCCAGCTCGTTTAGCTTCTGTCAGCTCTACACCACACAGCAAAAAACTTGAAGTTTTTACTAAATGTTATTAACCCCCCAACCGACCATGACGTTCAGCTAAATCTGGATACGAAGCTCTAACACCCATTGAATAACATGGATAAGAAGTGCAATTTGGTGTCACTATTTCATCCACATCAGCTGGTAGGGAGGTTAAGTCACTGTATTTATTACAATAAATTTAGTGCATATCCACATTTAATAAATGCCAATATTAAAAACTGTTTTTATTTTATTTTTTCTACTCACTTCAGCACCCCTTGAAGAAGGTGCCCTATGTGACACATCTCCTGCTTACTTAAGCCGGCCCTGGTCTACACCCACAACACACTCAGGCAGTGCATTCCACTCACCGACCACTCTTCATGCAAAGAACCTACTCGTCTGCTCACACACTCCTTATGCAGTTTCCAGCTATGACCTCTTGTCCTACCCCCTCTCCCATTCTATGAAAAATCTCCTCCATGTCGACGTGATAATAACCCCTAACTAGCTTGTATTGTCTCAATCTTGTCCCCCCCCCCCCCCGCTTCCTCCTAGGTAACACCTCAGAAAACACTGATATTCCAGATGAGGAAATGTGTGTAGTGTTTAAAGATCAAGGAGTGACAGATACAAGGTACATCCTGATATGTATGGATGCTGGCCTGACAGAAAGATATCAGTAACATGACAGAAAGGTGATATTCCTGGTTCCAACCAGCAATATCATCCTTACTTTTGATGCACCTAAACCTCCAATGTCCATAAAAGCAGGATATCTGAACACTCCTGTTAGGCTTTGCATCCCTAATCTGCTTTATACTTTTAATGTCAAAAATAAGAGCATGCCCAAACTACATCTTGTAGCAATGCATGTACACAATATAGTAACAATTATAATAAATCTTAAAAATAAGCCTGAATAGGTCATATGGGAGGGAGACCATTCAGCTTACTCCCATTCATGCCAAAGGTCACAGGACAAAAGAAAAGAGAGATAAAAGATAAAGCTTGAACAGAACCAAGATGGAAAGAGGAAGGTGGCAGAAACTGATATGTTTATTTCCATCGTCTGATAATTGCATATCTGAACTTTATGATCTTGAGTTCTTCCTTTTGGCGTACATTAATCACCCAAGCTATCATGGTCTTTACTCTGGAAAAAACTAAAATGATTAATCTGCTAAATGAGAACCCAGTTGTTAAAATCATATTCAGAGGTTTTCAAAAAGAAAAAAACCTCTGGACCCCCACCACCACCACCACAGGAAAAAATCGGTACATCTCCACTTAATCTGAAGTCAACATAAGAACTGACCGTGACACATCAGATGATGTTTTAAAAGGAAGAGAAGGACACATATAAATATAATCCTGAGAAAGCTCTCAACTTCTCAGAAATCAGAATAAGTCTACAAAGCCAAAGGAATAGGGAAATTCTTACTCATGAATTCTGCTAAAATATCAAAGTCCTTTGCAGAAACATAAACCTGTTTCTGTCTGCAAGAGACATATTCAAAACTCAGTGAGGACTCTAAGTAAGGCATTTCACTATTATTCGTGAAGACAGAACTGGAGATTGACCTGATCATGATGGAGTTAATATCCTTGTGGGCAACAATATCCCTTTTCAGAACATAACCAACCTTTTCAAAATCCAACGTAACATAATTTCGTTATTTAAAAAAAAAAAAAATCCAACGTAACACTACTCTGGAAGCTGTAGCCATCAGACTCTATGAGATGTTTCACTTATTTACTACCAGGTTCTGAGCTAACTCAGACTGACCTTGATATTACAATCTTCTCCACCTATTCTTCGTACAGGTGATTTTAATGGACACCTACTCTATGGTATTGTGTTAACACAAATAGGCAAAGCCAGATTGTTGAGCACATGTTTCTGATAACCCCTCATCTTAATACAGTAATCTAACATTTATCCACTTCTTCTGTTATCAGAATGACAAGTTCAGATAATTGAAGTACAATTACATGGTGTTCTACCAGAAATTGATTGTGCAAAGGCCATTGTTTTTAAGGTCAGAAAATTGGTAGATTACTGTAATGGATACCATACCATCTTTCATATACCTTCCTGCACATATTTTACAATAGATCTATAGTGTTGTGTTAACACAAATGGGCAAAGCCAGTCTACTTCCTTGCCATTCTTTCAGTGTTCATGTGGATATCAAGGACAATATACGAAAGCAATCACTTTCTTGTGCTCTCCAATACATCCTTACAGAAACTTTGCTCCACAACACACAGGTGGAAAATTCATCAGGTTGACTGGAATGTCTTTTCACCTCTTGCAAAATTTCCTGAAACAATCAGCCAAAGTCCTGTTAGTCAGCCATTGATAAATGTAACAAGTTGTATTGTCCAGGTAGTGACAGCTGCATTTCGAAAAGCATCATCTTGATTTACACCCTGTCCAAAACCATGATGGAATCCTGAGTGTCAAAAAGCCAAACACACATGCATGCACATGCACACATATGTAGCATGGAGTATTTTTAGGAATAACCTTACCACATCAAATCCATAGCTTTTATTTTAAAAAATATACACAGGCTAAAGCATGTTACATTACATGGTAGAGTTAAAAACAAGGACACATTCAATTTACATAATCTGTCAGTCATACAGCCAGTCCAAAAATGATATGGAATAAAATCCAGAAAATGAAGAGTAGATATTGAACACACTGTATTCGTCTACTTTTGAGCATAATTGCACGATTGATTCAATAGTTACAAGCATAAAAAGTCATATTGTGCCAAGCCAAAGGTTATATATCAGTACTCAAGGTAATTTTTTTTATTTATTTTTTTTTATTTCGTATGGTGATTCAACTGCCGTGGGCCCCTTTTACAGGTAGGTACGTAAATTAGTAAATAACATTTTATGTACATAAAGCAACTTTTATTATTATTATTATTATTATTTCTGGGCAACTCCAAGGAGTCGACAGACTCATCGAGGGAGGCCCTAACATCATGTCAAGAACAACTATTCGACATTCACACAGTATCTATCATACCTTGCCTTGAACCCATTCACGGTCGTAGCACCCACAACAAACTCTGGAAGCTTATTCCACTCATTCACTACTCTCCAAGTAAAAAACCTAGCTCTAACACCCTTGTCAACCACGCTCTTGCCCAGCTTCCATTCATGGCCCCTAGTCCTCCCATCAACAGTCATATTTTCAAAAATATCTTCTGGATTAATCTTATAGAAACCCTTCAGTAATTTGAATGTCTCAATCATATCACCCCTCCTTTGCCTATCGACCAATTTCTGCAACCCACAAATCTTCAACCTATTCTCATAAGGTTCATTCCACAGACCTGCTATCATCTTGGTCACTCGTCTCTGGATCCTCTCCACTTCCTCCCAATCACGAAGAAACCCTGGTGTACATAACTGGGCACAGTTGTCCACATGGGGTCTTATCAAGGCTCTATACAGAGGAACAACAACTTGTTTGTCTCTACATGTTAAAGTATTTTTCAGAAGCCAAATGATTTGGTGAGCTGTTTTAGTCACTTTTGCAATGTGCCTCCTAAACTTCAATTTCCTATCCACCAACACTCCCAAATCCCTGGCCTCATCAATCTCCTGGAGTACAGTTCCACCAATGCGATATACTGCTGCTATTCTTTTCACCCCAAAGTGCATAACCTTACACTTTGCCACATTAAATTGACATCCATTTTTCCTAGCCTAGTCCTCCAACATATCCAAATCATCCTGTAAAATTTTGACATCCTGTGCACTCATAATTGCTCTACCCAACTTTGCATCATCAGCAAACAAGTGAACACTTCCTCTCAAATCGTTTCCTATATCATTGATGAACAAATTGAAAAGCAGTGGTCCAAGAACAGAGCCCTGTGGCACTCCACTAGTCACAAGCCATCTTTTAGACTCCACTCCTGAATAAACCACTCTCTGGTATCTCCCCTTCAACCACCCTCCTATCCATCTCACCAACCCTATATCTATCCCCTCCTGCTCCAGTTTACTGATTAGGGTTCTATGTGGTATCCTATCAAAAGCCTTGGCGAGGTCCAGTAGTATTACTGTAAACCCATTACCCCTATCCAGTTCAGCCGTCACTGTGTTATAAAACATGAGCAAGTTAATGAGGCATGATCTACCCTTCACAAAACCATGTTGTCCCCCATACAATATCCCATTTTCATCTATCCAATCCTGTATTATTTTCATGACTAATTTCTCTAAGACCTTGACAATGATTCCTGATATGCTAATCGGTCGGTAATTTACAACAGCAGTCTTGGAACCACCTTTATGCAGTGGAACTATTTTCTCCTCTTTCCACCCCCTCGGGACTAACCCAGACCCGAGACTCAAATTAAACAAAATGGTCAAGGGTACTGACAATTCTTTAGCTGCTTCTCGTACAACACGAGCTGGTATACCATCCAATCCTACAGATGTATTGACGTTGAGGTTATGCAATAGACTACTCACCTCCACTTCATTCACCACAATTCCCGTATAATCTACTGGTACATTCGTTTCTGCAATGGCACCACCTGGATGATATATTATTGCAAAGTGCTCACTCAGTAACTCAACTATATCAACTGATTCAGTTACCTCCCTACCATCGGCATTCTTTAAAATCATTCTGCCATATACATTTTTCCTTTTACTTGCTACATATCTAAAAAACTGTTTGGGATTCTCTTTAGCCTGCATGGCCAATGTTCTTTCATAATCCTTTTTTGCTTTTCTTACCACACTCGTTACCCTTCTGGCATGTGCTTTATACCGTTTGTGTGCCTGCTGGTCACCGTTCTCTTTAAATTCCCTCCATAGTTGTTTCTTTTTTTGCAGCTCAAGCTTAATGGTGTTATTCATCCATTTAACCCCTAGTTGATTTATTATTCGGACTCTAGGTATACAGTCAGCCATTGCTTCATGCAAACACTTCATAACTACCTCCCATGTACTATCGACTTCTAGTCCTTGCAGTTGTACATGCCATGGCTGAACCAATCAAACTCCTAAGCTTGTCATACTTTCCAGCTCGATAATTCCACATGTACCCTGTCTTAGTTGAAAATTCTACACCTTTAGCCACCTCCCAAGTCAAGACCCTATGATCATTCTCGCCGATTGGTGGCAATGTGGTCATATTTGTTACAGCCAAATCCTCAGATGTAATTACTAGGTCAAGCACTCTCTGACCCCTAGTATTTTCCATTACATGCTGTCGCAGATAGTTATCCCTTAATAACTGCATAAAATCCAATTCCTTCCTCCCGTGTGTCCTCTCCTCACTCCAATCAATGCGACCATAGTTGAAATCTCCCATAATCACCCTCCTTTCACTCATTTCTTCTATTTGCTTGTGCATACTGTCACCACCATCTTTTCCATCACCTGGTCTATTGCAGCACCCAATTGTATATTTAGTTCTGCTAGCCACAATCTCACACCAAATGGCCTCAAATGTGCTCTTTTCTCTATCCTGCAATTCAGCTTCTATTCTTCTTGCCTGCAGCTCATCAGCTATCATCAACAATACTCCTCCCCCCATTTTATTCACCCTGTCATTCCTGAACACACTATACCCCTCACATTCAATCCCACTAGCTATATCATCTACAGTCAGCCATGTTTCACTAATACCAATAACCTGTGGTCTGGAAGTGCCAACCATGGCCAAAAACTCTTCCTTCTTGTTCCTAATACTCCTAGCATTAGTGTACATGAATTTAAGACCCCCCATTAGCCCCAACCCTACCTAGATGCCTTATATTAACTATCCCACTCTGATTTGTTGTCCTTATTTGCTCGGGCATATTATATTCATTCTTACATTCAACTGCCTCCCTAAGGACTGTATATCTACCCCCCCCCTAATAAATCTAGTTTCCCTGAATTTGCACATCCACCACATTCAGCAACACTTTCTCAAGTCTTCTTACACCGTAACCATTCAAATGCAAGCCATCCATCTTATATAGATCCTTTCGCCCATCGAACTCACTACACAAATTCTTCACCACTCGTCATACATAACCCACGCATAGTCATTCACAATTATGGCCTTCCTTTTAAACATTTCACTGTCATACCGTGGCAAAAGACTAATCATTCTAACTCTCTCACTTCTTTTGCTACCGCAAACGATTCATTCAGGTCTTCTCTCATTTCCATTTTGTCTCCTTTCAAATCATTCGTACCTGCCACAACAATCATTTCTTTCACCCTTTCCTTTTGCAGGTTGGTACGATTTTGTCAAATCCTCTACTATCACACCTCGTACTAACGCGTCTCCATACATCACTCTATCCTTCATTTTGTTCATGTTTACATTCATACGTCTATTTTTCCTGTCATACTTTTTATTATTGGCTGGTTCATTCAGTTGACTTTTGCTCATACGCTCTAGCTGCTGTTTTGCCCTTTGTATCGCACCATTCAACAACGCGATCTCACTCGTTGGGTCTATCTCATCTTTTTTATTCTCAGTAAAACCACTAATACTATCATTCACACTTTCTACATTCACACTCTCACAATTCTCTGGTACACCTCGCCGTTTCTTGTCATATCCCTGTTTTCTTCATTCTGAAGTTTGACAAAAATATCACACTCACGATCCGTAATACTCTTCAATTTCTCATTCTCTCTACATTTTCTACACACATTCACTCCTTTATTATCATCTAACCGCACTCCGCAAACCATACATTTCGCAGCTAGTACACTGAATCATCTCTTTTATACTACCGTTCTTTGATAAAGATGGTGAACCATCATTACTGGCCACCATTTTCCTTCGTACTGGAGCCATACTTACTTGCAACGTATTTTATCAAATTATAAATTATAACACACTAAAAACACACAAAAAGATGCACTAAGAGATGCAAGGTAAACAAAACTACGCAATATTAAATAAATTTATCAACGATAACTGAAAATAATACTTATCTTATCCGAAGCTTTCACGAACACTACACACTACGAATCCCTCTAACGGCGACAGCCCCAATAAAATATGTTATAAAGACACACAAAATACTCTAAAAACACGAAAATCGTTTTAATATACTATAAAACCAATTTTCTAAGGAAAAACACACACAAAAAACACCAAAAATCACCAATTTTACACAAGCGCTAAATTACACCGACCACTCACCATGTAACCTCGAACCAATTGCTCAACTTTATTTTTAGAAAAATAAAGTTGAGCAATGGGGTATTTATGCATAAATAGAATTTATAATTAAACCTGTTTGTATAAATTAATTTTTTATTAAAAAATTAAAATCTTCATGCAGATTATCTGAGTCTGATAAGATCTACCTGAGTGTAATCAGCTAGATTAGTAAGACTTTCTTTCCTTCCTTGAGTGAAATGCTGGTGGAAAATGATGAGCTGCATATTGCTCTCAATAGATTGCAGAGCCTAGCAAGAACTTTTTCCCTTCTGTTTCTGTATTGACTAGACTGCCAGTATTTCATATGGCTTAATCTCATGCAATTTGTCAGTGCTTTCTATGATGACCGCCATTAGTTAATTTGATCTTATAAACTGTCTGTAATCATTATAAGTGACTGACATACAGTATGTGTGTGTGGGGGGGGGGGGGGGGGGAATATGACCAGATCTATCATCTGCAGTCTCATTGCTCTTAATTCGAGTGTGACTGGGAATCCAGCACAGCCAAACATCAAATTTAAGGGTCTTCGTTTTGTACAATAGTTTTAGAACCTTGCAAAGCACTGGATGTGGATTGTACACTGGAGAGATGGCATGTACAAAAGTTTAAATCAATACCAAAAGCCAAATCATACACTTTTGGTAGCAGTTTTCTTTTATATGCACAAGCTGAATTGCATGCAACTCTGCTGTATAATTACTTTAATTAAGTGGGATCAAATTGGATATGATAGTCAGGAAGTTAGCATATCAGATGGGAAGAAAATCATAGTACTCTGCTCTGTGCATAAGTAAGTGTATCTAAGAGGGTGGTCTGAAAAGTTCTTGGCCTAACAATGAAAAACAAATTTATAATATCAAAATTATTTTTATTTTTCAACATAATCTCCCTTAAGACTAATACATTTATTCCAGTGATGCTCCAGCGCCATTATCCCGTCCCTGTAGTGGTTCTCAGTAAGATCTGCAAAATACCCCTCTACAGCTGCATTCACCTCATGATTTGAAGAAAAAAGCTGACCAGCAAGGAAAATTGTTAGTTTTGGGAAGAGATAGAAGTCAGAGGGAGCTAAATCTGGGGAATAGGGTGGATATTCCAACAATTCATAGTGCAGATCCCTTAATTTTTCCATTGCCAAAACACCTTTGTGGGCAGGTGCATTGTCCTGATGAAAGATGATTTTTTCCTTCTGCAAACCAGGTCTTCTCTCATGAATTTTTTCATCTAGTCTGGTTAATAGATCGCTATAATATTCCCCGGTTATTGTTTTACACTTTTCAAGATAATTAATGAACAAAATGCCTCTATCATTCCAAAACACCAGTGCCGTGAACTTTCCTGCTGATGGAACCGACTTTGTCTTCTTTGGCACTGAACAACCGGCTTCTGTCCACTGTTTGTATTCTGATGTGTAATGGTGAATCCAAGTCTCATCCATAGTAATAATAAATCGACACATAAAATCAGTTTTATTCTTGTTAAAACGCTCCAAGCAATGTTCAGAGATTTTCACACTAGTGTGTTTTTGATCTGCTGTAAGCAAGCGCAGCACCCATCTTGTGCAAAGCTTTTTCATTTGCAATTCTTCATCCAAAATATATCATACATGTTCTTTTGAAATGCCTATAGTCTCAGCAATTTCACTCACAATTTCACTCTTTGACTTCCTGATCATCCAATACCATGTCTTGCACTTGATCAATGATTTCTGGTGGTGTTACACTTTTTAAACGTCCTTCACATGGATCATCTTCAAGGCTGGTATGGCCACATTTAAACTTGGCTGCCCATTTCTTAATTGTTGAAAACGAAGGAGAAGAGTGCACATAAACTTTTATAAATTTTGAATGAATTTCTTTTGGCGTTAAACCTTCTTTTACAAAGAATTTTATAACTGCATTATACTCAATTTTATCCATTTCAAGGGATACAAACAACACTTTTGTTTCAGACAGCTGTATAAAACAAACTACTTGATAGAATGACTTGCAATTTCACATGGAATGTTATGGCAAATGTACCAACTTAGAAAAAAAAAAAACTTGCTGATAGTGTTGCCATCTATGGTTGAAACCGAGAACTTTTCAGACCACCCTCGTAGATAGATGATGGAGTAAAAACTTGTCATGAATGAATTCTGTTATGTTTGGTGCAAGTAATGTTGTCAACATTCATGGCTTGTAATTTTTTAATTCCTGTATCAAAGGAACGTGTGGCAGTCTGATATTTGTAATATTGAGCCTAACATAGAGAAAAGACACTAATTCGTGTTGAATGTTCTGGAAAATACTTTATTTTTAGGGCATAGTTACGAGACAACTGTTTCTGTCTTAAGTGACTATAATAAATTTAGTTTAATCCTTTATTCAAACAAAGTTTGCGCCTTAAGTATCTTCAGGACTGAGGCAACTCGTGATAAAGGTGGACCAAGCTCTCATCACTCCTTGTCTCAGTATCTCCTATAATGCAAAGCACATCTCCTTGCGGACATGTATAAGGTTATGCATTAAGGGAAGGGCCACTATCCAGACCGGTTTTAACCTTTATTGAGGTCTCATCAGTGGGAGCCAGACCTAGAAGTGGTGATACTAAAGCCAAAGCAATGGAGAGGTCATATTTACCTATACAAGTTGCCAAAAGGTGTACCACCTTATTATTAAATTACTCTGGATTTAGAGAAAGATGTTGGAAGTTTATTTTTCACTTGTTTATACAAGGAGTGACGAGAGCTTGGTCCACCTTTACCATGAGTTGCTTCAGTCCTGAAGATACTTCAGGTGCAAACTTTGTTTCCTTACACCTGGATAAAGGATTAAACTAAATTTATTATAGTCTAACCAAGTGAAAAATAAACTTCCAACATCTTAAGTGACATCAGGTTCGTTTGCTTTGACATAAAGGCTCTGAATAGGCAATATGTGAAAAGCATTGGTTACTGTCTGCAAGATAGCGTAGCCTGCAATGATTGGATCCCATAATCCAGGTTTGACCATACAAGTGCATGATAACGGTGAAGCAACCAAGATCAATCCCACCCTATTCACTACAGCAGCGCTTCCCAAACTGTGGGCCGCGGCCCCCTTGGGGGTCATAGGTTTTGTTGGGGGGGGGCTGTGAAATAATGAAAACAAATTTAAAATGTTTTAAGACTAAGTAGATTTTTTTTATTTTAAAAGAAACGTATTTAACTTTTATTATTTATTATTTCTTTTTTGTTATTTTTTTATATTTTAATGGAAAAATTCACACATTGGTGTTGGTTCACAAACTTTGCTTCCTGCGTATTTCGGTGCTTAATGAATATTAGTAAATATTGCTTATTCATATGTTTCATTTCAAAGCAGTGGTTAATTGTATTTACTTCGAATGCTCTCCAAGGAAGCTCCAAATCTTCCTGTCCCTTTCATCATGCGTTCGTATTCAGGCACTGTTGATATTGACTTTATATACATATCAAAACTCGTTTTATATTATCACTGTCATCCAAGCTAGTTTTCTGTTACCAATAAAAGTTTCGCATATACTTCACACATGAAAAAAAGCTTAAACAAGTTCATGTGGGGAGATAGTAACTCGCTTGCAGTGGTAAACAACACGCCCTCCTTAACAGCCACTATACTCCAGAGGCAATAAAAACAAGTACTTTTATTATGCCATTGAATAAGGTATGAGGAGTCTGTGTAATATATTTCTCAACAAATAGTGCAATTAGAGACAACTGGGATAAAAACACAGTAATTAATGAATCATATGTCCCCGCATACAGAAACTATGCTGTATAGACTGAAACATAACCATATGTTGCATGGGCAAACAGTATCTAACTAAAAACTACTGTTATTAATTAGAAGTGTGCGAGTTCGATTTCCCAAGGCAGCAATAAAATTCAACTGAACTTGTTAAAATTCATAAAAGTGTTAAAACTAAGTAATACATATATATAATGAATGTTATGGCAGTTTCACATATGGAATTCGGTTGAAGAGAGTTAGCATTTCAACTCAATTGTCAGCTATGCTTTTATCTTTCGGTTGTGCGATCTTTTGTTAATACCGCACCAATCATATGCACGTTTTAATAAACCTGCCTTTGCTGTCTGTTTCGCGTTAGGCTTAATTACTATAAAGGGAGAAAAGTCACAAAAGAGAAAAATGTTCCTGGTCCGGGGATTTCCTTATTCAGGTAATATTCACTAATTTCATGTTATCAGTCTGTGGTGTGCCAGTATCGGTAAGTGGTGATATTATTTGATCTATTCTACGTTAAAAAATTTAACCCTGAGATGGATAAGTGGCTGATAAAAAATTAAAAAAAATTCCCGCAAACAATCAGAAGAAGCAGAAACAGACTCAGAAAAAAAGGACAGTATTTCATATTTTACCAGAACAGCCCGCATCGTCTTCAAAACCAAACGTTAAGAGGCAAAAAGTGTAATATATGCATTTGATTTTTGCAATATTCGCTGTGTATGTTTTGCATTGAATATAAATACAATAAATATTATAATAATTTATCTCTCTATTACGATATTTTTTCGAGGGGGGGCTGTGAAATATTTTAATTTTTGCAAAGGGGGCCCTGACATCCAGAAGTTTGGGAAGCACTGCACTACAGGATAGACTTTTCCCTTACTTGACAGATTTGCGCAAGGAATGTAAGATTTCTATCGACAGCTAGTTGTAAGAACTTGGGCTTCTGCTCTACTGGAATAATACTTTGTTCAATACTTAACTCAGTCTCTTGATGAAAATTGCATTTTTGGCAGAAGTCTACACAGACTCTCTTTTTTTTTCTTTCTTTCTTTTTTTTTTTTTGATGAAATTTTGCCTCAGGTCCCATGCTAAGGTCCAATGAAGACACACAGTCAGTTGCTTCTTGAAGTTGTCTTTCAGTTACCTTCATGTTAAGAGTGTAAATTCATCAAAATATAGAGCATTGCCTACTGTGGGAGGAAGCAGTTCAGTGACTCAGTTAACTATGACAGCAAAGAGTGTCATTGGGAGCACCCACTTATTGATGATATGGCTGAGATAATGTGCTTCCCACTTGGAAGATGCAACTGGACAGAAAATGTTTTTAATAAAAATGGAAAGGTGCTGTCTGACACCTAGGTTACAGAGGTCTCTTAAAATCTTATATCTCCAAGTTGTGTCAAGCTTTTTCCATGTTAAAACATTGAAATCAGATGCTCTCATTTCAGGAATATGTCTCTTATATACATGTTTCTAAACAGACCAAATGGTCCAGTATGCCTGTGAAATTCACATTGTGTGTTGAAGAGAAGAACATTGCTTTCCAAATAACAAAGAAGTCAGACATTTGCCATTTTCTCCATTATCTTACAAAGACAACTGGTCAGGGCAATAAGTGAATAATTGTTTGCATGTACTGCGTCCTTTTCTGGTTTGGGGATCAGAAATCCCATTGACTTATGTCAAGAATCTGTAAATTCTTCCTCTGTAAGCATTCTGTTATATGATAACAGAATGAGATCCAGAGAATGTGATGGAAGATGTTTTATCATCTCATAATGGATGCCATGCACTGTCATGAGAGAGTAAAAGAGCTCCTTTTAGTTTCTTCATAATGATTGGCTAATTGTACAGAACTAGCCAATTTGTAAAAATGTTTAGCCATTGGAAGTTTTTCCACTTGGTTATACTATAAATTAAAAGATACCAAGAAATTATATTCTTGATTTAATCCTTTGTCCTTTGTAAAAAGTTATTCGCCGATCTACTCTCTTATATAGATCATGTTCCCCCAACCTGATATCTGATTACGCACAAATAAACAACTAAAAAAAAAAAAATACACAACTTAAAACTTTATTTGTGTATTTAAAAATTTATTTATCACTTTTAATTATTTTAATACAACAAAAAAGAGTGCAAGCAAACAAAGTTTGCACCTGAAATTATGAGTTCACATCACTGGCTTTAGTATCCCATAATGCAAAGCACATATCCTTACAGACATGCATCATGCTATGCATTATGGCAGTGGTGTTCATCCTTTTTTACTACGCGAGCTACTTTTCTATAAAAAGTTATTCAGCGATCTACTCTCTTATATAGATCACGTTCCCCCAACCTGATATCTGATTACGCATAAATAAACAACTAAAAACTTTATTTGTGTATTTAAAAATTTATTTATCACTTTTAATTATTTTAATACAACAAAAAAAAAATATATTGGAATAAAATATATCTTCTCTATTTTGGAAAACCAAAGTTAGAAAAAACAACAGATTGATTACAAACTCACAAGTTACAGGAAATGCTGGTTGATTAAAAAAAAAAAAAAAAGTTAATGTGAAATTTTGCATTGTTTGGACCTCGCAATATTTTCATAGTCAAGTTGATATGAAGAAGTGGCCAATCACAGACAATCATCCAAATGATCATTTGTAATTTGGTTTCTTAATTAAATTTTTATGACGGTCATATTTGAAAAAACGGATTCCGACAAGTATGTCGATCCGAAACACAACAGAATTTTTCACGCAATATCAGTTAATACTGGGAATTTTTGATGTGCATACTTCCAAATGACTTCAGTGTTTATTGATTTTAAATGTAAACTATTCTGAATGTTCTTTCTCTCTCTCAGAATCTCTCTTGTTTATCTTATTACGTGCTATGTTTATCTACCTTTTGCATTACGAGTCTTATGCCTAAGATATTAGAAAATTTATTTAAACTGAGACTGCACCACTAATATCTTTGATTAGCAAAAAGAATTCAAATATACGACTGGTAGATTTCTCTCTCTTTCTCTAACACAAATTCCTACATTAAAACTTTCAAAAACAGCCGTGGTCTATTCTTTTTCTTAATTTCACGCTTTGTCCAACTCACTTAGATTCCCACTCCACAAGTCCGATTTATTTTAGAAACAGTGCAGTTGTAAATAAACAAACAGGCAGCACTCTTTTAACAAGAAAGTCAAATGACAATTATTTACATTACTATGAAATATACACAATTTTAACGTTAGGGAGATTGTTTTCTCTATCCATCTATAAAAACTCTTTAGCAAAAATTAGAACCTTCTTTCTTCAACATTAAATACTTTAACACATAAGGTTACCCACTCTCAGTTTACAAATTTTTACTTATTAATCTCTAAGTTTACTCGTAAAGAGGTTACCTAAATCTGTGTTAAGTTATCTTTACACATTTGATATCAACCTGTAACATGCCAATTGATTCTCTTATGAACATTTCTTAAACTATTAAACATATATCTTAAAAGTCTTTCTTATATCAACTATGACAGGAATTATATAAAAGTTTTAAACTTACAAAGGCTCTGTATCTCACATTCAGTCAAAAGTCTTTCACTAAAAGTTCTATGGCAATTCTTTAGTCTCAGATCTTCTTCAGGAAATTTTGGCTCGGCTGCATCTCATCGGGAATGTAGAGAGTAAAAGGTTACTCTCCCTCACCAAAAAGAAAAACTTACGAGCGAAGGTGCTTCGGGAAATTTGCCTTGCCTTTTCTCCTCTGCTTGGGCTCGCCGAAGATGCTTGGACCACTGCCTTCTTTTTCTGCCGTTTCAACAGCTTGAACTGCCGCCAACTGTTAACTGGATTCCTCTCTGGCCTGGAAACTTTTCTCTGGCAATTGGAACTCTTCCTTTCAGCAATTTGAAACCTTGTCTGCAGCCTAGAAGTAGTCTCTCTGTCTAGCGAACGTTTCGAACTTAGAAGCTCCTTTCTGGAAGCTGGAAACTCCTCTCTCAAGCAACGTGGATCCAGGCAGTCTCTCTGATGGTGACTCTGGACTGGGTGGCCTCCTCTCTGACAGCAATTCTGGAACCGGGAACCCTTCTGCTTGCTTCAATCCCTTTTTATTAGGCCTCCGCTGAGATCTCGCATGAAGTTTGGCAACCCCCAAAGAATCGGTATGAGTCTTTCATCTTAAGTTTCAAGTTCGTCATGCCTTTGTTTCTCCTCTGCTTTCTTTTAATTGTAAGTTGCCGGCCATCGGAAAGTTGTTTGAACTCTTTCTGACTGACTTCGGAGATGTTTACACTTAGAGCCTGCAAGCCTTTCTCATACATACAAATTTCAATAACAGTCTTTCTAATTCTGCCATGTACAGCTTCGGCGACAAAAACATTGCCTTTGTTTTTAACACTCTAACATATTCTTATTAAAGCAGTATATACAGTTAGCTTCAAAAGAGTTATTTACAAAAACATCTAATACAAACTATACCGAGACAAACAAAGTTTATTTTTTTACAATATTCACTTGGGACTTAACCAAAATAAAAAATCGATGTAATGTGCTTTGGAATATTTAATATTTAAGCTACAATCGAGTTTTTACACTTTGCTTATAATCATATTCACTCGGCTCACTGTTTGACTTCCACTGATCCAAATTAATTCATTTACCTGGACTTATAAGAAAATTACTGATTTGACAATTTTAACGAAAAATAAATAAACAATAGCAATACACTTAAAGCAAATTAAAAATAATACAAAATTATGATAAATAAAATATTATGTTTTCAGTTTTAATTAAATTTGTAAGTAAGGAGGAATACACAAGAGATCGACCAAAAATTGCTCCGCGATCGACGGGTTGAACACCCCTGCATTATGGGAAGGGTCACTACCCAGACCAGTTTCGACCTTTATTGAGGTCTCAGCAATGGGAGCCAGACTCAGGGGTGATACCAAGGTTGAAGTAATGCAGAAGTCATATTTTTATATGTCAGAAGTGATGTGAAGTCATTAGCTTCTATATACAAGTTGCCCAGTCCTGAAAATACTTCAGGTGAAAACTTTGTTTGCTTACACTTGGATAAAGGATTAAACTAGGAATATAATTTCTTGGTATCTTTAATTTATAGTATAACTAAGTGGAATAACTTTCAACAACTATCTCTAATCCAGAGTTTTTTAATAATAAGGTGTGATGCCTTTTGGCTACTCATATATGGAAATATGACTTCGGCATTACTTCAACCTTGGTATCGCCTTTGGGTCTGGCTCCGATTGATGAGACTTCAATAAAGGCCGAAACCGGTCTGGGTAGTGACCCTTTCCATAATGCATAGCATGATACATGCCTGTAAGGATATGTGCTTTGCATTATGAGATACTAAGGCAAGTGATGTGAAGTGTTTAGCTTCTATATACGAGTTGCCTAGTCCTGAAAATACTTCATGCGCAAACTTCGTTTGCTTACGCTTGGATAAAGGATTAAACCAAGAATATAATTTCTTGGTATCTTTAATTTAAAGGTTAGCCATTGTTTCTCATGTTCTTCATACAATATTAAAAAATTCAAGAGGATATGAAATTGCTGAGATTCTGGCAGAATTTTCTTCCACATTGTCTACAGTAGCTTTCAGTTCAACAACAACACATCCATTATGTTCCATAGTAGACAAATAGTGTGTTCTATATCCAACTATTGTTTTCTGGATTTTATCCCATAAAATTTTTGCACTGGTAGTTTGATTAATAGCTGATATGCTTAAAAGCTATCAGATTCAACGTGGTAGAATATCTATAAAATATGCCCATTTTCTACCCTTATCTTTTTTGGCTGCTTGGCATTCAGGATACCACCAAGGCTTTGATAGAGTGAAAATCAAGATGAGGGTTTGGGAATTAGAATTGCTTCCTGGACAATACAGTCTGTTGTGTATGTCACTGCTTTATTGATAATTGTTCGACTGACAGCTTCAGCACTAAATTTTGAGAATAGAAAAAAGTATTCCAGTCAGCCTGATCCATTTTCCACATGAGCATTCATGTTGGAGAACATATTTTCTGTGAGGACAGTGCAAATAACAGGAAAATTATCACTTCCATATATGTTCTCTTCAACATTCCAAATGAACTGTAGAAGAATGGAGGGGAGCAGACTGCAAGATTCACTGAAGAATATGAGTGAGTAGGCTCATATGGAAGAAGATTTGAGTCTGTTGTTAAGAAGGGAGAGATCATTATTGCCAAGTGTCCACCCAATGATACGGCCTCATCCATTCATGTGGGCATTATCCACAGTGTTGTGTCCCATATTCATCTGAAGTCTTTGACCATTGACCATTATCTCACAGGTGTCCAGCAATGTCAGCTTTATGTGGAGGCTCGTTGATTTCATTTTCCATATCTTGTCCATTACCTGTAGGTTTACTTTAGCTTTTGTTATCCAAGATCTTATCTCTTTTTTTTACAGTCTAAATCATGCATCATGTTGCTACCTAGATATGTGAAGTTCCTAACCTCTTCCAGCCATAGACCTTTTTTTACTTTTTCATCCTCTTCTCTCTCTGAATATCATTGTTTTTGTTTTATCGATGTCCATTATCTGCCTGTATCTCTTTCCGTCAGTTAGCTTCAACACTGTGCTTTCTAGTTCTTCATCTTCTTCAATAATGACTATATGTGGCATCAGCAAATCACAAGTAGTTTATTTATGTACCTTGAATTGAAATTCCCCTTATATTATCCTTCACGATATCCATTGTTCTTTCCAAAAGCATGATAAAAAGGTGCTTGAGGATATCGGGTTCCTCTTGTGTCTCTTGTTGTCAGGAGCCATCTTCCTATTTCTCTACTGTTTCTCACAGCACCCTCTGCATTGTCCTTGATGTTCTTCAAGAATATCAGGTTCCTATCTACTCCATAAGATTTGGATGCAGCCTATGCCACTTTCTGATCTGTACTGGCAATTGCTTTCTGAAAGTCAACAAAACATCTGTAAATATTTTTATCTTTATGTGGAACTTTTTCCACAATCAGTCTTAACATTAATGTATGGTGCACAGTACTTCTGTCTCTTCTAAATCTTGCTTGCTCATCTTACAGATTTTCTTCCATTAACTTCCTTATTCTTTCCATTAATATCATCATAAGTATGTTTCCCACATGACTCGAGCTATTATTCTGTAATTTATGCAGTCCATTTTCCTTTATTTTTTGTGAGGGTATTTGGATAGATTTTGACCATTCTTTTGGTGTTTTGACTTCCTCCCATGCCACTTTACACAACTGGTACAGTTCGTCTGTCATCCCCTTGCCACCATGCTTCAACTTATCTCCAGTGAGCCCATCATGCCCAGGAGTTTTATGGTTTTTCAGATGCTTTTGAGCCCATCATGCCCAGGAGTTTTATGGTTTTTCAGATGCTTTACTGCCTTTACAACTTCATTCCTCAGAATATCTATTTCTTCGTTTGTGCTTGGCAGTGATATTTCCGTTAAATCATCAATTAACTTCTTTTAAACTTCAACATCTCCCTGTGTCTTATATAACATTAAGCTGTATCTTGTCCATTCTATCCTATTTCTTTGTGTTCATCAGTATTTTACTATCATTATCATCAATTTCCTGATATGTACTCCCAAGGGGGGGGGGGGGGGGGTTCAGGTTATTATGACAGCACTATATTATTAACTTTACATTATTATTAATCTCTTATCAACGAATTTCCTCCAAATTGGTCTATTACTTGTTAGCACTCCAATATTGTCATATCTAACATTTTGTGCTTCTAAGACACTTCTGACTAAATCAATCCACCTAGACCTTGGTCTTCCTCTGAGTCTCTTTCCTGCCATCTTGACATCAAACACCTATTTTGCTAACTTTCCTCACCCATTCTATTAAACTAGTCATACCACCTTAGATTAGCTCTGCTGACATATACTTGAATGTTAATAATGTCAAGTTCCTTTTTGATATCTTCATTTTTAATATGACTGCACTATTGATACCATCAGTTCACTCCCCCTAATTTTTCTCAGAACCCTCATATATGTGGTCTCTAGTCTTTGATCAAGTGCTTTATTTCTAACCCAACTCTCAGATCCATATTTTAAAACTGGTTTGAGCACTGTGTTGTATACTGCTAGTTTGGTGTTTAGCTAATTTCCCTCTTATTTCATATAAATTTATTCACTGGTTAAGCACCATACCAGCTTTACTTATTCTGTTTTCTCTTTCCAGATTTAACCTGCATCTTCACTAAAAACTGTGCCTGAATAGCTGAAATATTTTACACTTGTTCTATAGGATATCCATTGAGAATGCAGCCTGAGTTTTCTGTGTTCCTGTCAATTTTCATAGTTTTGGGCTTTTCATTGTTGATTTTTATGCCATATTCATTATAGCTGTTCTTCAATTTAGTTAGATAATCCTGCAAGCTAGCATTGGATGTGTTTTGGAGTACATCATCATCTATGCAAAGCATAGAGCTAGGTTTGATATCTCTAGTTCTAATATCAGGTTTAATACCAGTTTCTTTCATAATGTGATCCATATAGATTATGAATAAGAGTGGAGACAATGTGCATCTCTGTCTTATTCCTGATTTTACATCAAACCATCTTCCTGGATTTCTTTCAATCCTAACTGCTGACTGACAACTTAAATGTAGACTATGTATTGCTCTGTATAATGTTCCATTCACTGAATACAATTGAAGTGATTTGAAAAGTTTTCTCTAGGCACCTTGTCATATGCCTTTTCTAGATCTACAAAACTTAAGTTTCATTGTTTCAAGACAACTATTTGGCTTGAAGTGAAAATCTGATCTTGACAAACTCTATTGACCTTAACCCAGCTTGTTCTCCAAGTTTCCCTTCCACAGTCTTTCTCGATCTCTTTTCAAGTATATTTGCATAAATCTTACCTGGAACACTTAATAGAGAAATTCTATGTAATTCTCACATTCGGCTTTATTCCCCATTTTTATAGATGGATACTATGAGAGCTCTAATCATGGAATTCGACCTTCTGACCAGACTTTCTGAATTATGCAATGTTGCCACTGCAAAATTTCTATACTTCCATACTTAATCATTTCTGGTTGAATACAATGTACTCCAGCTGCCTTTCCACATTTCAAGTTTTTAATACCTCAAATATTGATATATACTCCTCTTTGTATTTCTCTTGAAAATTTTCTAGTATGGTTCTGTCACTGCTTGGTTTATTTCACAGTCTTTCAAAGTAATTACTCCAGACATCTAGGATATACTTATCTTCAGTTTTTGTGTCATCTTTATCAACTTTGGTTCCTTTTAACCGCACTCTTTCCTTCATTTCTAAGCTACTTCAATAGCCTCTAGAACATTTTGCAACCGTCCTGATATTTATTTTCTATACCAGATCTTACCAAAGTCTTCCCACAACCTTTATTTAGTTACTTTTACACATAGCTTAGCTCTTTTACATTTTTCTCTGTATTCTTTTAAGGCATCAGCAGATGTCTTAAAAGAATACAACTTTTTTTTGCTAGGACCTTTTGGTATGATTTCTTCTTTTTCAGGACTACTTCTTAACTTCTTGTGTCCACCATAGCTTTATTATTTTCCTTCCCTTGCAGACAACTTCACTACATACCTCCCTTGCTGGATCAGTCAGTGTCTTCTTTAGAGTTTGCCATTTAAACTTGCAAGATTTGGTTCTCTTTTTCTTCATTGATCTTTGTATCGTTGAGTCTACAGTTTGCGTGTGAAATCTGCTTAAATTTAATTCTCTTTAAAACTTTCGTACATACTGTTCTTTTCAATGTGATATCCATTTTTATCCTGATAAGTACTAAGTAATAGTTACTCAATTTCAAATCCTCTACATCTTTTATCCTGAACCAGCATGATGATATGAATATCAGCAATGACGTAGTTAATGAAGCTTTTCATATTTCTTCTCTCCATGTGAACTTGTGCACATCTTTATGTTGGAACATGTTGTTAGTAATTCCTAGTCAATGTCCTGAGCAGAAGTACAGTAATAATTTAGTTTAATCCTTTATCCAAGTGTAAGCAAACAAAGTTTGTGCCTGAAGTATCTTCAGGACTGAGGCAACTCATAGTAAAGGTGGACCAAGCTCTCATCACTCTTTGTCTCAGTATCTCCCATAATGCAAAGCACATCTTCTTGCAGACATGTATAATGCTATGCATTAAGGGAAGGGCCACTACCCAGACCAGTTTCGACCTTTATTGAGGTCTCATCAGTTGGAGCCAGACCTAGAAGTGGTGATACTAAGGCAGAAGCAATGGAGAGGTCATATTTACCTATATGAGTTGCCAAAAGGTGTACCACCTTATTATTAAATTACTCTGGATTTAGAGAAAGACGTTGGAAGTTTATTTTCCACTTGGTTAAACTATAATAAATTTAGTTTAATCCTTTATCCAAGTGTAAGCAAACAAAATTTGTACCTGAAGTATCTTCAGGACAGAGGCAACTCATAGTAAAGGCAGACCAAGCTCTCATCACTCCTTGTCTCAGTATCTCCCATAGACAAGGAGTGATGAGAGCTTGGTCCACCTTTACTATGAGTTGCCTCTGTCCTGAAGATACTTCAGGTGCAAATTTTGTTTGCTTACACTTGGATAAAGGATTAAACTAAATTTATTATAGTCTAACCAAGTGGAAAATAAACTTCCAAGAAGTATAGTAAATTTATCATTATTATTCATTTTGTTCTTTTGTCCAACTTTTTCCAGAATTTTTCTATATGCCTGGTGGGATTCATTTTCTACTCTGCATGTTCTAGTGACTCAAAAAATTCCTCCACTTCTTCCTTAGAAGACCCTTCTGTGGGGACCATAGGCACAAATAAGTTTCATTGTCTGTTTCCCCATTTTGAAGTTTGTCTGCATAACTCTGTATGAAACTGCTTTCAATGAAGAAGTTTATCTTCGTGTTTGGTGTTGAATGCTGTCATTACTCCTTCCTTTTCTTGATGATTATTGCCTGAAAATAGCATCTTATACTCATTATTTATTAAGTCTCACTTGTTTTTTTTTCTTTGTCTCAGTAATGCCAATTATGTTCACATGGTACTTTTCCACTTCTTCTGTAAGTTTGATTTCCGTCTCATGAATACTCCTTATATTGATGATTCCTTTTTTTTCAGTTCTTCTTGTGATGTGTTTAATCTTCTCCTTCTAGATGTTGAGTTGGAGCTTGTTACAGTAGCTGCCTTTTCACTATTTGCCCTGGTTCCCTGACAAAAACAGCTTTTACCATTTTCATTATTTATTATTACCTGCTTTGGACTCCATTTCTTGTTTATGTTTCTGATCATCATATATATTTATCTTGTTGTATATTCACCATAGTACACTGTTCCCACAGCCATTTTGATTTGTTTCTCCTGAAGCTTCTTCACTCCATTGCATTTTGCTCTATACTGTTCTTCCATTTCCACAGAGATCTCTCTCTCTCATAATCTTTAATGGCCTTTTTTCTTGAATTATATTTAATATCTCCCATGAAATAATCCTCCTCTTTGGCTTTTCTGTCTTTGGAGCTTTTTTGTTCCACTGCTTTCTTTGTTGTTTTTATCCCCCAGTTCCTTTTCCATAATAGATTTCATTTCATCCTTGAGAACTTTCCCTGTAATTTTCTCGCTCAGTGTCCTCATATATCACTGACTCTGATACTGTGCATTAACTTGTTGATTGAGTTTCAACTTAATATTGGCAATCAGTTAGCTATGTTGGCCTGGTTGGCCGAGTGGTTAGCTTGTCTGCTCTCCAGCCAAGAGGCCGTGGGTTCGAATCCTGCCATGGGCATCGATGTTTGTGATTGTCCTACAAACTTTGTGTGGAAAGGGAATCTGTGACCCTACCACTTATTCTAGCAGAAGACATTGCTGAAACCATGTAAGGTATGGCAGTGACCATACGGCATCTACGGACATCAAATGTGAATTTATAAAAGTTAGCTATGATCTGATTCCATGTCTGCTCCTTGAAATATTTGACACTGCTCAACTGATGTGGCCTATCTCTTGCTTATGAGTATCATGTCTAGTATGTTTTTATTTTTTCATCTGGTGATCACTGTCCACTTCACTCCAGGTTTGGGTGAAAAAACATTTATTATTTATATTCATTTATTTATATAGACTGAAACAGTGATAAATTTTCTAAAGATTCTTGCATTGAATTCAGAATATCTTTGTTTTGATAAGGATGAAATTTTGTGTGTATAAAAGAATGAAGTGTCCATTAAATTTAATATAATATTTGGATACTATTGAAATAACATGAATATGAAGCTTTTATTTTTGGAATTGTGTGTAGCAAATTACGATGTCATGCTTCATGGCAAATTCAAGCATTCTTTCTCCTCTATCATTGTTTTCTCCATATCCATATTTTCCCATTACACTTTCTCATCCTTCATTCCAATCTCTTCCAATAATTAGTATATCTTTCTTTGGTACTGATTTCAAGGTTATTTCCAAGTTGATATAAATAACTGTATTTCTTCTTCAGTATTTTCTAAGTGAGTGAACATGCCTGAGCTGCTGTGATGTTTAAGTGTCTTGCTGCAAATCTTGCTATTATTATTCTCTCATTAACTTGTTTGTTTTCTAATAATGCTTCTCTTCTTCTTTTACTGGGAAGAAATCTGGGAAATAGATGCTGCTGATGCCTGTTGGTCCATGGGGAGGTATTTCATTTTGCTCCTACCACTCATATCTAAGAGGCATTTCCTTATCTGCCACCAGGGGACGTGCCCTCAAGGGGTTTCATGCTCCCCCCCAAGGGAAGCCTGAAAGTTTATGGTCTATGCCAGGGTTTCCCAATCTTTTTGTTTCCTAAAGCACATTCTAAAATACCGTTGATGGGCACCATCTATTTTTTTAAGTAAATTTTTTTAATTCTTTTGTTAAATGAATACATACAAAGTTTACATTATAATAAAATGTTTTATTACTTAAAAGTTTACATTATATAAAAATTTAAATATATATATGTAAGTTAGTGTGATCTTTGGCATTGCATTTCATTGGCCAGTGCTTCATAATTAGGAGAATATGATGATATTCCAGTTCTTAAACTGGAATGAACAACTTTGAATGCCCATCTACTTTACATTGTATGCATTTAATACTTGTCATGTGTCATTAACGCATACATCATATAGCATGCCATGAATTGTTGAGTGATTATTTCAAACTATACGGCACACGGTTGAACAGTGGCGGACACACACAAATTGTTCGACGGGCGCCATGGTTCCCACAGGCATAGGGTTGGGAACCCCTGGTCTATGCTTTAAGGTATAGTTTATTTGCTACCAAACCAGCCTTGACATATTTACACATCAATAATTACGTGGATATGAAGTGTCCATTAAATTTAATATAATATTTGGATACTATTGAAATAACATGAATATGAAACTTATATTTTTGCTATATTTTATCCATATAGTTGTGTGGATGGTTTTGAACAAAAATCAGAATTATAGATAGGTAAAGCCTATCTATAATTCTGATTTTTGGAGCTCAAAAATATTATCTTAAAGTATGCTGCTTCATGAGAAATAGATTTTTTTTTTTTTTTTGTTTGTTTGTTTTATGTTGAGCCCATACACAAGAGGTTGGTTGATCAACCTGTGGTACATTACTACTGTATATGGGTAGAATATAGAAGCAGATTTCTTCTAGAAATAGATCTACTTCAGAGAGTAAAGAAGTTGACATTCCTTTGGGAAAGAAGACGGCCATGAAGGAATCAAAACATAATGGGAATTCCATTTGTTTCACATCAGAATACCATGGAAAATAGCCATGGTTTGAATGGAATGTACATGAAGGATAAGGTTTTATCCTTCCTGTGCTGATAAGGTTTGGGTGAAAAAACATTTATTATTTATATTCATTTATTTATATATAGACTGAAAAGGTGATAAATTTTCTAAAAATTCTTGCATTGAATTCAGAATATCTTTATTTTGATAATGTTGAAATTTTGTGTATAAAAGATTAATTTATGCCAGTACAAATTATAATTTTGTCACTTAAGTTCAGAATTGCTGCCCCATCCTCATTAGTTCAGTATGTATTTGGATTAGTGAGTTGCACCACTGGTAGCATAGAATTGGAGATTAGGTCATAAGCCCTAATCAGTTCACCATTCTATATCAACTATGCTGGTCTCATCCTAGTTACCTAGGAGAACTTTTCTTCATTCATATTTTACTAATAACAAAGAGCCTTCCCCAGAGATTTAATGTTCACGATCTTCCTTTTTTCCAGCCACTGATGGAACAGTTTGAAATGCTAAGGCATTTGCTAGCATCTGCAGTCTTGCACACATTGTTCATATACCTATTGAAATAGGTGTTTTCCATTCCTCAAACACTTGATCCCTTCCTCACCAGTGATTCCTCTAAGTCAGGGGTCTCCAAACTATGGCCTGCAATATGATTTTATCCGGCCCGCCAATTGGATTAATTTTTCAATAAGAATCTGCAAAAAAAAAAAACACGGGGTGTTGATAGATTTTAAATGCATTAATTAAAATTGTGTTCAAAATATATTCCCAAATAGCAAAAAGTAACCGTAATCCAAGTTACGGTCTTTCTGACTGTAAAAGGTCGGTTAAAATGGACTAACGAAGAAAAAAATTTTAAAGAATTCAAAACGAAATAAAAAAGTTACACCCGAATAAACTAAGTTATTTCAGATCTTAAACAACAATTTCAGAAGTGATTTGCTGATTTGAACGCCAATGCTAGGGAAATAAGATTGTTTCAAAATCCATTTGACTCTGTTGTTACTGATGTCCCAAGTCAACTTCAAATGGAAATTATTGAACTTCAGACAAATGAACATATTAAAGATTAATACAAGGAAGGAAACTTGATAGATTTTTATAAATTTTTGAACTCTGAGCAGTTCCCAAATTTGAAAAAATTTGCTTGTAAATTTATCTCTATTTTTGGGACAACATATCTTTGCGAACAAACTTTTTCCTAAATGAAATATATCAAGTCAAAATACAGGGCAAATTTATTTGATGAACATTTGAAATTGCTACTTGTAATTAGCACTTCAAAATTTGAACCTGAGTTTAATAAGATTTTAAAAACACAAACACAGTTACATCATTCACAGTAATGGTTTTATTATAATTTGTGATAAAAATATGAGAATTTGCTGATAGTATTCGTTGTCATTAATATACGATAATTTAATCTCACATACTCTGTAATCAGTTTTTATCTGCTTTCAATAAAACTCATATATCTAGTTCTAGAGTTTTTATTACTACGGCCCGCTGAACAGTGCTGAAGTACCCAATGTGGCCCTCACGGCGAAAAGTTTGGAGACCACTGCTCTAAGTGTATTGTGGAATGCTGTTTATCTTCTAGGTAATTATAATTTAGTGTGACCTATTTGAATTTTTTCCATGAAGCAGCACTCATAAAGTCACTCTCAGCTGCTCTTGCTTTTGTGTAATTTGGCATTCCAAGTGAGATAATCTTTGTGGCTTCTTTTATTGGTTTTCTTGATTGTTTTATTTTTCAAGACTTCAGATGTAAAGATCTCTTCTGAACGTATCACTAAAAAAATTCCTGTGGGTATGAAAATATTATTCTTGTTTACATTTTCACTTATTATAGAGGCTTAATTTTTATCCAAGATAGGATAAAAATTAAGTCTACTGTAGCTTGTTTACATCAAGTTTCCATTTCATTTTCTCTCTATACTAAAGGAAACAACAATTTTGCTTTTATTCATTTCAGTAAAATTATGGAGACTACAACCATGTCAGGAATAATTACTTGAATTTCCTGATGTTTTGACCTTCATATTATGGTTATCTGAAGTACACACACACACATATATATATACACACAAAAAGACAAGCAAATTATATTTCAAACAGTATGCTAAAGTTGCAGTGATTTGATCAACCGTTATTAACCTCTAGTTAATACCTTATTATTAAAATACCCTGGATTAGAGATAGATGTTGGAAGTTTTTCCACTTGGTTATACTATAAATTAAAGATACCAAGAAATTATATACTTGGATAAAGGATTAAATCGTATATAATTTCTTGGTATCTTTAATTTATAGTATAACCAAGTGGGAAAACTTCCAATCATATAGATATTTTTAATACAGCAAAACTGGTGACCTAATCCATAATTTAACATGAGTGTTTTTATATTAGATTTAAGATCCTGGATTACTTATAGTCCTAATTATAATTACTCTTAGACCAGAAGATTAAATGGGTAAAATAGGTGCCGTCCATATTCTTCGGATTTTTAGACCACCATTATTGTTAAGATTAGGGTAGTTGATAAGAATTTCAGAAGTCTCCTTACATTTATGCTCATATCATGTTTTGGTGTGATGTAAACAACAAGTGCCTTTCCAGTCAATTCTGTGTAGAGTATTCTGGTCATGATCAGAAAGGCTAGATTTACCATAGTTGTTAAATTAAATGTGCTGTTTATGTTCCTTTTTTCTTATAGGAATTGTGTGTCCTGTTTCATCTACATAGGGCAAATTACAGGTACAAAGAATATGACATACTCCATGGTGGGCAAGCAGAGGAAGTGGATCCTTGGATGAGTTGAATAAGTTCTTTAATTTTGCAGGAGGTTTAAAGGTTGCATTAAGGTTGTATTTGTGTAGTAGTCTGTTTATTTTGTCTGATATCCCTTTAATGTATAGAAATGGCTGCAGTTTTATTGTAATTTAGTTATTTTTATGTAGAGTGTTGTGAAGAATTTGTTGATAGTAGTTTTGTAGTAGCATAAAGAAGCATAAGATTTCTCTCAACCACCATAGTAGATAAAATACGATTAGAAACTTCAAACATTTTAAATAATACTAAAACAATAACTAGCGATCTATCGAAATCTGAATTGGCAGGTGTGAAATCTTTAAAAGCAAATCAGGAAATCGCAATCACTAGAGCTGATAAAGGCAGTGCCACGTTTATTTTAAACTGAACAACTTACCTATAAAAATGAATCAATTAGTCTCTAATTCAAGTCACAACAGCACCTATTGACTTGTGAACTATAACCCAACCAATCGGATTAAAAAGGAAACAGAAGAAATACTTCAATCAGTCACATCCTGGCCTGGGGATATAGTTAAAAATTGTGCACTATGCTCGTTCCATGAGAATTTACGTCTTACCCAAGATTCACAAGCAGATTGTACTGCTTCACTGATAGCTGAAGGTATTAACAGCCCTAATTATCATCTAGCCAAGAAATTAGCATCAACACTCAAGGAGTTGGTAGGTTATTCCCCCCCTCCTATATTAAAACCATGCAACATTTTGTAAATAGAATTAAAGACATTGCACTAGAAAAAAGTGATTTATTAGTCAGTTTTGACATCTCTGCGCTTTCACAAATGTTCCAATTGATGACACAATTCTTCTTTTACAGGACAAATTCCTACCCGATATCACAGTGCTCTTTGCCCATGTATCACGTTCTGGCTATTTAGTGTGGCAAAATACTTTTTACCTGCAAAATACTTCCTCCACCCAGTTGCTAACTTTTATATAGAAGCTTTTGAGCAACATGCTCTAGATTCCTATACTCTGAAACCCAAATCTGGCTTAGATATGTTGACGATGTTTTCATTATCTGGTCCTATGGTCACCAGACATTAGACACTTTCTTCAGCCACCTAAGCAAACAACACAAATGCATACAATCCACAATTGAAATTGAAAGTCAGAAAACACTTCCTTTTCTAGATACACTTGTCACACATCTTCCTTCCAGTCTTTTCTTCACTGTTTACCATAAGCATACACATACTGGACAATGTATACACATAAACTCTTGCCATCACCCAACACAAAAAAAAAACTAGGTGTCATTTAACAAACTCAAAACAGGGCTTTGAAAATTTGCTCCAGTGAACAAGCACTTAAACATGAATTAAAAATTATCAGCAATACCTTCCTGAAAAATGGCTACAGCAAAACTACTATCAACAAAATTCTTCACAAAACTCCACATAAAAATAAACTAAATTACAATAAAACTGTAGCCATACTATACATTAAAGGGATATCAGACAAAATAAACAGAATACTACAGAAATACAACCTTAATGCAACCTTTAAACCTCCAGCAAAATGAAAGAACTTATTCAACTCATCCAAGGATCCACTTCCTCCACTGGCCCACCCTGGAGTATGCCATATTTTCATTGCACCTGTAATTTGCTCCATATAATATTGTGATTGTCTGTGGAAATACTAGTGGTGGTGGTTGGCAGTAGATGGCATTTGGTGTAGTTGCAGTCAGTTGGTGAATTGAGTGGTGAAGACAGAGCTGTAGAGCTAGTACCCTCCCTTGATGAGTCTTTGGACTCCCTGGAGGTGTCAAATAATAATAAGTGAAACAGGACACACAATTTTTATCAGAAAAAAGGAACATAAACAGTACATTAAATTTAACAACTATGGTAAATCTAGCCTTTCTGATCATTCCCTGAATACTCTACATAGAATTGACTGGAAAGGCACCTGTTGTTTACATCATACCAAAACATGATATGAGCATAAATGTAAGGAGGCTTCTGAAATTCTTATCAACCACCCTAATCCTAATTTTTAGGCCACCCTAATGGAGGTCTAAAAATCCCAAGAATATGGATGGCACATATTCTACCCACATAAACTTTTGGTCTAAGAGTTAATTATTATTAGGACTGTAAGAAATCTAGGATCTTAAATCTGATATTACAACACTCATGTTAAATTATGGATTAGGCCACCACTTTTTCTGTATTAAAACTATCTATCTGTATTTTTTCTCTGATGATGTTATAAATATAAAATAACTTTGATGTAGTTTTTTTTTTCTGCTAGAGGTTAGGGCCAGTAGAATAACAATTGATCCAGTCACTGTCACTTTAGCGTACTGTTTGAAAGGTAATTTAGCTTGTGTGCGCATCCGTGCGTGCAGTTGGTATCCTCAATATGAAGGTTGAAATGTTGGGAAATTAAAGTAATTATTCCTAACATTGTTCTAGAGTCCATAATTTTACTGAAATAAATACTGATCATTGTGTAACACTAAAGGAAAAGTTTTTCCAGTGTAAATATCAAAAAAAAATTTGTCCTGATAGTACTTTTCCATATATTATAGTGGTCCAGAATTATACATCTTGTGTTTGTCTTTTCACAGTTTCCATTTGCACTTGTACACAGCATGGAAATAGACTCACAACCAGTGTGTTCCTAAGAAGAGTGGTAAAACTTTATTGTTAGATTTCTTCTCTTCTATTCACTCACTTTATTTTTTATTATTTTATTGTAAAGTGATAGAGCACAGTCAACTTCTTAGCTGTCTAGAAACTGCATATCTAAAAGTTACACAGCAATCAGCATTCATTTTGAGCATACAAATTTAAGGAGTTCTGGGAAAGTCTAATCAATCACCCTAATCTCAGCAATAATAGTGGGCTAAAAATCTCAAGAATATGGATGGTACCCACAGAATCGTTTGTTCAGTGGTTCATTATAAATTATAATTAGCACTGTAGTACTCCAGGATCTTAGTCTTAATACAACAGACACTTATAATTAGGCCACTATTGCTGTATTAAAAGACAATATGAATTAATGTCACTGTTTGACTTGTAATGTTGCTTGTCTGTGTGTATATGGGTAATTACATGTATACTCCAGATGATGATCTTAACATATTGGTGGTCTCCATAATTTTGTCAAAATGGACAACTAATCAATGATTACTGGATTCTGCCACTGCCAAGCAAGCATGTTCTCTTGTTAGAGTAGGTGCAAGTTTGTATATATAGGCCAGATGCAAATTTATTTCTAAATAACTTCAGTTGCCTGATTTGCAACATACTACATACATTTCAGTGGATGAGTCTTTAAGAATATTTCCCTACATATCAGATTATAGATTGGGATCCTACCAAATCTCAAAAGAAAAAATACCATATTTACTCGAATATAACTCTCCCTCACATATATCTCACATCCCAATTTTTACTTTACGAAAAAGAAATTAAAAAGTTTTGCATATACTTTGCACACAAGAAAAAGTTTAAAACTTCAAGAAATATATAGTGAATGTTTGTTATGCCAGTTTCAGATATTTTGGAATTCGGTTGAAGAGAATCAGCATTTTAACTTAACAATCATCTGCTTGCTTTTGTTGTTGAGTCACCTGACCTTTTGTTAATACCTTTTTGTTAACACCAAAAACATATGTAAGTCACTGGAAGTAGCGATACAGAATAGTAGATTCTTGGTAAGTCATACCCATTTCAGTTTTTTTTTTTTTTTTAAATCATTGCGATCTTATGATTCCGAAATGATAAAAGACAAGCAATAATGAAACTGTTTGTTTTAATTTAATTACAGAAGCATTGTTCACTAAAGATTCAAATATGTAGCATGATGAAGGTGAGTGACCGATCGCGTAAATAATGTTCATGATTAAAATTTAAATGCATTCATTTTATAATGTCAGTAATTATAAATTATAATGAATTCTGAGGATTTAATTATAAACATCAAATTAGTTTTTTCCTGAAAAACTTTACTTTCCAAAAATCCCCACACATATCTCACACCACGATTTTTTAACTTTAATTTTGGGGGAACAAAGTGCAAGTTATATTCGAGTAAATATGGTAGTGTGTTAATATTTCCTTTTTTTAAAAAAGTTGCATCTGGCCCAGGGAAATTACGAAACGTTAAGTCAAAGCGTCTAAGATATGTGAGATCCCTGAAATTCACAAACCTAAAATATCGCCCCCCACACACACACACACCTAATACTTGATAGTTTAGACAGCCTCACTTACAAACCTACCTACCAAACATTTACCACATCACTACCCCTTTCCACAGACAACTCTCCCTCTAGTCGAATTAAAATAAAACTAGCTAGTTTCTGTATGGAACATTTGGAAAACAAAGTATTCAACACAACTACACATAAACCAATAGTTTGGCTATGCTATGTATATTATTGGGCCTCATGACTTGCACACAAAGATATACGTCTAATGTATCTAAACAGCTACATCCAAAAATACGCTTCACAATAGAAAAAGAAAGTAGCGATTATCTTCCCTTTTGTGCACTAGTGACTCAACTACAAATGGTTCATTATCCATTTCTGTTTATGGAAAACCCACACACACACACACAAGGAAGTATTTACATAAGCATTTATATCACAGCCCAACAGCATGACACAGGGGAGCTGAGCTAATGACCCCCCTTCAAACTGAAATCATGTGCATTCACAACACTTTATTTTAGTGAATGGCTAAAACCCTTATAGAATAGATAAAATATTGCATGCCTTCTCTGTTCTTCCTGCAGCCAACCCACAAGATCACAGCAAAATTATCCTCATCACTTAAATTCAGGGTACACTGGAATGGACACCTAAATTTCTCCACAAATATAATCTTCATGCCACTTTCAAACCACTCATTCAGCTAGCTACTTTCATCCATTCTCCTAAAGAACAACTTAATTCTCTTGCACATCCTGAAGTGTATAAAGTTCCTAGGTTCTTCTTCCTGCAGTTTAACCTGCATTAAACAGATTGGTAGATCTGTTAACATTCACAGAAGAACACAAAAATTATATCCACAATCATTTGTGTGGCAAGTTGGGACTGGCAGACCATGTTCTGGATCAGCGTTTCTCAAACTTTTTTTACAACGGAATACTTCATGAATCCTGAAATTTTAACAGCACACCTTGGTTAGAGTCGAGTATCATCGGTCTCATATTCAATGTAAAGCTATGCATACATTATCGCTGCAGCAGGCTGTATTGGCATCACAAAAATGCAACAGCACACGCTACAGCCATGGTGGGCTGCAGCGCATTTCATTGCCCTTGCTTGTGACCGCACATTTCCTAGAATAGATACCTTTGTACTTCACTCGTGCTCGGAGGTGTCAACAACCGCTGGCAGCTGAGTCAAGGCCAGCACATGCTGGCCTTAATAGCACAATCCACATGCACAGTGAGGAGTGCCTGATTTCCAAACATGTTTGAACTTGTCTCAGCATTTAAAACCATTCCAGTCTCATATTAATTTTGTTAATTTTCACGGAACATAGTTTGGTAAACGCTGTTCTGGATATTCCTTCACTTAGGTTAAATGGAAGAAGACAGTGCTACATAGTAGTCACAATAGGTCTGAGAGACCATTTTTAGAATCAGCATTGGCCATGAAGCACTCCCCATACCTTAACAAGCGTGGCTGCATTAATTTGCAAAAGATTTGGAGATAGCCTGACTTCTCCAAACATTATGGTTGTTATCTGTCCCCTAGAGCAGTGGTCTCCAAACTTTTTTGATTGCGTACCCCCAAGACAGAAAAAATAAATAGCGCATACCCCCAATTGATTGAGCAAAAAATTACAAAAATCTGTAATAAGTATTATAAAGAGGAAATATGCCTCGTATCATCATATAATAATTAAAAATGCTAGATATTTTTACGCATTATTTTTATTTTTATTTTTAACAGCTTACAAACATATTTATTACAATATTTAATGTGAACAATGGCCTTGCATTTCTTTCATAATTCCTTGAAATTCTGGTTTGATGGCTTCTGATACTGTGATACGTTGCTTCTTTAAATTATCTGCAATGATTTCTATACGTCTACCAATAGTATTTGCTGATAAGGGAATACATTTTAGTTTATCTGCTGGCGTTGTATGGCGACTCCATTATTAAAGGTGTGCTAGAGGATAAAATGCACAAGGTATGTTTTCCAGGCGGTAAAATGAGTAGAGTGATTGAGGCATTGAATATGAGGTGGGAACGAGCAAAAGAGTTAATTGTATTAATTGGTACAAATGATTTGAGAGAGAACAAAGAGCATGTCAAAATGAATGTCAGGAGACTGCTTGGAAAGATAAAGGAGAATAGTGTGACAGGAAGGGTGGTCAGTGTGTTGCCTAGGTATGATTGTGGTGAAATGAGGCGGAGAGCAAGGATTATGAATGATATTCTGGCTGAAATGTGTGAGGAGATGGGAGTACAGTTTGTTAATGTGTGGAATGAGTTTGAGGGACGAAGTGAGCTGTATGGGAGCGATGGACTGCATTTGAGTGGTTATGGTGTGAGTCGCTTGGAGAGACTGCTGCTGGAAAGTGGAGAAGTGAATAGAGAGAATGAATCAGATCTAGAGGGGAGTGATGTGGAAGAGCAGGAGAGTAAGACAGGAGAGATTGAAGGAGCGGAAATGAATGGGGAAGTGAGTGGTATGAGTATAGAAAATGAGAGAATAGGTGTGCAAGAGGAGCAGGGAAACGAGGAGGCTCAGGGTGGACAGGGATACACAGCGTGAGAAAGGTGGATGCTCCAAGAGGAGGTGAGAGCATGTGTAAGGAAAGTAATGGGATGATCAGGGATCAAAAGGAAACAGATGGAATTGCAAAGGGTTCTAAAATGAAGAAGCAGAAAGGGAAATGGCCCCAGTCCAGCATGGAGAGATCACATCGAGTGAGTGGTATCAGTGGAACTAGCTGTAGATCCAGAAATGAGTTGTTGTGTTTGTATACCAATGCTAGAAGTATAAGAAACAAGGCGGATGAAATGGTTGCACTAATTGAGTCTGTGCACCCAGAGATTGTCGGAATAAGTGAGACATGGTTAGATGAGGACGACATCCTGACAGGAATAGAGATAGAAAGGTATGATGTGTTTCGTGAGGATAGAAGGGGTAAAAAGGGACGGGGGGGTGCTATTGATGATAGAGAAAGAGTTATGTCCATACAAGGTAGAGATGCAAGAGGGAAATGGGGCCAGTGGTTTTGAGGCAGTATGGTGTGAGATAGAGGTGAATAGAATGAAATACTTGGTGGAATGTTGTTATAGACCTGGTAATGTGGATGGTGGTGATAGTGAAATGTATAGTCAAATAAGCCAAGCAAATAAGAAAAGGGTGATCATTATGGGTGATTTTAATTATGGCAATATAGACTGAAATGAAGAGATAGCAACTGGAAGTAAAGAAAATGAGTTTCTTGAGTTTTTGAGGGATAACTACCTCAGACAGTATGTCACAGAGGGCACAAGAGGATTAAGGGTCTTGGATTTGGTCATCTCATCGGAGGATGTAATTATCAATGAGGTATCAAATCATCCACCAATTGGTGAAAGTGACCATGAGGTGATTACTTGGGTGGTTGCCAGCAGTGCAAGGACCCCTGCGAAAAAAGGGTATATGTGGAACTACAAGGGGGGTGATTATGAAGAGCTCAGGAGACAGCTTGCAGGTGTAGCATGGAATGAGGAGTTAGCTGGAAAAGAGATCAATGCAGCTTGGGGGATTTTCAAAAAATATTTAGTGGATGCAATGTCTAAATGTATACCACGGGTGAGAAGGTTAAATAAGGTAGGTGTGAGATGGATGAATAAAGAGATTAAGCATGCAATACAGAGAAAAAGGGCAATGTGGAGGCAGCATAAGAGAAGTGGAAGTAACCAATTTCATGAGGTCTACAAAGACCAGGCAAGGAGGGTAACTTGGTTGGTGAGAGTAGCTAAAGAGAGGTATGAACAGCAGTTAGCTAATGAAGCTAAAATGAATCCTAAGGAGTTCTTTCGATATGTAGCCAGCAAAAGAAAGAATGATTATGGAAGGATGACATTGATTGGAGGAAATGGTATAAAGACAGCTGTTGCAGAATGTGTGGTGGAGATACTTAATGAGCAGTTCATAAAGATCTTTCAATCTTGTGAATGTGACTTCATGGAGAGATTAAGAGCAGTTGATGATGGGGAGGAGAGACTGACTGTAAGTGAGCAAGAGGTGTTTGGGGAGTTGAGTAAACTAGATGTAAATAAGGCTGTGGGACTTCATAATATATCACCGCGTATTCTGAAGGAATGTGCCAGAGAGTTGACACCTGCCTTGACATATTTTTTTAATACGAGTCTTGCACTTGGTCAAGTCCCTAAAGAGTGGAAGGAGGGCAAGATTGTGCCACATCATAAAGGAGGTGATCGAACTCAAGCATCAAACTATAGGCCTATCTGTGTGTCAGGTGTTGTGGTTAAGTTGTTGGAGAAGGTTGTGAGAACTAGGATCCAGAGTTGGGTTGACAACAATGGTATAATCTTTGATGGACAGCATGGATTTGCTAAAGGGAGGTCGTGTTTTAGTAATCTACTTATTACAATAAAGTGACTGCTTCCTTGGACAGAGGAGAAGGATACACAGTAATATACTTGGATTTCGCAAAAGCTTTTGATAGAGTACCTCATGATAAGTTGACAGTCAAACTAGAGCAGATGGGGTTGGATATTAGATTAGTGCATTGGATTGGAGACTGGCTATCTGATAGGTATCAACAAGTTGTGTATGGGGGTGCAATATCCAGGAAAAGGAAAGTCACTAGTGGAGTGCCTCAGGGATTAGTTTTAGTGCCATTACTATTTAACTTGTATATTAATGATATTGGCGAAGATTTGGATGGAGACATTCAGTTGTTTGCAGATGATGCAAAGTTGGGATGAACCATAAAGAGTAGTGAAGATGTTGTGGCCTTGTAAGAAGACTTGAATAAATTGAGTGATTGGGCAAGCAAATGGGGATGTGAGTTCAATGTTGCAAAATGTAAGGTTTTAAAATTTGGAAAACAAAGAGGGAATGCAGAATTTATGCTTCGTGAGAATATATTGTTGGAAGTAGAGGAAATAAGAGATCTGGGAGTGATAGTGGATAAGGATCTAAAATTTAGGGGACACATCGCCAAAATTGTGAAGACAACACAAAGACTTCTGGGAATGATGAGGAGGACACTGACGTGTAGAAGTAGGGAGATTCTTGTTCCATTGTATAAGGCTTTGATTAGGCCACACATGGACTATTGTGCCCAGATTTGGTCACCTGGTTTTCAGAAGGATGAAGAGATGTTGGAAAGGGTCCAAAGGCGACTGACTAAGGCAGTTTTTGACCTCTGGAATGTCGAGTATGAGGAAAGATCGAAAAGATGTAATTTGCAGAGTCTAGTGGAGAGAGGAAGAGGGGAGATATGATAGAGACCTACAAGTTGGTAAGGGGTTGTTATAGGATCAATGGTGGAGAAGTTCTACAGAGAATAGTGGGAGATCAGGGGAGAACCAGAGGTCATCCCTTGAAACTGTATAAAGAGGGTGTGAGTAGGGGAGTGAGAGGCAGGTTTTTTTCGTGCAGAGTTGTGAATGATTGGAATGCCTTGCCTGAGAGTGTGGTGTCTGCAAGGAGTTTGAATGTGTTTAAGACCCGGTATGATGAGATGTGTGTGAGATAAAAGGACCTCCTAGATGAGTCTTTGACTCCATGAGGTCTTGTTTAATAATAATAATAATAATAATAATATTCTTTTCCATGGATTATTTCTACCATTTTTATGGCAGTTGGGAGTACAAGTGTTTCCCCAATGGTGTGTGGCTTTTGGTCTTTTGCAATTAAGAATGCAACCTCAAGAGATGCCTCCAAATATTTATCGTTAATTTTAGTGAATTTTTTTAAGTTGTTGGATTGAGAATTACGTCTTCAAACATTGTTCAATGAATTGTAAAGATTTGTGTTCATGTTCAGGATGTTTAGTTTTTAAGTGTCTTACTAATAATGATGGTTTCACACTTCCATTACATAGCGTCTTATGACACAATACACATGTATGACGAGGTTCATTGTTGACTATCATCGATGTAAATCCCCATTTCAAGTAGTCTTCTTGATAATTTCAAACTTTCTTGGGCAAGGTTTTGTTAAGTTTCAGATTAATGTTTTTATCACTTAATTTGACTGATAACGAACTTGTTTGAATAGAAGAATCAATCCTATCTTTTCCTTGTTGTTCGTCTGATGTAGAAGTACTATCATAATAAAATTTTTTTAACCATTTATCCATTTTGTGAGGGTTAATTTGTAAAATTTAAATATAATTCATTTACTATTGATAATATCAAACACTTTTAAAAAATGTAAGCAATTTTGATAATATTAATTCACTATTTCTAGTGTAAACGTAAAAGTAAGCACAAAAAGGCATTGGAATTGCACAGAAACAATATATACTAAAAAATCGTTAAACTTACTACTAATAGTCAAATAATTAATACAACTGTGGTGTTATCTGTAGGTAGTAGGATAACTAAGCAATTTTACTTCTCTAGTTGGGCTTGTCAACACTAGGATGCTCTACAATGGCAATGATGAGAAGTAAGTTTTAAAAAACACGACAGCTTTGCCAGGGACGATTATGTGTGCAAAGTCGCCCAATATGCGCTACTCGCAAATTTAAGTTTACAGGATCTTTATAACGTCTTTGTCTATATTAGATATATGTTTAATTGATGAAAGAAAGAGTAATATTCTTTATCTTTAATTAATTACTTAATTTTTTTCCTATCAATATAAAACTTTTTTTGACATACCACACTTTGGAGACCACTGCCCTAGAGGATGCTTTGTTAGGATATTTGATCTTTTCAGTTACGATTCAAATTATTTCTACAACTATGCAGTTGTGTGCTTGCTACAGTTGTAATTTTTGCTCTGACAATGCTAGGTAGAAAATCAGAAAGCAAAATATTAGTATGTTGAAGAAATGAATTATATTTTCTTCCCCTGGTGTTGTTTATATTGCAAAGCACTGTTGTAAATAACCACCAACACCCAAGGTTATCTATATGCATAAGATGATGTGATAGGATCATTGTAAGAATGAGAGGAGTTATGAAATATATAAAGCACAGACCAACAAAGTTGCGAGTATTGTATGGAAAGCTAAGTTGGAGTATAAAAAGAAATTGCCTGTCTATGCTGAAGGCAACCCAAAAGATTTTGTCATTATGCTGCAAGTAAAAGAATGAATCTGGAAGAATAACTTTACTAAATGCAGATTGTACCCCTTTGTCAACAGGGACATGATTGTTCAAATAATAAGTATTTTCTTAACTAAAATCTGTTAACCTGATGCATGCAACATAGTACACTGTTCTACTGCTACTTTGAATGAAAAGTTATAGGTATATGAGGAGGAGGTTCTAGAGCTGTTGTATAACCTCAGCAGTAGGGACAGGTGGGATATCAGCATATATGCTAAAGGAATGGAAAGCATGTATGATTCTATTATACATGATGGTGCAAAAACTGATTCCTAACTACTGACCTATCAGTATCACTCTGGAGTGGTTGTGAAGATTTCAGAGAAGTTGATAAGAACTTGCATACAGAAATAGGATGACACACAAGCTATATTTTGCAAGGAACAGCATGAGTTTAAGGTTGATCATGTGTGAGCATTTCTCATATTTTATAATAATATTATGCCATTTTCGATAAAGGGAATAGATCCACTATGATACTTTGGCTTTGCTAATGTATTTAATAGGATACTACACAAAAGGCTATTGCATAAATTGGAGGATATGAGGTTAGAATATAAACTTATTGACTTGGATAATAGGGTGTCTGATGGACATGCATTAGAAAGTGGCATATGGGGGGGGGGGATATGGATCTGCCAGGAGATGATCAGCTGTTTGCTAAAGATGCAGAGGGATGCTATTGATATGCAGCACATACAAAATGAAATGAACTGGCTTGAATTTTGCGAAAATGATAATGGTTGTCAATTCAATGTTAGTAAGTGTCAAGTTATGCACTTTGGCATGATAAGATTTCCAATAATATATCAAGGGGATTTTGCTCGGAAAAACAAATGAAGCTCAGAATCGAAGTTATGGTGGATAAGAAGTTGAAATTCAAAGGTCACATAACAAAAACAGCTCAGGTGATAAGTGTGATGCTGAAATTGGCATTGATGTTTAAGAATAAAGAAGTGATTTTTGCCTCTTTGCAAGACCTTGATATGACTACACCTGGACACTGTGCATATGGTCTCCTGGGCTCTGAGGGGATAATGAAGCTGTGGAGAAAGTGCAAAGATGATATTGGTATTATAGAATATAGATTATGAGGACAGATTGATAGTATGTGGCCAACATCTGCTGGTAAACTTCTAAAAATCTGTTATAGGATACTATAACTTGAAATTGATGGAATTTTGCATTGTATAGAATGAGGAGAAAAGACAAGGAGACTCCCATGGAAGTTAAGTTTGATCATGTGTGACTTAACTGGATGCAGTTAAGAATGTGGTAAGAGCTAGAATTTTTTTCCTCACATACCAGTGTGAGTGAGTGGAAATGTTTGCCTGTTGAAGTGGTGAGTACATGAAGTATCATTAAGTTCATGAGAAAGTATGGATGAATGGCCTCCCTCGATGAATCCCTGAATCCTTTTATGTTTCTGATGAAATTAGCACAAATCACTGTGTTAAAAATTTTAATGATTTTTTAATATCAATCACACACACACACACACACACACATACACACACCTGATTTCAAAATCTGTATCACATTAGCACTATTTGGACTTAGCACTAGCTGTTAAGAGGGGACAAATGCTTTTTCAGCAATTGAAGTTGAAACAGATGTTGGATTATTATTATTATGTGACACCTCCAGGGAGCCCAGTACTCATCGAGGGAGGGCACCTACTCTACAACTCTCTTTCTCTACCACTCGATTCACCAACTACAATGAACTGCAACTACACCAATGCCATCTACTGTCAACCACCAATACCACTAATATTTTCACAGACAATCATGAACATCCATCCATGCCCGTGGCAGAATTCACTGGATAACAGATACGCTAACCACTTGGTCAATCAGGCTGGCATATATATATATATATTATGTTGGCAAATAAGTTCGTTCGGTTTATGCGTTAGTACAAGTTTATGCCGCTTCACCTGTTGCTATTGTTGCATTACTGTGCAACGCTATTGCGCAGTTGAAAGGCGACATTTCACATAACCTTTCAGTGAATTTTCGTTCAGCCAACTTCAGTTGCGTGTATGTAACATTTTTAAAAATTTCTAAAAATGTTAAGAAATTTCTAAAAAATTTCTTCACAATTTTAGAAATTTCTATGAATATTTTCATTGTCTTTGTCATTTTATTGCTGACCTTCACACCATATCTATTACAACAGTTATTCAATTTAGTCAGGGAATCTTGCAGACTTGTAGCGGATTTATTAAAAGTATAACATCACCTGCATAGAGCAAAGTGCTGACATTAACATCTCTAATTTTGATATCATGTTTAATACCACTTTCCTTCATAATGTGATCCATATAGATAATGAATAACAGAGGGAATAATGTACATCCTTGTCTCACACTAGATTTAACATTAAACCATCTTCCTGTACTTCCTTCAATTCTAATTGCTGACTTACAACTCAAATAAAGATCTGTATTGCTCGATATAATGCCCCATTGACACCATATAGCTGTAGTGTACTGAATAACTTCTCTCTTGGCACCTTGTCATATGCCTTTTCCAGATCGACAAAACTTAAATACAGATCTTTGTTATATTCCCATGATTTCTCAACTATCTGTTGTAAAGTGAAGATCTGATCCTGAGAGCCTCTATTTGGCCTGAATCCAGCTTGTTCTTCACCAAGCTTTTCTTCCACATTTCTTCTCAACCATTTCTCAAGTATACTTGCATACATCTTATCAGGAACACTCAGTAAGAAAATACCTCTGTAATTTTCTCATTCAGTTTTATTTCCCTTTTTATATATGGGTACTATGAGAGCTCTACTCCAATCATCAGCAATTCGTCCCTCTGTCCAGACCTTCTGAACTATGCAGTGCAGCCACTATAAGACTTTTATACCACCATACTTAAGCATTTCTGTTAGAATATCATCTACTCCTGCTGCCTTTCCACATTTCAAGCCTTTGATAGTGTTTTCTACGTCAAGTATGGATATGTATTCCTGACTGCATGCCTGGTCAGTGTTTTTTACCACTATGCTGTCATCACTGCTTGTTTCATTTAGCAATTTTTCGAAGTAATTACTCCATACTGCAAGGATATCTTTTTCTCCCGTTTTGATGTCACCTTTATCATCTCTATCTCCTTTTACAGCACTCTTTCCTCCATTTCTAAGCTTCTTCAACAACCTCCAGAATATTTTGCCACCTTCTTGATATTTATTTTCTATTTTTTACTAAATAATTTAAGGAAATTAACAACGTCAACTAGGAAATACATTAAAATAAATTTTAATATACTTCAATATTTCGGCAACATCACATTGCCATTTTCAAGAAAATTAAGAACAAGACACATGCACGCAGGCACAACAAACAGTAAGTGAGGAAGAAAAAATTACAAAAATCCTAAAAAAACATGGCTTAACTTCTTGTTACAGACCATATAAAAAATTGGCATCCCTTATCCGCTCCACTAAAGACCAACATCCACCCCTAGACCTACCTACCTGGTGTATACCAGGTTCCTTGCAGCTGTAAGCTGTCCTACTTTGGCCAAACAGGCAGGACAGCAAATATCAGAATTTCAGAACACAAGGACTACATCTGGTTTCACCAATACAGCCACTCTGGTCTTGCTGATCATGCGCTGGATACCTGCCATAGAATACGGTGGAAGAAGGCCACGATAATACACTGTAGTAAATACAAATATGAAAGGCTTTTCATGAAATCAGCTTCAGTTCTAAGAAACAATCCAAACCTCAACAAATTTGGCTGCATGAGACTACCTCAAATTTGGGAAACCTACATCAGAAGACCTTCAGCTCAATTGGCCAAGAATACCAACATTGGCCGCTAGGGGGCACCATCAGCAGTTCATCATCAAATTCCTCCCATGTACCCTCAAGGGGGCGGGGGGTGCACAGGATATGATATTACTACATGAAAAAAATTACATCATTACTAACTTCCTATCTACAATTTTCCTCCAAATCAGTCTGTTATTTGTCAAGACTCCAACATTATCAGATCTTATATTGCTATCATCTAAGCCACTTTGTACCGTATCAATCCACCTATATCTTGGTCTTCCTCTGGGTCATTTTGCTGCCAACCTGGCAGAGAACACTTGTTTTGCTAATCTTTCTTTGCCCATTCTGTTTAAGTGACCATACCACCTGAGATTAGCTCTGCTAACACATTCCTGGATGTTGACAATGTCAAGTTCTTTCCTAATATCCTCGTTTTTAATATGATATTGATATTGATGCCATCTGTTCATGCCTATAATCTTTCTCAGGACTCTCATATCTGCCGTCTCTAGTCTTTGGTAAAGTGTTTTACTTCTGACCCAGCTCTCAGATCCATAAGTTAAAACTGGTTTGATCACTATCTTGTATACAGCTAATTTAGTGTTCCGACTAATTTCTCTCTTATTCCATATAAATTTATTCCATTGACTTCCCACCATACCAGTTTTGCTGATTCTGTTGTCTATTTCTATATTTAATTTACCATCCTCAGTAAAAATCGTGCCTAAGTAGCTGAAATGTTTTACTTGTTCCACAGGTTCTCCATTCACAACACAGTTGACATTTTCAATGCTTCTGCCTATTTTCATTGTCTTTGTCTTTTTATTGCTGACTTTCATATCATATCTATTACAACAGCTATTCAATTTAGTCAGAGAATCTTGCAGACTTGTGGTGGATTTATTTAGAAGTATAACATCATCCGCAGAAAGCAAAGAGCTGACATTAACATCTCCAATTTAGATATCATGTTTAATACCACTTTCTTTCATAATACGATCCATATACATAATAAATAACAGAGAGGATAATGTACATCCTTGTCTCACACCAGATTTAACATTAAACCATCTTCCTGTACTTCCTTCAATTCTAACTGCTGACTTACAACTCAAATAACGACTAAGTATTGCTTGATATTATGCCCAATTGACACCACATAACTGCAGCATATTGAATAGCTTCTCTCTTGGCACCTTGTCATATGCCTTTTCCAAATCTACAAAACTTAAATACAGATCTTTGTTATGTTCCCATGCTTTCTCGACTATTTGTCGTAAAGTGAAGATCTGACCCTGACAGCCTCTATTTGGCCTGAATCCAGCTTGATCTTCACCAAGCTTTTCTTCCACAATTCTTCTCAACAGCTTGTGAAGTATACTTGCATAGATCTTGCCAGGAACACTCAGTAGGGAAATACCTCTGTAATTCTCACATTCAGTTTTATTTTCCTTTTTATATATGGGTACTATGAGAGCTCTACTCCAATCATCGGGAATTCGTCCCTCTGTCCAGGCTTTCTGAACTATGCAGCGCAGCCACTGTAAGACTCATATACCACCATACTTCAGCATTTCTGGTCGAATATCATCTACTCCTGGTGCCTTTCCACATTTCAAGCCTTTGATGGCTTTTTCTACTTCAAGTATGGATATGTATTCCTGACTGCATGCCTGGTCAGTGTTTTTTACCACTGTGCTGTAATCAGTGGTTGTTTCATTTAGCAGTTTTTCAAAGTAATTACTCCATACTTCAAGGATATCTTTTTCTCCCGTTTTCATGTCACCTTTATCATCTCTAACTCCTTTCACAGCACTCTTTCCTCCATTCCTAAGCTTTTTCAACAACCTCCAGAATATTTTGCCACCTTGATATTTATTTTCTATATTCTTGCCAAAGTCCTTGCGTGAATTTTGTTTGGTTTGGAACTTTTGATATGCTTTCTTCTTTTTCTTCACTACCTCTTTAACTTCCTGTGTCCACCAGGGAGTTCTGCTTTTTTTTATCCTTGCAGACAACCTCACCACATGCCTTTCTGATTGAATCAACCAGGGTTTTCTTTAAGGCTTGCCACTGAATCTCCAAGGTTTGATTCCTGTTCTCAAACTCTTTCATTTTTTCTTCAATAATCTTTGTGTATTTTAGTCTACAGTTTACATCTGTGAGCTGCTCAACTTTTATTCGCTTTAAAACTTTCTTACATGTTATTCTTTTGAATATGAAATTCAATTTTATCCTGCTCAAGACTAAATAGTGATCACTTCGAATTTCAAATCCTCTGTTCACTCTGGTGTCCTGCACCAGGGAGAAAGCATCACTATCAACAATAACATAGTCAGTAAGACTTTTCATATTCCTAGCCTCTTCTCTCCATGAGAATTTATGCACATTTTTATGTTGGAACATGGTGTTAGTAATAACCAGTCCATGTCCTGATCAGAAATCCAACAGATATTTGCTATTATTATTAGCTTTGCTCTTTTCTCCAACTTTTCCCAAAATATTTTTGTATGTCTCACAATCATTTCCTACTCTGCTATTTAGATCCCCAACAAGGACCAACTTTTCCTTTTTCATTGTGTCAGTTGCTTTTTCTAAAGGCTCAAAAAATTTCTCCACTTCTACTTTATTAGAACCTTCTGTGGGACCATAGGCACAAATATGTCTCATTGTCCAGTTCCCCATTCTCATATTTTCCCACATTACTTGAGACTGACTGCCATTCAAGAAGATTAGCCTCGTATTTTGTGTTGAATACTATGGCTACTCCTTTTCCTTGATTGTCATTGCCTGAATATAACATTTTGTATATATTGCTCAGAAAGATCTCACCAGTTTTGGTCTTTTTTGTTTCAGTCACCCATATTATGTCGATCTGGTACTTATCTAATTCCTCAGCTAGCTCCATTTCTTTGCCATTCAGGCTTCTTACGTTGATTGTACCGATCTTTAACTCTGGTGATGTTGAGTTGGTGTTTGTTTTCAGATTTGTTCCAGTAGCTGACTTTTCGCTGTTCGCCATGGTTCCGTGGCGAAAACAACTGGGGCCTTGTTTAACCGGGCGACGCCCCAGCCGGCATGAAATTTTGTCATGTTGTACCATCATTTTTTATCAGGACTTTAAGAGAAATAATAGCTTCCTGCTTCTTCCTCACTTACTGTTTGTTGTGCCTGCTTGCACGTGTCTTGTTCTTAACTTCCTTGAAAATGGCAACGTGACGTTGCCGAAATATTGAAGTATATTAAAATTTATTTTAATGTATATCCTAGTTTCCTTAAATTATTTAGTAAAAAATGCATAAGCAACGTCTAAGCCTTTCCACGAGAATTTATTTTCTATGTTATTGCAAATGTCCATTTATGACTTTTGTTTAGCTAGTTTTATACAATATTTAGCTTTCTTACATTTGTCTCTGTATTCTCTAAGAGTACAAGCTGACTTATTTGCCAGGAACGTTTTATATGATTTCTTCTTTTCCTCAACTGCCTCTTTAACTTCCTGTGTCCGCCATGGAGTTCTGATTTTTCTATCCTTGCAGACAACCTCACCACATGCCTCTCTTGCTGAATCAATCAGGGTTTTCTTCAAGTTTTGGTTCCTGTTTTCAAACTCTTTCATTTTTTCTTCAATAATTATAATTTTTATTATTTCGGGCAACTCCAAGGAGTCGACAGACTCATCGAGGGAGGCCCTAACATCATGTCAAGAACAACTATTCGACATTCACACAGTATCTCTCATACCTCGCCTTGAACTCATTCTCGGTCATAGCACCCACAACAGACTCTGGCAGCTTATTACGCTCATTCACTACTCTCCAAGTAAAAAACCTAACTCTTATACCCCTGCTAACCACATTCTTGCCCAGCTTCCATGAATGGAAGCTGGGCAAGATATCTTCTGAATTATATCAAAATATCAAGATATCAAAATATCTTCTGAATTAATCTTATAGAAACCCTTCAGTAATTTGAATGTCTCAATCATATCACCTCTCCTTCGCCTATCGACCAATTTTTGCAATCCACAAATTTTCAACCTGTTCTCATAAGGTTCATTCCACAGACCTGCTATCATCTTGGTTACTTATCTCTGGATCCTCTCCGCCTCCTCCCCATCAAGAAGAAACCCTGGCACCCATATCTGGGCACAATAGTCTAGATGGGGTCTTATCAAGGCTCAATACAGAGGAACAATAACTTGCTTATCTCTGCTCGTCAAAGTATTCTTCAGCATCCAAGTGATTTGATGAGCTGATTTAGCCACTTTTGCAATGTGCCCCCCTAATCTTCAACTCCTTATCCACCAACACTCCCAAATCTCTGGCCTCATCAATCTCCTGGAGTACGGTTTCAGCAATGTGATATACTGCTGCTAATCTTTTCACCACAAAATGCATAACCTTACACTTTGCCACATTAAATTGACATCCATTTTCTTTAGCCCAGTCCTCCAAACTATCCAAATCATCTTGCAAAATTTTGACATCCTGTGCACTCACAATTGCTCTACCCAACTTCGCATCATCAGCAAACAAGTGAACACTTACTCTCAGATCCTTTTCTATATCGTTAATGAACAAATTGAGAAGTAGTGGTCCAAGAACAGAACCCTGCGGCACACCACTTCTCACAAGCCGTCTTTTGGACTCAACTCCTGAATAAAGCACTCTCACACAGATGTTTGGTATCTGTGTGAGATATCTCTCCATCAACCACCCTCCTATCCATCCCCATCTTCTCCAGTTTACTGATTACAGTTCCATGTGGTATCCTGTCAAAGGCCTTGGCAAGGTCCAGTAGAATCATTGTAAACCCATTATCCTTATCCAGTTCAGCCATCACTGTGTTATAAAACGTGAGCAAGTTACTGAGGTATCAGCTACCCTTCACAAAACCACGTCCCCGATACAGTATCCCATTTTCATCTATCCAATCCTGTATTCTTCTCTTGACTAATTTCTCCAAGACCTTGACAATGATTCCTGATATGCTAATCGGTCGGTAATTTACCACAGCAGTCTTGGAACCTCCTTTATGCAGTGGAACTATTTTCCCCTCTTTCCACCCCCTTGGGACTAACGCAGACCCGAGACTTAAATTAAACAAAATGGTCACGGGTACTGACAATTCTTTAGGTGCTTCATGTACGACACGAGCTGGTATACCATCCAATCCCACAGATGTATTGACATTCAGGTTTTGCAATAGACTACTCACCTCCACTTCATTCACCACAATTCCCGTATAATCTATTGGTTCATTCATTTCTGCAGTGTCACCACCTGGATGATATATTCTTGCAAAGTGCTCGCTCAGTAATTCAACTATATCAACTGATTAGGTTACCTCCCTGCAATCGACATTCTTTAAAATCATTCTGCCATATACATTTTTTTTTTTTACTTGCAACATATCGAAAAAACTTTGGGATTCTCTTTCGCCTGCATGGCCAATGTTCTTTCAGAATCCTTTTTTGCTTTTCTTACCACACTCGTTACCCTTCTGGCCTGCACTTTATACCGTTCATGTGCCTGCGGTTACCTTTCTCCATAAATTCCCTCCATAGTTGTTTCTTTTTTTGCAGCTCAAGCTTAATGATGTTATTCATCCATTTAACCCCTACTTGATTTATTGTTCTGACTCTAGGTGTACTGTCAGCCATTGCTTCATGTAAACACTTCTTAAACGCCTCCCATGCACTATCAACTTCTAGCCCTTGCAGTTGTACATGCCCTGGCACTGAACCAATCACACTCCTAACCTTGTCATACTTATCAGCCCGATAATTCCACATGTACCCTGTCTTAATTGTAAATTCCACACCTTTAGCCACCTCCCAAGTCAAGACCTTATGTTCACTCTCACCAATTGTTGGCAACTTGGTCATATTCGTTTCAGCCAAATCCTCAGATGTAATTACTAGGTCAAGCACTCTCTGACTCCTAGTATTTTCCATTACATGCTGTTGCAGATAGTTATCCCTTAATAACCGCATAAAATCCAATTCCTTCCTCCCGTGTGTCCTCTCCTCACTCCAATCAATGCGACCATAGTTGAAATCTCCCATTATAATCACCCTCCTTCCACTCATTTCTTCTATTTGCTTGTGCATACTGTCACCACCATCTTTTCCATCACCTGGTCTATAGCAGCACCCAACTGTATATTTTGTTCTGCTAGTTTCAATCTCACACCAAATAGCCTCAAATTTGCTCTTTTCTCTATCCTGCAGTTCCACTTCTATTTTCCGTGGCTGTAGCGCATCAGCTATCATCAATAACACTCCTCCCCCTCCCCATTTTATTCTCCCTGTCACTCCTGAACATACCATACCCCTCACATTCAATCCCACTAGCTGTGTCATCCTCTGTCACCCATGTTTCACTAATGCAAATAACCTGTGGTCTGGAAGTGCCAACCAAGGCCAAAAATTCTTCCTTCTTGTTCCTAATACTTCTGGCATTAGTATACATGCATTTCAGAAGCCGGGAAAAACTGCTAAATGAAACAAGCAGTGATCACAGAACAGTGGTAAAAAACACTGACGAGGCATGCAGTCAGGAATACATATCCATACTTGAAGTAGAAAAAGCCATCAAAGGCTTGAAATGTGGAAAGGCAGCAGGAGTAGATGATATTCGACCAGAAATGCTGAAATATGGTGGTATTACAGTGGCTGCACCTCATAGTTCAGAAAGCCTGAACAGATGGACGAATTTCCAATGATTGGAGTAGAGCTCTAATAGTACCCATATATAAAAAGGGAAATAAAACTGAATGTGAGAATTACAGAGGTATTTCCCTACTGAGTGTTCCTGGCAAGATCTATGCAAGTATACTTGAGAAACTGTTGAGAAGAATTGTGGAAGAAAAGCTTGGTGAACAACAAGCTGGATTCAGGCCAAATAGAGGCTGTCAGGATCTGATCTTCACTTTACGACAAATAGTCGAGAAAGCATGGGAATATAACAAAGTTCTGTATTTAAGTTTTGTCGATTTGCAAAAGGCATATGACAAGGTGCCAAGAGAGAAGCTATTCAATACGCTGCAGTTATATGGTGTCAATGGGGCATTATATCAAGCAATACTTAGTCTTTATTTGAGTTGTAAGTCAGCAGTTAGAATTGAAGGAAGTACAGGAAGATGGTTTAATGTTAAATCTGGTGTGAGACACGGATGTACATTATCCCCTCTGTTATTCATTATCTATATGGATCACATTATGAAGGAAAGTGGTATTAAACATGATATCAAAATTGGAGATGTTAACGTCAGCTCTTTGCTAAATGCGGATGATGTTATACCTCTAAATAAATCCTCTCACAAGTCTGCAAGATTCTCTGACTAAATTGAATAGCTGTTGTAATAGATATGGTATGAAGGTCAGCAATAAAAAGACAAAGACAATGAAAATAGGCAGAATCATTGAAAATGTCAACTGTGTTGTGAATAGAGAACCTGTGGAACAATAAAACATTTCAGCTACTTAGGCACAATTTTTACTGAAGATGGTAAACTAAATATAGAAATAGACAACAGAATCAGCAAAGCTGGTATCGTGGGAAGTCAATTGAATAAATTCATATGGAATAAGAAAGAAATTAGTCGGAACACTAAATTAGCTGTATACAAGACTGTGTTCAAACCAGTTTTAACTTATGGATCTGAGAGCTTGGTCAGAAGTAAAACACTTGACCAAAGACTAGAAACCGCAGATATGAGAGTCCTGAGAAAGATTAGAGGCGTGAACAGATGGCATCAATGGCAATATCATATTAAAAACGTGGATATTAGGTAAGAACTTGACATTGTCAGCATCCAGGAATGCGTTAGCAGAGCTAATCTCAGGTGGTATGGTCACTTAAACAGAATGGGTGAGGAAAGATTAGCAAAACAAGTGTTCTCTGCCAAGTTGGCAGCAAAATGACCCAGAGGAAGACCAAGATATAGGTGGATTGATGCGGTACAAAGTGCCTCAGATGATAGAAATATAAGATCTGATAATGTTGGAGTCTTGACAAGACAGACTGATTTGGAGGAAAATTGTAGATAGGAAGTTAAAAATGATGTAATTTTTTTCATGTAGTACTATCATATCCTGTACACTCCTTGAGGGTACATGGCAGGAATTTGATGATGTGATGATGATTTGTCTCATCTCTATCTTGATGCCTTATACTAACTATCCAATTCTGATTCATGGTCTTTCCTACTCTCTTGGGCATATTACACACATTCACACACACTCAACCGTCACCCTAAAATCTGCATATTTACCCCCCCCCCCATTAATAACTCTAGTTTCCCTGATTCTGTACATTCAGTTCCATTACATTCTACAACACCTTTTCAAGTCTCCGTACACCAAATCCATTCAAATGTAAACCGTCCATTTTATATAAATCCTTTCGCCCATCAAACTCATTCCACACATCCACACCACTCATCATGCATAATTTACGGATAAAGTCATTAGCAATTATGGCCCTCCTTCTATACTCTTCACTGTCATACTGCAGCAACAGACTCACCATCCTAACTCTCTCACTCTTCTATTTTGCTACCTCAAGCAATTCCTTCACATCCTCACTCATTGCCATTTTGTTTCCTTTCAAATCATTTGTACCTGCTACCACTATCAGTTCTTTCACCCGCTGCTTTTTCATTCTAATTGACTTGCTTACATTCTTAATGTTCGCACCAGGTTGGTACGATTTTGTTAAACTCTCAACTAACACACCTCTTACTAAGGAATCTCCATACAACAACACTCGCTCTTTCATTTTGTTTACACTATCATACCCTTAGTTTTTCTATCATACTTTTGCCGATTATTAGTCGGTATGCTTGGTAAACATTTTTGCCAATGCTTCAGCTGCCGATTTGCCCTATGTATCACTCCGCGTAGTAGCGCGATCTCACTCATTGCCTCAGTGTCATCATTTTTATTCTCCGATGATTCATTCAATCGTTCTGTATGTTTACCTTCATTCTCACTTTCAACGCCACTCTCACAGCTATCATGTACTATCTCGCAAATATCACCATTCATACCTCGCATATCACTGTTATCTAGATTCCCACTTTCAACAACGATATCGCTCACATGACCTGAAACACTCTTTAAATCCTCGCATTCTTTACACTTTTTGCACACATTCACCCCACTATCATTGTTTAACCAGACTCCAACCACTCTTCGCAAACGAAACACTGTATCAAATCCTTTAAGTTAAAATTTTTAGACAAATATGGTGACCTGGACGCCATCTTTGTATTACTCTTTATGGGAGCTATGTGCACAGATAATCATATCTATCAATTTACTATTAAAATACTCACAAAACACACAGAAATCACCCAGACACGCTAAAATACAAAAAGTAAACAATACTATGTAAATTCACTATTATTACTCAAAATATCATTTATCTGTTCAGGAGCTATCCACATACACTACACACCATGTAGCCCTCTAGTGGCTATAGATAAATATTTGTGTATTTTAGTCTACAGTTCACATCTGAGAGCCTTAGTAGAACCTTCTGTGGGACCATAGGCACAAATAAGTCTCATTGTCCAGTTCCCCATTCTCATATTTGCCCACATTACTCTACTTGATACTGACTGCCATTCAAGAATATTAGTCTCGTATTTTGTGTTGAATACTATGGCTACCATTTCTTTTCCTTGATTGTCATTGCCTGAATATAACATTTTGTATTTATTGCTCAGAAAGATCTCACCAGTTTTGGTCTTTTTGTTTCAGTGACCCTGATTATGTCGATCTGTTACTTATCTAATTCCTCAGCTAGCTCCATTTCTTTGCCATTCAGGCTTCTTACGTTGATAGTACCGATCTTTAACTCTGGTGATGTTGAGTTGGTGTTTGTTTTCAGATTTGTTCCAATAGCTTACTTTTCGCTGTTCCCCTGGTTCCCTGGCGAATACAACGGGGCCTTGTTTAACCGGGCGATGCCCCACTGGCATGAAATTTTGTCACGTTGTACCTTATTGTATCTTAAGTTGTACCTATCGTTGTACCTTAAGAATACAATTTGGTCAGCTAAATGCCAAATTGCCAGTCCATCCTCGTTCGTTCAGTATCCAGGTAGATATCCAACAGGGTGCACACGAGAAGGTGAGGATTGGACATTAGGTTATAAGCCCTGGTCAGCTCTCCGCATTCCTTTAAAGGCTCTGTAGAAGTCTCCTCTCAGTTATACAGCTTTGACCCTTAAGCACCCCCTGAGTAAAGTTATCTTTTTATAATCATTGTTGCTCTTGCTTGTTACATTACAAAAAATAAAAAAAATAAAATAAAACCTCATTTGGGTTTACTGTAGCCTGCATAGCTAATTGGATTTAGCATTGTTACCATACTAGTTAACTTCCTTGCTTGTGCTTTTTACTATTCATAATCATGCTGACCACCTTGTTGTTTATACGAGGGTGGTCTGAAAAAACGAATTTATAATTTCAAAATTATTTTTTATTTTCAACATAATCTCCCTTAAGACTAATACATTTATTCCAGCGCTATTATCCCGTTACTGTAGTAGTTCTCAGTAAGATCTGCAAAATACCCCTCTACAGCTGCAATCACCTCTTGATTCGAAGAAAAACGCTGACCAGCAAGGAAGAGTTTTAGTTTTATGAAGAGATATAAATCGGAAGGAGCCAAATCTGGGAAATAGGGTGGTTGTTCCAACAATTCATAGTGCAGATCCCTTAATTTTCCCATTGCCAAAACACCTTTGTGGGCAGGTGCATTGTTCTGATGAAAGATGATTTTGTTCTTCTGCAAATTGGGTCTTTTCTGACGAATTTTTTCGTCTAGTCTGGTTAAAAGATAGGAATAATATTCCATAGTTACTCCTTTACCCTTTTCAAGATAATTAATAAACAAAATGCCTTTAGCATCCCAAAACTTCGATGTCGTGAACTTTCCTGCTGATGGAACCCACTTTGTCTTCTTTGGCGCTGAACAACCAGCTTCTGTTAACTGTTTTGACTGCTGTTTGGATTCTGGTGCGTAATGGTGAATCCAAGTCTAATCCATAGTAATAAATCGATATCCAAAATCAGTTTTCTTCTTGTTAAAATGCGCCAAGCATTGTTCAGAGATTTTCATGGGGTTGTGTTTTTGATCTACTGTGAGCAAATGCAGCACCATCTTGTGCATAGCTTTTTCATTTGCAATTCTTCATGCAAAATATATCCTACACATTCTTTTAAAATGCCTATAATCTCAGCAATTTCACGCACTTTGAGTTGCCGGTCATCCAATACCATATCGTGCACTTGTTTATACGAGGGTGGTCTGAAAAAACGAATTTATAATTTCAGGTATTGTTACACTTTTTGGACGTTCTTCACGTGGATCATCTTCAAGGCTGGTACGACCAAGTTTGAACTCAGCAGCCCATTTCTTAATTGTCAAAAATGAAGGAGAAGATTCCCATAAACTTTTATGTACTTCAAATAAATTTCTTCTGGCATTAAACCTTCTTTTGCAAAGAATTTTATCCATTTCAAAGGATACAGACAACACTTTTACTTCAGACAGCTGTATAAAACAAACTACAGGTTACCCTCATATAATGTGGATGTTAGGTTCCACAGAAATGTCGCGTTATGCGAGACTCAGATCACATAGAAAAAGTAGGGTTGTTTCGAAATTGTTTTTTTTTTAATTATATCAACAACAATGATATATCTAACGAAAATATATTTTTATTTACGCGATTCACGTAATTCAGGTAATTCATGTAAGTTAAGAAAACATATAAACTATGAACAAATACATAGTATAAAAATTACAAATTGTACGTACACTTCATTGCCCATAATGCATAAATATTTTAGGCAGAATAAAATAAAGTGCATATTTTAATCTTTCATAGCACGAGGATTTGAGGATCGGTTAATAAACGTTGGTTTTGTCATGTAATTAACTTGTGCATTACTACAAAACCGTAGAGTAATTCTATTTTTGAAAACTTTGAATCCAGGATCTGATCTTTCATTTTTCGAAATATAGGTGCGTTTTTGCATTTTTTTTTTCCAATATAAAAATTCATTCGCATTGAACACCTGTCTGCACTATAAATGTTTATCAACTTGAGAGCTTTTCGTTTAATAAGATTTCCATCCAAAGGAATTTTCTTTTGAGTGCAATCCAAATGATTCTATCCAAATCATTGGAGATTTCTCCATTTTTGCCGTTAGAATATAGCTTACACGAGCAATGCACTTTGCACTTATCGTTGACCCAGCAATAAACACTTTCTCGGATGTTATGTTCATTTTGTTTGATTGTTGGAATTGTTGATTCATTTAAATTCAAAGTCCCTGCAACAACTTCTGGTTTTTCTCCAGTTTTCAGCTGATTTAATTTTTTCTTCGAGAGAAATTAATTTTCTTTTCAATATTGGTTTTTCCCTTTCGTTGCAGTTTGTGGCCATTACTATAAAAATAAATTTTTACATAAAAAGGCATTACATATTGTATGTAACTCACCAGAAAATAAAGTGCTAAACTTGATATTAACACACTTATGATTTTTAATGCGCTTTCCTGGCAGAAAACAAAGACAATTTTCAACAATAAATAAACACTTTTTATGGTAAACAATTGACGTACATGTGTGCTAAAGGGTATTTCCCCTAATATAAATTTGCTACTTATAACTACATGCGAGATACTGCCAGACACAAAATTAACAAAGATAAAATTAGATTTTCAAGTTACACGTGAAAAACATATGAAAAGATAAAGGGTTACTACAATTTGTAGACCGTGTTGTATAAGTACCACATTATATGAGAGTTACCTGTACTTGATAGAATGACTTGCAATTTCACATGGATGCCTATGACAGATGTACCAACTTGGAAAAAAAATCTTGCCGATAGTGTTGCCATCTATGATCGAAGCCGAGAACATTTCAGACCACCCTCCTATTCCTTCCACAATTCTTTCTTTTTTTTTTTTTTTGCAGCTCCATTATGTTGCTAGTAATAATAATCCACTTTATCCCTACTTCTCTTATCCTACTCAACCTGGGTGTACTCTGATTCTGCCTTGCTCAAACAATCCTTGACTGTTTCCCATACACTAATTCATTCCATGTAGTTTCTTGTGCTAAAACACTGCTCCAAGTTGTCTCCTCTTATTCTTTACATCATCCTGTACCTCCTTCAATTCTATATTGTTCTATATAATTGCAGTGTTTTGCCAAGCTTTCATCTGGGTACCTTGTTGTATGCCTTTTTCAGATCTACAAAGCTTAAGTACATTTTTCCATGATTTCTCAACTAATTGTCCTGAACCCAGCTTGTTCTTCTCCAAGTTTCCCTTCTGCAATTTTTCTCAGCCTGTGTTTAAGTATGCTTACATAAATCTTTCCTGGAACACCTAGCAGAGAAATTCCTATGTTATTCTCACATTCAGCTTTATTCCCTTTTTTTTGCAAGGAGTGTCCTGGTGTTGTACCACCTTACCCCAGTCCTGAAGATACTTTCAGGCGCAAACTTTGTTTGCTCACACTTGGATAAAGGATTAAACTAAACTTGTTATACTCTAACCAAGTGAAAAATAAACTTTCAACATCTTTCTCTAAATCCAGAGTAATTTATTAAAAAAGGGTGGCACACCATTTGGCAACTTCTATAGGTAGAGATGACCTGCTAATGCTTCTGCCTGGTATCTCCACTTGGGCCTGGCTCCCACTGAAGGGACCTCAATAAAGGTCGAAACTAGTCTGGGTTATGGCCCTTCCCTTAATGCATAACATTAGACATATCTGCAAGGAGATGTGTTTTGCATTATGGGAGATACTCAGATAGGAGTGTTGGTAGCTTGCTCCACCTTTGCAAGGCGTGTCCTGGTGTTGTACCACCTTACCCCAGTCCTGAAGATACTTTCAGGCGCAAACTTTGTTTGCTCACATTTGGATAAAGGATTAAACTAAACTTATTATTATCCCTTTTTTTTATAGAACCATGCCCTCCGAGTTATGCAACGTAGCCACTGCAAAACATTTATATCTCAATATTTAGGCATTTCTGTCAGATAACATCTGCTCCAGCTGCCTTTCCACATTTCAAGTTTTCGATACCTTTTTCTATCTCTAGCATTGATATGCACTCCTGTTTGCTTTCCTCTTGAAAATTTTCTACTATAGTTCTGTCACTGCTTGCTTTGTTTAACAGTCTTTCAAAGTAATTACTTCAGACATCTAAGATATCCATCATCTTTGATTCTTTTTATAGTATTCTTTCCTCTATCTCTAAGCTTTTTCAATAGCCTCTAGAACATTTTGCTATCTTCCTTATACTTTCTATATTCTTACCAGTCTTCCATGACTTTTGTTTAGCTACTAGTACACATAACTTAGCTCTCTTATATTTTTCTCTGTATTATTATTATTATTGACATCTGACCTTCATGGAGTCAGAAATGGCTTATGCCAACGTATTTGCTAGGATCTTTGAGTATGCTTTCTTCTTTTCCAGGACTGCTTCTTTAACATCTTGTATCCACTATGGTGTTCTTATTTTTATATCCTTACAGACAACTTCACCACATGCCTCTCTGGCTGAATCAATCAACTTTTCTTCAGAGTTTGCTACTGAGATTGCAAGGTTTGGTTCTTGTTTTCAAACCGTTTCAGTTTTATTTCAATAATGTATGTATAGTTTGAGTCCACAGTTTATCTGTAAAAGTGCTAAACTTTAATTCTCTTGAAAACTTGCTTATATACTTAAAACTAATTTGAAATTTCTAATTTCAAATCCTCTGTACACTCTTGCATCCTGTACTAGTATGAAGATTCATAATAATGTTTTATGGTATAAACATCACCAAGAGAGGAATATATATATATATATATATTCAATAAAGTCATTAATATTTCGGTTTTCTAACCAGCATCATCACAGCACATTTATAACTGTGATAGACACCCAGCACTAAGCACACCAAGCACTAAACTACATAATTGAGAAAAACCATGTAAATTGTAACTGACAATAGACCCAGTGTCCTTACATGGCACCCCCTATGAGTGGGATAACTACAAAGTTAATTTAGAGAAGTCTGGCTATCAAGTCTTAAAATGACAGTCTCCTTTGGTACATTAATGCAACCATACTTGTTAAGGTTATGAGAGTGGTTCATAGCTAATGCTGATTCTAAAAAATAGTCTCTCAGACCTACACCAATTTCCGTCTAATAAGGATGTTTACCTCCATCTGATCCTATGTGAAGGAGTTTCCAGAGCATGGTATGCCAGTCCCAACTTGCCATACAGATGAGTGTGGATGTAGTTTTTGTGTTGTATAAGGCAGATGTTAACTGATCTACCAGTGTGTTCAGAATAGGCCAAACTGCATGCACAAGGAACTTTATACACTCGTGGATATTCAAGATGCAGCTAATCTTCAGGAGAACGTATGAAGGTAGCTAGCTGAATGAAAGATTTGAAAGTGGCATGGAGTTCATATTTGCAGAGAACTTTAGCTATTTTTTCTGATGTACCTTTATCATATGGGATGAGAATGGTTTGCTGTGATGCTATATGTTGGAAGGATTTGGGGGTACAAGCAATATTTATTTTATATGGGCTGTAATCATTGTCTAAAAAGGTAGTGTTGCAAAAGTCTGCGAGCTCAGTTTTAAGGGCTGTGTCATTTGAACAAATAGCCTTGGCTCGGTGAGTAAGTATTTTGTGGATGCCGCACTGTTTGGAAGGATGATGGAGTGGTTGTTTATGTAAATGCCAAACTGTTGAGTGGGTTTTCTGTAAATGGAGAAGGATAATGAGCCATTAGGAAGCCAGCACTGGTGTATCTAATTGTTTTCCTTTTTTGTTTTCCTCAATGACGTAGTTTAGTGGTGTGTGCCTATCACAGCAATATCAGTGATTTCAATCAATATACATGTTTTCCTCTCTCTTAGTGTTCTTTATACTGTAAAACATTAATATGAATCATTAATGACACCTAAGTCTTTCTATGCTATAAGTTGTTGTGGAGTAGGTGCAGTTTGTAGTTGAACAGATGCATGAAGAATATAAACTGCATGTCAGAAAAATGAATGGTCAAAAAATAAAAAACTAGAATATGAGAGGAGATTGGCCAGTCAGGTCAAATCTAATATAGGGGAATATTTCTGTTAAGTGGCAAGCAAGAGGAAAAATTATGGCAGGTTGATGCTGGTGGATAGTTATGGTAGCAGAGTAACCATAGCAAATGATATGGTGGAATTATTTAATGAACACTTCATCAGTGTATATCATAGTGATGTGAATGATTCTGTGCAACACATAGAAGGGAGGCAAGGATTAAGAGAATTAAAGGTGAAATAATCAGAGATGTTATTAAGTGTTGCTTGTGTTAGATGTTAATAAGGCTGTGGGAATGGATGACATATCACCATGTATTTTTAAAGAATTGTGCAAAAGAGTTAGCCATGTCCTTGATCTGGCTATTTAATGAAAGTCTTACATTGGGGAAAGTTCTTAAGGGATGGAAAGAAGGCAAAATAATACCTCTCCACAAGCATGGTTTCAAGACAGGAGTTTACAGTTATAGACCAGTCTGTATATCTACAGTTGTGGTCATAATGTTGGAAAAATTGGTTAGGAATTCAATACAGGATTGGGTTGATGGATGTAAAATTCTCTACGGTGGTCAGCATGGGTTTGCGAAGGTCAGGTCTTGCTTTAGCAGTCTGCTTAGATTTTATAAGGTGGTGAATGTGTTGGATAAGGGAGATTCATATACAGTGATTTTCTTGGACTCTACAAAAGCATTTGATAGGCTACATGAGATTACAGATTGGTTACATGGATTCAAGATTGACTTTCTTAATGATACCAGCAAGTTGTGTATCATGTAGCTGTGTCTCAGAAAAGGAAGGTGACCAGTGGCATACTTCAGGGTTTGGTTCTTGAGCTCTTACTGTTTAACTTATTTGTTAATGATATTTCATGTTGATTGACTGGGGATATCTTCAAATCTTTGCTGATGATGCAAAGTTAGATAGAATTATCAGAAGTATTGCTGATGTTAATTCTCTACAGGAAGATCTGAGACTTTTAGCTTGGACAGATGAATGTCGTTATGGTTTTGATATTAATAAATGCAAGGTACTGAGATATAAGACTATATTCTGTATTGGTGGGGCTGTACTTCAAGAAGTGGATAGATTCGGCATCTTGGAGGTGATGGTAGACAGTGGGCTAAAGTTCCGAGGGCTTATTGCACATGTTGCAAAGACTGCACGTTGTATTGCTGCTATGATGAAAAGTACCTATAAGATATTGGTCTGACTATACATGGACTATATTGTGCTCAGATTTGGTCACCTGGTTTTCATTGTCATGTGGAAATACTAGAGAGGGTCCAAAGACGAATAACAAAAATGATATCAGGATTCGACTGTTGGTTATGAAGAGCATTTGAGGGAATGTGAAGTCTAGTATTTGGTGGATAGGAGGAGATAGAGGTGATATGATAGACCTTCAACTTAGTTGAGTGATTGCACCAGATTAATAAAGAATGAATTATAAAAAGAATGGATGTAAGATGGAAAGAACGAGAGGCCATCCCTGGAAGTTGAATAAAGATGTGGTGAAGAAGAGTGTGAGTAGGTTTTTTACGTCGAGAATTGCTTGAGTGCCTTTGTGAATGCATCGAGTGTAAATAACTTAAAAGTTCATTATGATAGACATGTTGCTTGAGTTGACCTCCCACAATGAGTATTGACTTCATGAAGGTTATTGAAATAATAATATGTATAGCATTGAAGATATCACTATCCACAATGACCTAGTCAATGAGGGTTTTCTTATTTCTTGTGTCCTCTTTCTCTCCACATGAACTTGTGGACATGTTTATGTTGGAACATAGTGTTAGTAATGACTAGTCTGTATCCTGAGCAGAAATTCATCAGATGCTTACCATTATTATTTGCTTTGCCCTTCTCTCCAAATTTCCTCAGAATATTTCTGTATGCTTGGTGGGATTCACTTCCTATTCTGCTGTTTAGATCTTCAACAAGAACCACTTTTTCCTTCCTTAGGCGAACCATCAGTGGACCGTAAGCACAAATAAAGTTTCATTGTCCATTTCCTCATTTTGAAGTTAGTCCACATAACTATTTGAAACTGCCTTCCAATCTAGAAATTTATCTTCATTTTTGGCGTTGAATGCTCAGTATGATCTGACCTGTTTTTGTCTTCTTTGTCTCAGTAATGCCAATCATTCCCACATGGTACTTTTCCAGTTCTTCTGCAAGTTCAATTTCCTTTCCATTGATACTCCTTATATTGATGGTTCTTATCTTTTATTCTTCTGACATTGGATTTACTCCTCTTCTTGTAGATGTTGAGTTTGTTCCAGTAGCTCACTTTTCATTGTTTGGCCTGTTTCCCTGACAAAAGCTGTTGGGGCCTTGTTTAGCCAGGAAATGCCCCAGCTGGCATGATATCTCATAATGTTGTACCATTATACATTATCTGTGGCTTAATCCAATAGAGAGTGCAGTTTGGTTGGCTAAGCCTCAAATTGCTAGCCCATCCTCATTTGTTCAGTATCAAGGTGATACTTACTAATGGGATGCACCACATGAAGGTAAGGATTGAACATTAGGTCAGAAGCCCCAGACGGATCTCTGTATTCTTCTTTTCCCTGATTGTTATTGCCTGAATATAACATTTTGTATTTGTTGCTAAGAAAGATCACGCCTGTTTTTCTTTTCTCTATTTCATGTCTGTTATATCAATACTTATTCAATACTGGTGTTTGTCCAGTTCTTCTGCTAGTTCCTTTTTTATTCATCACTGCTTCTTACATTGACAGTATCATTCTTGAACTCTGCTGATACTGAGTTGAGATGAGTTCTGGGATTTGTTCCGGTAGCTGACTTTGCGCTTTTTGCCCTGGTTCCCCAATGTGGGGGAAGGAGGACTTGTTTACGTGGGTGACACCCCAACTGTTATGAAAGTCTGTCATGTTGTACCATTATTTTGCATTGTGGTTTAATCCAATAAGAACAGTTTGGTTGGCAAATTCCCAAATTGCCATTCCATCCTTGTTCACTGAGTATACAGGTAGATATCTAACAGGGTGCACCACAAGAAGACCTAATGTCCATGAGGATTGGACATTGGGTCAGAAGCCCCAGTTGGTTCTCTGTGTTCCTTAAAAGGTGGAAGTCTCCTCTCAGTTATACAGCTCTGATCCTTACGCACCAATTTTCTTCTTGGTATTCTAAGTTTACTCTCATTAAATATCCAAACCACTTCAAGCCATTGTTCATAAGCATTTTTTCCACATGTTTTAGCCCTGAATTATTCCTAATGTCCATATTTCTTATTCAGTCTTTTTTCTTTTCTTTTTTTTGCCAACGTTGTCCTTAAAACTTTAATTCCCATTACCTGTATTCTATTCATGTTTCTTTTTGTTAATCTCCATGTCTTTGCTGCATAAGTCAAAATGGGCAGTTCTGTTATCACTTGCAATAGGCTAAATTGTAAGTGAGTAAGTTTTGTTACATAATTGACTCCACACTGAGGCAGACAAAAACAGATGTATTCAGGAATCCTACTGATGAAGATGTATGCAGATTGAGCCAAAGGCCACAGGCGATTTACATAGGAAATTATTATTATTATGTGACACCTTGAAGGAGTCCAAGGACTCATCACGGAAGGGCACTGTACACTTCACTACACACATCTAACCGTCTCCCCTTCTGCTTAATTTTCTTATACACACAACTATCATCAGTGCCATCACCACTACCAACAGAATTTTTTGCCTGTGTGTCCTTCCTGTTTTTAGCATGATAACCTCGCACATTGGTTAGACAAAAATGGCAAATGGAAAAGACTTCTTATTGTATAGAAGCTATTTCCTCAATTTTTCAACCCATATGACGAACTGTTTAGTTTATCTTCATCCCCAAGATTCATACAGATATATGCATAATACACTTTTTCCCCCACTTTGGTATAATGTAATTTTGTAATATATTCCACTTCTTTCGCTATTGCAGATATGAATAGTATGTGTGAATTTACAAAAACTCTTGATGACATAATGTTTATCTGAAAATGAAGCAAAAACAGTGCACTACAACACAAAATAATACTCACACTGATATAGCCATTCATTATTCCAACCACTTGTATATACCATATAATTTTAATTTATTATATCCATAACTTCTGTAGATATGTGGTTCTCAACTTTTCTGCCAGAAATGAAACACTTTAATAATTTTATTTGAATATATAAAAGAGTGCAATGTTTTATGGAGAATCATTTTGTAATTTGGAAAAATAGTCGTCGGTTTCATGCTCAAAATCTCAACATACTTGAATAAGTCAAGTTTCAAATGCTATACTCTACTTTAGCTCCTCATGTAATCAGTTAGCTTTCTTTGTTATGGATATTATATACTTCATTCTTGAAGTGTGCTAGTTTTTCATTTGCAATAATATAGTGTATTATCATTCCAGATATCTTTCTTCTCTCTGTATATTTGTGGGTTTATTTTTTAACTTATTGAACATGCAGAACTAATTTTTGTCCAGTTCCATTTATATATGCTTCTCCAAAGATACTTGTTATTGACCGATGCATTAGTATATATTGCTTGTATTAAGCAGCATTTTTTTTCTACTTTCATTCACTTTTTTACTCCCTGTCTGTCATTATTTCTACTTTGCACATGTTCACTTCCATTGATCTACTCCACTGTATATTATCATATAGTTAGTGAATGTATAGGTGAATTTTCAAGTAATTATTTTGTTCAAGTATATCATGCTGATTAAAATTATATGGTACTTGATACATAGAAGCAATAAACTAGAGTATCCAGAAATGTTATCTTTTGATTGATAAGAGGGGGTAAAGATTTTTTTCCGAAATCCTTCCCTTGAAGTGTTTTAATTCTATAATACATTAGTACTTTGGGTGGGCAAAGGATTAGGTAATCCAGACACTCTTCTCTAGAGGCCAAACATAGAACTTTTAATGTCACTTCAGTCCTACAAGTCTAATACAAGATAATACACTGAAAAGAAGTGTTGAAATTGATCTATCATTTAATTCACAAACAACCACATCCAATGTAATCTGAATCCATAGCCTATTGGGTAAATGTGACTATGCTGTTCCCTTGTCCAGTGAGACCAGCAGAAGATTACGTGAGACATCACTCACATATTTAAAGAGAGTGCATAGAAGAACTGTCATGGCATTATTATATTCTTAAATTGGTCAAATCCCAAGAAGTGAGATACTGTCACTATAGTTGTAGTGTACAGAAGAGAATAAAAATTTAATGTATACTTCTAGAGTGGATAAGGTTGTAGAAAAGACTGGTCAGAATCATTCCTTATACAGAGTTCATTTCTAGTTGGGGTGTGTGTGTGGGGGGGATCTTGTTTTATTAATTTACTTCCAATAATTAATATATTTTGAACTATTCCTAAATTTTGAGAATTTTGAAAGTTCCAATATAAATTGAACTTCATGTGAATAAATGATGGAGACTAGTGATTTGGATAGCTGTCTGACAACAAAATTGTTTATAAAACAGTGTCTTTAAAAAAAGGGGAGGCATAAATTTCTGCGGGTGAGCATGACCTCCACTTCTAATCTTAAGTAAATGCTCTTTACTTGTAAAACAATTATAATGTAAATTATTTTACAGGAATGTCCAACTGTTTGCCATTGCATAATTGCAACACTTGGTAAATATGAATTATCTCCCTTCGGGAAAATCTGAATATACTGGAATAATGGAAGTGTGGTCAAATAAGAACAGATGTTAATTCATTATTCCCAACTGCAAGAAATGGAGGAGTTGTTCAGATTTAGAGTTATGAAAATAATGAGTAAGATACTTGAAAAAAAATGAGGATAAAGAAATGAAAGAAACTGTTATGCCATTATGTAAACCTTGTTTATATAATGGGATTAATGTGACATGGGAATAGACTGTGAATTTAAAGTTGCAGTGTTTAGTAAATGGGAATCAAAAATTAAAGTGATGATGGAGACATAAGTCAGAAATGCAAAAGAGTGTTTTTCATACCATAGTAGGATGAAGGAGAGAGGAAGAACAAGGATACATCCCTGGGAAGGTAAATGAGGATTATGTATTGCTGTAGAGAATGTTGAATTTATTGAACATTACATAATGTGTGGAGCCTCTATAACTCAGTTTCCACTCTGCACTTGGGATGGATTCAAATTCCATCTAGGATACAAACTGAAATCTACTTTATCAAGTAGATTTCAATTAAAGATAAGCTGGCCAGTCTCATATGGAGGTTGCAAGGTTTTTCCTCCTGCAAAAATTAGAAAACTAGCCAGAAGTACACATGCAGTTGACAAGCATAATGCATTCTGCAGATAGGATTAACTGTCCAGAGTATTAATTAATTAGGGTTCAGAGAAGCAAATTGCTGTGACAGACTATTGAGCCTAACATACAAATAAAATGAGTCAAAATTTTTGGAGAGGTACATTAGGGTTTATAGGAATCTTAGGAATTCATAGAGATCCATTATTATAAAATTACTATGAAATCAAGGAAATTCTTATGGATTATATGAGAATTTCCCAGTTTTTGTTACTTGATCTTCATGCAAAATGTGCAGATAAATTAACAAAGTTCTAATACATATTGTAATGCATGATTGTCAAAATAAACAGTTATGGTTTCATATATGAAAGATACATAAGCAGTGCAATGCAATTTCTTAAAGATTAAATTATAAACAAAAAAATTAGATGATGATCTTAAAGTACAAGTTAAGAAAAGATTCTGGTTTAACTCACAGGTCACAAAACACTATGAATTACTGAACTATAGTGAGCATGGGACTACAGTGGACAATGTTCTTTATTCCTGTGACTTCTCAGACAAGCACAAAAGTAATGTACCTCATAGTCCATTGGCTGCCTCCATACAAAAACTTTCTAACAAACCAAGACAGAAATTAGATGCTTCATCCCTTGAAAGGTTATCTATGAGTTCCAGAGCAAAAGAGGTAAGTTAATTAACAAATTGCATCATCAGTATGGATATGTATGCATATCCGTACACCTGTGTTCAATACAACTTAATACATACATATCCCCCCCCACACACACACCAAATGGAAGAGGCAGGGGTTCCCCGCCTCTCAGAAGTGCTCAGTTTTTTCATTCTACAAAACAAGCAGAAAACACATGCACAATCATTGGCCTCATAGCTTTAGTTGCTTCAGTTGCATTTCCAAACTATCCAACCCATCCCTCCACTTTCCTATCTTTTTTCATTGAAATGTATTAGTTTTATATATGTAATTGTTTGTACATGTTTATTGTTGTAGCATTGTGTATTATGTAAATGAAATGGTGAAAATATTAAGCTTGTCCTTGATGATTTCCTCACCACTAAAAGGTTGCTCTGAATAATACATATTGTAGTATAATATGCACTGGTTTTTGCTAACAGAAAACTATAAGAATTATTTATCTGTCTGTTACCTGTCAAGACTCCAATATTATCAGATCTTATATTTGTCTTCTATAATACTAAAAAAGAAATAAAACACACTATATATAAATCCTATGAGATTATGTAAAGTAATCAAACCTAGTGAATTTAGGGAAATGGGATTACCAATGATTATGGATAACAGTTATGGGTAACTATATTTTCAGTATAAACTTAATAGAATAAAGATACACTGCCACTCATTCAAATTTTATAGAAAGTTTTACATGCCTACAAATACTATGTGAAATCATGTCAACAACATAATTTAACATAACTATTATGTATTAAAACTTATAGTTAGTCCAAAAATAGGTTTACTAAAATAAAAAAAAGAAAAAAATGAGTTGCTGTTTTCAACCCCTTCACCCTTTCCCACCCTATATAAATATAAAAAAATGCCCTGCCCATCCCTAATAATATAATATAATATATATATTATTCAAAAAACCCGGGTTTTTTCCATTTCTATTTAATTCTCCCACATTGCCTACCCCCCCAACACACACACACACACACAGTAGTTTGGACATTGCAGAAAGAAGAAAAGCCACAACACCCAGAAAAAGGTATGTGTAAATTTCTCTTCCTTTATGCTACATATATTTATTGATAAATATACATCTACAATGCCCTAAGAATCCGTGAGTAAAAAAGCCAATGACATTTAAACAGGGGCACTCTTAAACAGAAGCAGGCAAAATAGCCGTAAATATAATAAAAAGAAAAATTATTCTTCCACTTCATAAATTTGAATTTATAGTAATCAGAGCATAATAGAAATGGAAGAAATACTTCCATTTATATTTTATTTGTTATTGTTGACTGCATAGAAACAACATAACATGCTTTCAAATCTCATTCAAAATATGCACTCTGTCAAATTTATGTTCCATCGATGTCAGGACTTTGGAATGCTGGCTATGGAGAGAGAGGTTGAAGAAATGTGGATAGGAGGAAATGAGTTGATATGATAGAGACATTTAAGTTAGTGAAAGGATTTTATCAGATTAATCCAGAGGGAATTATAAAAAGAGTAGGTGAGAGGGGAAAAACCAGAGGTCATCCCTGGAAGTTATGTAAAAGTGTGGTGAAGAGGAGTGTGAGGAGTAGATTTTTTATACATGGCAAATTGTCAGTGAATGGAACACATTACCAGAATGTGTTGTTAATGCAAGGAGTGTTAAAGATTTTGATATTCTATATGATAAATATGTTGTCAGTTGAATGAACCTCCCACAATGAGTCTGCCAACTCCATGGAAGAATTAATAATAATAATAATATAAATCACCAACTTTTTTTTATAACCAGAAACATTACTTATGCAACTTTTTATTATATCATTATTATCATCAAATTCTTGATATACACCCTCAAGGGGGTGTACAAGATATGATAGTGCTACATGAAAAATTTACATCATTACTAACTTCCTATCTACAATTTTCCTCCAAATCAGTCTGTTACCTGTCAAGACTCCAATATTATCGGATCTTATATTTCTGTCTTCTAAGGCACTTTTTACTGTATCAATCCACCTATATCTTGGTCTTTTTCCTGCCAACCTAGAAGAGAACACTTGTTTTGTTAATCTTTCCTCTCCCATTCTGTTTAAGTGACCATACCATCTGAGATTAGCTCTGCTAATGCATTCCTGGATGCTGACAATGTCAAGTTCTTTCCTAATATCCTCGTTTTTAATATGGTATTGCCATTGATGCCATCTGTTCATCCCTTTAATCTTTCTCAGGACTGATATCTATGGTCTCTATTCTTTGGTCAAGTGTTTTACTTCTGGCCTAGCTTTCAGATTCATAAGTTAAAATTGGTTTGAACAGTCTTGTATACAGCTAATTTGGTGTTTTGGCTAATTTCTCTCTTATTCCATATAAATTTATTTAGTTGACTTCCTACCATACCAGCTTTGTTGATTCTGTTGTCTATTTCCATATTTAATTTACCATCTTCACTAAAAATTGTGCCTAAGTAGCTGAAATGTTTTACTTGTTATATAGGTTCTCCATTCACAATACAGGTGATATTATTATTATGTGATACCTCCAGGGAGTCCAAAGACTCATTGAGGGAGAGTATGCCAACAGCATCGAACGAACCCCTTCCAACTACTAACCGTGCTCAAATTGCTTAACTTTTTGCGTGAGCCATTAGTAGCAGAGGCTCTACCAATCGACCAACCTGCCTATTTTCATTGTCCTTGTTTTTTAATGCTTTTTATTATATTAAGATTATAAATATGAAACGTACTTTGAAAATAAAGTCTATACAATTCTCTAAAAGATAAAGAAAACTAAATACTATAGAGTTCATTCACAGTCATATAAATTGTATAATATAATTGCCTTGGCTGTATAGTTTACATTTGCTTGTGCTTGAATTCCAGAAGGGACGAATCAAATGTATAAGTTAATACATTTAATAAAAAAATTAAAGTTAATAAAGTTAATAAAAAACTTAATAATGTATAAGTTGACACAAATCAGGCATTGCTTGTAATTTCTATCCTTATTGCCACATGAAGAATAAAGTTATAGAAAGTTTTTTCACTTGGTTAGAAAGTAACTTGTTAAACTGTTGGAAAGTAAATGATTAGAAATAAGATATTTCTTGCACAAACTTTCTTTGCTTACAACTGGATAAAGGACTAAATAAGAATATAATTTCTTGGTGAGTATAATTTACTTTCTAACCAAGTGAAAAAAACTTTTTAGAACTGTCACTAATCCAGAGTATTTTAATAATAATAACTTTTTTTTTTCTACTTATATGAGAAATACTTAATTCAACTGTGGTATCTTTTTGATCTGGCTGCCACTGATGAAACTTGAAACTGCACTTCCAAAAGGAAGTGTGCTTTGCATTACAGGATAGTGAGGCAATTGATGTGAAGTCATCAGCCTCTATATACAAGTAGCCTAGTCGTGAAGATAATTCATGTGCAAGCTTTGTTTACTTACACTTGGATAAAGGATTAAACAAGAATATGATTTCTTTGTAAGTATAAATTAAGGATAATATTCAAAAACCTAGAATATAATGTAGCATGAAATATCAACCATTCTGCCATGAAAATATATGCATTCTCCCATTAAACACAAGTTTTCACTCTTTCTTTATGTATGGTTGCTGTCCATTCAGCCATTGCATGAATAGTAGTTTGCTCTTCTCTTTTTCTGTAAAGCATAATTACTCAACAAACTAAAATAGCATCACTGTATTTTTATTACTTCATTTTCTTTTTTATGATCTAAACATTAAGGATTGTTCAGTCTGTAATACTTCAGATGGCTGGACGTTTAGGAAGAGATGGGTGTAATGAAATTAAAATATGTATACCTACATTGGAATGGAATTTAGTTTTATAGATCATTAAAGTGTGTGTAATAAGAATAAGGAAGTGAATATCCAAAAGTTATTGAATATAGAACTGCATTCAAATAAATGCTGTCATCTAGATGTTAGCATGTATTTACTGGGGAATACAATACATTATTAGGCGTGACATGATTAAAGTAGTGAAAATGTTATATGTGATTTTTTTTTTTTAAATTAAATAAATATATGTGTATTTTGTGTGTGCGTGTGCATGCACTGCTAGGAAAGAAGTCAATGGACACTCCGATGAGAAAGGTGCATCGTGCCATGTAATGAGTCATGTGTTTGTAGCTGATCTAAATTGGAAGAATATGATGCTCCCAAGTCATTGCAATTGTGTCAGGGTGAAATGGATGCAAGAAGGGAACTGACGGATTTTGAAAGAGGCATTGTGATAGGATGCCATGTTACAGACTTATCTGTTTGACAAATTAGGCCATGCCATACTCAGATTGAAGCACAGGGAGTCAACTGCAAGTGCTACCTGCAGTGATTGACCCACCATACTCACCAAATGTGACCATAGGATGCTACAAAGGATAACATCTAGAAACCACCATTCATTGTCCAATATGTTGAATGCCGAGTTCCAGGCATCAACTGGAACATCATCATCATCAAATTCCTGCCATGTACCCTCAAGGGGTGTACAGGATATGACAGTACTACATGAAAAAATTACATCATTACTAACTTCCTATCTACAATTTTCCTCCAAATCAGTCTGTTACTTGTCAAGACTCCAACATTATCAGATCTTATATTTCTATCGTCTAAGGCACTTTGTACCGTATCAATCCACCTATATCTTGGTCTTCCTCTGGGTCGTTTTCCTGCCAACCTGGCAGAGAACACTTGTTTTGCTAATCTTTCCTCTCCCATTCTATTTAAGTGACCATACCATCTGAGATTAGCTCTGCTAACGCATTCCTGGATGCTGACAATGTCAAGTTCTTTCCTAATATCCTCATTTTTAATATGATATTGCCATTGATGCCATCTGTTCACGCCTCTAATCTTTCTCAGGACTCTCATATCTGCGGTCTCTAGTCTTTGGTCAAGTGTTTTACTTCTGGAACATGAATCTTCACAAAAACATTCAGAACTAAGGCTCACAACATGGATTTCCATGGTAGGACCACAATATACAATCTCCACATTACCCAAACCAGCATGCAGCATCATATTCAGTGGTGCAAAGAGCATGTACAGTGGGACATAGAAGCTTGGAAAACTGTGTTATGGAGAGATGAATCATGATACACCCACTACCAGGCAGATGGATGTAGAAAGTTTTTTCACTTGGGTATATAATGTATTAAAGATACCAAGTAATTTTATATAAACTTGATTTTAATCCTATTCCCCATGTAAGCAAACAGACAGTAAGTCAGGTTTGCTCCTGCACATAGTGCAAGTCTGAGGCAACTCGTGGTAAAGGTGGAGTATGCTCCAATCACTTTGCTTAGAATTTTCCCCTAATGCAAAGCACATACCCTTGCAGAGATGTATGATGCTATGCATTAAAGGTAAGGGTCACTACCCAGACCAGTTTCGACCTTTATTGAGGTCTCGTCAGTGGGAGCCAGACCTATAAATGCCAAGGTTGAAGTAATACAGAGCTTATGAATTTTACCTAAACAAGTTAATATCTCAGGATTCTAAGATATTAATTAATAAGGTCGAAGCACTTTGTGGCAACTTGTTTAGGTAAAATTCGTAAGTTCTGTATTACTTCAACCTTGGCATTTGTAGGTCTGGCTCCCACTAACGAGACCTCAATAAAGGTCGAAACCGGTCTGGGTGGTGACCCTTGCCTTTAATGCATAGCATAATACATCTCCGCAAGGGTATGTGCTTTGCATTAGGGGAAAATTCTAAAGAAAGTGATCGGAGCTTACTCCACCTTTACTATGAGTTGCCTCAGACTTGCACTACGTGCAGGCACAAACTTGACTTATTTGTCTGTTTGCTTACTTGGGAAATAGGATTAAAACCAAGTTTATATAAACTTACTTGGTATCTTTAATAGGTAGATGGATGGGTAAATGTGGCAGATGCCCAGTGAACTTCTCTTACTAGAGTGCATAACCTCCCATTATGAAATTTGGAGGTGGTAGTATGATGGTATGGTACTGTTTTTTTCTGGTTTGGCATTGGATCTCTGGTGGTGGTGGTGCCACAAACATTGAAGTCCAAGAGGTTTCTGACCATTCTGGACAATGCAATAGTGCCTACTGCAGTGGCGGCCAGTGATTAGCGCTGATGCTGCATATACAAAAAAAAAAAAAAAAAAAATTCTAATCAGTAACGAATTTATTAATAAATAAATTTACATATTAAAAATTGCTTCATTAAAAATATTTCATCCTCACCACGAACAAACACCAATAATAAAAGTTTCGTATCAATAGCAATGACAAACGCAAATGAATATCGGCATTAGATCGCAGTGCATTTGTTTCGTGTAACGATAATTGAAAAAATATAATTCTTTTCATATTTTCAACAGTGACACTCGTCATAATTCAGCCTTGTATCTATAATAAATAAATAATTATATGTTATTTTAAAAAAATAAAATAATATTGACAAAAAATAGTTCACCACACACACATGCACCGATAATAAACGTTTCATATCTCACAGAAATAACGTGCGTAGGGTACTAAAAATACACTGCCGTTTGGGCAGTGTCTGAATGATATAACGTGCAATGACAAGCACAGACAAATATCGGCGTTAGATCGCAGTGCATTTGTTTCGTAATCTTAAACGTTAATCGAACAATTCCAATTATTAACTATTCAATCAATGTCAAAACATAAACTATAGACTTTAACATGTTGTATTGCATTTATATAAGGTTGTAAGCATTGTTGTTATTTATAAACACAAACAAAATTTAAATTTTTCATTTTTTCCTTGGGGGTGCTGCAGTGTCGCAGTGCTTATGTACAGGCCGCCACCTACTCTGTGTCATTTCCACGGAACTGATCATTGTCTCTTTCAGCAAGACAATGCCCTGTATCGTAAGGCTGTTGCTGTAACTGTGTGATTTGTGGACATGGATACCACCACACTTCACTGGCCTCTGCAGAGCCGTGATCTCAACCCTCTTGAACATCGGTGTGATAAACTGGAGCATCAGGTGAGATCAAGGGATGTCCACCCCACAACAATGCAGGACCTCGTTACATGCCTACAGGAAGAATGGTTCAAAATTCCCTTTGATCACTAATGTACACTTGTAGAAAGTATGCCTCATTGGAGATTGCTGCAGTCATCACAGAGAAAGGAGGTCCTACATCTTATTAAGGTGTGTGTCATGGCTGCTTGTTCCTCGCACTATGGTGTCTGTTGCTTTCTTTCCAATCAGTGTATATATACACACATGCACATATGTAAATAAAAGGTTACACTACTTACTTAATGCAGTTTAATTTTCACTGAATAAGCACTTAGTGGATAAAAAGAGAAAAAAGTTTCCAAAGACCAGGGTGGAGGGAGGATAATCTGCAAAAGCTTGACAGGAGATGGTGGACATTGGCTAAAAACAGACAGAACTGAACTTATTGGGGGGGGGGGGGGCATATCCAGCAATGGATGGAAAGAGGCTAAAGAAGAAGAAGTTTTCACTTATTTTGATTATTTCATCACCACAGCTAAGGTTTCTACAGCACTTGGTGAACTCTAGATGTTGAAATGTGTATTAGTTTATTTTTGGGAGATAGGAATAATTGGCTAATTTTAATCATAGGTATGAAAGTTGATAAATCTCATCTTGCACAGCATGGAGTAAATGCCAGTTATAGAATTATCTGGGGAAATATTGATTTGCTGCATTTGAAGTTGCTTCCTATATGAATGTTTATTCAAGGAAAGTTCTGAAGCCTTTGTAGATCATCCCTCCATCTTGTTCTTTGGCAACTTTTCCTTCTCTTGGCATCTGCTCACTGCTTAATTTTGTCCATACTAATATGTCCAGCACTTTTTTCCAACCCATCTCCATTTACCTGCTTTACAACACTTCACAGTATCTTCTTATCTAGTTATCTCTCTAATTCCAGTATTTCTTATCCTACCTTTTTTTTTTTTTTTTTTGTGATATGCAGCATTCTTTTCTCTAAGGCTCTTTGGGCTGCACGCAATGTGTCTTCCTGTTTTTTAGTTGTTGCCTGTGTCTCACTTCTATGGATTTATCCATAGAAGTGAGACACAGGCAATGCATATATTAAACATATCTTTAATATATGCATTATTCCAGTATTTATACTGGAATAATGCATATATTAAAGAGCTTTATTTTAGGCATAATAGGTAATTCTCCTTTATGGATTTGTTTCCTTGTGTGATGCTTCTACTTATTTCTTTATCTTGTTTATCCTTAAAACTAACTAATTGTAAATGTAGTCCTCCACAATTTCAATACAATTATCCATCAAATTTTAGTTCAGTTTGATCTGAATTTGTCATTAGTTTGGTTTTAGTTAGATTAATCTTTAAATCTTTATTCCTGCTTTCTCTATCAAGGTAATTTTGCATTTCCTGAGCTTCTTCATTTGTTGCTAAAAGAACAATGTCATCTGCAAAATGTAAGTGATTAAGATTTTTTCCATTGATGAAAACTCCATAGTTTTCCCATGAGATGTTCTTAAAGACTTCTTCTAATGTAGCAGAAAACAATTTAGATGATATAGAATCTCCTTGCTTTACTCCTTTCCCTGATGTTCTGAGCTTTGAGTTTTAATATACAGTTTTTAATAATTGGATATACTTTGTTGGGATGGTCTGTTCAAAGGCTTTTTCAAAATGTAAGAACACTAAATATGCAGGTAGATTATATTCATTTGCTTTCTATTACTTGGTTAATAGTGTGGATATGAACTGTTGTAGAGAATCTTGCTCTGAATCCTGCTTCTTCATATGGCTGTGCATCATCCAAAAACCTTGTGACCCTATTTAATATAATGAGTATAAACATTTTGGACAGTTGTGATAGTAAACTGATTGGCCTATAGTTATTGATGTCATCTCTTTTGTCCTTTTTATGTAATAAGATAATCAAGGATTTATGCCACTGCATTTGAATTCTTTCTGCAATTAAAATATCATTAAACATATCCAGTATGACCTTATGAAACTGTGAACCTCCTGATTTTATGTATTATGGTAATATGTCATCTTCTCCAGGGCTTTTATTATTCTTTACTTACTTGAGGACTTTCCATGATTCTGTATTTGCCTCATCTAAATATAGCAGAGGATTTGTATCTATTTCCTTGTTGGTGTATAGGTCCCTATAAAACTTACAATATATTTTCATTATTTCTTCTCTATTGTACTGTACTGTACTATTCCTTGCTTATTTTTCAGTTTTGGAATCCATTTTTTTCTTCCGTGTAATCCTTGTTTAATGAAAAGTAGAAAACATCCAGAAGATATACAGATAACACTTAATCAGGAAAACCATGGAACAAGGTATAGTTTTAATTACCTAGGAGCATATTTGACTTCAAATTTAAATAATATAGCAACAATAAAACACAGACTCTCCATAGCATGGAAAAACAACAAAATTCCTACAACTCTAAAAATAAAATTACATGAAAGTATAATACTACCAACAGCAGAAACTTCAACCATAAAAAAGGAAACAGAGAGGAAACTTTTGTTTTAAGATGAAATTCTTCAGGAAAATCAACAGAACATAAGACAAATGCATAAGTGCTACAAGATTGAATATCCCTAACTTAACAATTCTTAACACAGTTAAAAAGCATCAACTCCGTTGGTTTTGGTCACATTGTGCAAATGGAACTGGACATACTTCCTCCCCTGGTATTTGAGGGCACAAGACCCAGGAGAAGACTGAGATTAACATGGCATAAAGTCCTTACAACTGCATTGGACAGAGAACAATGGAAGGTCCTTATCCACATGGGACAATCCATCCTGAGGATGGGAGAGAATAATAATGAGAAGAATCCTTGTTTGATAATTTTCAGAGGTATTTTGTTTTCTAATTTGATCTGAATTGTTCTTAAATTATATTTTCTGTCTTTTTTGATTTCTTTTTCCAACTAACTTTCACATTTCCACAAATTCTGTGTTATTTTTTGTTATTCTGTGTCTCCTTTTCCTTAATCCTTTTCTTTTTTTTTTTTGATCAGATCACGTGTCCATAAAGTAAGTTTTTCCTCTAGAAGCTCTATTTGCTGGTAATGATTTTCTTAAACTTTTAGTAACTTCTATTATTGTTGGAGCTTCAGTGTTTCCTCCATTCTATTAATAAGCCTGATTCGTTTATACTTTTTTCCCCTTAAACATTCCTTCATACGTTATTGTATGTTCACCTTCTAGTGTGGATTTTTTCATTAACAATTTCAATCTCTCCCTCTTGATGTTTATTTTTATCCTTGCTCTTACTAGCGTGTGATCACTATCATAATTAAACTGGTTAAACAGATTCATTTTCTAGTATTTCCATCTTGTTTACCATAATATAATCAATTTCATTAAAAAAAATTCTCAATTTGCTGATCTCCAGATCCATTTTTGTTTAGTTTGCTTTTTAAAGAACATGTTTCCTATATACAATCCCTCGCTTTCTGCAGTTCAACCAGTCTTTGGCCCATACCTAAAGCACTTTCTCCCTGTTCTTTCATGCCCACTTTACAGTTAGTCTCCCAATATAATTTTGCTGTGACATGTACCATCTCTGAAAGTGTTGGAGAGATCCTCATAGAAATTATTAATTTTTTTCATCTGAATGACTGAAAATGGGTGCATATGTACGTATTATACATAAATCACACTGCTTATTGATTTTCAATCTAAGAGTTGTAATTCCTCTGGGAGACTGGTTTAAATTCAAGAATGTTATTTTTCCATCTTTTATGGATCATAATTCCAACTCCTCCTTGACCATGATCTCCTCCAGCACTATGTAAAATATAATTGCTTGTTTCAGTGATTTTTTCTTCTGTTCTTGTTTCAAAAAGTCCAAGAATGTCCCAATGCATTGTTGCCATGCAGCTCTTCTTTTTCTCTCCTTTCAAAGTTCTGACATTATAAGTACAGATGTTCAGTTTCCCTATCAGGATGTTTTTCACAGTGGTACTATTTGGGTTTGAGTCAATTCTATCATTAGTCTCAGAAGTAGATATCACATTTGAAATAACATGCCCATTTTGGCCTTCAGTTCTTATAAACTCCATTTGTTAAAGGAGGGTATTTGGTTAATCCTCCCATGCTTGACCAGTGAGGTGTCTTGGGATTCAGCTTACTAGGTAAGGCAAATACCTGGAAGAGAAGGCAGACTTCCACTGCATGTGGAGAAAACATATCGTAAAATAGAAAAGATTCATCCCTAGCCCTCAAATAATCTAATACCATTTTGGAAGGAGAAAGAAGAGAAGGGACCAGACCAGTCTACAGATAATATAATATATATATATATTGGGTTGGAAAATAAGTTCATTCCGTTTATGCATTAGTACAAGTTTATGCCACTTCGCCTGACATTTCAGATAACCTTTCAGTGAATTTTCTTTCAGCCTACTTCAGTTGCATGTGTGTAACATATTTTTAGAAATGGAAGGAAATAATGCACATTACTGGCATATTTTGCTTTTTTATTTCAAAAAAGGCAAATGAGCTGCGGAAGTACATAAAAAAATATGCAGCATATCTGGGGATGGTGCCTTAACAGAACATGTATTCCAAAAGTGGATTGCCAAATTCCATTCTGAAGAGTTCGACGTCAGTGATGCCTTGCGCCGGTCGCCCGACCAAGGTTGATTCGAGTGTTGTGAAGGATATCGTCGACAAAAATCCATCGCAAACAATGCGGGAGATTGTTGCAGTACTGAACGTATCCCATACATGCATTGAAAACCATTTGCACAAACTGGGATATGTTGCAAAACTCAGTGTTTGAGTGCCGCATGAATTGACTGAGGCCAATATGACTACTCGCATATCCATCTGTGATTCGCTGCGACGTCGACAAGAAAACGACCCATTTTTGTAGCGGATGATTATGGGAGATGAAAAATGGGTCATGTACAATAACGTGGTATGCAAAAGATCGTAGGGAAACAAGAGCGAACTGCCGCAAACAACCTTGAAAGTGGGATTGCAGCCAAAGACGATCATGCTCTCTGTGTGGTGGGATTATAAAGGTGTTGTCCACTACGAGGTGTTACCGTCAGACAGAACGATTGATTCAACTGTCTATTGCTCACAGTTAATGCAACTGGCCTGTGCAATTAACACAAAACGTCCTGAATTGGAAAATCAGAAAGGAGGTGTCTTTCACCACGACAATGCCAGACCCCACACATCCTTAACAACCTGGAGTAAATTGTTGCGTCTTGGCTGGGATGTTTTGCTGCATCCTCCATATTCACCGGACCTGGCACCTTCCGATCGCCACTTATTCTGGTCGTTGCAGAATTCTCTGAACCGGAAAACCTTCACTAATGAAGAGGCTATCAAAAGACACCTGGATCAGTTATTCACCAGTAAACCTCGGGAGTTTTATGAACGCGGCATAATGAAGTTGGTGGACAGATGGCAAGAGGTCATTGATAAAGAGGGTCAATATATAACTGACTAGTATGTATTATACATATTAAATAAAAAATGTCTGCATGGTTAGCCTAGTGGCTTTGCAGCCATATGTCTGCAGAAGGAGTGTCCTGGGTTTGATTCCCGTCACCGATGTGAGGAGCTTAAGGATCTTCCTCAGCCATAGCAAGTTAGCCGGTCTTGGGCGGGGAAGGCAGGGTTTTTCATCCCGCAAGCAGGCAAACCGGCTCCGTGAACACATGGATCTACAGCCATAAATACTTAACCTCCTATGAGGGGGGGGTCTCAACTCACCTCAATAGGGACGGGGGAGGAAACTCCATATGAATGAATGAATAAATAAATAAATTAAATTAAATGTGTTTCATTCCACTCTGAAAAACTGAACGAACTTATTTGCCAACCCAATATTACATGAAGTAAGGCATGGTCCAGCATCAGGTACCTTAGGTTTGCTACTCCCATACGCACTAAAAATTAGCCCTTGAGACAAAAATTGAGTATTAAGTAATTACTCCAACATGCTATTTATATACATAAAGTTTCTGTTTTTTATTCCATACAGGGTTAAGTTTCCTAAAAATGTATTGTTGTGGTTTTCCATACTGTTATATCTAGTTACTTTTGAATGTTTACTTCCTTGTACTTTTCCACAGTGATGGAGTATGAGGCACTTGGTGAAATATATTAAGTTGAAATAACTATTGGGACACCATTGTTTTAGAATGAAACATAATATCCATAATGGCATTGATGCAACCTAGAGATGACTATAGGGCACATAGAGAAGAACCTGTGGACTGTGTGGTACAGTTGCATCTACAACATTGAGGAAAATGTTTGTATTTTTATAAGTTTATGCTATGTATTTTGTTTCATAGTTTATATGTTTTCTTAACTTACATGAATTAAATAAAAATATTTTTTTTGTTGGATATGTCATTCTTGTTTATATAATTAAAAAAAAAAAAAAACGATTTCGGAACCTAACCCTACTTTTTCTATGTGATCTGAGTCTCTCATAACGTGTCATTTCTGTGGAACCTAACATCCGTGTTATACAAGGGTTACCTTTAGTCTTGCAAATTCTTTTAGATCACAGTGCAGTATGTAAAGTGTGGCTATAAACAATGATACTGATTTGTGTTGAACAATTTAGATACAGTGAGTAGGCCTGCTGTGTGCTAAGAGGTTTTTACTTGTGCCAGGAATAGCCATGTATTAAATGGATCTGCTCCTACATAAGTATAACTATAAGGGGGGGGGCGGAAAGTAATCAATTATTTTTAATAGGTCACTTTTAGTGATTATTTCTTCTTAAATAACACATAAATTATTAAATTTAATTTTTATTTAAATATTAGCATTGCTTTTCTATTTAAAAAAATCTGTTTTTTTTTTTAATTTTAGATTATTTTTTTAAATATGGCGGACTTAAAAGTTGAAGACATTTATGTCATTGTATGCTGTTTTTGTTTCACCAAGGAAAGAATGCTACCGAGGCTACCAAAATCATTAGCTCAACTTATGGAGAAGTATTGAAGGTTAACAAATGTCAGTGATGGTTTAGGAAATTTGCAGAAAAAAATTTTGATCTCTCTGATCGTCCTCGATCTGGAAGATCTCTTACTCTAGATGACGATGCTCTTAAGACTTGTTGAATCAGATCCAAAACAAACCATACAAGAATTAGCAGAGAAACTTAATTCATCATGGTCAACTGTCCAAGAGCACTTACATAAGAGTGGCAAGGTTCTTAAACAGAGTGTATGGGTACCGCATGAACTATCAGAAAAAATAAAGCACAGAGATGGGCGATTTGCAATTCATTGTTGACCAGACAACAAAATGACCCCTTTTTGGAATGAGTCGTAACTGGTGACGAAAAATGGGTGCTGTATAAGAATATTAAACACAAAAAAACAGTGGCTTTCTCCAAATCAAACTCCAATTCCAACACCTAAAGATGGACTTCATCCACAAAAGGTTCTGTTGTGCGTTTCGTGGGATATTCATGGAATTATTCATTATGACCTCATGAAACAAGGTAAGACTATCACAGCAGCCATCTACTGTGAACAATTAGAGTGAATACATCAAGCATTGTTAATCAAACGTCCTGCGCTTGTCAATCGAAAAGGGGTAATTTTCAGCAAGATAATGCAAAACCACATTCTGCAAGAATGACTCAAGAAAAAATTAGGCAATTAGGATGGGAACTTCTACCACATCTTCCATATTCACTGGATATTGCCCCTAGTGACTATCACTTATTCAGGTCCTTAGAACACAGCATAAGAAATAAAACCTTCCATTCGCAAGATGATGTCCAAAGGAGTTTGATATCATTTTTTGCCTCCAAAGAAAAAACTTTTTTCAAAAAAGGAATTCTAAACTTAGTAGATCGTTGGAATAAGGTTATAATTAACGATGGCGATTATAGAATTGAATAATGTTAATTTGTTCTTTAATAAAATTTATATTAAAAATGTAGTTCAAAAAATTGATTACTTACCGGTCCCCCTTATATATCATTAATAAAAAGAATGATTTAAAAATCTAATCCATTCCTATTGAAAATATGTCATAGTTATGCAAATAGTATTTTTGATTTTTATGTTATAAATATTGTTAGACCTAAATATCCAGAATTGAAAGCTGAGGATTTTGGATACAGTGGTGTTTTCAGTAACTACTTATGGATACGAAACTTGGAACCTAAAGAATTCTAATAGGGAATGGCTGCTTTTGAGATGTAGTGTTACAGAAGGCTGTTGAAGATCTCATACACTGAAAGGGAGACAAATGGATAGGTTCTAGAAACAATCAGTTGAACTTTAATAGCATTGACAGAAGAAAGCTGATCACGTAGATTGGAAAAGTTATCAAAACAGTAATAGAGAGTAAAGTTCCTGAAAAAGGAGGAAGTGCTAGATCCTCAATGAAATGCATTGTATTGGAGTGTGATTGGTCTTCAGGGAGTTGAAGCCTCAAGAAAAGCATGCAATAGGACTACCTGGTGAGAGTTCATGAGGCATCATCAAGATGTGGAGTGACCATATGGCATCTGCTTGTGTTAATGATATTATTAAACTTTGGAGTATTCTGAATCTCAGTAAGGTAGAAAAATACAGTATTTTAAAATTTGCAGGGCATTTTTGCAGGAAAAAAAAACGCTTCACTAAATGACTTAATGTCAGGTTTCTTACTAGAGCAGCTGAAAAATACAATTTGTAATTTTATGAAGTTTTCAAATTTCATCATTGGCATTAGCACATCATATTCAGTTGATTATACTCTTGTTCTTAACATTTCATTATTACAAAATTTAGAAAACATGAATCAACACAATAAGAGCTGTTCTTAAGATGACACAGATTAAGAGACACCACTAATAACACAGAAAATACAGCACAATGTCAGAATACATTCTGACATTGTTCCGTATTTTCTATGACAAGAGAGAAACTGTCTTTAGCAACTGATGACATACCCAGTAGCAAACGTATTAATAACAATTAAGTTAATGATGTCAAAGGCCTCTAAAGTTTTTTATATATACATTGCTTGGAAAGAAGTCAACAGACACCATAGTGTGAGTAACAAACTGCCATGGCACCATCTTAATAAGATGTAGGACCTCCTTTCTCTGCGATGACTGCAGCAATCTCCTATGGGGCATACTTTCCACAAGTGCACATTAGTGGTTGATGGGAATTTTGAACTATTCTTGTAGGCATGTAATGAGGCACTGCACTGTTGTGGGATGGACATCCCTTGAGCTAGAAATGCCATAAAGTAGAAACATTGCATTGTCCCGAATGTTCAGATACTTCTTGGAGTTCAGTTTTCGTGGCACCACAAACAGAGATCTGAGGCCAAACCAGAAAAACAGGACTATACCATCACACCCCCATCTCCGAATTTCATAGTTGGAGTTATGCAGATTATGCAAATAATCAGGATAAGAGACATTCACCGGGCATCTGCTAAACCCACACACATTCATCTGCTCAGTAAAAGGTGTAACATGATTCATTGCTCCATAATACAGCTTTGCAAGCTTCCCATGTCCCACTGTACACTCTTTGCACCAGTGAAGACGACACAGCATGTTATTATTGTTCCAAGCAACTCCAAGGAGTCGACAGACTCATCGAGGGAGGCCCTAACATCATGTCAAGAACAACTATTCGACATTGACACAGTATCTATCATACCTTGCCTTGAATTCATTCACGGTCGTAGCACCCACAACAGACTCTGGAAGCTTATTCCACTCATTCACTACTCTCCAAGTAAAAAACCTAGCTCTAACACCCTTGTCAACCACGCTCTTGCTTCCATGCATGACCCCTAGTCCTCCCACCACCAGTCATATTTTCAAAAATATCTTCTGGATCAATCTTATAGAAACCCTTCAGTAATTTGAATGTCTCAATCATATCACCCCTCCTTCGCCTATCGTCCTATCTCTGCAACCCACAAATCTTCAACCTATTCTCATAAGGTTCATTCCACAGACCTTCTATCATCTTGGTCACTCGTCTCTGGATCCTCTCCACTTCCTCCCCATCACGAAGAAACCCTGGTGCCTATAACTGGGCACAGTAATCCAGATGGGGTCTTATCAAGGCTCGATACAGAGGAACAACAACTTGTTTGTCTCTGCATGTTAAAGTATTTTTCAGAAGCCAAGTGATTTGATGAGCTGATTTAGTCACTTTTGCAATGTGCCCCCTAAACTTCAATTCCCTATCCACCAACACTCCCAAATCCCTGGCCTCATCAATCTCCTGGAGTTCGGTTCCAACAATGCGATATACTGCTGCTATTCTTTTCACCCCAAAGTGCATAACCTTATACTTTGCCACATTAAATTGATATCCATTTTTCCTAGCCCAGTCCTCCAAACTATCCAAATCATCCTGTAACATTATAACATCCTGTGCACTCACAATTGCTCTACCCAACTTTGCATCATCAGCAAACAAGTGAACACTTCCTCTCAAATCCTTTCCTATATCATTGATGAGCAAATTGAAAAGCAGTGATCCAAGAACAGAGCCCTGTGGCACACCACTAGTCACAAGCCGTCTTTTAGACTCCACTCCTGCATAAACCACTCTCTGGTATCTCTCCTTCAACCACCCTCCTATCCATCTCACCAACCCTGTATCTATCCCCATCTGCTCCAATTTACTGATGTTGCAGTCCTATCATGGAAAGCCATGTTGTAAGCCTTGGTTCTGAATGTTTTTATGCAGATTCATGATCCAGTTGATGTTCAGAACTCAGTATTCAACATATCAGCTGATGAATGACAGTTTTTATATATTATCCATCGTAGCTCCCTATGATCATATTTGGTGAGTGTGGTGGGTCATCCACTGCGGGTAGTACTTGGGGGTTGACTTCCTGCACTTCCATCTGAGTATGGTATCACTGTTGTTGACCTGGGATTGCCCAATTTGTCAACAATTTTCCATGCAAATAGGCCTGCAACATGGCATCATATAGCAACACCTCTTTCAAACTCCATCAGTTGCCTTTTCACAGCCATTTCACCCAGACACAGTTGCACACTGCCTTGGAAGCATAATTTTCCTCCATGGCTATTACATGGCATGATACATTTTTCCCATAGGGGTATCTGTTGACTTCTTTCCAAGTAGTGTATAATGAAATGTAGGAAAGTTTTGTACATATTAGAAATAAACAAGTCTCTGACGTCCATAATGAGACATAAATGTACATCAGCCATGTAAGTACCATAAATTCTTGGTACCACTGGGTGTTTGGAAGTCAGCCAACTAGTAACTTCCTGGAACGCTCATGTTACAGGTGGGCTTTCCGATGACTTTGCTTTAGATGTGTTGCCCAGTGGTTGTTTATTGTCAAGTAAAATAGCCATTATCTGAATACACACACAGTTTCTAAACCTTTCTCTGTATTAGTGATGTTCTCCTAGTCAAACTGCTTAGAATATATAGTATTTGACATAAAGGTAGGCTTCAGCCACTATCCACATTTCTACAAAAATCCCTAAAAAATCCATAACTTTTAAAATCTACTACTGTTTGTATTCAATTTGTTTAGTTATTTAGAACAGACTGGTCACTCGGAAGAAATTGCATGGTAGAACATATCAAAGATGTGAAGAATAACAAAAACATAAACTTAGCTTTGGTTCCCACACAAGGAATGACCATCATCAAGTACTGTGACAAGATGAGATGGCTTGTGTTGCCTGCAGTAGTTACATCAGGAAGTTCAAGGAAACTAAATGTTGCACATCTCTACCTAGCATATCAAAATAAATCGGTCTCATATTAAACCATGTTTAATCTTCGTTCACTTAACAACTAAACATAGAACTAGAATATGATGGACGTTATATATTTCATCTTAAGAATATGATGTGAATGATATAGTGTATGTACAAATAATTATTTTGTTAAATGATCTAGCATTTGTGTTATGCTGCTATAAAATTAAATTAAAGATACCAAGAAATTATATTCTTGCTTAATCCTTTATCAAAGTGTAAGCAAACAGAGTTTGCAGGTGAAGTATCTTCACAACTAGGCTACTCTTATATATAGAGGCTAATGACTTCACATTAATTGCCTTAGTATTCCATAATGCAAAGCACACACATCCTTTTAGCTGTGCATAAGCTATGCATTATGGGAAGGGGCCACTACCCAGATGAATTTCAACCTTTGTATAAATAAAGGATCTTCTCTAAAAATTAGGTGATCCTTTGCATCACTCTAACCTCAATGAGTATTTTATAACTCATTACAATCCATTAATCTCAGCAATGGTTCCACCAGACAATATCTGTAAAGGCCTCTGCTCCATCCAATGGCAGTCAAAAACCTACCACTAAGCCATGTATCAACCTCCACAATCCACCAGCCAGAACCACTCATCTCCCAGGACAAAGCGTCCACCAAGGGACCCTGATAAAGGCCACTTCAGTAGATCCCACATTTATTGTAAACCACACCAGATCCAGAAGAGTTACCAAGGTCGAAGCAATGTAGATTCATATATTTCCCACATAGAAATAGTGAAAAGATGTAATACCTTATTATTAAAATACTCTGGATTAGAGCTAGTTGCTGAAAGTTTTTTCACTTGATTACAAATTAAATTAAAGATGCTAAGGAATTATATTCTTGTTTAATCCTGTATCCAGGGTAAGCAAACAAATTTTGTGCATTCTTCTTCTTCTTAAATCTATAGTAGGGTGTATTAAAAAAGGCACTTCAGATGTACAAGTATTTTAGAATCCAACTTTCTGTGGAAAGCAGGTAGAAATGTTACTCGGGTGATTTCCAGCAAAGTCTATGTCACAGCATTTCTTGTGAGAATGAGATGTCTCATGAAACCTAAATGTTTCTACTTTAAAAGGGCCTTGAAAATCTTGTAGTAATCTATAGTCTCTGTCAGTAGACCTAGGATGTTTTTTTATACATTAGAGAATGTGACTTCATCTTCAAAGCAGATCCCAGTTGAATTCCTTGAAGTCCTAGTATGCTTTGATAACATACTAGGACTATTTTCCCTAGTGTTTTTAATTCTTTCTGGTTACCTTCACCTTCATTTTTTTTTTTTTACAATTTTATAAAACTGAAAAGTGTAGTTTATATTTCCTTTCATTTGCTGTTCATAATGAAAGGTGAATTTGTATAAAGTATCTTTAAGAATTCAGTAGGAAAGAAAAATAATGAGGTTTACGAAGATGGCAGAAAATGGTCAACACTAGCAATGGAGCCATACCAACTTTTCACAATGTCAATAATACAATCAGGTTTCTGACTCATCTTTGCACCTGTGTTTTTTAAATAACAATATTAAAAAATCTTTCATCATATAACATATTCAAGTATACGAGGTGGTATCAAAAAAGTTTCGAGACTAGCTCTGTTTATGAAAAATTACTTTATTTATCTATGTTTACACACTATCACCTTCAAAATATCAATACATATCAATACAGTGCTCCCAGCATTCTTGCCACTTCTGGAATGTGTCCTGGAAGTCATCTTTTTGAAGCATGTTAAGCACCTTCTGCGATTTGCGCTGGATCTCTGCAGTGGTGCCAAAACGGTGACCTTTGAGCTGGATCTTCATCTTCTGGAAGAGGGCGAAGTCTGCAGGAGCCAAATCTGGTGAGTAGGGTGGGTGCGGAAGTGAAATCATGTTGTTTCTGGTGAAAAACTCACGTTTGAGGAGAACTCGGTGACAGGGTGCATTGTCGTAATGGAGCATCCAGTTTTTCGCACGCCACAGATCTGGTCGCTTTCACCGAATGTCCTCCCTCAGATGCCTTAAAACCTGGCAATAGAACTCGCTATTGACAGTCTGGCCCCTGAGAAGAATTCTCGATGCACAATGCTGCGAATGACGAAAAAAGATGATGAGCATGCACTTGGTCGAGCTGCGGACCTGTCTCGCCTTTTTTGGTTGTGGAGATCATGGGCTCTTCCATTGTGAAGACTGTTGCTTCATCGCAGGATCGAACTCGTACACCCAAGTTTCGTCACCGGTAATGATCCTCAAATTTCACGTTTGCTCTTTGTTCTAACTTGCTGTCCATGATAAAATCGCAGATGTGGTAACGCAGGTGGTCAGAATAGAGCGGTTGCACAGCTTCTGATGTACACAGGACAATGTCTTTTGGCACATTGACTTATGAAGGTAGGTGCTCCCTGTGGCTGTACATGCAGCTTTGTGCTGCCATCTGTTGGCGTGTTACAAACCTAGTCTCGAAACTTTTTGATACCACCTCCTATAATCACCGAACTACTTTGTGTCCTGAATTGTGAGTATAAGTTTACACCAATACCATATTACAACTGCATAACTCTTAGAGTTAAATAGGGTGATGTGAGAATTAGAAGAATCGAAATATTATTTTGTATTACAGTTGGCAGTTGAAAGAAATGAAAATTGGTCTTCTTAAATTAATTTTTTCGTTCAATAGTATCTGTAATTTTTATAAGAATGGTGATGAGTTGCAAGTTATGAAAAATAAAATGTTGTTTAAGGATAGTTAACTGTTTATAACAGACAGCAAGTGATAAAGAGTGTTGCTTATTGTCTTATATTGAAATTACTTCATATTATGCAAACAGCAGTTGAGGCATCTTTGAGAGTATCTTGTAAACTACTTTTTGGCAGGGAAAACAGTCTATGAAGGAATTAGTGTATTAAATTAATTACATAAGACACTATCACCTGGTTGAAAATAAAACTTCTTTATTGCATTCATTGGAGGCTGCAATGATTGCATAACTTCATAGCGAATGAGATGATGTTTTAAAATGAAAAAAAAATTGTAAATTATGCGAAGAAAATAATATATTTTGAATGCATTTAGAATGATGCTGAAAATTCACTTGTTTCTTGTCTCTGATAACTTGCCTGTGTAAGTGGATTTCTAGAGCCCTAATTCATAATGGTGTTTTACAATATAAACATCACCAAAAAAAAAGCGATTCTTTTACAGAATTAGTAATATTTCTCTGGATTTCAAACCAGTAACTTTAGATCTTAAATTACAACTGCAGTAAGAGGTTGTAGTAATTACAACTCAGTTAAATGTTGAAACAAATTGTAGATTTAATGGAATTACTGTCCTATCAAGAAAAGGAAGGAAGAAAGCTGAGGAGTATGAAATAATTTTTCTGCACTTCTGTTTATACAGAAACTTTTTTTTTTTTTTTTTTTTTTTTTTTTTTTTTGAATATGTCATGATTGATACTCAAGTCTCTTTCTTTCTCTCTCTTTTTCAGGAATGTATAGTGTGATCTAAATTCCTGATGAATTTTTATCTGAAAATCATAAATTGTATTGGGTCTGAGCAAGGATGTGTTGCATGATCATGTTCCTTGTTATTCGGAAAATGTAAATATTTCATGATGAGGCTCAGTTGTTTTTCACTCATAATATCACAAAACATTTAGCATGTTCAGCATTCATTCTTTAAACCAATACATTTCAAGAGTGGACTTTTTCATGGTATTTTGCAAATTCAAGAGAACTATAAGTACAAGTAGCATGGTATCTATTGGGGCTCCAAAATTTAGCATGAGAATGCAGACTGTAGTCAACTCTATTGATGTTGTTGGCAAGCATAAAGGTTAGGTCTTTCCACTATGAAGGAAAGAATGCCATTTGTTGCAAACAGATAGAGAGGGCCTAAAACATTGTTAGATCAAAGTCTTCAGTAATTCCTGGCTTACCTACAAACAGATACCATGGACATTTATTCTTTGCTCTACTAAGTCTTTTTTATAATCCTTTCTTTTGGACATCTGGAAAAGGGGGATTCTAGTAGTGTTGCACTATTTTGACCTCTGCTTTGGCAAGACAGGTGATCCTGGATAGCCTGGCCGAGATCAATCAGCTTGCCTGCATAAATCAACAGTGTTGCAATAAGTCTCTCACCCCATGGTCCTGGTTCAAGACCCAAGGCCTGCTGTGGTGCTGGTGTAGTGCCTGAGGTAGCCCTGGCATTCCACTCCTGAGCACAGCCATTGCTTGCTGGTCAGTGGGCATCCATGTGTGGCTCCATGGAGGGTGGGGAACTCTGGTGCCAGACCAAAAACCTCCTTGAGATTCTTCATCCTCAAATATTTTAGGGACTCTAACAAGATCCCAACCAAATACTGATACTGTAGATACAGCATTTGGCAACAGAAGTAAGCAACAAAAGATATGTGATAACAGTATGAATGTGCCAGTGTTTCTGATCATCCATGCAACAGGTGAAAAGTCAACAGGAAAATGTCACTTTTTTCCCCTCCGAAATGATTTAGAATTGACCGACATTATCTTCCAAAACTGTTAATAAATTCCGTTCTGATGATATCCTTGTGGAAACATCATTTCAGCAACATTCCAAGAAACTACTGAGTGCAGCATCAGTGGGTGGAATACCAACCACAGTAACACCTCATAAAACAGTCAATTCTTGTAGATGAGTGATATTAGAATGGGATCTCTCCTTGATGTTCCTTATCAGATATGTTCACACTTGTCACTCCCTGATCTTCTTAAAGATCAGGGAGTGACAGGTGTGAGGAACATAATCCCTACTTTTGATACACCTAAGTTTCCAACATTCTAACAGGACAGCAGGGTATTTCAGCTGTCCTGTTAGACTTTACATCACTAATCCACTAAGATGCTTTAAATATCAGAAATATGGGCATGCCCAAACTGTCTGTCATGGCTCTTCCTATGTCCAAGGTGATAATAAAGACAATAATAACATTTCTTGCTCTACAAAGAAATCTGAATGTGCCAACTGTCAGGGAGATCATCCAGCTTACTCCCATGCATGTTAGAGGTGGAAAGATGAAAAAGAAATGCAAAAAAAAAATTAAAACAGCACAAAATATATCATATCAGGATGCATAAAAGAAGATAACCACCACTACGCCTGTTTTGAGATCCTCTTATGCTGAGAAGATGGCAGCTAAGAAAATGTCAACAGCATCTCAAACACATATGTTTAGTCCACCATCTGATAATTTCACCATAGCTGAACTTTATGATCATGAGTACTTCTCTGTTGAGTTCATCAATCATATGACTTACAGTCTCCTTCCAGAAACAACTCCAAAAATGGTTCCATTTGATGAGAACCAACTTGCTGATAAAATTATGGCAAAGATATCACTTAAACCACCAAATGCCTCCATGAGTGAATGAATAATTTGGTATCCACTAAAAGTAAATTAAACTTGCCAACTAATACTGACACATCAAATGTATTGAATATTTTACCAGAGGAAGAGATAAACACTGACTGTCCATTCTTCCCAAAATCAGTTGATAAATATAAACCTGAGAAAGGTAAGCTTAACTCCTCAACCTGCCAAAAACCAGACAAGTCCTTAAAGCTAAAAGAATAGGAATTTTTTTTCTAATGGGACTGTTGTGGGTTGTGCCACTATATTGATAATATCAAAATTTTGCTGCCAAAACACAAACCTTTCTGTTTCTATCTGCAAGAAACATATTGCTGGTCAGCTCGGCCTTGCATACAACAGTGAAATTCCTTAAGGTAGGATCCAATGAGGATCCTACCTTAAGGAATTTCACTGTTGTATGCAAGGGCAGAGCTGGAAGTGGTCCTGCTCATGGAGGAGTAGTTATCCTAGTTGGCAGTCATATTCCTTTCCATCATGTCCAGCTTAATACTGCTCTGGAAGTAATAGCGAATTGCCTATCCATGGGATTTCTTATTACAGTTTGTTCAATTTATTTAACACTGGGTGCTGAGTTAAACAAAATCGATCTTGATAACTTTATCTTGCAATTGCCTGAGCCCATACATCTTATGGGTGACTTGAATGGGCAGAATGCTCTGTGGAATAGTGCCAACACAAATGGACAAGGTCATATCATTGAACGAATCCTTGACAATAATGACCTCAACCTTTTGATTATTATACTCAATACTTTCTTTCATATGCCTACTCACTCATATTATGCAATCAGTCTTACAATCTGCTTCCCCTTCCATTTTTTCCATGCTCATGTGGGATCTGGAAAATAATATTCATGGAAGTGATCATTTTCCCATTATTTGTACAATGTTTTCACACCAACTATGTTGTCCTACACAAATGTTCATATGGAAAATGGAACAGGTTGACTGGAATACTTTTTCCCTTCTTGCAATGCTGATACAGTCAGTCAAACACCTATCAATGAAACATTAAAGTATGTAACAGACTGCATTGTCCTGACAGCTACAGTCTCAATTCCAAAAATATCATCTTGATTTCCATTCTATCCAAAGCCTAGGTGGAAGGAACCCTGAATGCCAGGCATCCAAAAAAAAAAAAATCAATACAGAGCATGGGGTATATTTTGTGGATACTTCAACACATCAAACTTAATAGCTTTAAAGTCTTTGGTCCAATGATCACTTGGACCAAAGCACGTTATGTGAGACATCAGAGTCAAAAACAATCTTGGATCCAATTTACTCATCAATTAATCAAACAACTAGTGCAAAAATTGTATGGGATAAAATATGGAAAACTGAAGGTAGATACAGTACACATTGTTTGTCTACCTATCATACTCGACGAATGACCACCACGTGTCTCGCCAGCACAGTGCCGTCGATCGCTGCCGACAAACCTATTACGTGCCGCAGCTGCCAAACTGGTGTCACAGACAGAAAAAAGGCATATTCTGTGAGTTTTGTTGCCACTGGATGCACGCTTCCTGCACGAAACTAGACAAAGCTGCGCAAAAGCTACTTATCGAATTTAACCAGCTGTTCTTCTGTTCGCTGTGCCTCCCTTCAGTAAAACAACTTCTGAGCATAGGTAAACATGTCGAAAACCTCGAACAGCACATCAATGCTTTAAATTAAACTTTTACCTCCAAAATACGTGCAGTCGAAGCTAAGCTAGAACAAATTGAAAACCAGCACAATGCAAGCTCTACTTTGCCAGCAAAAGAACTTCGTGATCTGATTGCATCAATGGTAAATGACTTGATGGAGGCTAAACACAAAAAACTCAACGCCATCATTTTGAACTTCCCAACGGAAAATGGAAAATCATTACAAGAAGACATCAACAAACTAGCTGAAGAATGCAACATCAATCCTAAGAATATCGTCTGGTGGCATCAGTTCAGGCTTATAAATAAAAGGAAGGATGGAACGAACTTTCTGTGCCTAGTAAAAGTGCCTTGCAACACGCCAACAAGCACATCAAAAATAATAACAGCGATCAACAACAAGTTCAAAGACACCTGTCCCCAATCGTGAATACGTGCACAACCAGACTTATCATTTGCACAAAGGGAACAAAGACGCCAGCTTCGAAGAAATCAAAATGGTGACAACAGTTGGACCATTGACTACAGACAAGATAAACTGGTGAAAAAACTAAATGATGCCACTAGCCGCCACCATGGAGACGAGCATGCAGGCACCACATAGAAAATGTGCAAGACCCATGCGGTCCAACATATTGTAAAATTTATGTTAATTTTTTTTTATCTTGTTAATTGTTCTATTCCCCTTTCCCTTATACTCCTTGCTAAATAAGATCTTTCGCTGCACCTTTTTATATCGAATCCTCAATGGTCCTATTTTCAGTAAAAGTCGTGTGCAAAACCTTCAAACAAAGAGAATGCCTCAAGCTAGAGCCAATTTCTCCCTGATTGAAAATCTGGTATCAAATCCTTTTTGGAACTAAGAGAATTTATTTGTTTAGCTGCGCCATCTTAGTTCCTATACGAGGTAGAATTTCTTGTCGGAGATATGATTCACAGATTATCACGATTTCCAAAACTATCAGAATTACTCAAGCCCTTACTAATTTACTCTTAACTGCAGTCGTAACTGTTTCCTATCTTAACTTCCCATGCTTCTTACACATACAGGTTCTATAATTTTAGCAGGTGGTGCATTGACCTAAATGATCAGATATGTATTTTGGGTTAAAAGACAAAGAAATTTATTCATACTAAATACGATACATGTTAAACAAAACTTAAACTAGTTGAAATGTCCTCAAAATTAAATAAGCTAAACTAACACACAACATAAGGTTCACAATAGGTATTTCTCATCAGATGACATATAACAAAATTTCAACCAGCCCATATCCCAATTACTTAATACAAATAAGTAGATTTAGTCTCACTTCCTCCTTAATTAACTTCAATACAACACATTGACCTAAAATTAACAATAATGCTTTAAAGTTTACACTTCAAATACCAAAGATCCTTGTTAGAGAAATATGTATCAGAGTCCTGACTTCTGCCTTAATGAGTCCGATTTACAAATTTTATACACAGTTGCTCACCCTGGCTTCAAGATATTATACAATTAAGACATAAACTGTACTTTACCGGCCTGAAGAATTCAATTAGACGATTCCTCTCATTCTGTTCCTTTAGACTTCCAATCTTTTTCTTGTCTTTCGATTCTTTGTTCCTTGTCTTGGCCAGTCGATAATTCCTCAGACACGTGCTTCTTTCTAACCTTATGCTCAGGAACCCATCAGATGGAAATGTGCATTTGGAGCTACTCAAAACATTGGCATTCGCTGTTCGTCTCTTCATATGAAATGCTATGCTTGGACAAGCCCACTACTTAGCCACATCATTGCCGCCGAATGACACTTACTCGATCCCATCACATCGAAGCAACTACCCACGGAAATTCACAGGGGACAGTCAACACTCAAAACTTGAACGAGTTGAAAAATAACCACCAAAAAGAAGCCTCGAACTAGCTTTGCTAAACTTTTATAGGCTCCATTTGTTCTCCCTATTACGTCATTGATTTTGCAGACGCCACCCAAATTTTGCACATCACACCTTCTCTTCTCGTTGTGTCTTCGCGAGGTTAGTTTACACATGGCTGCGGTCATGTTATTAATCGGATTATGATTGTTTACGCTAAACTTTGACCTTATTACAAAGTCTCCTTTACAATACCTTATTTTCTTGTCGTTATTTAAGGACCATTTACAATCCTATACATAAAAATTTTACATGAAAAGACTATTAATGCTATATGTACAAAGATTCAACTATTATCTATTTACAAGTCATTTTTTTTTTTTAGGAAGATGTTGCATCTCAGTTAAATCCTAAATGAAACACTGAAAGACAATTTAAGTGTTCATTCCAGATTTAACAATATGACTCACAAAACCCTACACATCCATTTCACCAACATCCGTGGCCTAAATTCCAACCTGAATAGTGTCCACTACCACCTACAGTCTACCAAACCCCACCTACTCTTCCTAGCAGAAACTCAAATCTCACCTCCCTGAGGTCCACTTATCTCAACCCTCCAAACTACTCACTCTTTAACAACTTTCGTCCTAAGGGTGGTGTGTCTGTGAATACATCCTCTCTGACATACCTTGCAGAGAGAACCCAACCTAGAACACCCAACTCTGACCTTCTTTGGTTGAAAATATCCCTTCCCCACTCAGTCCAATTCATCTGCTGTCTCTATTGCTCCCCCAACACAACCAGCCACCCTGAGCTCTTTAATTTCCTCTCCCTAAAAATCGACTTTCTCCAATCCCGCTTTCCCAACAGCAAAATCATCCTCCTAGGAGATTTTAACATCCACAACACTAGCTGGCTTTCCTCCTCCAGTTGTACAGATCTTGCAGGCAGAGATGCTGAAATATTTGCCATCACTAACGACCTTACACAGCTTGTCCAGATGCCAACCAGAATACCAGATAACCCAAACCACTCCCCAAACACCCTAGATCTCTTCCTCACCAGTGACCCCTCCAAATACACAGTGAAAGTAGCGAGTCCCCTGGGCAATCTGACCACAACCTCATGCTCATCTCCTCCCCCATGCAACAACGTTTATGCAGACACTCCCATACAAGAGTAGTTTGGCACTATAACAGTGCCAAGTGGGACAGTCCCTGCAACTTCTATGCCACATTCCCATGGTAGGACTATTGCTTCTGGCCTTCCAACCCAAACATATGCACCAAGCTTATTACCAAAGTAATCCTCATCGGCATGAATACATACATTCCATACAGCACTCTGAACTGCCATTCCCTAACGAAACCCTGGTTCTCCAAAAGATGAGCCAAGGCTGTAGAGATGAAACACCACCAGACATACTACAACTGGCTGAAATCAAGAACCTCATCCTCCTTCAAAGCTTACACCAAAGCCCTTAATAGATGCAAAAAAACAATCAACACTTCCAAAACAGAGTTTGAAAGAGCAAAAAACAGGAAACTAGCAGTTGAGTCTCTTGCCAAAGCAATTGGCCGTAACTTCTGTCCAACACTATTCCCACCCCTATCATACCCAGATGGCTCTATTGCATCATCACCCACAGAAAAAGCCAATCTTCTGGCTTCATACTTTGCTTCAAATTCATGCATAACTGACGATGGTAAATGTCCCCCAACCATTCCAGACACCCAACATACAATGCCCCCCTATATCCTTTTGCCAGGACGAGATCATAAAAATGCGATGAGATGAGAAAAATACTGTCCAAATTAGACACAAAAAAGTCACCTGGCCATGATGGCATTCCTCCAATTGTTCTGAAAGTTTGTGCTCCAGAACTGACCCCTATCCTATGTCACCTATATATACTCTCTTACTCCATTGGAATTTATCCCAATGGAGTAAGAATTCCCAACTCCTGCACTATCTTGAAGACACTCACCAAATAAATGACCACCAGTATGGATTCCGCCACTGCCGATCAACAGGCGATCTGCTCATATACATCACCCATCTTTGGTCAAATGCTATGGAGAGGTTTGGCGAATCTCAAGTGGTTGCACTAGATATCTCCCAAGTCTTTGACCGGGTCTGGCACAAAGGCCTACTAGCAGTGGTGTGTTGGTAAATTTTTAACAACTGGCTCGCTTTATGAAAAATTTGATTCTTCACAAAGTTCTATTGTATCTTCAGATGTCTTTGTTTCTGCTTCTTCAAAAATTTTGTCCTTTTAATGTTTAAGAAGTTTCGTTCTATTTCATTTTTTCAACTAACGGCTATCCGCTTTTTCGACCGCAAAACTCTAACCCTGATTAATCATCATCATCAAATTCCTGACATGTACCCTCAAGGGGTGTACAGATATGATAGTACTACATGAAAAATTTACATCATTACTAACTTCCTATCTACAATTTTTCTCCAAATCAGTCTGTCACTTGTCAAGACTCCAGTATTATCATTATCAGATCTTATATTTCTATCGTCTAAGGCACATTGTACTATATCAATCCACCTATATCTTGGTCTTCCTCTGGGTCGTTTTCCTGCCAACCTGGCAGAGAACACTTGTTTTGTTAATCTTTCCTCGCCCATTCTGTTTAAGTACCATACCACCTGAGATTAGCTCTGCTAATGCATTTGTTATATCTGTACTTCGTCGGCAGTGTTATTGTTATATCCTTACTTTCATATAATGTTATATCATAAATCATAAGTTCAATCCTATCATACATCAACTTACTGTCTCTAGAATCTATCCTTTTGCTTACTCAAAACCTTTGTACAATCAAAGTCCTACCGGCTACTCTATTGTTATGTCGCTATCTCTCTATATTATATCTTATTCTACCTCTATAATAACTCTCCTTCTAATCCATTGTCTTGCTCCTAAAATACTAATTCAGATTTATTTCCTCTTCGGATATTGGCAAAATTCATATTTCGCTGCGCCAGCCAATATCCTATAACAGGAGAGACTCTTGTTCAGGGAAATAATTCAAAATTTAAAAGGATACACACAATAATTTATCTCACACTAGTGCTGTGCAGATTCAGTTAGCAGTCGTAGACCGAATCTCACTTAAACAATTATATCTAAATTCCTTCCCGCCAAAAGGTTCAATTTCATAAGTGGTGGTTTGAATTCGTAATCAGACATAACTCAGGTATAAGGTACTGAGCATGTTTATTGGAAAAACATAAAACATTTACAGTCATGTAAGTTTAAATACTCAATGAATCAAAATTCACTCTAAGTTAAGGGTAATACTAAAGCACAATGAATCGGAGCAAGTTAAATCCTTCGATTATGAAAGGATAAGATTAGCTTTAAGCAAAGTACTACTACTATATACTTCCCTTCACAAGTTACTCACAGAATACTTATTGAACACTTTCATTAACATTCTGTCAGTGATTACCTTAATTCTAAATTTCATCTAAGCAAGTCTAGCCATTCACAAATCACTGCCTAATTAACAACTCTTCTTTGCTCCACAAGGGCTTAATCAATTCAGTCAAATTCTCACTAAAAGTGTTCTCTACTAGTGTCCTTTAGTTACAACACACATAAATTTCTTGTTCTTCTAAACAAATTTTTAACATAGAACGAAAACTCTTACATTACCGGATCCTTTCAGATTTCATGCCGCCATCTCATGTAGGTCTGGATTACTGTACTGCATATTCTTCGGCTGTCTTTGCGCCTGGCGATGTACTACGCTTTTTCTTCTAATCGTTTCCAACTGTTGCGTGCTGTCCACCGCACGCAACAGTTGGAAACGATTAGAAACAATCTTCGAGCATTCTCAAGAAAAGAACCTGCCATCCGTCATTACCGTAGCCGACCCACCGCTCTCTCTCACGAATCCTCCGACAAACTCCCCCTAAAACTCGAATCCTGCACTCGAAGATCAAAAGGTCAAAAAAGTCCCTTAAAACGGTGTGCTTCGTCTTTTATTCGCCCTATTCGGGCGCCCTCTATTCAATGTGGTTTTCACCCACGAACCCCATCGTTCATGCCCCTTGGGTGATCCTACACTCTCGCTAACCTGTCCGGTTACATTATTCTAGGTAGGCGCTTTGACATCATATTTCCGCGTAGGTGTAGCCTCCATCACTATGCTCGACTCGTACCGATTATACGCGATTATTCCGGATTACTATTATAAATTTTTCTCAGAATTTCGCAAAGTACTAGACAGCTTACTTGGGAATTACAAATAACCTAACAATAACTCTCACTATAAGGCACACATGGACTACAATTATTACAAAACATAAAATAATACTTTATAATTATTAGCTGATGTGCAGATATCTCCTTAATAAGTAGTAGTTTGTCATGTTAAATCCTGAATAAAGAATTTACTTGTAAAGCTCTGCATTCAGGATCTAACACATTGCTGGATGCCGACAATGTCAAGTTCTTTCCTAATATCCTCGTTTTTAATATGATATTGCCATTGATGCTATCTGTTCATGCCTCTAATCTTTCTCAGGACTCTCATATCTGCAGTCTCTAGTCTTTGGTCAAGTGTTTTACTTCTGACCCAGCTCTCAGATCCATAAGTTAAAACTGGTTTGAACACTGTCTTGTATACAGCTAATTTAGTGTTCCGACTAATTTCTCTCTTATTCCATATGAATTTATTCAATTGACTTCCTACCATACCAGCTTTGTTGATTCTGTTGTCTATTTCCATATTTAATTTACCATCTTCACTAAAAATCATGCCTAAGTAGCTGAAATGTTTTACTTGTTCCACAGGTTCCCCGTTCACAACACAGTTGACATTTGCTATATCAAGCAAACCCTGATTAAAATTATTTTAATTATTACAAAAAAAAAAACAAGAAAACACCGAAATAAAAACATATATTAAAGAAAATTTTCCTATATTACCTATAACTTACCTATTATCAAATGAAATCCTGAACAAAAAAAAATGTAACACTAATATTACCACTCGTAGTCGATCAAATGACCAGAGACTGTAGTCGTCACGACGAATTTTTGTATTTATCAATAGTGCAATAATGTTGCATTTCCAAGAACTTAATGTTGCAAGTTCTTGGAAATTCCCCAAAAAATAAGGCAGTATTGTTTATTCAAATACCCAGTTCGGGAGTTTTGATAACGTGTTTGTGTTTTAATGAATACAGACATTGTTTAGTAAATAAAATCGTTTCCAAATTCCCGTTCGTAAATTGAGTTTGTGTTTTGTGAATTCTCCTTTATGCATTTATTTTTGATAATAATAATAATATATGTAAGTGTTTATTATACAATTTCAAAATATTTATGAGAAAAAGTATATACCACCATTCATCATCTATCCTTTCATAAAGAATTTTAATAACTGGCTCGCTAAATTTGAAAAATTTTAACAACTGGCTCGCACGAGCTAGTCCCAACACACCACTTCCTACCAGGCAAACTACCAACATTCGGTCTGACCCAGGACTTCTGTAGTTGAATTGCCAGCTTTCTGTCTGAACACACACTGTGTGTGATGGTAGACGGCTCTCTATCTTCTCACCATTCAATTAATGCTGGGGTCCCACAGGGTTCTGTCCTCTCACCAACCCTCTTCCTGCTATATATCAATGACTTACTGCAATTGACCTCCAACCCAATATACAGTTTTGCAGATGACAGCACACTACACTCCTTGCTTGCATTTGATAAGCCTTACCTTACACAACTCACCTCAACCTACAGAACATCAACCACCACCACCCTCAACTCTAATCTCCAAGCGATCTTACAATGAGGTTCGGATAACCTCATAAATCTCAACACCAGTAAAACCCAGTTCTGTACTATTTCCCATAAGAAAGAACCATTTTTTTTCCAGTATCCTTTTTGACGATACCCAAATTTCCAGACAGTTTGAGATCTCGCTTCTTGCAATCACCCTCACATCAAACCTCTCCTGGCATAAACATATCACAACCATTGCATCCTCAGCCTAAAAAAAAACTAGGATTTCTATTTCGCTCAAGACGTTACTTCACCCCGAACAGCTATTAACATTATACAAATCACAAATCTGTCCAGCTATTGAATACTGCTCCCACATATGGGGTGGGGCCCCTAAAAGCTCTCTTAAAATGCTCGACTCAATACAGAGGAGAGCAATTAGACTTATCAATGATCCTTCCCTTACCAATTCTCTCCCCCCCCACTTTCACACAGACCTACAGTCTCTGCAGTATGTATATTCTACAAATATTTCCATGGGAGATGCTCATCTGAAATAACATCAATAATTCCTCCACTCAGTACTAAGCTCATTGGAACATGTGCAGCTGCTGCACAACATCCCTTCGCAGTACACCTAGAAACAAATAGAACAAGTTTCTTTTCCTCCTCCTTCATCCCTACAACTGCTGAACTGTGGAACAGTCTCCCACCTGTTGTGTTTCCCAAGGAATACAATTTAAAGTCATTCAAATCAAATGTAAACAAATTCTTCCTTTCCCAACCCACTACCCATACACGGTACTAATGTACTATAGGTTGACCAACCAATCTCCTGTGTATGGGCTCAACATTAAAAAAAAAAAAAATGGATGTGCTGTTGCTGATTCCAAGACAATCTGGAATTAAATTTTGCTAGAATCTCAGCAACAGTTTCATTTTCTGCTGAATATTTACTATTGAACAAGCAACAAGAGACAACTAAATTTTTCTACCAATGCGTTTGAGCTGTACAATCAGCCATTTGTTAAGGAGAAACTAAAAGAGTTCTGTTACAGTCTCACCCAAATGCAGTAAGCCCTGATGACATCCATGGTTAGATGATAAAATATCTTTCATCTTCTACAGATCTCCTTCTTTTAATATACAACAGAATACTTGCAGAGGAAGAATGTTTGGATTCCTGTTTTAATTCAATCATCATTGCTATCCCAAAACCAGGAAAGGATCCAACCTGAGCAAATAATTGAACTATTGCTCTGACCTTTGCAAGATATTAGAGAACATGGTTATTGCCAGACTTCTATGGTATTTAAAGTGCAACAATCTCCTCTCCAATATATAATGTGGCGTTTCATATACATTGTTCAACTTTGAACCATTTGGTTCATTTAGAAACTTGTATAGAGAAGCTTTCTTTAAGCAAGAGCATCTGATTTCATTGTGCTTTGACAAGGAAAAAGCTTATCACACAACCTGGAGATATGGCATATAAAAGACCTGTATAATTTAGGTCTCGGAAGACACCTTCCTGTATTTATTAAAAGGTGAGCTTTTCAAGTCAGAGTGGAAAGTATGCAATCTGAGCTCTATCATCAAGAACAGGGCATTCCCTAAGGCTCTGTCTTAAGTGTGATGCTATCAAACTTTCCTCAATCAGAGAACTGCTTTCTCCCACTGTAAGCAATGCCCTATATGTTGATGACATCAATTTATTGTCGCTTCTAACATGAGGGTAATTGAAAGACAACTTCAGGAAACAGTTGATTATATTTCTCTATGGGCTCTTGGTAATGTGTTCAAGTTTTCATCTGTTGAAAATGCACATTTCATACAGATCCTGAATTAAAAATGGGACAAGCTGTTATTCCAGTAGCAACAAAAGCCAAGTTCTTGGAATTAAACTTTGACAGAAAACTTACATTCCTTTCACACATTTGTTAACTAAGAAAAAAGTGCAAGAGAGAATTGATCTCCTTGACACACTATCCTCTGCTAAATGGATTGTGTCCTTATATATTCAAAGCTGATTATGGGTCTCAAGTCTATGGTTCTGCAAAGCAGAATAACCTGCAATGATTGGATCTCATCCATCATCCAGGTATATGGATAGCTACTGGTGCCGTTCACACATTGCCCACTCAAAGTGTTTATGCTGAAGCAAATGAACTAGCTCTGTCACTTAGAAAAAGTTGCCAATTATTCATGATTTATTTCTACAGTATTAACAACACGAAATGAACTATTTTATAAAAAGATGCTTTATTAACTTGCTTATATTTCGCTGCATTTCAAATCAGCATCATCTGAGCACAACACAGCTTGTATACACGACAGTGAGTAAGTGAAACAATACAGTTGTAATGAACAAAAGATCTGAAGTCCTATTTTGGCACCCTCTAATGTTGGGGGGGGGGGGGTATAGCTATGTGAGAGTTGCTCTTAAGATAACAGTCTCCCAAATATTTGGCAAATTAATGCAACCATATATGTTCAGGTTTGGAGAATTCTTCATAGCCATGGCTGACTCAAAAAATACTTTTTCAGATCTGTAATGATTTCTAAATAGCACATTAGTTTTCTTCTATCTAATCCTGTGTGAACGGATGTCCAAAGCATGGTCTGCCAATCCTGACTTACCATGATAATGTTAGCGAATGTATTTTTTTTTTTATGTTCTTCCAGACGGTTGTTAACAGATCTACCTGATATTCCTGTCTGTCCATAGTATGCTAGGTCACAGTCACAAGGAACTTCATACACTCCATGGTGCTAGAGGGTGAAGGTTATCCTTAGATGAGCAGATCAGAGTTGCTAATTTAATGAGGTTTGAAAGTGGTGCGAGCCCATGTTTCCTTAGTACTTTGGCTATCATTTCTATTTCCTTTGACTTAGGGAATAGAAATGGTAATGTGTTACTGTGTATTAGAGGAGGGAGAAGTAATGGGACTATGTAGTATTTTAACTGTTTTGTAGGAATTGTAGTCATTGGCCCAAAAAGTATGATGTAAATATTTTAGTTCTCTGGACAGAGCTGTATCATTAGAACAAATGGCTCTGGCTTTGTGGTAAGTGTTTTTAAAATGTCATACTGTTGAGCTGGATCATGATGTGATTGTTTATGTTGATATCTTCCTTTGTGTGTGTGTGTGTGTGTGTGTTGGCTTTATGTAAATGGAAAAAGATAGTGAACCATCTGAAAGGCAGGTGACTAATGTGTCAAGAAAAGGTTAACAGTTATTAGATTCTTTTTCTCTGTGAAGTGGATTTTGGGATGTTGGCTGTTTAGGTAGGTGACAAACACATCCAGAGTGTCTTGTCCATGGGGCCAAATGGCAAACACATCAAAAACATATCATAACCACACTAGGGGCTTATATGTAGCTGTGATAAGTACTTTGTTTCGAAAGTTAAGACTCACTAACTCTCTCACTCTTTTCTTTTGCTACTTCCAGTAATTCTTTCATATCCTCTCTCTCGTGCTATACTTTTCTCTTTTTAAATCATTTGTTCCATCCACTACGATCATTTCTTTCACCCTTTTTGTGCTCTAATAGCCTCACTAACATCATTAATTTTCACACCAGGAAAGCATGATTTTGTCAAAATATTTGAGTTCTTACAAACTTCTCTAAAATCTTCACCACCACACCAGAGATAACAGTAGGTCAGTAGTTAGAAACATTGGTTTTTGAATCACCTTTGATATCTCATGACACCATTTGTACAATGGAATTATCATATTCTTTCCATCCTGTGTTATATAGCAAAGATTGCAAACACAAAACTCGGAGGATAAATGCATTGCTGAAACAACAACTGACATGAAAGGATAAGAAGTAGTTTTATCTCTTTGTAAGGCTTTTTAAGTTGCATAACATATCTGTACTACTGTGCATGGATTTAGCATCCTGGTTTTCCAAGGTGATGCAGATACAATGGAGCGTGTCCAGACAATTCATCGTGGGGTAAATTCATCACATGGAAAATTCTTCGCAAGAAAATTTGAAATCCTATTTAATGTCATTCCCATATATGAAAAAAAAAAAAAAAAAAATTTATGTATTATTTATTATTTCGATTATACTTAGCGTTGTGAAATTTTTTTATTCTGTATAAAATTATTAATATTCTTTTTTACTACAGGCTCTGTAGATGGAACATTAATTGTTAAAAAACTGGGATAGGATGGTTAGGGAGAAAGAGCACCATATTTAAGAACTACAGAACCTGTAGTATCAAAGTAAGAAAGAATATTTATGTTTTTAAGAAGAAACAGAAACAGAACTCACCGATCAATAAAATATTACTTTAACTGTAAAATATTTTCATAAAAATATTATGAAAATCTAAATAAACAATACACAGATCTTCTTTTTCTTAATCTTCCCTCTTTACCTTTACGGTAACTGGTAATTAGCTTAAGGAATTAACAATGCATATAACGGATATTAATTAAAGCAAACTTTAATGAATACCTTCAATATTTCGGCAACGTCATGTTGCCATCGTCAGGAACATACAAATATGATATGTGCACACAGGTACTAACAAAAGCAAATGAGGAAGAAGACAAGAAACTAAAATTGTTCCTAAAGTCCTAATGGTGCCCCCTAGCAGCCTAATTGGGTTGTCTTGGCCGTTGGGCTGAAGTTCTCATGATGTAGGCTTCCCAAATTTGGGGTAGTTTCATGCACCCAAATTTGTTGAGGTTTGGAATGTTTTTAGAGCTGCTGATGATTCCATGAATAATCTTACGTACTTGAACTTGCTGCGGTGTATTATTTTAGTTTTCTTCCAACGAATTCTATGGCAGGTATCTAAGGCATGGTCTGCCAACCCAGAGTGGCTATACTGGTGAAACCGGATGTAGTCTTTGTGTTCTGAAATCCTGATATTCGCTGTCCTGCCTGTTTGGCCAAAGTAGGACCAGTTATGTATGACCAACGTATAAGCCTTGCTACAAGAATTACCTTTACAGTGTCGAGGGTTTCTATTCCTTATAATTGCAACCATTATACGAGGTTATAGGTGGTTAACCCTATGCCACCCAGTGTATCCTATGTCTGTAGAAGCGTTATGTTCTCAAGTCAACAGAAGATGATATAGTTGGGTAGAATGTGAAGGGTATAGTGTGTTCAGGGAGGATAGAGAGAAAAGAAGGGGAGGGGGAAGAAGTGTTATTGATGATAGCCGATGAGTTGCAACCAAAGAGAGTAGAAGTTCATCGGCACGCCAGTGAAACTGGCACGTTTGAGGCTATCTGGTGTGAGATTGAGACCAGCAGAACAAAATATACAGTTGGATGCTGTTATAGACCAAGGGATGGTGATAGTATGCATCAGCAAATTGACTCAATGAGTGGAGGACAGGTAATTATTATGGGGGGTTTCAACTATGGGAACATACACTGGAAGAGGAGAGGACAGATGGGAGGAAGGAAATGGATTTTATGCAGTTACTAAGGGATAATTACCTGAGACAGCATGTAATGGAATATACTAGTAGTTTGAGAGTGCTCGATCTAGTAATTGCATCTGAGAATTTGTCTGTAACGAATATGACCACGTTGCCACCAGTTGTTGACAGTGATCATATGGCCTTGATCTGGGAGGTGGCCAGATGTGTGGAATTTTCAGTTAAGACAGTGTATGTGTGGAATTGCATAGCTGGTAAGTATCACAAGCTTAGGAGATTGCTTGAATCGGTGCTATGGCATGTAAAACTGCAAGGACTAGATGTTGATGATAGTGCATGGGAAGTGGTAAAGGAGTGTTTGAGGGAGTTAATGGCAGATTGCATATCTAGAGTCAGGAGAGTAATTCAAGTGGGAGTTAAATAGATGAATATCATCATCATCAAGCTGGAGCTGCAAAAAAAAAAAAAGAAAGAAATTGTGAATTGGCAGGCACATGAACAATACAAGACACAGGCCAGAAGGGTAACTAGTGTGGTAAGAAAGGCGAAAGCAGATTATGAAAGGAAGTCAGTGCAGGCTAAAGAGAATTCTTTCAATACAACTGCAAACAGTTCTTTCAATACACTGCAAGTAAAAGAAAGAATGTATATCGCAGAATGATTTTAAAGAATGCTGATGGTAGGGAGGTAACTGAATCAGTAGAAATAGTAGAATTACTAAATTAAAACTTTGCAAGAGTATATTATCCAGGTAGTGATATTGCAGTAATGAGAGAGCCAAAGGCTTATACAGGAACTGAGATAAATGAAATAGAGGTGAATAGCATATTGCAGAACCTTAATGTAAATATCGCTGCTGGATTGAATGGTTTACCAGCTGGAGTTTTATATGAAGGGATGAGGGAACTGTCAGTGCCTTTGACCATATTGTTTAATTTAAGTCTCAGCTCTGGGTTTGTCCTAAGGGAATGGAAAGAGGGGAAAATAGTTCCATGACCAAGTAGGTAGCAGGCCTATGGAACAAACCTTACAAGAACAGATTGAAGATTTATGGGTTACTGAAACTGGTTGATAGGCAGAAAAGAGGTTATATTATTGAAATATAGAAATTACTGAGGAGTTTTTACAAGATTAATTCGGAGGAAATTTTTCAGAATAGGTGTTGTGTTCGGAGAACTAAGTCATGGCCATCCATGGAAACTTGGTAAAACTGTAGTTAGTAAGGGTGTTAGAACTAGGTTTTTTGCTTGAAGAGTGGTGAATAGGTTGCCAGAGTCTGTTGTGGGTGCCATGACTGTGAATGAGTTCAAAGCAAAGTATGATAAATACTGTGCAAATGTTCGATAGTGCTTGACATGATGTTTAGGGCCTCCCTTGATAAGTCTAAGGACTCCTTGGAGTTGCCCGTAATAATAACGATAATAATAATATGGTATCAGGTAGACAGATACTGTGCAAGGAATAGCACAGTTTTTACTAAAGGTAGATCGCGTTTTTAGCAATTTGCTCATGTTTTATAACAATGTTATGGCCAAATTGGATAAAGGGAATGTATGCGCTATGATAATATTGGATATTCCACAGGTATTTGATATAATACCACACGAAAGGCTTTTGCATGAACTAGAGAAAATGGGATTGTAATATAAACTCTTGATTTGATCAGTGGATGGTTGACAAACAGATATTAAAAAGTGGTATATGGTGGGTGTGAATCTGCCAGATTTAAGGTGACCAGTAGTGTACCTCAGGGTTCAGTCCTTGGGTCACTGTTGTTCAATTTATACATTAATGACATTAGGTAGGGTCTAACAGGAGATGTGCAATTATTTGCTAGTGATGCAAAGACAGGTAGAGCAATCAGGGATACTACAGATATCCAGCACTTATAGAATGATTTGGATAGGCTGGAAATTTGAGCAAACGAACATGGCTGTCAGTTTAATGGTAGTAAATGTAAAGTTATGCACTTTGGTATGATGAGATTTCCAGCAGCATATTATATTAGCAGGATTATGCTACAGAAAACTGATGAGGTTAGGGATCGTGGCATAATGTGGATTAGAATTTGAAGTTCAAAGGTCATATAGCAGAAATTGCAAATACAACTCAGAGAATAATTGTGATGCTGAAGCAAATCTTGACATGTAAGGATAAGGAAATCATTTTGCCTCTTTTCAAGGCCTTGATAAGACTATACCTGGACTATTGTGCATAGATTTGGTCTCCAAGGTTCCAAGGGGATAAAGAAGCTATGGAAAGGGTGCAAAGAAGAGTTATAAAGATTTTACTAGGATTATGGAATTTAGATTTTGAGGACAGATTGTGAGTATGTGGACTACAAACTGGTTAATAGGAGCAAGAGAGGTGATATGATAGAGGTCATAACTTCTGAATGGTTGTTATAGGATATTTCTGATAAAATTTTTCGTTACACGGAAAGTGGAAAGAGAACACAGGGGCATCCATGAAAGTTAAGTTTGTTCATGGTTAAGAAAAGAAAGGGATAAATGCCAGATTTCTCTCTCACAGTGCAATGAGTGAGTTTAATATTTTGCCTTTCGAACTGGTGAGTGCATCTGGTGTAATTTAGTTTATGGGAAGGTATGACAGCTGGTTTGAGTGACATATAGCCTCCCTCAATGAGGTCTCAGATAATAACAGTAATAATAATGAATATATGGTCCTGTACATCCCTTGAGGGTACATGGCAGGAATTTGATGATGATGGATATATGGTCCTTGAGCTTCAACGTCTATCTACTAAAACTCCAAGATCCCTTGCCAGATTAGTTTCTTCTAACATTATCCCACCAATATGTGTCATTGGATATCTCATGATACCAAAGTACATGATTTACATTTGCTAACAATGGATTGGCAGCCATTCTCACATCAACAATTCCAGCCTTTGTTTTTCAGTTGTTCTGAAAGCTGCATTTCCAATTATCCTGACTCTCTTTGCACCATCATCAAACAGCTGTATCCTTACCAGTCTAGTGTTTTTTATGTTAAAACAATAGACTAACGACTGATCCCTGAGGTATACCACACCACTGGTCACCTTATTTTGCAGAATCTCAACCTCTGTACACCACATTTTGATAGAAATTAGTCAGCCATTCTATTAAAACTGATATTCTATAATCCAATCCCATACCCTGCAACTTATGCAACAGCCTTCCATACTGTATCTGGTCAAAACCTTTGTAAAGGCCAAAAAGTATCATAGTGTATCCATTCCCTTTGTTCAGCTCAACCATAACATTATTATAAAATGTGAGCAAGTCACTTAAACATGACCTTCCCTTAGTAAAACCATGCTGATCATTGCAAATCTTAACTGCTGCTCCATAGTTAGTGATAAGTCAATAGACACATCAATCTTTGCACTACCCTGCAATGGGATTCCACCCCTATGACTGTTTGGGGACTCAGATTATACAATCTGGTGAAGCATACCAAGGTCACCTGAACATAGTGTTCAGGTGACCTTGGTATACTTTTAGTATCTATGCTGATGCTAAATATCCCCCCCATTGTCAAATGGGGGGGATATTTAGCATCAGCATATTTATCTAGTATCTCCTCATGCACCTGAGTTCCTTCACCCAATGAAGAGGTACCATTGAGCTGAATTTTGCATACATCAGTTTGTTAGCTCATAGCAAAATAGACACTTATTAGTTGAAGAATCTCTTCTGCATCTGTTACCCACATACCATTTACATTCAATTGAGTTACTCTTCCATATGCATTCTTTCTTTTTTTTTTTTTTAACTTGTAAAAGAATAGAATGATATTGATTACAATTTTACAGAGCATCAAGGAATCATTGGAAATGTTAAAACTCCATATCAGTGTAACAGGAAACAAATTATGTTCCCACATAAGGTTTAGATATCTTTCATAAAAAAAAAATAAAAAAAACCTGATGCATGCAGATCTTGTATGTTCTATTTGTTACATCACTAGTCTATATAATTGCAGTTGTAGTCAAGGTGTTGGAGAGATTGGTTAGGAATAGAATATAAGATTGGATTGAAGGGCATAGTATTCTTTATGAAGGTCATTATGGATTTGTAAAGGGTAGGTCTTTTAGCAATTTACTTACATTTTATGATAGGGTAACCGGTGTGTTAGATAAGGGAGAATCATATACAGTAATATTCTTGGACTTTGCCAAAGCATTTGATAGATTACTACATGATAAATCGATGTACAAGTTGCATAGGATGGGAATAGATGGATTGGTGATCAGCTCTCTGAACAATACCAGCAAGTTGTGCATGATGGAACATGTCTCAGAAAAGAGGGTAACTGGTAGCATGCCCCCTGGGGTCTGTTCTTGAGCCCCTGCTGTTTATCTTGTTTGCTGATGATGCAAAGTTGGGAAGAATTATAAGTAGCACTGCTGGTGTTAATTCCCTTCAGGAAGATTTGAATTTTGACTTGGACAGAGGAGTAGGGTTTTAGTTTTAACAAGTGCAAGGTGCTGCATTTTGAAAGGCAGAAATAAAGACTGTGTACTACACTGATGGTGCTGTGCTGCAGGAAGTGGATGAAATTCAGAATTTGTGAATTTGAAGTTTAAGGAGCATATTGTATGCCTTGGAAAGACTGCACATCATAGTGCTGCTATGATAAGAAGTACACTAGCATGTACAGATAAAGAGCTGGTTGTGCCAGTGTACAAAGCACTGGTTAGACCATATTTGGACTCTATTGTGCTCAGATTTGATCACCTGGTTTTCAATGTGATGTGGAAACATTGGAGAGTGTCCAGAGACTAGTGACTAAGACAATATCAAGACTCTGGAATGCTGGCTGTGGAGAGGGGTTGAAGAAATGTGGATTGCAGAGTTAGGTGGATAGCAGGAAAAGAGGTGGATAGATGTTTAATCGATTAATCCAGATGCAATTATAAAAAGAGTAGAAGATGAGAGGGGAAGAACCAGAGCCTTGTGCACAATAGTCCAGGTGAGATCTTATCAAGGCCTTGTAAAAAAAGGCAAAATGATATTCTTATCTTGACATGTGAACATTCTTTTCAGCATTGCAATTATCTTTTCAGTTGTATTTGCAGTCTTTGCTACATGGCCCCTGAACTTCAACTTCCTGTCTACTAACACTCCAAGATCCCTAGCCTCATCAGTTTCTTCAAGCATGATCCCACCAGTATAATACGACATTGGATATCTAATCACGCCAAAGTGAATGGTTTTACATTTACTGGCATTGAACTGACATCCATTTTTCCGTACCCACAATTCCAGCCTATTCAAATCATTCTGCAAGTACTGCATATCAGCAGTATTCCTGATTACCCTACCTATCTTTGCATCATTAGCAAATAGCTGTATGTTCCTTGTCAAATCCTTCCCAATATCATTAATGTATAGATTGAATAACAGTGGACCAAACACTGATCCTTGTGGTACACCACTGGTTTCCTTAAATCTTGCAAATTCACATCCCTCATAGATCATTTTGATATCTGTCAGTCAGCCATCCTCTTATCCTTGCTAATATTCTATATTCCAAACCTATATTCTCCAATTTATGCAACAGACTGCCATGCTGCATTCTCTCAAAAACCTTAGCAAAATCCAAAAATATCATGGTGTATCCATTTCCCTTGTCTAGTTCAATGGTAACATTGTTATAGAATGTGAGCAAGTTGCTAAAACATGACCTTCTCTTAGTAAACCCATGTTGCTCGTTGCAAAGTAGAGATTCACTGTGAACCCATTTCTGAATGTAAGCCCTAACAATTTTTCCAAAATCTTCACCACCACCACTCCTGAGTCCATTAGTTGGATATATCGGTCTTTGCACCACCCTTGTGCAATGAAAACATTCTTTGCATTCCTGCAGAATCTTCCCTGTTCTAAGACTCATGTTAAACAGCCTGGTCAAAGGAATAGCCAGTTCAGCTGAACACTCTTTTAGCACACATGCTGATATGCCATCAGTCCCTATTGATGAATTCTTATTTAGTTTGTGCAACAGCTCTAATACCTTATACTCCTGAGTTTCTTCACCCAGTGAAGAGGTAGCAGTGAGCTCAATGTCGTGTACACCAGGTTGATAGCTTTTAACAAAATAGGCACTCATCAGTTGAATAGCCTCTTCTGCACCTGTAACTCTCACACCATCTTCATTTAGAAGAGTTATTCTTTCCTATTCATTCATTCTTTTACTTGCAGCCTATTGATAGAATTCTTGTAGGTTGTCTTTAGCATGCAGAGCCAGTTTCTTTTCATACTCAGACTTTGCTTTCCGTACAACAGTTGTGACTATTCTAACCTGCTGCTTATAATTTTCGTAATGCACATCATCCTTATGTACATGGTATTCCTTCCACATCATCCTTTTCTTACGAATCTCTTGCTTAATAAGATTACACACCCATTTGACTCCTACCCTATTTATTCTTTGAACTCTCGTGACACACTCTGATATCACATCATTTAAGTATTGTTTAAATGCTTCCTATGCACTGTCGATGTTCTTCCCATCCATCAGCCAATCCCTTTCCACTGAATTTAGTATACTCCTCAGTTGGTCATCATAATTTGCTGCTTTGTAGTTCAGCATGTAACATTTTCTGAATGGAACATTCATAAACTTAGTCACTTCCCAAGTGAGCACTGCATGATCACTGTCACTATCTGGAGGCAGAATTATTATCTCTTTGACTGAAACGCCCTCTGACACTATAATCAAATCTAACACTCTTTGATGAGCTCAATAAATGCTTTTTCATTCTTCTCACGAGATTCTACTGCTACCCACTCATTATTTGGATAATTAAAGTCTTCCATTATAATTGCTCTTTTCACGCTCATCTTGTCTATTTGGTGATGCATTTCTTCATCACTAACAACTGATCCACCAGGTCTATAACAATCTCACTACGTAATTGATCTTGTTAGATTCCACCTCACACCAGATGGCTTCAAACTCACCGCCATGTGAAATACTGTTAGTAGTACTAAAGTCATATCTCAACTCTAACTGGATTCAAGTCATCCGATATCATTAGCAACACGCCTCCTCCTCTCTATCCTTCCTAAAAATACTGTACCTTGACACTCGATACCATTTAGTATGTCTGTTCTGATAGCCAGTTCTCACTAATGCCTACAATCTGAGGTCCCAACATATTGACTAAGGCAACAAACTCTACCTCTTTGTTTCTGATACTCCTAGCATTCATGTACAGACGTAATAATTTACCTTCATGTTCTTTTGTATACTGTTGTCTGCAGGCTTCATGACACAGTTGGACAACTTGCAGATCTCTATTCTTCTCTAGTGCCTTATACATGTAGACATCTTTGCACATGTTTGATGGGTCCAAACCGGATGAACACAAAATCGAAATCGTTCTCTTCTTGTCAACATTTCCATGACAAATAATAGATTTAGTTTAATCCTTTATCCCAGTGAGAGCAAACAAAGTTTGCACCTGAAAATATCTTCAGGACTAAATATAGTGTTGTAAGATCTCTCTCTCTCTCTCTCTCTCTCTCTCTCTCTGTCTCTCTCTCTCTCTCTCTCTCTCTGTCTCTCTCTGTCTCTCTCTCTCTGTCTCTCTCTCTCTCTCTCTTTTCAGGTGCAAACTTTGTTTGCTCTCACTGGGATAAAGGATTAAACTAAATCTATTATAGTCTAACCTAGTGATAAATAAATTTTCAACATCTTTCCATGACAAAGCCCATTCCCGTCATTAACACAGTTATATAACATTGTCACTCATACACTCACATTCTCACCATTCCTTCCTTTATAATTTAGTTTCCCTGACTCTGTGTTAGATCTCATACCAGTTATTAGAAGAATATACTAGTAGAAGAGTTATAAAGGTAACTTCTCCTCCTATATCCTCATATGTTATTTCTTGTGGTTATATCAGTTGCTTTAATATCATTTTTGTTCTAAGTGTTTATCAGAAATTTCAAGTCTCCCCTCCCCCTTTCATATTTCAGTCTCCCAAAGAGGTACAGTAAGATGGCAGCTATCCAGGGCTCAGTTATCTGTGGGGTTGGATTAGTCGTGGTCCTCTGAAGTACATACAAATATCATTCTTTTAAATTCTTTATGCAAATCGATTCTTAAAATAATTGCTTTATACATTACATCTGGTAGACCAGTTGTTATGTATAAAGCAATTGTTTTATATATATATATATATATATACACACACACACACACTAAAACCTCGTTTTTACGTTCTCACAATTTACGTTTTCCGGCCATTTACGTCATTTTCCGTTGGTCCTGTCTTAAGGCCTATTCTTACAATATATTGTTTTCTCACCATTAACAACTTGATGTGGACATTATTTTCCATGATTTGTGTTTTTTTCTCGGGTGGCAACACTGATTTTTGAATCGATTTCCTCTCATTCAAATTGATTTCTGTGGAAATCTGCGCATTTCTCTTCCCAGATGGCATTGGGTTCGGCTGTAGTTTCGTTTCCCGCCATCACAGTGACTTGCACATTTGCAGTAGTGATGTGGTGATGAGCGATACCGTGATTTTTCAATCACAGTATCAATTGATACCGCGAAGTTTTCATATCAGTAATTTTAAACTGTCAGTAGCTCGTGGCACCCTAACGTGTTGTGATGTGATTTCACATTCACAGTGCTGTATTGAAATTGTGAACAAGGATCATACACAAATTGTGAAATCACATTCACACTTCTACCAAGTAACAATTGTGAATATCAGATATCAGTAAATAAACCACAGCTCGCGAAATATCTCTTCACTAGCTTGCAGTGTTGGTGTTCGTAGTCGCAATTCAGAGGCACGTGGTATATTGCAGAATTTCTGCTATGTAATGTAGCATGTGATAGTTGCTTTCAAGTTGCGGTGGTGGATGATCCATGTAAGTAACATGGATCATCCACTTTTATCCTTTTTTTTAATGTTTTTTACATTTCCTGCTATTTGCACTTTTTTCCATTAGTCCCCTAAAAAGTGTAAAAAAGGGATTTTACTGTGTGTATGTATATATATATATATATATATATATATATATCATTAGGAAATTCCTGCCATGTACCCTCAAGGGGTGTAGAGCAGCGCTTCCCAAACTGTGGGCCGCGGCCCCCTTGGGGGCCGTGAAATAATGAAAACAAATTTAAAATGTTTTAAGACTAAGTAGATTTTTTTTATTTTAAAATAAACTTATTTAACTTTTATTATTTATTATTTCTTTTTTGTTATTTTTTATATTTTAATGGAAAAATTCACACATTGGTGTTGGTTCACAAACTTTGCTTCCTGCGTATTTCGGTGCTTAATGAATATTAGTAAATATTGCTTATTCATATGTTTCATTTCAAAGCAGTGGTTAATTGTATTTACTTCGAATGCTCTCCAAGGAAGCTCCAAATCTTCCTGTCCCTTTCATCATGCGTTCGTATTCAGGCACTGTTGATATTGACTTTATATACATATCAAAACTCGTTTTATATTATCACTGTCACCCGAGCTAGTTTTCTGTTACCAATAAAAGTTTCGCATATACTTCACACATGAAAAAAAGCTTAAACAAGTTCATGTGTGGAGATAGTAACTCGCTTGCAGTGGTAAACAACACGCCCTCCTTAACAGCCACTATACTGCAGAGGCAATAAAAACGAGTACTTTTATTATACCAGTGAATAAGGTATGAGCAGTCTGTGTAATATATATATATTTCTCAACAAATAGTGCAATTAGAGACAACTGGAATAAAAACACTAATTAATGAATCACATGTCTCCTCATACAGAAGCTATGCTGTATATATAGATTGAAACAAAACCATATGTTGCATTGGCAAACACAGTATCTAACTAAAAACTATTGTTATTAATTAGATGTGTGGGAGTTCGATTTCCCAAGACAGCAATAAAATTCAACCGAACGTGTTAAAATTCGTAAAAGTGATAAAAACTAAATAATATATACATAATGAATGTTATGGCAGTTTCACATATGGAATTCGGTTGAAGAGAGTTAGCATTTCAACTCAATTGTCAGCTATGCTTTTATCTTTCAGTTGCGCAGTCTTTTGTTAATACCGCACCAATCATATGCACGTTTTAATAACCTGCCTTTGCTGTCTGTTTCGCGTTAGGCTTAATTACCGTAAAGGGAGAAAAGTCACAAAAAAAAAAAAAAAAGAAAAGTGTTCCTGGTCCGGGGGTTCCCTTATTCGGGTAATATTCACTAATTTCATGTTGTCAGTCTGTGGTGTGACAGTATCAGAAAGTGGTGCTATTATTTGATCTATTCTACGTTAAAAAATTTAACCCTAAGATGGATAAGTGGCTGATAAAAAATTAAAAAAAATCCCACGAACAATCAGAAGAAGCAGAAACAGACTCAAAAAAAAAAAAAAAAGGACTATATTTCATATTTTACCAGAACAGCCCGCATCGTCTTCAGAACCAAACAGTAAGAGGCAAAAAATGTAATATGTGCATTTGATTTTTGCAATATTCGCTGTGTATGTTTTGTATTGAATATAAATATAATAAATATTATAATAATATATCTCTATTACGATTTTTTTTCGAGGGGGGGCTGTGAAATATTTAATTTTTGCAAAGGGGACCCTGACATCCAGAAGTTTGGGAAGCACTGGTGTAGACGATATGATAGTACTACATGAAAAATTTACATCATTACTAACTTCCTATCTAAAATTTTCCTCCAAATCAGTCTGTTACTTGTCAAGATTCCAACATTATCAGATCTTATATTTCTATCTTCTAAGGCACCTTTTACTGTATCAATCCACCTATATCTTGGTCTTTCTCTGGGTCGTTTTCCTGCCAACCTGGCATAGAACACTTGTTTTGGTAATCTTTCCTCTCCCATTCTGTTTAAGTGACTAGACCACCTGAGATTAGCCCTACTAACACATTCCTGGATGCTGACAAGGTCAAGTTCTTTCCTAATATCCTCGTTTTTAATATGATATTGCCATTCATGCCATCTGTTCATGCCCCTAATCTTTCTCAGGACACTCATATCTGCTGTCTCTAGTCTTTGGTCAAGTGTTTTACTTCTGATCCAGCTCTCAGATCCATAAGTTAAAACTGGTTTGAACATTGTCTTGTATACAGCTAATTTAGTGTTCCGACTAATTTCTCTCTTATTCCATATGAATTTATTCAATTGACTTCCTACCATGCCAGCTTTGTTGATTCTGTTGTCTTTACTATTTCCATATTTAATTTACCATCTTCAGTAAAAATCGTCCCTAAGTAGCTGAAATATTTTACTTGTTCCATAGGTTTTCCATTCACAATGCAGTTGACAGTATCAATGCTTCTGTTTATTTTCATTGTCTTTGTCTTTTTATTGCTGACCTTCATACCATATCTATTTATTTTATTTAGATGTATAACATCGTCCACATAAAGCAAAGAGCTGACGTTAAGATTTCCAATTTTGATATCAGGTTTAATACCACTTTTCTTCATAATGTGATCCATATAGATAATAACATTAAACTATCTTACATTCTTCAATTCTAACTGCTGACTTACAACTCGAATAAAGACAAAGTATTGCTTGATATAACACCCTATTGACACCATATAACTGTAGCGTTTTGAATAGCTTCTCTCTTGGTACCTTGTTATATGCCTTTTCCAGATCTACAAAACTTAAATACAGATCTTTGTTATATTCCCATGATTTCTCGACTATTTTTCATTAAGTGAAGATCTGATCCTGACAGACTACTTGGCCTGAATCCAGCTTGTTCTTCCCCAATTCTTCTCAACCATTTCTCAAGTATACTTACATAAATCTTACCAGGAACACTCAGTAGAGAAATACCTCTGTAATTTTCACATTCAGTTTTATTTCCCTTTTTATATATGAGTTCTATGAGACCCAGGAATTTGTCCCTCTCTCCAAGCCTTTTGAACTGTGCAGTGCAGCCACTGTAAGACTTTTATACATCCATACTTCAGCATTTCTGGTCAAATACCATCTACTCCTGCTCCCTTTCCACATTTCAAGCCTTTGGTGGCTTTTTTTCTACTTCAAGTATGGATATGTATTCTTGACTATATGCCTGTTGAGTGTTTTTTATCGCTATGCTATCATTTAGCATTTATCACTGCTTATTTCATTTAACAATTTTTCGAAGTAATTACTCCATACTTCAAGGATATCTTTTTCTGCAGTTTTCATGTCACAATTATTATTATTATTCAGGCCTCCAAGGAGTCAAAAGACTCATCGCAGGAGGTCTTTCCTAAGAAACACAAAGTCTATCAACACTCATCGTGGGAGGTCCCTCCTAGGAAACACAATGTCCATCAGACCGCTCCTTAAACTCCTTGACTGTTCTCACTCTCACCACTCTATCAGGCAATGCATTCCATTGTTCAACCACTCTCCATGCAAAGAAACCACTCTTCACCCTCTTGCTCAAAATTTCCTTTTGTAACTTCCAGGGATGGTCCCTTTTCATCACTCCTTCCTGCTGTACAATCAAGCGAAAGAACTCCCCAGTGTCAGCCCTGTAATCACCTCTCAACAGTTTAATAGTCTCAATCATATCATCTCTCTCCTCCTTCTATCCACCAAACTCTGCAGTCCACATTCCCTCAGCCGATCCTCATAACTAACATTGTACAGTCCTGAAACCATCTTTGTTTCGGGGCTGTACAAATCTGAGAACAATAGTCTAAGTGTGGTCTGATCAGAGTCTTATACAACGGAATTGATAACTCTTTTATCTCTGCAGGTCAGTGTCCTTCTCATTATTGCAACAAACCTCTGTGTTACCTTTACCATCTTTGAAATATGTCCCCTAAATTTCAGGTTTCTATCAATCATCAACCCCAGATCTTTTGTCTCCCATACTTCCTCATGTATAGCTGCTCTAACAGAGTATGCAGTGTCCCATCGATGTGTCCCAAACCTCAAGACTTTACATTTTGCTGCATTAAACCGACACCCCCATTCATTTGCCCATCTGTCTAGCTTATTGAAATCCTCTTGCAGGGCTACCTCATCGGCACTATTACTAATAACCCTTCTCAGCTTCACATCATCCACAAACAACTGAATATCCCCCTGCAATCCACTGACAATATCATTCATATAAAGGTTAAACAATATAGGTCCAGTACTGAGCCTTGTGGGTCCCCCTTCCTGTAATCCTCTGCCTCCTTGAAACTGCCCCACCATATACAACTCTCTGATACCTATCAGACAGCCAATCCTGAATCCAGTTGGCCAGCCTGACATCCAGACCCATGTATTGCAACTTAAATATCAGCTTATCATGTGTCACCCTGTCAAATGCCTTTGCTAACTCCAAGAAAATGGCAGTATATGCCTTTCCCTCATCTACTGCTCTTGTAACTTTATTATAAAAGGCTAGCATATTACTAAAACAAGAGCACCCCTTCACAAATCCATGTTGACTCTCACAGATAACATTACCCTCATCTGCTCAATGCTATATACGGTCCCTCACTAATTTCCCCAAGATCTTGACAACTACTGATGACACACAAACTGGCCTATAATTAGACACTTCCAATCTGCTACCGCCCTTATGCAATGGCACTATCTTACCTTCCTTCCATTCCCTGGGCACCTTTCCCATTATTAGACTTTCATTGAAAAGCCAGGTCAAAGGAGCTGTCAGTTCTTTAGCACATTCTCTCAAAACTCTTGGTGAAATACCATCCAGTCCCATATAATTATCTAATACTGTAATAATAATAATTATCATCTCTAATTTTTTTACAACACTCTTTCCTCCATTTCTGAGCTTCTTCAATAATCTCCAGAATATCTTGTCACCTTCTTGATATTTATTTTCTATGTTCTTACCAAAGTCTTCCCATGACTTTTGTTTAGCTAGTTTTACACAGTGTTTAGCTTTCTTACATTTGTTTCTGTATTCTCTAAGAGCACTAGCTGACTTATTTGCTGGGAACTTTTGATATGCTTTCTTCTTTTCCTTCACTGCCTCTTTAACTTTTGTGTCCACCATGGAGTTCTGATTTTTCTATCCTTGCAGACAACCTCACCACATGCTTCCTGGCTGAATCAATCAGGGCTTTCTTCAAGGCTTGCCACTGAATCTCTAAGGTTTGGTTCCTGTTCTCAAACTCTTTCATTTTTTCTTCAATGATATTTGTGTATTTTAGTCTACAGTTCACATCTGAGAGCTGCTCAACTTTTATTCGCTTTAAAACTTTTTTACATGTTCTTTTCAAAATGAAATTCAATTTTCAATTTTATCCTGCTCAAGACTAAATAGTGATCACTTCCAATTTCAAATTCTCTGTACACTGTGGTGTCCTGCACCATGGAGAAAACATCACTATCAGCAATAACATAGTCAATGAGACTTTTCTTATTCCTTGCCTCTTCTCTTCGTGTTAATTTGTGCACATTTTTATGTTGGAACATGGTGTTAGTAATAACCAGTCCATGTCCTGAGCATATATATATATATTTATTTATTTATTTATCCAACACATGAAAGGTACAAGAACCTATAGCACATCAGTTGAAATTTTTGGGAATCACATCATGGGAATGGCTGTTACAGAGTACAGAAGTAGATGAAATAGGTGAGGAAGAGGAAAAGCAGGTTCAATGAGTTTGTAGTTGTACTGTAGAGCGATATTGGACAGCTGCTGCTGTTGTTTTACAGTCCTAACAGCAACTGAAGGAATGATGTTTGCCAGTTCAATGATTTTTTAGTGGGTATCCTGGTAAGTTTGGAAGATTGTATTTGGTTTGAATACAGCATTGAATATTCAAATTTCCTTGAATGAACTGGTTGTAGAGGGAGATTTATTTTGTTCGTAGTGTCACCGTCATTGTTTGGTAAAAGTGGGAGTCAGTGAATGGGTGATTGATCTTCTCTGATATAAGCAGAATGTCTTAGAGATGTATGTTTTCAACCATTTGGACTTGGTTGTAGTTTTCAAATAAATTATATATAATATTTGTTACATGTGTAACCTGTAACAAAAACTGACTAGACATTAAAAGTTATTTTAATGTCTAGTGCACATGTTCCATTAAAGCTATTAATAATTCATTTTTATAGTATGTCCAAAATAGTATTGGCTGTAAAGTAGAAATTCTGAAAGGAATAATAGTTGTGCGATCAGTTGATAGGCATGTGCACTACCTTTTTTGACTGGTGTGCACACAGCTTAAAGGGAATATATTTGCCAGAACCCACTATTTCCCATACACTCTGATATTGACAACGTTACATCACAGAGGCTTAAATCAAGACACCCATCTATTATAACAGCTCAACGACTTATCACTGAGGACTATAATGCAACAATAGCATGGCAGACGGAATCGACTGCCCAAGCCCCAGTAATCTGGCAGATTGTCTTTAACCCAAACAGTCCTCCATCAGGGTTCAACCTGCCTCGAAAAATATGAACCTCCCTAAATAGGGTTCACACCAACCATGGTAGGTGAAGAGCTTCCTTGTTTACTCTGGGAATAAGACCAAACTCATCTTGTGACTTTGTGAGGATAACCAACCTATATAACATATCATGTTTGAGTACAGAGCCTACATGGGACCTGTAACTGACTTTATAACAGTTTCTACAGATGCTGTTGATTGGCTGTCGAACTTTCACATTCAATTTTAATTTTATGATTATTTGTATATTTTTATATTTATATATGACTACAGTGTTACTTCACATTCTTTTATACATCTTTTATGCATTTTATTGTCTTGTACATTCTTTTTTTTGTGTGTGTGGTGGTGGCATATGCATGTATTCTTCTTAGCCAAATGCTAAATGAATAAGTAAAGGGAACATTGCACCTAAAGTTCAAATATCAAAGTTTGTGCATTTCATTTAAGCATTTGTGTCACTTGTTCTGTTATTTAATCCTCTATTCTATTTTTGGTCTTATGTGCATACATTTAATCAGAATAAAAGAGGAATATACTATGGATACAACTCATATATATATTGAATAGCATTGTGGCCCACACTACATTCCTGTCTAAGTTTAATTTCTGTCTTCTTCTGCTAATTTATTACCTATTTGTAACTTTCATATCTGTATAAACTTGTATAGTTTTTTACTCAAGTTACTGGATATTTATTTTTTCATCATACTCCATAATTTTTATCTCTAAAAATTATTAAAACGTTAATGACCATTAATCAAACATTTCATAACGATATTTATTTTCCTATTTAACTCAAGACATCAATTCACTAATAATAATAAACTTAAATGCATTTTAATAACAATTATTATTATTTCAGTATTTTATGCACATAATTAAAAGTATCAAATTAAAATAATTGACTGACAGAGCAAGTATGAGTGATATGGTCCTTTATCTATTGATAACTTGGGCTCACTATCATAGAAAGCTTGGAAGTTGGAGCCTAGCTGCTAAGGCTAAAGGAGCTACAATCTTTGAGGAATAAAAGGTATTAGAGTATTTATTTTATATTTTTGTTTGTTTTATAATAGTAGCACCATGAATAAGAAGAAAGTTGAGGAGAAAAACTTTTCTAATTTGATTTGAATAACTGCATTTCTTAAAGAAGTGTCTTAGAAGAAATTATTTCAAGAACAGAAATGAATGAAAGAAAAGTTTGTCCCATAAGTTATCAATTGAACTGTGAATAGATGGTAACCGGTTACCACATACAACCATTGCAGTAAAGAAAAGTGAAAAAATTACTGATGCCAGTGTTCAATAAAAATTCTGTGGCACTATTTATAAAGTTCATGTAGAAGAAACTAATCATGTGTGCATAACAAGTATCAAACAGAGCAAATTTATGTGTGTCAGAGAGAGACCCTTAATCAATCTAGGTTTCTTTTCTGCATGTGAAGAACTCTTAGTTAACTTTTAGAGATACCATCTAATATTTTGCAATAGTGGTCAGACAGTTTGAGAGTTCTGAAAACTTGATGCTTGTAGTAGATAATAACCTAGTTTCTTGGATGCTGAAGAGACATCACCTGAATTTCAGGGATGAGAAATCTTGTTTAGAGATCTGATAACATCAGGATAAAGTTTTAAGTTTCTTTTGTGAAAAAAAAAAAGAAAAGACAGGGTTATTGTATAGAATTTATGGAGACAAAAACGTGTGGTTTGTCTCCATAAATTCTACACATCGAATACTGACTACCGTATAACCTTGAAAGAGCGAGGATTATCCTCTGTCTGATTACTAAGAATTAATTATCTTATATATTGTGAAGTTTTATAAAATTATAAACTCTTAATTACCTAGAACCCAATGTTTCAATATTTTGTGCTAATGACATAAGGGGATTAGACAAACAGCAGATGTATAGTAAGTAATGTTCAGAGTGATACAGTTCTGAAATGTGCAGTACTACCAAACATGACTTTTGCTGCTCATGATGATGTTCATCACCAAGAAATCATTTTTCTTTATATTAATTTTGTGGATGATGGCCTCAGCTGCTTTATGCTTGTGTATTTTCAGTTTATATGCATACATTGTAATTAAAGATGGTGAAGATTATTGCTCTGATGGTTTCATTATTTATCGCTACACTATAGTTAAGGGAATTAACTGCATTATTGACAGTATATTTGGAGGATGCATTGCCCTTGCATTTTCCGAGGTTGAAGCATTTCCTTCGATCACAAGTGCATTTATTAGATTTGATTTTCCTTGTCATATTTTCTTGCATTCTGCTGCTCTCTGAATTCTAGTGCTTAATTTTCTGCAGTGTAAATACTGAAGTCGAGATAATCTTTGTTGGATTTCACATTCACAACTCATGTCAGTGCTGGGGTATTTTCTGTTGGAATCATTCAAGGGTTAACGCCAGATAACAGGAGACCTCTGCATTGCTTGAAGGAAAGTGGAGAAGTGACTGGGACTTCTGCCCAGTAGTGTCTAATCTTTTCCTTATGTGGCATGCTCCATTAGTATATATATGTACTGAATGAAGGAGAAGAGGCTAGCATTTGGGACATGGACATTCAAATCAGTATTGGCTTGAACTTAAAATAAACATGATGAAATTTCATGCTGGCTGAGGGGTTTAGGCAAATAAAAACATAAGGAATATCAACAGAAAGGATATTGAACTAGCAGAAGTTCTTCTGCCAGTTCAAAACAGATGATATATTGCTAAATAATAAATACAGAATTTTATAATCAGGCAATGGTGATCAGGATAATAACATTTGATACCAAACATGAAGATAAACTCCTTGATTGGTAGGTGGTTTCAAATATTCATGTGGGCAGATTTCAAAATGGAAAATCAGACAACATAACTTTTTATGCATATTGTCCTACACACGGTTGTACTAAGGAAGAAGTGGAGGATTTTTACAGAAAACAGCTAACATAATAAAAATGGAAAAGTTGGTCCTTGGTGAAGATCTAAACAGCAGGGCAGGAAATTAATTCCAATCATATAAAAATGTTTGGGGAAAATTTGGAGAAGTGGCAAAGCTAATAATAATGGTAAGTGCATGCTAGATTTTTTTTCAGCACACCAGTGTTTCAACATAAATACCGTATTTACTCGAATATAACTTGCCCTCACATATATCTCGCACTCCTGTTTTTACTTTAATTAAAAAGAAATTAAAAAGTTTCGCTTATACCTCGCACACACAAAAAAAAATTTTAACTTTAAGAAAGATAGTGAATTTTGTTATGGCAGTTGCAAAAAGTTTGGAATTTGGTTGAAGAGAATCAGCATATCAACTCAACAATCGTCGGCTTGCCTTTCTCATTGAGTTGCACAGTCTTTTGTTAATACTGCACCAATCATACACCTGTCTTTATAGCTGAGCTATCTCTACTGGCCTACCATTGCTGTATATTTCGCGCTCCACTTTCACTTCTCATTAGTCATTCGCTAATTTGAATCTTTAGCGCCATTTATTGCTGCTAAAGATTCAGATATATTGCATGATAAAGTTAAGTGGCCGATCGCATAAATAATGTATAATTAAAATTTAAATGCATTCATTTTATAAATAATGTGTGCAATTATAAATTATAATGAATACTGAGAATTTAATTATAAACATCAATTTAGTTTTTTCCTGAAAAACTTAAGTTTCCAAAAATCGCCGCATGTATCTCGCACCACAATTTTTTTTAACTTTCATTTTGAGGGAAAAAAGTGTGTTATATTCGAGTAAATACAGTATGTGCACAAATTATTGACTATGTTAGTGTTGTTGATAATGATATTGTTATATTATTATTTTCTGTAATCAGCTGTTCCAGTTATTTAAAAAAAAAAAAATCTGTCCAGCTGCACCATTGTTTATCTTTTTTTTTTTTTTAATCTTGGTAAATTGGTTTTTATACTCCGAGTGTTCATTAATTACACGAGGGGGTTAAATTCCGATCGGTGCAATAACTTAACTATTTCTTTTAGAATCCATAAAATTATTGACTCGAGACCGAATATATATATATATATATATATACTGTATATATAAATACACACACACACACATACATTTAATGAAACTAAAACAGTATATACATTTTAAATAAAATTGCATAAACATCAGCAAAATTAACTGGATCCAATGCCTTCAAAAATAAATCTACACTTTAGAGATTTTCTCATCCAAAAATATTAAAATCATTCATTCTCTGACTCATTCTATTATTGGATTATTTGACATATACTTAATTACATCTACTAGACTAAACACGTTGTTTTCACTACAAAAATGTTCATCAGAGTCAGTTTCTTTGCTAGGCCCTTTCTGTAAATATAAAATTTTCTTCTTCTTTTCCATGGGATCCTTTTTTATCTCCCTTATGTAGTATACAATATTATTCCTCCTGTCTCACTGACGTATAAATATTCTTACCTCTTGCAATTATATTTGACGTGCAATTTACAAATTTTTGTACCAGAGAAAGAAGTTTCTTCTACTACTTCATAAACAATATATCTAAATTGAGCTCTTCATGTTAAGCTGCTTTACAGTTTCATATTTCACCAATTACTTTTTCCATAGTAATCCAGTGTCCTTAAGACAGAAGATGAAACTTTCCAGTCAGCTTTTCCTCGAACATTCAGAACATCGATTGCAATATCTTCTTTTATTGACTGACTATAAACTCCTCCAGTTTAAAAACTCGCAATTCTACGATTCCTTTTTGGAATCTTCTATTAACATTCTCCTGATGTCACGTAAAACTTAAAAACTTCCTAAGAACAGAATTCTCCGGTTGCTGTTCTCAAAATTTCCATTAGATCTCTATTGTTTTCCCCGTTACCCCAATACCAAACACTCTGTCTGTCTGTCACCTGTCAATCACCCATCAATCTCCTCACCAAGCATGTGCACTCCATGTAAATGGCAAGCTAGAAGTTATGTATAGTGGCTGACACATTGTCTCCGTTAGTGTAAACAGTGTCTAAACAAACCACTAAAAATACCTCAACACTTAACAATTTTATATGACAATAAAGATTACAAATTAATATAAACTATTAGAATCTAGTAAATATATCAATGTCAAATGGTTTACATTTCATTTTGACAATTAATAATGGGCATATTGCAAGTGCTGATGTACATGTTACGAAACCAAAACTAACATATTAACATAGAAAAATTATTGTAAAAAGATTTCATAATTGTAAATTATGATTATTTTTACAATGTCTTCATGTTGGTTCCAAACAGAAGAGTATACAGAGGAGTTTTAAGCAAGATAAAACTTAATCTTATATTGGAAAGCAACCTGTATAGCCCTATGGAAGTAGCATTTCGTTCCTCTAGTCGTCGACTGTAGGAACTTTTTCTAACCCCATTCTTCAACCGGTACCTGAGTTAGTTGATCTTGGGTATGAGCAATTGGGTTTTTCTCCTGGAAATATGTGTTTTTCACCCCATAAAATCAAGAAAAATTGTACAACTCACATTATTTGACAAATAATGACAAATCTTGAAGTTTGGGATACATCAATGGGAGGCTGCATACTCGATTGGAGGAGCTGTACTGGAGGAAGTAGGGGAGACGAGATCTGGGAGGGGGAGTGATGATTGATAGAAAACTGAAATTCAGGGAGTATATTGCAAAGGTGGTGAATGTAACCCAGAGGATTGTTGCAATACTGAGAAGGATGCTGACCTGCAGAGATAAAAGAGTTACCATTTCATTGTATAAGACCCTGAACAAAGATGGTTTTTCAGGACTGTACAATGTTAGTTATGAGGATCAGCTGAGGGAATGTGGACTGCAGAGTTTGGTGGATAGAAGAAGGAGCGGTGATATTATTATTTGACACCTCCAGGGAGTCCAAGACTCATCGAGGGAGGGCACCTGTTCTACAACTCTGTCTCCACGATTCAATCACCAACTGACCGCAACTACACCAACGCCACCAGTATTTCCCCAGATAATAATCACAAACTTCCATGCCCACGGCGGGATTTGAACTGTTGAGAGAAAGTTATAGGGTTGACACTGGGCAGTTCTTTCACTTGGTGGAACAGTGGGAAGATGACAAGGGGCTATCCCTGGAAGTTACGAAAGGAAGCTGTGAGGAGTGGTTTCTTTGCATGGAATGCGTTGTCTGATAGAGTGGTGAGAGCAAGAACGGTCAATAAGTTCAAGGAATGGTATGATAGACTTTGTGTTTCCTAGAAAGGACCTCCCATGATGAGTCTCTTGACTCCATGGAGGCCTGAATAATAATAATATCCTGTATTAAGATTAAAGACCACAATATGGTGGCATTAATCTACACCTCTTTTCACTGAATGCCATTTATAATTAGTGATAGTCTTGGGGAAGCTATCTCTAATTGGCTATCGGTGGAGATTGAACTGCTCCCCCCCTCCTCAGTCTTCAAACATAATATAGGGTTAAAATGACCTTGTTGGCCGAGTGGATAGCGTATCCGCTTTCCAGCTAAAAGGATGCGGGTTCGAATTCTGCCGTGGGAACAGGAATGGATGTTTTAGAATGGCTGTGGAAATACCAGTGATGGTCAGCATTAGATGTTGTTGGTGTAGTTGCAGTCAGTTGGTGATTGAGTGGTTGAGACAGAGTTGTAGAGTAGGTGTCCTCCCTCAATGAGTCATTGGACTCCCTGGAGGTGTCAAATAATAAGAATAAGATGTTATAGATGGACTGTAGACTCAGCTGTTGGAAGTTTTTCCACTTGGTTATACCATAAATTAAAGATGCCAAGAAATTATATTCTTGGTTTAATCCTTTGTCAAAGTGTAAGCAAACAAAGTTTGCACCTGAAGTAACTTCAGGACTGGGTAACTTGTATATAGAGGCTAACGACTTCGCATCACTTGCCTTAGTATCCCATAATGCAAAGCACATATCCTTACAGTCGTATAATGCTATGCATCATGGAAAGGTCACTACCCAGACTGGTTTCGACCTTTATTGAGATTTCATCAGTGGGAGCCAGACCCAGAAGTGATACTAAGGTTGAATTAATGCAGAAGTCATATGGAAATATGACTAAATATTTCCATATACAAGTAATCAAAAGGTTAGCCTCTATAATACCATTTGCCCAGTCCTGAAGATATTTCAGGCCCAAACTTTATTTGTTTACACTTGGATAAACCAAGAATATAATTTCTTGGCATCTTTAATATATGTAGACTCAGCTGTACAAATATTATTCAAGAAAAAAAAAATGAAACTTGGAAAATTAGAACCAAACTTTGGAGTTTATATTGGTAAACATGAAGGAAACATTGATTGAACTAGGGAAGCATGTGATGAAGTTGTCTGCAAAGAAAGCAAATTTAAGAACTCCATGGTGGACACAAAAAGTTTAAAAAGGCAGTTGTTGAAATGAATAAAGCATGTTAAATATTCCTGGCAAGTAAGTTGGCAGGTGCCCTGAGTGAGTGCAGAATAAAATGTAAGAGAGCTAAGCTGTATATTAAAGTAGCTAAACAAAAGTCAGTGGAAGACTTTGGTAAGAATACGGAAGTAAATATCATAAATGTGGCAAAATATCTTAATTTTGCATTTATGTATGCTATTTTAGCAATCCTTAAAAACTGTTATTTTGAATGATTGCTAAATGAAAGAAGTAATAGAACAGTATTAGAAAATATTCAAGTGGAATGCATATCAGTACATGAGTTAAAAAGCCATCAGAAATTTAAAATGAAGAAAGGGACTGGAGTAGATGATAGTGCCATTTCATAAGGGTGGTAGCAGACTAGAAGTGTTTGTAATTCATCAATTCATAGTTTCCATCTGAAAAAAGATAACACAATTTTGTGTAATGTGGATGACAAACAATATCAAGAAATGTTCAATTATGACAACATAAAAGTTTTACAATACCATTCTTTTCACCAGGTTTTCTGCACTGTACCATTCAGAAAACCTGGTGAAAAGATTCAAGCCCTCATAGTTCCCATCTGTAAAAAGGGAAATAAAACTGAATGAGAGAACTGCAGTAAAATTGCTTGCTGTATGTTCCAGCTAAAATTTATGCAAGCATACCTTAGGCTAAAAAAATTGTGGAAGAGAAACTTGGTGAAGAACAAATTAAGTTCAGTCCAAATAGAGATTATTAAGATCAGTATTTTTACTTTACAACAAATAGTTGATAAATCATGGGAATATCACAACAGTCTATACTGAAGTTTGCAGATTTGGAAAAATGGCAAGATGCTTTTTAAGACACTACAGTTATAAGGAGTAAATCAAAGATTATACAGATCAATGTATAGTATATATAAACTGTAATTCAACAGTTAGAATTGAAGGAAATACAAGAAAGTAGTTTGATGTAAAATCAGGTGTAAAGCAAGGCAGCATACCATCTTCACTGTTATTTATTATCTAATGTGAATCACATAAAAGAAAGCAGCATTAAACCTAATGTCAAAAATGAAGATCTCAAACATTGAAGTATATTATTTGCTTTAAGCAGATGATGTACTTCTAAAATAATAAACAGAAACGCTCCAGGATTCTTTAACTAAATTGCATAACAGCTGTAGAAAATTTACTATGAAAATCAGCGAAATTGTTTGCTCACACTTGGATAAAGGATTAAACTAAATTTATTATAGTCTAACCAAGTGAAAAATAAACTTTCAACATCTTTCTTGAAATCCAGAGTAATTTAATAAAAAGGTGGCACACCTTTTGGCAACTCCTATAGGTAAAGATGACCTCGCCATTGCTTCTGGGCCTGGCTCCCACTGAAGAGATCTAAATAAAAGTCGAAACTAGTTTGGGTAGTGGCCCTTCCCTTAATGCATAACATTATACATATCTGCAAGGAGATGTGTTTTGCATTATGGAAGATACTGAGATAGGAGTGATGTTAGCTTGGTCCACCTTTGCTACGAGTTGCCCGGTGTTGTACTACCTTACCCCAGTCCTGAAGATATTTTCAGGCGCAAACTTTGTTTGCTCACACTTGGATAAAGGATTAAACTAAATTTATTATGAATATAGGCAAGAACACAAAAACTTACTGGTTAAGAAATATTTACTAGTAGCAGTGGCAAATTGTATATCTCGAGTGAAAAAAGAGAACACAATTTGGTGTAATGTGGATGACAAACAATATCAAATCGGAACTGCGGGTAAAAAAGAGGTTATGGAAGAGATATAAGGAGAGGGATGAAGAACAGGTGCATGAAGAATATAAGACTCAGGCCAGGAGAGTGACTATTATGGTAAAGAATGCAAAACTGGAATATGACAAGAGATTGGTCCTGAAATCCAAAGAGAATCATAAGGGATTTTTTTGGTATGTGGCCAGTAGGAGAAGAAATGATTGTGGAAGAATGACATTCTCTCTCTATGTTCACTGGGCATCTACAGATGCCGTATGGGCACTCCGATGCTCAGTGATGTGCCACACCAGGCCTCATCGTGTAGTCCTGTTGTTTGCTTTTCTGGCGGGCTCAGCTCTGTGAAGAACAGTCACTCCACACATACCATCCATCCATCCATCTCATTAATGATCTACCCCTTCCCCTTTTTCCAGGAACTTTACCTTCTATTACTGTTCTGAGAATCCCCCTTCCATCCTTTCTATGTGTCCAAAGTATTTTAACTTTCTTCTGTCAATATCCTTAAGGAATCTTAAAGTTCTACTGATCTTTTCTAACACCCATTCATTTGTACGCCTTTCATTATATGATGTCCTCAACAGCCTTCTGTAACACCACATCTCAAAAGCAGATATCCGTTTCTTATCTAACTTCTTTAGGTTCCAAGTCTCACATCCATAAGTGTCTGTTGGAATTCACATCCAAAATCCTCAACTTTGTTCCCATGGTGATAGATCCATTCTTCCAGATTTTAGACAGGTCTCTGACTGTTGTTTAACCATTCCTAACCTTTTTCTGACGTCTTCTGAACAGCAATTCTTCACATTAATAATGGATCCCAGGTGCTCAAACTTGCTGACTTTCTCATTTCTTTAGGTTCCAAGTCTCACATCCATAAGTCTCTGTTGGAAAAACAGCTGCATCCAAAATCCTCAACTTTGTTCTGTGGAGATAGATCCATTCGTCCAGATTTTAGACAGGTCTCTGACTGTTGTTTTAGCCATTCCTAACCTTTTTCTGACATCTTCTGAACAGCAATTCTTCACATTAATAATGGATCCCAGGTGCTCAAACTTGCTGACTTCCTCAATTCTTTCTCCATTAAGCTACTTTTGTTTCTCAAGAGCTTCTCTGTTTGTGTTTCCTTTGAGAACCATAATCTTTGTCTTGCTAGGATTGAGTTGAAGTCCTCTGTTATTACTGGTCTTGTTAACTTTGTCAAGAATTAGTCCTAGTTCCATGTCATTACAAAGGAGTACTGTATCATCAGCATACCTCAGATTACTGATCAATCTACCTTCAATCCTAATTTCTGTCCTGAGCTCATCCAATGCTTCATGCATGATGTCCTCCACATATATACTAAACAGACATCCTTGCCTAAATCCTTTTCCAACTTGAAGCCAGTCAGTCAATCAATCCAACACCTGTTCTTACCATGGCTTCTTGCTCCCTATACAAGTTGGCTATCAACCTGATAAAGTGTTGAGGGAAACCCATTCTTTCATTACCTCCCACAGTTTCACATGCTTAACACAGTCAAAAGCTTTAGAGTAGTCTAAGAAACACATTGCCAGAGGGAGTCCGAATTCTTTATATTTTTGTATGATCTGTCTAAGGCAAATCTGTCTAAGGGCATCTGTGGTGCCCTTACCTCTTCTAAAACCTGCTTGTTGTTCGGGCATCTTTGCTTCAACTTCGGCCTCAATTCTATTTAGCATGATCTTCAATAAAATTTTGCTTGCATGAGATATTAAACTAATAGTTCTATAATTTTTGCATGCCTTCATATCACCTTTCTTATGCAGTGCTATGAAAACTGACTTCTTCCAGTCTTTAGGCCATGATCCTGTCTCCCATATCCTTGTAATCAATCTATGAAACACTCTTATCCCTCCATCCCCTGTAGCCTTATTAACTCTGCTGGGATTTCATCTGCACCTGGGCCCTTATTGCTGTTAAGCTGCTTAACTGCTCTTTTAACTGCATGCTTAAGTGGAGGAGGTTCCAAATCAAAATTTTCCTGATGAGTGGGCTCCACATTTTGTTTATCCACTCTGCTGTACTCACAGTATTCTTTCCATCTGTTTTTGATTTCCAACTCTTCTGTTAGTAATGCTCCATTCCTGTCTTTGATGACATTCAATTTAGGCTTAAACTTGTGCTTTAAGTCATGAACTAAATAAAACAACCTTTTATAATTGTGCCTCCTCATCTGGAACTCTGTTCTTCACATTTATTAGTATAAAACTTTTCTTTGTCCTGCTTGATGGCTCTTCTGACTTCTCTATGTAATCTCTTGTACTCTTCAGTCCCTGTGTCTCTTTGTTTTTCCAGCCACCTTCTTTTGATTAGTTCTCATGTTGAATCTGATATCCATGGGTCTCTTGGTCTTCTTATTGGGCCAAGATACTTCTTCACTGTATCCTGTATTATCACCTTGACTTCTTCCCAAAGCATTTCTGGTGAGTTCTCCTCATTGGTCTCCAAAAAATCATCCAACGGAGTTGATGTTTCTTCTGTGAATCCACTAGGAATTACTCTAACATTCAATCTAGTGGGATGTGCCTGACCTGGAAGGTTTCGTAGTCTTACTTTGGCTCTTACTAGCTGATGGTCTGTGCCACAATCTGCTCCAGGACAAGTATGCACATCAGAGATGTTTGTCTTCCACTGCTGGAGAGCCAGGATGTAATCAATCTGGTGCCTTGACCTATTAGTGTTAGATTCCAAGTATAGGTCTGTCGAGGATGTTTCTGGAAGCAGGTATTGATAATAACTAATCTGTTAGCACAAGCAAATTCCAGCAATCTTTCGAGAATGACAATGTGGGATAAAAATGAGAATAGAGTGACTGATGCAGAAGACATAGTGGAGTTGTTTAATGAACACTTTATATGGGTATTTCATCTGGAGAAGTAGGTTTTAATACTAGAGGGATAGGGCAGGTTCGACATTTAGAAGTACAAGAAGAGAGTGTGCTTCAAATACTGAGTAATCTGGATATCAATAAAGCAATGGGACTGGATGGGATTTCACCATGGGTTTTGAAAGAAGGTGTTAAAGAACTGACATCTTCATTGACACCTGGCTTTTGAATGAAAGTCTGGCCATGGGAAATGTACCCAAGGAGTGGAAGGAAGGTAAGATAGTGCCATTGCATAGGGATGGTAGCAGACGAGAAGTGCTTGTAATTCATCAATAGTTGTTATGAATTGGAGAAATTAGTGAGGGATCATTTACAGCATTGGGCAGATGAGGGTAATGTTATCTGTGAGAGTCAGCATGGATTTGTTAAGGGACACTCTTGTTTTAGTAATATGATTGCCTTTTATAATAAAGTGACGAGATTGATAAGAGAAAGGCATATTCTGCCTCTTTTTTTTTTTTTTTTTTTTTTTTTTACAACGGCATATGGGTTTAGATGTCAGGTTAGTGAACAGGAGTCAGGATTTGACTCTCTGATAGGTATCAGAGAGTTGTGTATGAGGGAACGGTATCAAGGAAGCAGGTTACAAGTGGGTCCCACAGGGCTCAATACCGGAACTTGTATTGTTTAGAAGTGCAAGAAGAGAATATGTTTCAAATACTGAATAATCTGGATGTCACTAAAGCAATGGAACTGGATGGGATTTTGCTATAATGTGCTCAAGAACTGACAGCTTTGTTGACACCGCTTTTGAATGAATATAAATGACATTGTCAATGGATTTCAGGAGGATATTCAGTTGTTTGTAGATGTGAAGCTATTAGTAATAGTGCAGATGTGGCAGCCCTGCAAGAGGATTTGAATAAACTGGACAGATAGACAAATGAATGGGGGTTTTGGTTTAATGCAGCTAAATGTAAAGTCTTGGAGTTTGGAATACATCGATGGGAGGCTGCATATTCTGTTGGAGGAATGGTACTGGAGGAAGTGGGGGTGATGATTGATAGAAACCTGAAATTCAGGGAACATGTTCCTGCCTGGCCTGGTTGGAATATGTTTGGCTGGAGAGTATCTGCTCTCCAGCCAAAAGGCTGTGAGTTCGAATCCCGCCATGGGCATGGACGTTTGTGATTGTATGTGAAAATACTAGTGGTGGTGGTGGGCAGTAGATGGCATTGGTGTCGATGATGAAAGTAATTGTGGTTCATTGTAATTGTTGGATTGAGTGGTGGAGACGGAGAGTTGTGGAGTAAGTGCCCTCCCTCGATGAGTCTCTGGACTCCCTGGAGGTGTCATATAATAATAATAAGATTCCAAAGGTGGTGAAGGTGACCCATAGGATTGCTGCATTACTGACCTGCAGAGAATCAGTAATGCATGTAATGCATTGCATTACAACTCAGTAATGCATTACTGAGTTGTAATGCAATGATCAGACCACACCTGGACTATCATACTCAAAGTTGGGGCTCTGGGATTTGAAGGGGATAAATTAACTGTGGTAAGAGTGCAGAGGCAGATAACAAAGATGGTATCAGTACTATACAATGTTAGTTATGAAGATAGCCTGAGGGAATGTGGACTGCAGAGTTTGGTAAATAGAAAGAGAGGTGATGTGATTGAGACTGTTAAACTGTTGAGATGTAGTTACGGGGTTGATGCTGGGGAGTTCTTTTGTTTTGTGGATCAGCGAGAAGAACCGAGGACAAGGAGCCGTCCCTAGAAGTTATGGTTTTGTTGCTTGGAGGATGGTTGAACTGTAGAATGCATTGCCTGATAGTGACGAGAGCACAAACAGTCAAGGAGTGGTATGATAGGCTTTCAGTTTTCTAGGGTGGGCTTCTGACAATGAGTCTTGTGACTCCATGGAGGCCTGAACCATTATAATAACAGGTGTTGGATGCCAAGACTGCAGAAAAACAACCCAGACGAAGATCTCTAGGTGGATTGATGCAGTTAGAAGTGCCCCAGAAGTCAGAAATATGACACTATTGGAGCATTGAGAAGCAGTAGACTAATTTAGAGGAAAGTTTGTTGATAGGAACTTAGTAATAATGCAAATTTATTCACATTGTATATCATAGTATCATGTACGTCATTTTGAGCAGGGTTCAAGGAACACCACTTAAATCTACTAGTCACAAGAAAAATTTTACTCGCCCAAGGTATGAATTATAGTATATATATGTACATACACTTACCACCATTTCAATTTCAGCAACAAAGAGAACATTTTTAATAGAATTTAAAGCAGCTAAATTCAGATTATGTGCAATAATTTGTATGAGCTGGCATGTATCTCTGTAATTTTGGCCTCTAGTCCATATTTTTTCCAGCATGTTACATGCTACTTCAGTTCCACTACCTGCTAATCAGTCTTCCATGACAAGAAAAACTGTTTTATTTCCCTCTCTCATCTGTCAAACTACTACAGCTGAGTTTTGGAGAGGAATTATCATCATCATCATATGTTGAATGTGCTAAAAATGGCACAAAATTAACAAAATTTTGTCATTTTCAGAGTGCCCTAGGTCTGATTAATTGGATTAAATGCTTCACATATTTGCAAGTTATTGTGTTGTGTTCAATATTTTTGACAAATAAAAGTGGAAAATGGATAATATTCAACTGCACAACCAGCATCACAGCAGATCAAATTCAGGCACTGATGATGTTTATAATAAAAGTAGTCATTGGCTCTCTGCAGTAATTGGCGATTATATATTTTTCTATATAGATTTTCATTATTCCTGTACTCTTTTTATCTATGGCAAGGTAATAATGTTCGTTATAAATAGTTATCTTTTTAATTGTTGATATTTTTGATGACTACACATAGAATTATAAATAACAAATTTCAGCAAAATCTTTCCAGCCAGATCCCAGAAATAATGTGCATGTAAATGGATTGTAATATCCCATTTTCTCTTGCATGTTAGTCTCAATGGCCTGTCATGGCCAAGTAACTTGGCTTCATTGAAAACTTAATTAATGCTCTGATAGAGTGGATGATCTTATCTCTACATTGCTATCATGTGTGTGTGTGTGTGTGTTCTGGCTAGTTTGCCTGTTTTCTGGAATGAAAAATCAAAATTTCCTGGAGTTAAAAACTGTGCCACCTCCATATGAGACTGGCTAACTCATCTTCACTTAAAAAGCCCTGATAAAGGTTCTTCACATCCTTGCTGGAATCTGAACCCAGGTCTTTCCATCCAAAGGGCATAGTCAAAACCAACTGAGCTATGGAGGCTCTGTTATTGTAATATATACTAATGAATTTTGCAAAATACACCTAAAAATGGCTATGTAAACACTTCTGAAATTGCAAACTGTTCACTGTTTCTAGATACTTCAATTATGAGAAAACTTCAGCATTTACTTTCAATCATGGTATACTCCAATGAATGTAGCATGTAAATTAAGGTGAAAAACACTAGAGAATTATTTTGCCAGTAAGGGATGTCTCTGCATAGACATGAATGAAAGAAAGTGCATGAATTTTATCGTCCTTGAGGTATCTAGAAATGGTGGACAGTTTTTTTGCAAAATGCATATACACATATTACATTCATTTTCTCCATCCACTCAAAGCCATTTTATAACTTTATATGGATGGATTTTTCATATTTATTATTTGGAATTCTTACAAAAATATATCATGCTATCACAATTTTTGTTTCAATTAGACCATTTGCACTGGCAAAATTAATTAATATTAATTAAAATTAATATTAAAGTATTACAAATATCTTTTCTGACTGGTTGGAATTTTATAAAATTTAATATTTAGAATTGCCCGTATGATTCAGTTTTTGTTTTAATCAGATGATTTTCAGTTTCAAAATTTAGTAAAGTAAAAATGAATCCGACTGATAGAAATAATTCCAAGGAATGATTTTTGTTTCATGTTAGCCATTTATAGTAATGAAATGTCTTTTTATCCATTACTTTTGGTTTAATCTTATTACTTTATAATATCTGAATTTCTATACCAGATTAGGTCTCTCTCTTCTGCAACCCTTATATCTCTCTTGACATAAACATATCCAAGAAAATTGAGTTTTCTCTTGTTCCAAGTTGTACTTTATTCTTGCACAACTATTTACAAATCTATCTAACCATAGACTACTGTTCTCACATCTGGAGTACTCCTAAAATATTCCAAAATCTTCGTCTTTCTGAAGGTTCTTGACTCTGTATAGGAGAGAACAATCAGATTGAATTTTTTTTCTTTTTTTTTATATGTGAATCCCACCCATGAAAGACAGTAATCCTATGTAGGCTAAGATAATTCAGAAAGCCTGCGAGAACTAGAAACCAAACCTAGAACTTTTTCAAGCTACTTCAGGTGCCCATTAAGTTTGACATTTGACATGAAACATTTGACAATGAAATTCATTCTCCCACCTAAAGACATTCATAAAACATCCGAACCCATGATGGAATTTGAACCCACAGCCTGTTGGTTCGGGAGCAGATATGCTAACCATTTGGCCTACCAGGACAGAAAAGTATCATTATTTACCATCTCTCACCATCAGTCTCTGTCACAGATGTTTAGTTTTTTGTGCTGTAAGCTTTTTCTACATGCATGATGCACATGCTTTTATTCTTCCATTTCATCAGAATCAAAACCAATTGAAGGCATTATGGAGGATACCAGACCCAGGGGAAGATCAAGATTAACATGGCATAAAGTCCTTAGAACTGCATTGGACTTTGAAAGCTGTTGGCATATGAATGAGCTTGCTTTGGACAGAGAACGGTGAAAGGCTCTTATTCACATGGGACTCAACCCATCTTGAAGGCGAAAGAGAAGAAGAGAGAGAGAATAAATTTTGCTTTATTTATCCCATCTATTCATGTTATTCAAAACAGTTTTTCTTCAAATACCTATTTCTTCGGTTAATTTCTTCTTTGTCTAGCATACCCTTTGGTGCCTTTTTAGCTTCAGAATGTTTTAGTAAAGCAGGTCTCTCTCTTTATACCAAAACAAAATATCAAAAGTTGCCAACTTATTGCCATTTCTTACACCATTGATTTGCAAAACAGATGCCATGAAACTTTCAACTAAATTAAAGATAATCTGAAATTCTTGCATTTTAAAAAATATCTTTCATTCTGTGGACATGATTTTTGTAATAATAATAATAATAATAATAATGATACTTCGAAATTTTGTTAGCCATATACGATAAATGAAATGGGTGCCAGTAGTTAATTCTATAGATAATGAAACCTTGTAAACTATTCAAACAAGAGTAATAGTAGTATAGATCTTGGAGACATCTAGAAACTACATGCTATGAATTTTTCACCAGCAGTGGCAACATATTACAGTACCAGAAAAATGTGATGAAGCAGTTCAGTGTATGTTCATTGAAACAAGTTTGAGAACCTCTACCTCTGCAGTAAATTGTTGCCTTGTTTTAGATAGAAATAATTCCAATACAATCATAATGGTAAACTCATATCTCATTGTCTCTGATATGTAGTAATAGAAATTACTCACCTTCATTATAGAACTTTTGATTACCACTAATATTCCAAAAATTCCACAATGTTGAACTTGTGATCTAAATGCCTGGAAGGTGATCACGATCACTGGTTTACTATACCAGTTTCTCACAGCCACATGTGCATTCACACAAAAGCTCACATTGTGATATAGAATCTGCCACTTATTTTCCATTGTTGCTGTTGTTTGAAATTAAATTTTAGTTTGTTGATAGTTTCTGTTTGAAATAGCATTATGTAATGGATAATGCTACTTATATCAACAGCAGGAACATCTCTTTAGAAGAATTTTTCTGCGCTACACAGTTTCTTGTGCCTTTTCTTGGTAGGTACAGCTGATGAAACGCCATTTTGAAGCTGCTATGATATGATATAATCACATAGTATCATCATCCACCTTAAAATAAGCTGAAAATACAAATTTGTGTTGATGTATAACTTTCCTTTCATATTTTGATTATGAAGCTTTTTTTTTTTTTTTTTTGTCTGCAATAACACTGATAATCTGGATGTTTGCAATACTAACTTTATATTTTTCAGTATTTTCCTTAATATGTTCCACTGGTCATTGCTTACTAGACATCCATAACTGGCTGCCTAGCTCAGCATAAGCAAATGTGACACTTTTCCTGGGCATTTTCAATGGAAAATTAACATTTCTCCCATGTCAGCAATTAGGTCAGATCAGTTACCAATGCAAGCAAATCCATTTTCCACAATTACCTCACTTTCTTTCCATTAGCAGCTGACATCCTATGAGTTTTGCTTACCAGTTCTAGGATGGATATTATGCAACTGTATTTAATAAAAGAATACTTCTGTTATATTCAGCTTGGAAAATGAAACCTATGCATTTCACTTTAAGGATTTTATTTTTGTCATGTGATTTTCCCATTGGAATTATAATTTTGGAGACAGCTGTAGAGATCTCTTATTATTGCTATTATTATTATTATTATTATTATTTTAGAGAAAAATGTATTATTATTGCCATAAACTATGCTTATATGTATATTAAAACTCTTAAAGAAAAAAACTATGTGCAAAATTTCAAACCTTATAGAATGCAAATTTCAACTGCAAGCTAACACTAGAAGCTTGAAACTTTATAATTTTTTGACACATCAATAAACTAAAAAAAATTAATAGCAGATAATATTTTGCAGGGCTGGAAATCGTGTAACTGCAAAACAAGTAGTTCAAGTTTAATAGGAGGTAGTGGAGCTGGTTGGGAAGGCACTGCTGTACTTCATCATGGCAGTTACATCAAGTGTGGTTGCCTTCAATTTGTGTTCAGTTTTGCAGAATGTGGAACAAAACCAGATATTGCAACAGAGAAAAAAAATGAAGTTCTTCCATCTCTATTGAATAAAACTTAAACTACTTGAAAGGAGTGTATCTAAAGGAAAAAAAATAATAATAATAAAGACAGTGACAGTTGCTTGGCTGAAAAATCACAAATGGAGATATCCTGGTGTTAGACCTCCAGCTGGCAGTTTTTTATATAACATTTTGTTCGTGTTGATGCATTTAATGATGTAGAACCAAGCTGTTTCATTTCTTGGTTGTATATCATATAATAATACATGTGTACACGCACACACACAGACGCACACACACACACACACACACACATATATATATATATATATATTTGTTTATACCATCATTTTTCATCTGCTAACACATCAAATTCCATGACACTGAAAGCGAAATGTGGACATTTTGCTGCACAATCATTTGACAGTTGATGCAAAATTTGTTAACTGGAGTGTTGTGTATACAGTAGCTAGAAGAAGAGTGTACATTTTGTACATTGCCATTTTATGAAACACATTGTATATGACCATTAATTTGTATTTTTGTCTCTTCTATGGACATTCTATGAATGATACCCATGGTTCATAGAATGCATTTTAACCTTCGATTTTAATCATGGGTATTAATAACAAATACCAAGATTACTGAAAACCTCATGGTGTACGTAATTGTCGGCTGTTAAAAGGAAAACAGATACTGTTGAAATATAGTATTATTGAGTTTTCTGTTGCTATTTAAAAAAAAAAAAAAAAAAAGAAAGAAAGAAAGAAAAAAAAAGATTTCTTATCTCTTGATTGTTGAAGGATTTTAATTTTAAAATATGATTTTAGCATTTTTACAGTAAATAACATTTTATGTTTGTTTTGAAATAGATCTTGCTATTTCAATGCTCGCATGATAGTTACAAAAATTTATATTTTTGCTCATCCATTCTTGAAATTTACTTTAGGTAATCTGAAGACTTTTTTACATCGTTGGGTGATATTTATTTAGATACCAGTAACACAGGTATTCAACACATAACATGTTCTAAGGATTATTTAATCGCATGATTATAAAGTTAGTGTCTGTTTTCTCAGGTAGCTGACTGAATTATCAGCAGCTGTTAGTACTTGTGGAAAGTAACAAAAGTTGCTTTCTATAAGTTCCACTTTTGAGCCTGATTTAATTAAAATATGAAATACCTGAACACTAAAAATATTTTTTAATTAAAATAAGTTCCATTATGTGATAAACTTTGAAAATTTAACTTACAGAAATATACAGAAAGAAATATTATATATTCTGATGGAATGTGTTGTTTTTAAAATAAAACACCTGCATTCATGTTTTAACCCTTATTTATATAAAATATCATATAGCTTCTCCACTGTTCTCAATTGGTCAAAATTTAGTTGAATTGATGGCATATGAAATTTGTATATTAAGCATTATCTATGTTAGAACTTACAATAGATGTGTTTTTGATAATAAATTTATTCTGTGCATTCCTGAGGTATTTCAAACATTTAATTATTTTTTTCTCAATGGGAAAAGGAAGAGGCTATATGTAAAATTATTTTATATAAATAAAAGGAAGTACAGAGGTGTTATGAGGAATGGACCTAGGGATATCATTTAAGATCAAATGTAACTGAATTTACTTTTATAAACTTGGTATCTATGTTGAACAGAGAAAGTTGATAAAAAATAAAGGTTATTATTGAGGCAAAAGACTTTTGTCCATCTTTTAAGATTTTTTTTTTTTTTTTTTTTTATTTGTTTAACATGTAGTTAATAGTATTATGCTTCATGCAATACCAGTCCAGTGTTGTAAGACTTTGGGTTAAAGAGATTGCAAGCTGATTATTTTAGCAGGTAGACAGTATTCTAACAGATTTGAAGGATCAAGGAATCGAAACATATAATAATGGACAGAAGGTTCAATTTTAGGAGACCCCTGCAGACCTGATTGCTAATAAATAGGAATGAAGATTATAATATTCCTTTTTTATAAGGCTTAGATCTTACTAATCTCATAAATTACCCTTATGAGTGATAATCCTTCATGAATTCAAATGTATAGAGGGAGGATGTCCAGCAGTTGTCTTTGTGGTTAAATTGGCATGTTCTGAACCATATGCGAATATGATGGAAGAAGAAAACTTTGATCAAACAGTTAAAATTTGAAAATTATGAAATTCCTCTAATATCCTAAAACTAGCTAAACAAAAGTCATGGGAAGACTTTGGTTATATCATAGAAAATAAATAGATGTCTGGAGTAATTACTTTAAAAGACTGCTAAATGAAACAAGCAGTGTCAACATGATGGTAGAAAACTCCCACAGGAATGCAATCAGGAATACATATCCATACTTGAAGTAGAAAAAGTGATCAAAAACCTGAAATGTGGAAAGGCAGCTGGAGTAAATGAAATTCGGCTAGAAATGCTCAAATATGGAGGTATAAATGTTTTACAATGGCTGCATTGCATAATTCAGAAGGACAGATCAGCCAGTCGAATTCCAGATGATTGGTGCAGAGTTCTCATAGTACCCATCTATAAAAAGGGAAATAAAACTGAATGAGAGAATTTCAGAGCTATTTCCCTACTGAGCATCCCTGGTAAGATTTATGCAAGTATACTTGAGAAACAACTAGGAAAAATTGTGGAGGGTAAGCTTGGTGAAGAACAAGCTGGATTCAGGCAAAATAGAGGTTGTCAGGATCAGATTTTCACTTTAATCCAAATAGTTGAGAAATCTTGGGAATATAACAAGGATTTGTATTTAAGTTTGGTTGATCTGGAAAAGGCATTGCCAAGAGGAAATCTTTTCAAAACACTATAGTTATATGGTGTAAATCGGGCATTATATCAAGCAGTATATAGTCTCTATTTAAGCTATTAGTCAGCGGTTAGACTTGAAGGAGGTACAGGAAGATGGTTTAACACCCCTACTGGCTGAGGTGGATAAATAATGAGACCGAATTGCACTTCATATCCATGTTATTCAATAGGGGTTTCAGAATCGTATCCAGATTTTGCTGGACGTCTATAGACATCCTGGCTGGTTGTGGGGTTAAGGCAAAATCAGGTGTGTGACAAGGTGCACATTATCTCCACTGTTATTCATTATCTATATGGATCACATTATGAAGGATAGTGGTATTAAATCTGATATCAAAATTGGCGATGTTAATCTTGGATCTTTACTTGATGCAGATGATGTTATACTTCTAAATAAATCCAGTACAAGTATGCAGGATTCCTGGACTAAATTGAATAACTGTTGTAATAAATTTGGTTTGAAAATCAGCAATAAAAAGACAAAGACAGTGAAAATAGGCAGAAACATTGAAAACATCAACGGTATCCTGAATGGTGAACCCACAGAACAAATAAAACATTTCAGCTATTTAGGCAATTTTTAGTGAAGAAGGTAAATTAAATATGGAAATAGACAACAGAATTGGTAAAGCTGGTGTGGTAGGAGGTCAGCTGAATAAATTTATATTAAATGAGAAAGAAATTAGTCAAAACACTAAATTAGCTGTAAACAATACAGTCTTCAAATCAATTTCAACTTACTGATCTCAGATCAATGAGTTAAAGCTGGGAATAGACAACAGAATTGGTAAAGCTGGTGTGGTAGGAGGTCAGCTGAATAAATTTATATTAAATGAGAAAGAAATTAGTCAAAACACTAAATTAGCTGTAAACAATACGGTCTTCAAATCAATTTCAACTTACTGATCTCAGATCAATGAGTTAAAGCTGGGTAAGAAATAAACACTTGATCAAAGACGAGAGTTCTGAGAAAGATTAGTGGAGTGAACAGATGGCATCAATGGCAGTATCACCTTAAAAAGGGAAATATTAGGAAAGAACTTGTCATTGCATTCAGGAATGTGTTAGTAGAGCTAATCTCAGGTGGTATGATCACTTAAACAGAATGGGAAAGGAAAGATTAGCAAAAGTGTTGTTTGTCAGGGAAAAACCCAGAGGAAGACCAAGATGCAAAAGGATTGATACAGTAAAAAGCACCTTAAAAGACAGAAATATACAATCTGATAATATTTTAATCTTGAAAAACAGATAACAGATTAATTTGGAGGGAAATTGTTGATCGGAAGTTAGTAATGGTGTAACTTTTTCATGTAGTATCATAATTATCCTGTATACCTCTTGAGGGTACATATCAGGAATGATGAAATTATTATTACTCTAATATCCTGTGTTGACATGCAAATTTCAGAGCACTCCTTAATTCTCATAGCTGATTCTCTCTCTTTGATCAAACAATTAGAATTTCTCATCAGCAGAGCAATCTTTTCTCGCTCCATAATTTTGTAATCGTATCTAATATTGGTTAATGAGGCCATCAAGGGCAGGTATTTTGTTTTCTCCTGGTCTAGCATGAATTTTGTGTGTTTCGTGTTAACTTATTTCATGCCATCATTCTGATGGGATGTAGGTATAGGTACATTTAACACATAACTTTTGAAGGGTATCAAAAATTTATCCATACAGGCACACTGTATATGTGCTGCAAATACCACCACCTCAAACAAAATACAGAGATCACTGGAACCCTAACAAACGACCAAAAAATTTACTCAACTAGAATAGCTCAAAAACAAGAGTTCAGTAAAATATATCTTTTCTTTGTAATGATGAACAGGAAAAACTGTTAGTCTATATTATAATCAAAGAAACTGCATAATCAATGTCAGTAACTAGGCCATCCCTTATGATCAAGATATGTCTGGAAAATTTGCTATAACCTTCAAAAAATACCATGTAACCTTTAGATCTGTAGCATAGTTGTGGAAGCAATTACTCTGAGCTTGATAATTTTGAATTGTTGTGTTATATTATATAAATTATGCAGCTTCTTGAATTACTGTATTTGAGAAAGTTAGTAAAGTAGATTGTAAGAATTCTTTCCTAATATCTCCTTTTTAAGGTGATATGCCATTGATGCCATCTGTTCACTCCACTTTGTTAAGTCAATAATGTCTTTATATTAAGATTTGAGTTCATAATCCTTATTTGTTCTTAGCATACTCGGGAAGGAAAAGATGGAGGCAGTTAATACCAAATAATCAGAATGAGCAGGTTTAGCTGATTCTGGTATTTGTCATATGTTCAGATTATGTTGACCATATGAGGAATCTCTCTAGCTCAGTCAGTAATGAGCATGTGCTTTGGTTGGAATGACCTGGGTTTGAATCCCATATAGGACATAATGAACCTCTAAGCTTTTCAGCTGAAAGTAAGTTAGCTATTCTCATGCAGAGCAGAAGAGTTTTTCATCTTACAAAATTGGAAAACCATCTAAAAGAACACATGCAGTTAATAGATATGATACATTAGCTCCATAGCCTTAGTAGCTCTTTGGCCATAACTCCAAAGAACAACAACAGCTGAAGGTAATACCTCATAGTAGTAAGAAAATATTAAGCTCATTTTTGAAATACAAACAAGTAATAAAAAATAAGCCAAGAATAGCACAATGTATATGAAACATGAACTTTAGAAGAAAGTCATTATAGGTTACTTGGCCATCAGATTAGCTGATAGCATATCACATAATGTAGAAATTAAGATAACTGCTCATTGATGAGAGCTATAATAACTGAGTTATCTAGTAAAATGAGAGATTCACTGTGTGAGAAGAGGATGATGGATACAGGAGAGGATGCGTGAGTCTACAAAAAAGGATTGAGATGACCAAGGATGTAGGGAAAACAGACAGGTTTGAGGAGAGGAGTAAGATCAGTGGGGAGTCATATCTCAGAAGTGAGTTTGGTGGGACTTGTTATAGAAAGAAATAAGCTAGTATGTATGTTTACAAATGCCAAAAGTATTAGAAATGAAGCAAATTAAATTGCAGCATTAATGGAGTATATTTGCCCAAAAATTATTGGAATGAGTGAGACGTGGTTGCATGAGGATGTTATTCTGACAGGAATAGAAATGGATGGATATGATGCTTTTTGTGAATATAGACAGGGCAGAGAAGGAGTGCTGCTGATAGTGACAGAGGAATTATCCCCATCTAAGATGGAGGTGAAAGGAGTAAATAGTGACAGTGACTTTGAAGCAGTATGGTGTGAGGTGAAGGTGAACAGATAAAAATATCTAGTTGGGTATTGCTATAGACCTGGTAAGAAGGCATTGAGAATAAGATATGTAGGCAAATTACATAACAGAGGATATTCAGGGATCAAGGATCATGGAGTTGATAATCTCATCAGAGAATGTTATTGTAAATGAGGTGTCAGATCTCTCTCTCTCTCCAGTTGGTAAAAGTGACTGTGAAGTGATTACTTGGGTGGTGGCCAGCCATGTGAGAACTTCTGTCAGAAAAGGATATAAGTGGAACTATAAGGCTGATAATTATGACAAGCGCAGGACATCAGTGCCACTTGGGATCTGTTCAGGAACTGTCTGGCAGAGGCAATGTCTGAATGCACTCCCAAAGTCAAGAGGTCAAATAAGGTAGGTGTAAAATGGATGAATGAACAAGTGAAGCATGCAATTATAGGGCATTGTGGAGGCATTGCAAGATGAGCAGTAATAGTCAGTTGCATGAGGAGTACAAAGAGCAAGAAAGAAAGATGACTCATTAGTAAGGGTACAAAAGTGCAGTATGAGCAACTGTTAGCTAATGAAGCCAAAAGAAATCCTGTGGAGTTCTTTCAATATGTAGCCAGTAGAAGAAAGAATGACTACGGAAGGATGACACTAGTTGGAGAAAATGGTAGAATGATAACCACTGAGGAGGATATAATAGAGATGTTGAATGAGCAATTCATAAAGGTATTTCATCATTGTGAAAATAATATCATACAGAACTTGAGAGCAATATCAAAAGAAAAGAGCCATTAATAGGAGAGAGTAGGAGGTATATGAGGAATTGAGTAAACTTCATGTCAGTAAGACTTATTGACTTGATGTTATATCACCATGTGTGTTCAGGGAATTTAAACCTTTTGTTAACTCCCTGGCAGTAATCTCTGATTCGGTGCACTAATCTGTTATCCAACCCCATCTAAGCAAGTCTAAGACTCATGTTAAATAAATAATTTAAACCTTTGAGGAGTTAACAAAAGGTTTACATTACCTCTTTAACATGAGTCTTAGATTTGCCCAGATGGGGGATGGATAGTAGATTAGTGCATTGGCTTGGAGATTACTGTCTGATATGTATCAGCAAGTTGTGTATGGGGGTAAGTGATATCCCAGAAAAGGAATGTCACTAGTTGTGTGCCCAAAGTTCTTTTGGGGCTGTTGTTGTTTAATTGGCATGTAAATGATATTGGAAAAGGCTTGAATGGTGATATACAGTTGTTTGTAGATGATGCAAAGTTGGGAAGAATATGATGAGGATGCTGTAGCCTTGCAAGTGGACTTGAATAGACTGAGTGAAAATGGTGCTACCAATTCAATGTAGCAAAGTGTAAGTTTTTAAATTTTGGGATGCACAGGTTGGATGTAGATTATAAGATTGTTGGGCATATCGTTGAGGAGAATGAGGGATCTCAGGGAGTTGATGGATAAGGATCTGAAATTTGGATATATTTTGCCAAAATTGTGAGGACAGCACAGCGCAGTGTGCAGAGGTCACTGAATGTAGAAGTAAACATGTTATGATACCACTATATAAGGCTTTAATTAGACCACATATGGATTACTATGCACACATTTGGGCACCTTGTTTTCAAAATGAAGAAATTTGAAAAGAGTTCAAAGACAGTTGACTAAGATGATTTCTGCTCTCTTGAATGTATGAGAATTGAGTATGATGAAGAGAGATTATGGGGGGGGGGGGGAGAACAAGCCATCTCTGGAAGCTATATAAGGAGGTTGTGAAGTGTAGGTTTTTTGTGTGGAGAGTGGTAGGTGGTTGGAATACATTGCCTGAAAGTGTGGCAACAGTGAATGCATTTAAGTCGCTGTGTGTGTGTGTGTGATGGTGGGCCACCCACAGTGATCATTTGACTCCACTGATAGTAATAATAATAATAATTAGGCAAAAGCTTGGTGAGAATATATTGTTGGAGGTAGAGGAAATAAGAGATCTGGGGGTGATAGTGGATAAGGATCTAAAATTTAGGGGGCACATCACCAAAATTGTGAAGACAACACAAAGGCTTCTGGGAATGATGCGGAGGACACTAACGTGTAGAAGTAGGGAGATTCTTGTTCTGTTGTATAAGGCTTTGATTAGGCCACACATGGACTATTGTGCCCAGATTTGGTCATCGGGTCTTCAGAAGGATGATGTTGGAAAGGGTCCAAAGGAGACTGACTAAGGTAGTTTCTGACCTCTGGAATGTCGAGTATGAGGAAAGATTGAGAAGATGTAATTTGCAGAGTCTGGTGGACAGGAGGAAGAAGGGAGATACGATAGCGACTTACAAGTTGGTAAGGGGTTGTTATAGGATCAGTGCTGGAGAAGTTTTACAGAGAATAGTGGGAGATCAGGGGAGAACCAGAGGTTATCCCTGGAAACTGTATAAAGAGGGTGTGAGTAGGGGAGCGAGAGGCAGGTTTTTTTTTTGTGCAGAGTTGTGAATGATTGGAATGCCTTGCCTGAGAATGTGGTGTCTGCAAAGAGTTTGAATGTGTTTAAAACACGGTATGATGAGCTGTGTGTGTGATAAAAGGACCTCCCAGATGAGTCTTTGACTCCATGAGGTCTTAGGGTGGTAATAATAATAATAAAGGTGATTTAGCAGAGGATAAGTGCTCCAGGATTTAAAGCAACAGATCAAAAGCAGATAAACCTAATTATATTTTTCTTTCTTTATTTATTTTTTTTTTAAGTTGGCTTTTTTATTATTATTATTTGACACCTCCAGGGAGTCCAGAGACTTTTTTTGGTGGATCAATCCAGTAGACAAGAATTCTGATAAACACTGTGTATGTTAGACATAGATTCTACTTTAAGCTGACACTAAAATTTATGGAAGTTCTGTGATATGAAAAGTAGGGAATAATCATGTTGGTCAGGTCATGCAAATATTACTTGATGTTTGACTTAAGAATAAGTAAAGCTTTCTGCAAGGAAAAAAATGATTTATTCTGAGGTGGTTATACTAGTGGATGAATGATAGTGTTATTTAAATGACTTAAAGAGAAATTTTTTAGAACTCATTTAATTTCATTAATATAATGCTTAGGTTTGACGGTGAGGAATCTATAGTCAAAACAGTAGCAGCTAATTAGATTCTAAGTAGACTGTACTTAAATGGCAGCTATTAACTTGATTTTTATTAATAATTAGAATTGATTTTTGTGGTAATAGTAGATCTATAAAGATTGATTACCATTGTGGTCCATTTCATAACCGGTGATATGTAACATTTAAAAAAAAAAAAAAAAAAAAAAGGAAATTTATGCCATGTGACTTTAAAGTAACTGTGAAGAGTTTTCCAAGTAATTATAAGAAGGATGTTTGCATTAAGTAAAGTTGACATTAAAGAGTATTTTGTATTGTATCTCATCCTTTTATATTAATGCATGCAGCTTACAGAGAATGAGAGAATGAGTTGTACTGGTTTATATTATTAATTGGAGAAATTGCAGTTTGGGGAAATTCTTGAAACATGGCTCAGTGTTTCACTTTTTTGATATTATAGTTCACGGTGCATAATTATAATGCTGTCAGAAGAGATCAAATAAGGAAAAGAGGATGGGACATACTATAGTATTGCTTATCAGGGAAGATTTAGACTTATAAAAATGGAAGAAAGCTCATATAAAAAACTATTGACGTAGAATTTTTGCCTAGGTATCATAGGCATCATCAGTATACAAGATCATAGAATGGCAATTAAACAATAACAGACAATTCTAAAAAGCATCACCTGAGTAGCTAATGTTATATAACTAAAAAAGGTCAATAATATGTACATAGACAAAATAAAATTAGGAAAGATTTAAAAAATACTATCTCCCACAAAGGGGATAGACATAGACTATCAGATCTGTTTAAGTTAGGACAATGAAGTAAAGTTTCATGTTTCTTTATAAAAGATGTTCCATGAGGAAACTACTTTTATGAAGGACTCTTGTCTTGTTCCAGTGAACTTTGTTTACTGTCGATAGAATGCTCTACAAGCCTGGAACTGTTCAGGCCCATGGTATTTAATATAAGACTCGTGTCCTTCCAGACAAATAAAAACAGATCTTCCTGTTTGTCTTAAGATAACCCGCAAAAGCAAGAAAGGTGGAGATTTTTCTAATGGGGCAAAAGGCAACAAAAATAATAACTGGTTTTAAAACTTTCACTGTGTTCAATAATACCATACACATAAGGAATAGGAATGTGAATTATTTCTTCTGTATTTGAAGAGGTAGAGATAACTGTTAAAAGCTTTTTTGTTGAAAGAATACTTAAAATCATTAGATAAAAAGATGGAATTAATATGTCGTAATTCTTTCTATAAAAGTTCATCTGAAGAACATAAAGAATGTGCATGATGTAACTAAAGTCTTAATAGTTACACTCAGTGCTTTTTTCTGGAAAAAAAGGTGCCGTACTCACCATGAAGATGTTATTACAGCAACTTCCACACTTTTAACATATTATTATTTCCCAAGACCTCATGGAGTCAAAGACTCATCTGGGAGGTCCTTTTATCACACACACATCTAATTATACCTTGTCTTAAACACACTCAAACTCCTTGCATACACCACACTCTCAGGCAAGGCAAGGCATTCCAATCTTTCACAACTCTGCACGAAACAAACCTGCCTCTCAATCCCCTACTCACACCCTCTTTATACAGTTTCCAGGGATGACCTCTGGTTCTCCCCTGATCTCCCACTATTCTCTGTAGAACTTCTCCACCATTGATCTTATAACAACCCCTTACCAACTTGTAGGTCTCTATCATATCTCTCCTCTTTCTTCTCTCCACCAAACTCTGCAAATTACATCTTCTCAATCTTTCCTCATACTCAACATTCCAGAGGTCAGAAACTGCCTTAGTCAGTCGCCTTTGGACCCTTTCCAACATCTCTTCATCCTTCTGAAAACCAGGTGACCAAATCTGGGCACAATAGTCCATGTGTGGCCTAATCAAAGCCTTATACAATGGAACAAGAATCTCCCTACTTCTACACATCAGTGTCCTCTGCATCATTCCCAGAAGTCTTTGTGTTGTCTTCACAATTTTGGTGATGTGTCCCCTAAATTTACAGATCCTTATCCACTATCACCCCCAGATCTCTTATTTCCTGTACCTCCACCAATATATTCTCACCAAGCATAAATTCTGCATCCCATCTTTGTTTTCCAAATTTTAAAACCTTAACATTTGGCAACATTGAACTCACATCCCCATTTGCTTGCCCAATCACCCAATTTATTCAAGTCTTCTTGCAAGGCCACAACATCTTCACTACTCTTTATGGTTCGTCCCAACTTTGCATCATCTGCAAATAACTGAATATCTCCATCCAAATCTTTGCCAGTATCATTAATATACAAGTTAAATAGTGATGGCCCTAAAACAGACCGCTGAGGCACTCCACTAGTGACTTTCCTTTTCCTGGATATCGCTCCCCCATACACAACCTGTTGATACCTATCAGATAGCCAGTCTCCAATCCAATGCACCAATCTAATATCCAACTCCATCTGCTCTAGTTTGACTGTCAACTTATCATGAGGTACTCTATCAAAAGCCTTTGCGAAATCCAAGTATATTACTGTGTATCCTTCTCCTCTGTCCAAGGAAGCAGTCACTTTATTGTAATAAATAAATAGATTACTAAAACATGACCTCCCTTTAGCAAATCCATGCTGTCCATCAAAGATTATACCATTGTTGTCAACCCAACTCTGGATCCTAGTTCTCACAAGTTTCTCCAACAACTTAACCACAACACCTGACAGAGAGATAGGCCTATAGTTTGATGCTTGAGTTCGATCACCTCCTTTATGAAGTGGCACAATCTTGCCCTTCTTCCACTCTTTAGGAACTTGATCAAGTGCAAGACTCGTATTAAAAAAAAAGGGTATATATATACAAGGGTATATCCTCTGATATACCCTTGTCATCTCTAGATCGCTTCTTGCTTTTGATATCAACTGTAGAATGGCGACCTCGGAGCAGCCATGAGTTCACATATTTGCTAGGGTTGAACTTAATGAGAAGAGGTCCTACTATCCTGATGAATATCAGTGCAGAGATGACCTAGATGAAGTTATTATAAAATTCATCTGAGAGAAACACCTTTCACATTCACTGGAAGATATTGCAATTGTGCCCAAAGTGTGCTTTAGAGGAAGTAGTAAGTCTGAGACTTTATTTTCTTGAAGATATTCACGGAAACCACAAACTGCTTCATTTTCATTTAAGCAAAATTCGAATGCTAAGTTTTTAATTTCAGCTTCACCAAATGTCAGATGCTTCCCAGGATTTTCTGGCCAATACTTGGAATCTAAAATCTTAGCGCATTCAGGCAAATCAGCATCATCTCTTCAAGCAGATGCTTTCCAATGATTATCAGAATCTGCTTCCTTTTGACCACGTGGATCTTCAGTCTTGGTTTCGTGATCCTCTTCACCAAGTGTATTTTCGGTGCTAGTTTTCTGTTTTATAGGATCACAAGTTGATTCAACAATTTCTGCTTCTTCAGACTTCCTTTTTTTACTCATTGGCATAAAGTAATTACTTATTTTACTCATTTTGAACAATGATTGCACTGATTTAACTTAGATTGATTCAAAACTCACGTGAAAACCTGCCTGTTGCAGAGTGAATATAGAACTGATAAGCTGATATTGGAAGCAATCGGAAGTGAACACAACTTCCTGTTTCTGGTTGCGTACCAACTTATGAAACAGGAAGGCAGGGTACCAACTTATGAGTAATCAAAACTAAAAATTCAATTCGTGAACACATACCATCTACCGGAATATTTATAATACATTTTGCTGTCAATAAATCGCAAATTTTTAAAAACTTAAGAAAAAAGGTGCTGGTACTGTGTACTTACAGGAAAAAAAGCACTGGTTACACTATTGAATAGTCTGGTGATGAGATTCAGTGTGGGTATAATGGTGAGTATGAGTCTTCTTCCAAAAAACTGAGAAATGTAGGCTGCCATCTGGTTGATGAAGAATTAAAAGATCTAAAAAGGCTAATTGTTTATTTACTTCTTCTTCTGAGGCAATTTGGATCCTAAGATTTAATTTAGAAACTGATGTAACTGAGAGGAAGGGCCATTCCAAATTGCAAAAATATCATCCACATATCTGTACAGATACAGTGTACAGATATGTAGATGACATTTTGTGGATGATATGCAGTGACGAATGTGCTGGTCTGTGATGTTTGAATCCTATCCATCATCAGGGATAGGATTCAAAGCACCTAAGGAGTTATCCATAACTCCTGGTGCTGCAAGCTGTTGGCATGAATCATGATAACATTACCTGCACCATACATAACAGTATTCCTCCATGGCCGGTTTGCACTTCATCATGCAGCCTCTCACTGTTCCAACCAAACAAATCTGACAAACTATCGTCCATCTGCATGCAGTTATTTAATGCACACAGAGCAGAACACTCTGATATCCTTCCCATCTATACTGATAGTTCAAGATCTGAGACCTCTGTTAGTTATGCTACTGTATTTACTGACTGTCATATCCAATCAGATCCCACTTGATTGCAGCAATTATACAGCAGAGTTGCATGCAATTCAACTTGTGCATATGCTTTTTTAAAAAGTTAAAAATAGGTTTTAACTTTTAAAAAAGACCACTGCAGGCTCATTGAGTTATTTGCAAGTATCGTCTCCTGTGTATCCACATCCAGTTCTCTGCGAGATTTTATAGATGTTGCACAAATTGAAGATTTTTAATTTTGATATTCAGCTGTGCTGGATTCCCATCCATATTGGAATTAAAAGAAATTAGACTGTAGATATAGCTACTAGATCAGCTCATACATTTTGCAGGTAACCAACCAGCTCACCTGGCCATAACATGGACTTTAGATGATGCAATGCCCTTTGCATACTCAGACATCAGCCATGATCTAGCTGAGTAAGTGGCAACAGGATTATTATCTAGTGGTCTGCTTGGCTTACTCTGGGGACCAAACATAATTATACTTTAGATTCCAAGTAAGTATAATACTAGTGTTTTACTGGGCACTGAAAATTATCTGCCACCTGGATATCTAGTTGTCATTTCTTCCAAATAAGACAGGTATGTTTTTATGATGGCAATATTGCTATTTTAATTTTATTGTTTTATTTTTATTTGTGTTATGTATATGTACAATTTTTTCGATTAATTAATGCACGGATCCACAGGGATCTAGCTATCTTTAGGACAAGAATCAGTTGAGTTGGGTATTTATCTTATATTCATTAATAAAAACAATGGCTTATTAAGTTGAGTCAGTCACTGAAAATTAAATCCTGATGTTAAATCATACAGTTAAAAGTATAATTGATGAAGATATAATTAATCTGCATTGAGCATGTTATCTTGAGTTTTGCAAATGAACTGTTGTGTCTGCATAATTTTAATATATAATATGCTTCTTAAAAAAAAATAGTATTTGAAATTATAATTGAGCAGGTGCATGTGCATAATTGTATTATGAAAAGTAAAGTTTTTTTGTTGTTGTTGTTGTTACCTCTAAGTTGAATTGTTTATCTTTAGGCTCAATTAGATGAGTATGAAAAATAAAAGAGCAAGTGAGTAATATATATTTTAGTATATATATACAAATGAATTCTAGTGATACAGTGGCAGCACTGAGGCATAACAGTGTAACAGTTAAGGTATTATTTAGGAACTTCGACTTACAGGACTTGCAATCATTATCAGTAATGAGGTTTGTGGGTGGAAAGTAAACCATGGTGAGGTATGCCAAAAGGCTTAAAATTTCCAAGAGTGCCAGATGGGGGTGAATCATGCTGAAAGAGAGATAGTGAAGTTGCAAATGATACACAAAGGATATAGAAATATAGTGAAAACCATGAAAATAGGTATTCGATTGCAAGAGCAACATGAAAGTAAAGAAAATGAAAATGTTGAGAGAGCAGATTTAAAAAATGAGTAGTAGATGAAGAGAATGGTAAGGTAGCAGTAGCAAAAGAAATAGCACTTAGATGAAATATTATGCAGGACAAACTTAATGAAATGAGTAGTAGATGAAGAGAATGGTAAGGTAGCAGTAGCAAAAGAAATAGCACTTAGATGAAATATTATGCAGGACAAACTTAATGACTAATATTATTATTATGTTTCCAAGAGAGTCCAAGGACTCATAGTGGGAAGGTACGCTCCTCTACTACACACAACTCACCGTCTTTCCTACTTAAACTACCAAGTACATACAACTACATTACCACCATCTACACACATTGCCATCTACAGCCCACTACCACCACCGATAGCAAATTAAAGATGCCAAGAAATTATGTTCTTGGTTTCATCCTTTATCTAAGTGCAAGCAAAAACAAGGTTTGCACATGAAGTAACTTCATGAAAGAGCAAGTCATATATAGAAGCTAATAACTTTGCATCAATTGCCTTAGTATCCCATAATGCAAAGCACATCTCCTTACAGACATGTGTAATGCTATGCATTATGGGAAGAGCCACTACCCAGACAGGTTTCGACCTTTATTGAGGTCTCATTGGTGGGAGCCAGACCCAGAAGTGATACCAAGGTTGAAGCAATGCAGAAGTCATATTTCCATATATAGGTAGACAAAAGGTTTAACACCTTATTATTAAAATACTCTGGATTAGAGATAGATGTTGAAAGTGTTTCCACTTGGATATATTGTAAATTAAAGATGGTGCAAGATCCTGTTGGAAGATGAGTTCTTTATCTTTCTGGATCTGTGGGACCACCTTTTTCTCCAATATTTTTATATATTGGTAACTTTTAATCATACAGTAAACAGCACGAGTGATCCTGGAACATCATGTGTAAAACAACTCCAGAACATCTTTTTGGCTGGGTGTTTAGGAGCTTGTTGAAGGTGAGTGAGAGAAGTCTTCTTAGCTGCTGATTTGCACACATAGGATACTCACTCTCTTTGAGCAAAAAAAATGGCTCTCATCTGAGAATATAACTTTCTTTCACTTCTCAACAGTCCAATCTTTATACACTTTAGCCCACTGGAGCATCTTTTTCTGCATAGTCTTCATCAACAGTTTTTTTTTTTTTTTTTTGATCTGTGAGCAGCCCTCCCTGCTTCCAACAATCTTCGACAGACTGTCGTGTCAGAAACATTAATCCCACTAACTGTCAAGTCTCTATTTAAGTCTACAGCAGACAATCTTGGATTCATTTTGCTTTTCCTAACTAGTAAACAATCTTGCGTTAGTGTAGTTTTCCTTTTCTGTCAGGAGAAAAGGTACCCATCTTCCTAAACCGCTTTAAAATCACATTAAAAGTACCCAAACCAACACCACACTCATTGGCAATTGGTCTTTGAGTCATGGATATGTGCTGAGAAAGAGTACATATTTTTGAATGCTTTCTTGGAGATGTATCCATTTTATAACTACACAAAATGAATAAGATACTAAGAATGTTAACTATTAAAAATGCACAACAAATAAACATCATAGAGACAGTTAAAATATGCAGCACTCAACCAAAATAGTGAATTAAAACCAGTATTATTATGAACTGAAACAAAAACCAAACTGAAAATTTGACAAAAGTTCAGCTTATTCGGATTAATTTGTTCGCAGTTGTCTATGGAATGAAAAACTTGAGTTTTGCAAGAAAACATGCTATCATCACCATATGAGATCAACTTATTCAATTGAAAAAAGCCCATATGAAGATTCATTTCTTACTCAGATCTAAACAGAAGTGTAGGAAATGAATCTCACCAGGCATACAGAAATGTTTTGGGAATATTTCAAGAAAAGGATAACGATAATAATGGTATGTATCTGCTGAATTTCTACTCAGGATATACACTATCTACCAATAATTGTCCAGCCGCTGTTATTTGAAGTTTTGGAACATTCCAGGTTTGTTAATAACATAAAAACCAGTATAATAAATTTAGTTTAATCCTTTATCCAAGTGTGAGCAAACAAAGTTTGCGCCTGAAAGTATCTTCAGGACTGGGGTAAGGTGGTACAACACCAGGGCACTCCTTGCAAAGGTGGAGCAAGCTACCAACACTCCTATCTCAGTATCTCCCATAATGCAAAACACATCTCCTTGCAGATATGTCTAATGTTATGCATTAAGGGAAGGGCCACAACCCAGACTAGTTTTGACCTTTATTGAGGTCTCTTCAGTGGGAGCCAGGCCCAAATGGAGATACCAGGCAGAAGCATTAGCAGGTCATCTCTACCTATCTTTTACCTATATATTTATTATACTCTAACCAAGTGAAAAATAAACTTTCAACATCTTTCTCTAAATCCAGAGTAATTTATTAAAAAAGGGTGGCACACCATTTGGCAATTCCAATAGGTAGAGATGACCTGCTAATGCTTCTGCCTGGTATCTCCACTTGGGTCTGGCTCCCACTGAAGAGACCTCAATAAAGGTCGAAACTAGTCTGGGTTGTGGCTCTTCCCTTAATGCATAACATTAGACATATCCGCAAGGAGATGTGTTTTGCATTATGGGAGATACTGAGATAGGAGTGTTGGTAGCTTGCTCCACCTTTGCAAGGAGTGCCCTGGTGTTTTACCACCTTACCCCAGTCCTGAAGATACTTTCAGGTGCAAACTTTGTTTGCTCACACTTGGATAAAGGATTAAACTAAATTTATTATACTCTAACCAAGTGAAAAATAAACTTTCAGCATAAAAACCAGTGTATAAGTAAGAAGCAGTATTTCATTGTAGCAGTCAAATACAGGTGGTATGGCAAGACGAGATAAACTCAGTGACTTCGAGAGAGGTGTCATCGTGGGCTGTTACATTGGTGGTATGTCGATGCCATTCAACTGGAGCATCCAAAATCAACAGTTGGTAATGTGATCAACAAATGGAGATGTTCTGGTATCACTAGTGCATGAAAACACCCAGGGTGGCTGCCAAAAATGACTGACAGGGTGTTAAAATCGGTGGCATGTAAAAACCAGCTACAATCTGCACAGACCATCCATGATGAGTTCCAGAGCTCCAGTAATATCATGGTGAGCACTAATACTGTACAAAAAGAACTCCATTTACTGTGTTTCCACAGAAGAGCAGCAGCACGCAAGTGGAACATCACAACAATGAACAAGGTGGCTCGTCTGGCCTGATTCAAAGAGCATGTGAACTGGACAATTGACCAGTGGAAAACAGTACTCTGGAGTGATAAATCAAGGTTCACCTGTTTCCAGTCTGATGGCAGGGTGCAGGGATGGAGGCAGCTTGGTGAACGCTTGTTACCACAGTGTGTTGTGCCCACAGTAAAATTTGGTAATGGAGGAGTAATGGTGTGGGGTGCATTCAGCTGGTTTGGAGTGGGACCACTGGTTGTTGTCCATGATTCCATGAAGGCAGGTCAGTACCTTTATATTCTGGATAATCAGGTGATGCCTACACTGTGGAGTTATGGAATGGACTTGTGTTACTATCGAGACGACAATGCCCCATGCCACAAAGCTGCAGCTGTTATGGAATGGTATGAAGAGATGGGTGTTAAACGACTGCCCTGGCATGCTCAGAGTTCTGACCTCAACTCCACTGAACACCTTTGGGATGAATTGGAGCGGTGATTGAGGTCCATAGCAACACATCCTTGATCTGTTGCTGAAACACATGCAATTTACAGACAAAAATACCGTTGTTGCTGATGATGGGAGGTAGATGGTGTTTGATGGTAGTGGTGTTGCAGTAGGAGAATTAATGACCCTCTCACAATGAGTCCTTGGACTCCCTGGAGGTGTCATAATAATAGTAATAAAGATGGTATAGGATTGAATTGACACAAACATAATAGGAATTGAGTTGATGTGTAAGGTTGTGCATTAGGAACATTGTGCAGTTTGTAGATGTATGGATTGAAATTGGTGGGTGAAAGAATTTGCATATGAATAATAGCTGCATCCGAATGGATCTTTTTTTGGCAAATGTATTTGGTGAGTAAGAGAATGAATTAGCAGAATCAGTGAAATTGAACTATTACCCTGGAGCAGGGGTTTGAAATGTTCCTCTTAGAACAATTCAAAAGGAACTTTTTTTTTTTTTTTTTCTATTCACATGAATTAATAATCCCAGGGCAGATTTTCTTATTGTGAATTTTTTATCTATCTGGATTGGAACAATTTACTTGTTCCTCTGAAGATATATATATCTGGTCTAGATCACTTTCAGAAAATAATATATATATATATATATATATATTTTTTTTTTTTTTCCCCAACAGTTTGTAACTTTCCTCACTGCTGAGATAAGGGCCTCTTTCATTGTGGGAGTGGTTGGGTCTACTTCTCCCATGGTGACCCACTCCATCTTGGGAGAATGCTTATTCACTTGTACGAATGAATGTATGAAGGTGGAATATATATATATGTAATAAATTTTTTACCTTGGGGATATTGTATATTAGGATAACCAAGTTATTTAATAAACTTGGTTATTTTAACTCCTAAACCCAAGTATGCAAACAATTAAGTTTGCACCTGAAACAAAGTTCAAGTCTAAAGATGATATAACACCAGGGCAACTCATTGTAAAGGTGGGTAAAGCTCTGATCACTATTCTTAGTATTTTCCCATAATGTAAAGCACATCTCACTAGAAGATGTATACTGCAATGCATTATGGGTGGGGTCACTACCCAGACCAGTTTCAACCTTTTTTGAGGTCTCCTCAGTGAGTAGCTAGACCCTAAATACCAACGTTATAGTAATACGGAGCTTTATCAACTTTACCTATAGAAGTTGCAACAAGGTGTTTTTATTTTTAATAAAAATCTCTGGAGGAGATATAGAAGTTGCAACAAGGTGTTTTTATTTTTAATAAAAATCTCTGGAGGAGATATAGATGTAATAATTTATTACATCTGTATCTCCTCCAGAGATTTTTATTAAAAATAAAAACACCTTGTTGCAGCTTCTATAGGTAAAGTTGATAAAGCTCCATATTACTATAACCTTGGTATTTAGGGTCTAGCTACTCACTGAGGAGACCTCAAAAAAGGTTGAAACCAGTCTGGGTAGTGACCCCACCCATAATGCATTACAGTATACATCTTCTAGTGAGATGAGCTTTACCCACCTTTACAATGAGTTGCCCTGGTGTTGTATCATCTTTAGACTTGAACTTTGTTTCAGGCGCAAACTTAATTGTTTGCATACTTGGGATTAGGAGTTAAAATAACCAAGTTTATTAAATAACTTGGTTATCCTAATATATATATATATATATAAAAGAGTTTATAAGTTAAAACACCAGAATAAGATGATAACCATTATTTTAATTAACAACACGATGTTTCATCTTAATTGCATAGGATTTCTTTCGGTGTAAACATGCAAACTACTAAACAAAATAATAAAGACTAACAAAGGTGACAACCACTATGTAGCTGTAGAAAAGACTGATGTTTTTTAAAAAATATTTCTAATTATACATTGCATTGTTCAGTACATTGTGTGTGTGTGTGTGTGTGTTTACGTATTCGCATGCACATGTTTGGCTAATGATGGCTTGGATGTATTCAGACAGGTTGATAGTTGGATTTATATTTAGGCGTATGCTATTTCCAAAGATTTCCGGATTTTTCTCTCAGTTATGTTATAGCAACAGTGTAATAGTTCAGATTTAACCCATAACACTTGATGTCTCATTGCCGAAGCATCTTGTGGATCAACTGAAGAGCGCACATGTGATGAAAAAGCTAAGGCTTCACTCTTATGGTATTCAGTATCTTGGACATGTTCTTTAATACATTGTTCAATCGATTTTTCTGTCTGTCCATAGTAAGACAACTGGTGATGTAATCCCACCATAGCAGATAAACATCCAGATATTTAAACGGGCTATTATATGGAAGTGTGGTGATGCCTCTGTTTTCCTTCTCTGGTCTTATGTTGGTTGAGTAGTTTGGAAATAATGTGGTCATTATAGACATTTTGAAGGAAAGTGTTTTTTAAATGTTGAAATAATAGCTAGTTCATCCTTGTGAATAATGAGTTGTGTGGAAATAATACCCAATTTTTGAGATCTATAATGATGGGAAGAGGCATGTAGATATCTGTCAATGTGTGTAGGCTTTTTAAATATAGAGACTTTTAATTTTCCTAATTCCTTATTTAGTCGAAGATCCAGAAATGGGAGTAAACTATTACATTCCATTTCATAGGTGAATTTATGTTAGGATGTTGATGATTCAGGTACTTATGGAAAAATAAAAGTGAAGGTAGTCTTTTCCATAATCATAATTTTGGTTTATGATGCCATTCTTCTTGGACTTTTTTTTTTTTCATGTTTCATATAAAGATTTGTTAAAATCATTGCAAGAGGACTGCCTATGTCTGGACCAGAGTTCTGTTTGTATATTGTGTTTTTATATTTGAAATATCCAGAAGAAATACAAAGTTTAAGGAGTGCAATAACCTTCTTTGAAAACTTATCTTGTAGCAGTACAAGAAGATCATCTATAGGTAAACATTAGTAAACAGATTAACTATATCAATGCTTTATAAAATGTCATGTTCATCAATGATAATATTGCTGATGCTGAAAACAAAATGCTCAGAGTTGTTAATGGTGATTGTCCCGTCAGGCCCTTAAGTAGTTTAGCTATATGTTTGTCAAGAAGGTATGTTGGGAAATCTATCCCTTCTACCATTTGACAAAAAGGTGTGTCTTCTTTATGAATTTTGGGATTCCTATGTAGACCTGGAGAAAGAGAATGAAGAGATCAGAACTAATCTGTTAAACTTATAGGTTGTTTTCAAAAGGTTACTGGTGTGATTTTGAAGCTTTTTTTAAGCAAAGTGAATATTAGATCCAGCATCATCATACTATCCATTTTGCATATATAATTTTGCATTGCTGAACTGAAGCCTTTGGCTCTTTATTTTAATAATTTTTTATTTATATTTATATATATTTATATTTATTTGTTAACTATCCAGGATTAATTTAATAATTATGATAGTGATAAAAATATATTATGCAAAAATAGCATTTCTTCATTTATTGCTATTGTTAACAAGGAAAGAGAATATTGATCATTTAAATTTATTGAAATACAAAATAGAAATAAAATAAAAGTTTTATTTATAATAGAGAAGATATAAGCAGTGTGTGTTTTGTCATAAATTCAAATTAATAATATTTATATATATACAGGTGATCATCAATTTGTGCAACCGAGAAATAGCATGTCTGTTTCGAGGTTAATTACAAGTACAGTATATGAAAAATGAAACAACTACAAATACAGGTTATAATCAGACCTTTATAACAAAAGAAGAACCTCATTATAACATATGTTGAAAGTGGCCAACTTGTGAAGCACATGCACAATGATGTTTTCAATCGCCGTTGAAATGTTTGTTTTTAGTTCATCCAGTGTGAGAGGATTATTCCGATAAACAACACCTTTCAGATACCCCCAAAGGAAAAAATCGGGTGATCTTGGAAGCCACAATTCTTTAGAGATCAGGCAGTCAGTGAAAAATTTTTGAAAAAAGAATGTACAGTGCTATATGATGTGTGGCACGTGGCACTGTCTTGCCGGAACCAACAATGGAGTTCACTGACATCAAGGAGCCACTAGCTATGTGGCTCCTTGATGTCAGTGATGTCTTGGTAGATGGAACTATTCACCATTGTTTCAAAGGAAATGGGTCCCACTATACAATGGCATGATATGCACACCACACTCCAAGTTTTTGAGAATTCAGAACTTTTTCATGAAAAGCATGTGGATTTTCACATGACCAAATCCTACTGTTTTGATTATTCACATACCCACTGAAGTGAGACCAGGCCTCGTCACTGAAGAAAACTGTGTCAAGCATCTCTATACCATGTTCTTCAATGAATGAGCGTAACCATCTGCAGAAGATTATTTGTTTGCCTTTATCTTAAGTTTATGGACTGAGTGCACACACGATATTGATGAAGGTGTAACAATCTTGCAGCTTTCTGAACACTGCCGTATGACATTACGATTGCATGGCAAGTTTCCTGAGGATTTTTTGGGGGGACCAATGCAGTGCTCTCTTTACCTCATCCATTTTATCTTCAATCAAAATGGAGGATGTTCCAGAGTGATTCTGTCTGCAACAGATCCAGTTTCCTGAAAATGCTGCACTAATCTTATTGTTGACTTCTGAGGGACTGCTGTACCCAGATATTTCTCGCGAAATTCATGGCAATGCATGTATAAGAACGATTAGCGAAATAACTTTCAAAATGAAAACTCGTTGTGGCTGGGGAAAGGATATTTTACTTCCACAATGAACAAAATACACTGAGAACAAGCTGTACATGTCACAGTGAAGTCAGCATCTCTGATAGTTTGTAATAATATGATAGTGACATCTAGTGGCATAAGGAATGATTATAACGATTTGGAAACAATTGGTACAAATTCAAACTTTTGGTTTGTTCAACCTCATGATCATCTTGTGTGCATGCACCTACATGCATGCTTTTCAAAATGAAATTTTGTGCTCCAAACCAGAACAGTCTATCAGAGTGAGAAAAAAAAAAGCTCCTCAGATTAAATCCTGAAAGAACTTAAACATCAATTCATTATAAAAATTATGGAAACCACTACCATTATTATTATTATTATTATTCCTGATACCTCCAAGGAGTCCGAAGACTCATCACGGGAGGACACCTACAGCTGTCTCAACCACTACACGGAACCTCTACTATGAATCAACTCCATCAACGCCATCTACCGCCCACCTCCACCACCACCACAACAACTAGTATTTTTGTCTGTAAATTGCATGTGTTCTCATGTAGTTACCATGTTAAAAACTTCAGTTTAATATAAACCAAAATAATTACTTAATGTTTCAACCTTCACATTAAGGTCATCATCTGAAGTATACACATATACACAAAGAAACATGCTGCACTACAATCTACATGGTATGCTAAAAGTTACATTGATTTAGTCAACCATTAAAACTACTTGCCTGATGGTGAAAAAAAAAAAAAAACTTGTTACAAAAAATAAATTAAGCTAGAGAGCAACATGTTCACCCATAATTACTCATATAAATATACATATAAATTAAAACAAAACAGTATGGATGGTGGCCAATAAAAGCTAAAATAATTGCTTAGAGTCCTAAAGTCGGGGTTTGCTGGAAAAGTTGAAGAATAAGTGGGCTGAATGTGTCCATCCAAATTCTTGTGATTTTTATGCCACCATTATTGTTAGGATTAGGATGGTTAATCAAAATTTCACAGGCTTCTTTAAATTTGCATTGATACAAAAACCTGGTATGAACAGGTATTTTTCTAATCGATTTGGTGTAGGGTGTTAAGGGCGTGATCTGAAAGGCCTGCTTCACCAAAACTGTTAAATTTAATGTGTCATTTGTGTTCATTTTTACAGATAGGGATTGTACGTCCAGGTTCACCAATATTAAAGTGGCATTAAGATTATAATCTTAATGCCACTTTTAAACCACCAATAAAATTTAAAAAAACCTATTCAACTCCTCTACGGATCCTCTCCTCCCCCCCCCCCATTGGCTCACCCTAGAATTTTATCATATCTATTGCACCTATAATTTACCTTATATTGGTGAAACTGGAGAGGTGAACATGTCACTCTCTAGTTTAATTTATTTTTTGTAACCAAATAGTTAATAATAATGACTCTAGCACTGATGTAGTAAGTTTTATTTTTCACCAGAGATCAGGCCAGTAGTTTTAATGGTTGACTAAATCAATGTAACTTTAGCATATCATGTAGATTGTAGTGCAACTTGTTTCTTTGTATATATGTGTATACTCCAGATGACCTTAATGTGAAGGTTGAAACGTCGAGTGATTATTTTGGTTTATATTAAACTGAAGTTTTACTCTAACACAGTGGTTGTTTCCATAATTTTTATAATGAATTCCACTATGTAACCATGAAGGAAAGACTAAATATCAATTGTTTCAGTAGGGTGGAAATTTATTTACAAAAAAAAATGTGTGTGTGTGTATATATATATATATATATATATATTATCATTCCACTGCAGAATAATTTTCTGAGGATCAAAAAGCATTTGTTCTTTGGATATTTATTTCAACCCTGCCCTGAAGACAGATGAGTATGAGATTGAGAATGATAAAGAATGCAAGGATATCAGCAGGCTTAAGAGGATATTGCAGTTTGTGTCTGTTAATGACAAAAACATCACAACAGGGAAGTTAGGGTTGTGTAATTGTAGTAACATAAGAGGTGTTGTATTTTCAAGACAGTAAGAACTGGAATCGGGGGTAAATTATTGCTATTAATAGCAGAACAATTTTGACTAACATAAATAGAAGTTTGACTGCAGAGCAGTAATATTGGAGGCGATGTATTTGGGTAGTCTGGTATCAGATAGTCAGTCAAACAATACATATAGTAGGCTGTGTATACTAAAAACATATAGATGGAATGCATCATCAGTAAGTAAATGAGCACAGAACAAGTAAGTATAGGAGACTTTATTTAATGGGAATATTGCTGAAAGGATAAATAGTGGAAAAAAATTAAATTTGTGCAGCTACTGAGAGAATAATCTAACACAGCTTGTGATGGAGAGCTGCAATTTGATCATGCAGTCTTCACCTGCATGATAGCCAAGTATCTTGAGATTTCATTTAAGAAGGGCTGTATATGTGGAACAACAGAAGATGATTGATAGACTTAAGAAGCACCTTGGAATAATCCTATGTTTCAGCAAATGCAATAGAAGGATTTCAGCACAAAATACACGTATCAAGGGATGTTTGAGAAAAGTGGTATTGAACTATTCATTTCTCACCTGATTTATCCTCTTGACTCGATATGCAGCAAAAAATTAGATGAATGTGCCTTATTGCATTGTATTGTACTGCAATTCAATCAGGACAGCTATTTGCCATTCTGATAATTAAAGAGTCAGATAATTGAAGTACAATTACATAGTGCTGCACCAGAAGTCATTTGACATGCTCAGCTAATTGAAAGGTCATTGTTTTGAAGGTCAGATAAATGGTTGATTACTGTACTGAGTGATCATTTTGTGAGAGCATGTCATTCAGGTTGAGATAATACGTTGAATACTTTTAATCTGAAGAGATAAAAGTTGATGAACACTAGGCACACTGGCCCAGAAAGATAAAGATAATTAACAAACATAATATAAAGGTCATTTCAGAATTGTTTGATGGAGTAAGAGCTGCTTAAGTCCATTATTTTGGGAACATACACTCATAAATAAGTTTAAACATATGCATTCATCATCCACAGCCATTGTCAATCCGCTGCTGGATGAAGGCCTTTCCAAGATTATTCCAAAACTGTCTGTCCATGGCTCTCCTTTCCCATGTCACTCCTGCAAATCTGGTGATATCATCAATTCACCATGATTTAAGTCAGCATCGTGGTCATTTTTCCTCTTGTGGAATCCAATCCACTACTTCTTTTGTCCATCATCGATCTTATCTTCGAGCAATATACCAGCCCATTGCCACTTCAGATGTTTCACTCTTCTTATGATATCAGAGACTTTGGTTTGATTTCTTATCCACGTAGTCCTTAGAAGATCTTAACATGTGGCATGTAGTTAAAATAGGTTTAAAGGCAACCCTGATGTTGAAAGACTTCATGATTTTTGCTATTTTATCCAGTCTTGTGATACCAAGCATACTTCTTTCATTAATAAATTGTGTTCTTAATTTTTGAATTTCTTTACGTTCAGTGACCATGTTTCACAGCCAATATAGGAAGAATACAATGGCTAAAAACTTTTCTCTTCAGGCTTATAATAGTAGTATAAGTTTAAGTTTTTTAAACCATCATCAGTGTGATAGAGTAACAGAAAAATTCAAAACCAACAATGTAAGTGCATGGAGATTAGTACTTTCTCTGTGTAGTCACGCAAGCAGGGCCATACTTGCATTTTTCCTGAGCCACTAGAGCACTCTGGGGCCTCTCCCTCATTGTTTGGGGTCCTTAAGTTGGCCCTAATTTTTTTTTTTTTGGGGGGGGGGGCTCAGCTGATGCTTGTGCATAAGTATGGCTCTGCATACAAGTGCTAGATCAAAAACTATTCTACTATTAAGATCCTATATATATATATATATATATATATTTTTTTTTTTTTTTTTTTGAAATAGATTAAATGACTAGAAGTTGAGAGATAAAAAGAGAAACACTATATACTAAATATGAGACATTTTCTTTGGATTTTATTGGACCATGATTCTTTATAAATATATGTATATAATCGTCTACCAGTTTTGCCAGCTTGAGTCTGTCTGGCTTCTTCAGGACGAGAATGGTTACACTAACATTAAATGCTAAAACAGAAGAATGCAGTAACGATCTTAAAATCAGTTTAAAAAAATTGAAAAGGACATGTGACATTAAGAGCATAAAGCATGGAGACAATCATTGTTAGTAGATCGCGTTTTATAGTTTTTCGCGTAATTGAGTTCTGCGAAACATAGTGAATTTATTAAGCTTTTCAAAAGGTTTTTAATATCATGCCGTGATTTCTATTGAGATTGTTTCCTGTCCAGAGTACCACTGCAGCTTCTTTAAAGTTTCTACATCTGAAAATCTTCTTCAATGTACGGCATGGAGCTGTTGTCCCAATAGTTCGAAATTGAGAAATGATGGGCTAATCCTGAGGTGTCTGTTCTGTTGTTGTTGTTGACATTTCCGATATGTTCTTTTTTTCGGATTTCTAGGCTTCATGATGTTTGGCCTATATAATTCAGTCCACAGGAACATGGGATGTTGTATACTCCTGCATATTTGTAGAAAGCAATGCTGTCCTTAGGAGATCTTAACATGTGCCATGTAGGTTTAAAGTCAACCCTGATGTTGAAAGACTTCATAATTTTTGCTATTTTGGTGGAGACTGAGCCTGCATAAGGTATGACGATGGACGATGTGTGCTGTGTCACTTGAGGTTGTCGGTGTGGACTGTTTCTATAGAGAACCTTTTGAATTATATTTTGTGGATAACCATTTTTGGATAGAGTTTTTGATATGAGTGAGAGCTCATCAAGTAGATCTTTTTCTTCCGTGATGATATATATTGCTCTGTTTTTGTGCATAATGATGAGTAGATTTAAAATGAAGATAACATCCAGTGTCTGTAGGTTTGCAGTAGATTGTGAGCTTGATTTGTCCATTATCCTGTTTTTTTTACAAGTACGTCCAAAAAAGGTAATTCATGGTTGTTTTCTAACTCTAATGTGAACTTAATTTTTTGGTGGAAAGAATTTAATTTTTGAAGGAACTTGTGTAAGGCATTTTCTGTGTCTTTCCAAACGATAAACACATCGTTTACATATCTCCACCAGACTGATGGTTTCAAAGTTATTTTTGATAGGATGTCATTTTCTAGTTTTTCCATGAACAGATCCGCGCACGGTGGTGACAGGGGACTGCCCATGTCTAAGCCTTCCAGTTGTTGATGCAATAAGTTGTTTACTTTAAAATAGTTTGATTTTAGGCAATGGCAGAACACCTGTGCAATGTCGTTTGGAAAGAGATCTTCTATGAGCTTAATTACTTCTTCGACTAGTACATTCATGAATAAAGACACTACGTCTAGACGTGCAAGTATATCTGTATTTGATATATTGATACTTTTTAGTTTTTCAATGAAATGCTGAGAATTCTTTATAAATGAGGTTGATTTCTTTATCTTCTCTTTCAACATACTGGCTAAGTGTTTGGCTAGTAGGTATGTAGGAGAATTTTTGCCATCCATGATCGGGTGAAGCGGAACTCTGACTTTATGGACTTTTGGTACACCATATAGGCGTGGTGGTAATGGATGTAGAGATTTTAAATTTCTTTGTAATTCTCGAGGCCATCTAGTCATATTGCTTATTAAGAGATTGGTCTCTTTGTGGTTTTTCATGGTTCGATATACATTTAATATATGATAGGTAGACATGTCAGAAACTAAAACACCGATCTTCGCTATGTAATCTTTGGTATTCATAATAATAACTGTCAAGTTGCCTTTGTCTGCTACTGTCTTTGTTCTTTTTTAAATTTAAGCAGCTTTCTTTTCAGTGGGTGTAATATTATGTTTCAGTGGTTTTGCAATAGAGAGGATGATTGTACTTTTAAATCTTGTCATTTGCTACTGTCTCTAGAAATGAAGAAAGACCTTTTTCAATATTACTTATGAAATCTATTTTTGGGATGTGATTAGGAGCTATTGAGAAGTTGAAACGTTTTTTAAAAATCTCCAATTCCTATTTGGAAAGACTGTAGTCCAAAAGGTTGAAAATAACATCATCTGGGAGACATGGTCTAGAGTTGTGTTTTCTTTGATAAAGTTCATCAAATTTTTTAATTTGAGATTCCTTACTAGACCGAAAAACTTTGCTGTATCATGCGGTCAGTTATATTCCAAGTGGTATTATCTATGTTATTAGAAATATCATTGAAAAGGTCTAGGCATTGAAGGTCTATCAAAAAATAACTCCAAAACCATCAGTCTGGTAGAGATATCTCGACGATGTGTTCGTTGTTTGGAAAGACACAGAAAATGCCTTACACGAGTTCCTTCAAAAAATAAATTTTTTCCACCAAAAAATTAAGTTCACATTAGAGTTAGAAAACAACCATCAATTACCTTTTTTGGACGTACTAGTAAAAAAAACAGGATAATGGACAAATCAAGCTCACAATCCACTGCAAACCTACAGACACTGGGCATTATCTTCATTTTAAATCTACTCATCATTATGCACAAAAACTTAGCATCATACATATGCTCAAAAACAGAACAATAAATATCATCACACAAGAAAAAGATCTACTTGATGAGCTCTCACTCATATCAAAAACTCTATCCAAAAATGGTTATCCACAAAATATAATTCAAAAGATTCTCTATAGAAACATCCCATAGCAACAACTTCAAGTGACACAGTACACATTGTCATATCTTATGCAGGCTCAGTCTCCACCAAAATAGAATAGCAAAAATCATGAAGTCTTTCAACATCAGGGGTGCCTTTAAACCTATTTTAACTACACGACACATGTTAAGATCTCCTAAAGACAGCATCGCTTTCTACAAATACACAGGAGTATTCAACATCCCATGTTCCTGTGGACTGAATTATATAGGCCAAACATCACGAAGCCTAGAAATCCGAAAAAAATAACATATTGGAGATGTCAACAAACAGAACAGACACTTCAGGATTAGCCCATCATTCTCAATTTTGAACCATTCCATTGATTGCGACAACAGCTCCATGCCGCAGATGTAGAAACTTTAAAGAAGCTGCAGTGGTACTCCGGACAGGAGACAATCTCAATAGAAATCAAGGCATGATATTAAGACATTTGGAATTAAGCGAAAAACTATAAAACGCGATCTACTAACAATGATTAAGTCTCCATACTTTATGCTCTTAATGTCACGTGTCCTTTTCAATTTTTTAAACTGATTTTAAGGTTGTTACTGCATTCTTCTGTTTTAGCATTTAATGTTAGTTTAACCATTCTCGTCCTGAAGAATCTAGACAGACTCAAGCTGGCGAATGGGAGACGATTATATACATATATTTATAAAGAATCATGGTCCAATAAAATCCAAAGAAAATGTCTCATATTTAATATAAAAAGGACCAAATATTAACAATCAAAAAGAAACACTATATTTTATTTTAAATAAATCGCACAACACTAGCTTATATATATATAGGGAGAGAGATTTTTTTTTTAAACTTGATAAAATATACATTTGAAGATAGGCAACAAAAGGACTATTTACATATTATAAGAATATATTATTATAGAGAAAAAGGATTTTCTTTTTGGATATACAGTAGAAAGGCAAATGATATACAAGTGATAGAGAGGATTTGCCTTTTTGGAAACAGAGTCAACATTACAGTTCAGTCCCTTAGCTATCTTTGAGTTGGAGTGTATCATCGTTGGCAATTTATAACAGGACACCAGTTGTGTTCCACTCCTCAATGAATTTGGCTACAGTATTTGTTTCTTTGTGGTAATCATATTCCAGCGAAATTCCTTTGTAGTTTCTTATGCGGGTTCCACATGAGAGTTTGTTCTAATTTGGTGATTGATGGGTACTGGTTATTTCTTGTGTGCTTCAGGTAGAAGCTGTAGATGATGATGATCTTGGTGCAGATAAAGAAGAAGTTGCATGTTTTGTGTCTTTTCTCTTCTGTATGGATTAAATTCCAGTGGTCTTCTTGGTTTTGTGTGAGTTACAGTCTCTAGAGGCAGTATTCAGGGCATAGATGATCATCTCTTTGTTTGCATGACAGGTTAGATTATATGTGTTCCAAAGTACCTGAAACTTCACAGAAGAGACACAGATTCAATTCTCTAAGTTGAAATTTGTAGAACTTAGTAGGAGTTGGCAAGATATTGTGCCATAGCCTCCACTGTATGTCAGAATCTGGTTTGGTGCACTTGGATTTGTATGGGAGATCCCACTGAAAACTGGGTGGCATGTGCACGTTTGTAGATGAGAGGGATATGGATGAATATGCAAAGGGTGAAGTTGGAGGTACTGACATGAGAAAGTGGTATATTTTCTTGTAGTTGGAAGAATTGGAAGTGAGGATTCACATGATACTAGTTGAAAGGTGGGCTTCCTGCAATTTCTAGAAGCAATTCAGATTCCCTTAAGCATAGCAATATCTGTAAAGGCTTTTATAATAGCAGCTTGCATCTGTTAATATTGCTTTTCAGTTTTTAGGATTTTCAGGGGTAGGTATGTGAATGTTTTCTAATTTAGGGTCTGGATCAGAAGGTCTGCTATGATTCTTATTCCTGCCCAGTTCCATGTAGGGAGAAGAAATTGCTGGCTGGTTATGACACATGTTATGTTTCTGTTTGAAAATAGTGGTTCTGACTCTGTACAACTGATTCTGTTGATCCTGTCACTGTGTAAAGAAGTTCTGTATTTTTCCACTGCTGTAGAGCATCTCTATAAAGATGAGGTAATTTAGGAGATGATGGTGCAGAAATGGCCATTTGGAGGATTGTGGACAGTGTAAATCCTCTGGTGGATGATTTCATAACGTAATCGAGTGGTTACATAAGTATGATTGGACTGAAGTGTCTGTAGGAGAAAGAGGATTCTGAAAGATGTAATCTTGTTTTCAAGGGAAATCAGGCCTTCACCTCCTTTATTCAGTGACTTCAGAACACAGAGTAAGTTGTCCAATTAGTATTGTTCCAGAGGAAATGTGAGATTGCCTTTTGAATGTGATGGAGAAATCTTCAGGGAGTGTCAGTACTTTGAGGTTATACCATAGCACACTCACAGCTATCTGGTTGATTATTAGGACTCTTCCTCTAAGTGAAGATGTTGAATGTATGCTGTTCCATTTTCCTAGCACCTGTTTAAAATGATATATATAGATAGATACAGATATATATAAATTCTATTTAACCTTGTTAACCATTCTTGACATAATTATAAAACAAGAAGAAAGATGTTCATTCACTACTGCTGCCTGCCACAAACTTAATTTCTCTGGCTGAGATATTTTTCAGTAGCATCTTTTCAGTTGAAAAAAACCTTTTTGATTGTTAATACTATTGTAATTTTAAGACATAATTAACTGACTATACACATAAATTATGTAATAAAATAAAGAATTTAATATAAATCACTAATTATTTCATGATGAATATCTCATCATAATCAGAGTGAAACAACTACCGAAATTATATGAATCAAGAAAGAACTGAACCAAGATTACAAAGAGTTTTGGCTCTGCCACTCTCTAGCCAGTCAAATGAGAACATAGAACTTTAGTTCATTAACAATTGTAAGCAAACATAGCTAAACAATGGAGAGTAGACTGGCTTTCAAGATGAGGTGTATGACACAGAACAGTTTTAACAATAAAATTAAGTTTCGTTTTACTAATAACATTAAATTAAGATATTTGCAAAAGGGAGTCCTATATATATATAAGAAAAACGATTATTATTATTATTATTGTTCCGGGAAACTCCAAGGAGTCGAAAGACTCATCGAGGGAGGCCCTAACATCATGTCTGGAACAACTATTCAACATTCACACAGTATCTATCATATCTTGCCTTGAACTCATTCACGGTCGTAGCACCCCACAACAGACTCTGGAAGCTTATTTCACTCATTCACCACTCTCCAAGTAAAAAACCTAGCTCTAACACCCTTGTCAACCACGCTCTTGCCCAGCTTCCGTGCATGGCCCCTAGTCCTCCCACCACCAGTCATATTTTCAAAAATATCTTCTGGATCATCTTATAAAAACCCTTCAGTAATTTGAATGTCTCAATCATATCACCCCTCCTTCGCCTATCATCCAATTTCTGCAACCCACAGATCTTCAACCTATTCTCATAAGGTTCATTCCACAGACCTGCTATCATCTTGGTCACTCGTCTCTGGACCCTCTCCACTTCCTCCCCATCACGAAGAAACCCTGGTGCCCATAACTGGGCACAGAAGTCCAGATGGGGTCTCATCAAGGCTCGATACAGAGGAACAACAACTTGTTTGTCTCTTATTCATGTACATGAGCCTGGGAATGAATTCACTCACTGTTTCCCGGAATTTGGAAATTTTTAGATCGTCATTCTGATTAAAATTGGGTTGATTCCAAAGAGCTTCATAAACTATTTTGAAGAGTCTCAAATTTGAAAGGACCTGTGTGAGTAATCTTTGTGTTGTCCATTAGGATCCTGTGGCTAATTAGAAATTCTGTGTTCTACAAGGCCAGATTTCTCAGTGTGGAGGAAACAGATGTATTCCATATGTTCTAATCATCAGATTTATTTCTACAGTATGACCATTCTGGCCAGAATAAGAGAGATTGCAGGAACACTGAATCTTGTGCACTCCCAGGTGAGCCAAGTGCAGAAGTTTGTCCGTTGAAGATAGAATCGACTATTTCATCCACCTCTCTACCGGCCGAGGTGGATGAAATAGTGAGACCAACTTGCACTTCTTATCCATGTTATTCGATAGGTGTTACAGAATCGTATCCAGATTTATCTGGATGTATATATACGTCCTAGCCAGTTGGGGTGTTAAAGGGTGTCTAAATTCATATTTTTTAGGCCTTTGGAGATGTGCTCCAAGATTCCTTTTATGTATGGAATTATGGAATGAAGATTCTCTTAGTATCCAATAATGGTAGGAGAATAATTGTCCAAGATGCACTGCAATTTGCATGGAAAATATCCAATCAGACTCAAATTGTTTGTTATAACTTGTAATTCTTTTTCCTGTGGTCACAAGAATATATATATGGGGAAATACACACACACACACACAATGTATATCATTATACACTTCTGAAAAGATGTGTGCTTTGCATTATGGAATGTGAAGTCATTAGCTTCTATATGCAAGTAGCCTAGCCATGAAGATACCTCATCAACAGTTTACTTGCTTAAACTTGGATAAAGGATTAAACAAGAATATAATTTAGAAACTATAACTCATTTTTTAGGAATGCTAGTCAAGTGAGTAATATTTATTATCTGACTAGTTTCACCGATTTCACCGGCATCTTCAGGGATACAATTGGTAAGCGATATGAAAGTAACAGACTAGGTTTTAACTGACAGTTCTAATTCATACAAAATTAGTACAGTGCGAGACAATGCGCATGTCTCGGGAACATGATTTATTGGTTGAGAGACATAATGTAATTGCCGTGTTCATTTCTTTAGTGTTTAGTGATCTAATTAAAGTTTTCCAAATATCAGGTGGGATTAGACCTTGATTCTTATTTAGGTTTTCTGTTGAGTGGGCGACTATAGCAGCTTCCTTGAAGGTTCTGGAATGGTAGTTCTCTTCTATATAGGGCATATGACTTTTATCCCACTCAATAAGATGATTGGTAATGGCAAAGTGGATAGCTCCTTTTGTCTATGAGCACATAGACAGAAGGAGCCTATGTGCTCCTTCTGTCTCGTTTCGAAGCTTCTAGAGGTCTGACCAATGTAATTAATACCACAGGAACAAGGTATATTGTATACTCCAGAGTACTTGTGGAACGGATGAGGGTCTTTTGGTGATCTTAAAAATTTCCGAATAGTATTGACTGGCTTGAATGTTACTCTAATATTGTGTGGTTTTAGAAGGATGGCCATTTTTTGGAAATGGTGCTAACAAATGGAATAGTTACAGTGCTGATGTATTGGGTGTCATCACGTTGTCTTTGTGGTATATCTGAAAACAGAATCTTGTTGATGAGTCTTTTAGGATAACCATTTAAGGAAATTTCTAAGATCACCAAAAGACCCTCATCCGTTCCACAAGTACTCGGGAATATACAATATACTTTGTTCCTGTGGTGTTAGTTACATTGGTCAGACCTCTAGAAGCTTTGAAACGAGACAGAAGGAGCACATAGGCTATGTTAGAAACAACAGACAAGATATTTCAGGCCTTTCTTCCCACTTTGCCACTACCAACCATCTTATTGAGTGGGATAAGAGTCATATGCCCTATATAGAAGAGAACTACCATTCCAGAACCTTCAAGGAAGCTGCTATAGTCGCCCACTCTACAGGAAACCTAAATAAGAATCAAGGTCTAATCCTACCTGATATTTGGAAAACTTTAATTAGATCAGTAAACACTAAAGAAATGAACTTTCATGCCAATTACATTATGTCTCTCAACCAATAAATCATGTACCCGCGGCATGCGTATTGTCTCACGCACAGTACTAATTTTGTATGAATTAGAACTGTCAGTTCAAACCTAGTCTGTTACCTTCATATCGCTTACCAATTGTATCCCTGAAGATGTCGATAGCAAAAATCGGTGAAACTAGTCGGATAATAAATATTACTCACTTGACTAACATTCCTAAAAAAATGAGTTATAGTTTCTAATACAAGTAGTCGAGAAAAAAAGTCACACTAAGAATATAATTTCTTGGCAAGTTTAATTTAATTTATAACCAAATGAAAAAGTTTATATATATATATATATATATATATCTTTCTTTTAAGGTTACACGGTGATCAGCATTCATATTTCTGAATTTAGGGACACAAAACACACATGTTAAGATGATTACTTTACTTATTATTAATAAAATAACAATTGACTTTTCGACTCCTATATTGAGGTCATCATCAGAAGGATACATGTGTATAGTGAACCAAGCTACATACTCTTGCACTCTGAAGTAGTAAATTAAATGTACGCTGTTAATTAATCTTTTTCTTAGCCTGACCTCAAGCGATAATTAAATAAAATAAAGTAAAAGTTGAGAAATAATAAAAATAAATAAATAAATAAAAAAATATATATATATATAAAATTCTAATTAATAAATAAAAAAAACTACAATAAACTCTGCTAAAGTCATGTACTAAGATTCTTCTGGATTTGTACAGTTCCGATTGTTATACTATGATTTTCTTTAGGCCTTCTACAGTTCATGTTGCTATGGAATGTTAAGAGGGGAAAGGGAAAAAAAAAACACTTCACCAAGTCTTCTTGTATTGGATTTTTTTTTTTTTTTTTTTTTTTTGGCTTGTTCTGGTTGCTATAAAGGTTGCAGATGGGTCCTCCACATTCTTGGAATGGTTAGGCCATCATTTTTATTCAGATTTGGGTTATGCTTGAGCATTTCACATGCTTCTTTGGATTTCCTCTCGAACCAAGTTTTGGTGCAGTGTAGGGACTTGGTATTTTTCCAATCAATTCTGTGGCATGTTTGGAGTGTGTGGTCAGAAAGGCCGGTTTTTCCAAAATGCAGGTATTTAATGTGTCGTTTGTGTTCGTCCTTCCTAATTGGGAAGGTTCGCCCTGTTTCCCCTATGTAAGGTAGGTTACATGTGCATTGTATTTTGTAAACCGCTGGGTGGGCTAGGAGTGGAAGAGGATCTTTGGAAGAACTGAGTAGAGGTCTTAATTTTGTTGGGGGTTTAAAGGTGGTTTTGATGTTGTATTTGTGTAGTGTTCTGTCTATTTTTTTGGAGATGCCTCTAACATAAGGTATGGCAATAGCATTCTTGAAATCTTTTTTGTTTTTAGTGGTATCTCTGTGGAGGATCTTGTGAATAGTTTTTTTACTGTATCCATTTTTTATAAATGTATGGTTGATGATCTTGTATTCCTGGTTTAGAGCTTGTTCATTTGAACAGATAGTTTGAGCTCTGTGTTTAAGGGTGCTTATGACACCTAGTTTTTGGGTTGGGTGGTGATAAGAATTTTTGTGTATGTACTGGCCTGTCTGTGTAGGTTTGCGGTAGACTGAGAAGGAGGGACAGCCTGAGGGAAGACGTGTTACGAGTCTGTCTAGGAACAGAGGAGAGTTGTTTTTTTCTATTTCAATGGTGAATTGGATATGTTTGTGTTGTTTATTCAGGTGGCTAAGGAATGTATTTAGTGCTTCGCGGCTATGGGGCCAAATGGCGAAAATATCATCGACGTATCTGAGCCAAATTTTGGGCTTTAGGCACTCTGACTGAAGAACGCATTGCTCAGTATCTTCCATATAAAAGTTAGCTATTGGGGGGAAAGTGGTGAGCCCATGACTGTACCCTCTTTTTGAAGATAAAAATTGTTTTGCCACACGAAATATCCGGAGTGGAGTATGTGGGCAAAGAGGGCCGTGATGTCATGTGGAAATGTGTTCTGTAGGAGTAAGATGGTATCGTTGATTAGGACATTGGTGAAAAGGGAAGTTATGTCAAAGCTGACTAATAAATCATGGTCGTTGAATGTAATGTTTTTAATTTTGTTTATGAAATGTGTATTTTTTATGTAGGAAGGGGACTGACCTACCAATTCCTTGAGTGTGGCCGCTAATTTTTTGGCTAAGTGGCAATTTGGGCTGTCGATTCCTTCAACAATTGGACGTAGTGGTGTGTTTGTTTTGTGCATTTTTGGCAGGCCTCATGTACTAAGATTCTTCTGTACAAATCCAGAAGAATCTTAGTACATGAGGACTTTAGCAGAGATTATTGTAGTTTTTTTATTCATTAATTAGATTTATTTTCCCTTAACATTCCATAGCAACTTGAACTGTACAAGGCCTGAAGAAAATCATACTATAACAATCGGAACTGTACAAATCGAGAAGAATCTTAATACATGAGGACTTCAGCAGAGTTTATTGTAGGTTTTTATTTATTTTATTTATTAATTAGAATATTTTTTATATATATAGACTTTATTTTATTTTATTTTCTCAACTTTTATTTTATTTTATTATCGCTAGAAGTCAGGCTAAGGAAAAGATTAATTAATAGCGTAGATTTAATTTACCAGTACAGAGTGCAAGAGCATGTAGCTTGGTTCACTATACACATGTATCCTTCCGATGATGACCTCAATACAGGGGTCGCAACGTCAAATTGTTATTTTATTAATAATAAGTAAAATAATCATTTCAACACGTGTGTTTTGTGTGTCCCTAAATTCAGAAATATGAATATATATATATATATATATATATATTTTTTTTTTTTTTTTTTTTTTTTATAGCAAAACTTGTGGTGAATTCATCACTAAAAACACATGTACTAACCACAGTAATGACTATTTAATTCGTAAATATTTCGTCCCAAGTATCTTGGGACATTATCAGTACAGTAGTTCAAACAATACTAGAAATAACATACAGTTAGGGCACATGATTACAATGGAATCTCAATATGCGTGCAGTAACGTGTTATAGAAGCAAATTAAATATAACTGGGGGGGAAAAAAAAAATATATATATATATAAAGATTATTTTACACAATTTTGTATGACAATTTCCCATACTTTAGGAATAGTAAGAACATCGTTGCGGTTTAAATTTGGTCTGTGTAGTAGGGCTTCAGCACTTTCTTTATATAAAGATCTGTGTAAAGTTTCGACTTCTCCCAATGGATCCTATGGTTTGGATTTTCAACTCTGTGTTGGGAGAGACCAGATTTCTGCAGTTTGAAAAGACAAATGTGGTCTTGATGTTCCGAGATGCATTTCTGAACAGACCTACCTGTCTGACCAAAGTAAGACAATTTGCAGGAGCATGGGATTTCATAAACGCCAAGTAACATCAGAGGTGAGAGTTTGTCCTTGGGAGAAGGTAACAAGTTATAGATTTGGTTGATAGGTTTGTAACTAGTGGCAAAATTGTATTCATAATTTTGAAAGACGTTCGGAGATGCCTTTGACGTAAGGTATGGGAATCCTATGGACTTCTTCTTGTCTGGGTTGATGTGTGGGAAGGTGACTGATGATTTTTTGAGTTGTTTTAAGATTACATCTATTTAGTATACCTGTATTTTTGATTATTTCTAGTTTTTGGTTGAGAGAATCTTCAGAGGAGTAGAATTTGTGTGCTCTGGAAATTAGTGATTTGATGATGCCAAATTTCTGAGATAGATGATGAGCGGAAGAATTGTGAATGTTGCGACCTGAAAATGTAGGCTTGCGATAGACAGACGTGGCGATGGAACCATTTTCTTTTAATGTGTAAATCCAGAAAGGAGATACCCTGTGGAGATTCTTTTTCTACCATAAAGTTGATGCGAGGATGAAAAAGGTTTATTTTTTTCTAGAAACAGTTGTAATTCCTGTTCAGGATGATCCCAGACTGCAAATACATCGTCGACATATCATAACCAAATTTTTGGTTTGGGTTCAAAGGTGAATTTTTTTTTTCCTTCAAGGTATTCTAGAAACAGGTTTGCTAAGTTTGGTGATAAAGGAGATCCCATTGCTGTTCCTTCTTCTTGTTTGTAAGTTTGACCTTTCCAGGTGAAGTAACCGGATGTAATAACAAATTTGAATAATTCAACTATATCAGAAGAAAATTTTTGAGTTAATAATTCTACTGTTTGTTCTAATGTTTGTGAAGAGGGAGACAGTGTTGAAGCTAATTAACAAATCAGTTTTTATCAGTTGAATGCCTTTTATTTTTGCATGAAACTCTGGAATTTTTGATCGAAGAGGCTGAGTGGCCTATGTGAGGACGGAGAATGTTAGATAAGAATCTTTATAACTTGTAAGTTGGAGTGCTGATAGAATCTACGACAGGTCTGAGAGGAACATTAATTTTATGAAGCTTAGGTAAGCCATAAATTCTGGGAGGTCTAGCATGGTATGTCTTGAATTTTTTAATTGTTTCTTCATCTAAGGAGGAGGTTTCATCAAGTAACTTGTTTAATTTCCTGAGTTGACGTTTTGTAGGATCATAATCCAGTTTGGCGTAAGTATGACGATATCCGAGTAATAAATACATTTTTCGGTCATATGAATCAAGAACCACAGTGGTATTCCCTTTGTCAGCTCTGGCAATGATTATATTTTTATTGCGTTTTAAGGATGTAAGAGCTTTCAATTCTGATGGTGGAATATTTAAGTCCGAAGGTTTGACATCGTATATTACTTTTGCTACCTCAAAACGAAGTCTGTTGGCTTCAGTACTGGAAAGATGGCAGATGTTTCTCTCTATGTTATGTATGAAATCTAGATATGGGAAACATTTGGGTGAAATCGCAAATTTATGACCTCTTGCTAGAACATTTAATTCGTCTGTTGTTATTGGACGGTTAGATAAATTGACTACCCATTTTTCTGTTGGTAATTTGTTAGTGATCTTTTTTGATCGATTCAGCAGATTAAGGTATTTATTATGAAAATTATTATTGCTTTTATCAAAAGCTTTTTCCCCCGAATTCTTTGAGACAATAATAATCAATTGTAGCAGATTTTGATTTAACGTATTTGATAAGTCTGTTTCTAGTTCCGTAATTTTTAAATTATTTGTTGCCAGTTCATGCTTAGAAACTTGTAACTGATTGTAGTAAGGAATGGCTTGCTTTTCTACACCTGGAGATTTGATGACTATCTTCAGTTTTGCAAATGTTGGAATGAGATTATCGCATCTGCACTTTTTTAAAAAAGAGATTCTAGCACGTAGCTTACCCTGTTTAAGTTGAAGTTTACCTAGTAAGTCGGTCTTCTGCACTGTCAGTTCCCCGTGAAGGAATAAGATATTTTGATATAACGAAACCTGTGGTGAATTCATCACTAAAAACACACGTACTAACCACAGTAATGACTATTTAATTCGTAAATATTTCATCCCAAGTATCTTGGGACATCATCAGTACAGTAGTTCAAACAATACTAGGAATAACATACAGTTAGGGAGCATGATTACAATGGAATCTCAATATGCGTGCAGTAACGTGTTATAGAATAAATTAAATATAACTGGGGAAAAAAATCAAATAATCAAAAAAATAATAATAATCAAAAATACAGCTATACTAAAGTATATAATCTTAAAACAACTCAAAAAAATCATCAGTCACCTTCCCACACATCAACCCAGACAAGAAGTCCATAGGATTCCCTTACCTTACGTCAAAGGCATCTCCGAACATCTTTCAAAAATTATGAAGAAATACAATTTTGCCACTACATACAAACCTATCAACCAAATCTATAACTTGTTACCTTCTCCTAAGCTCTCACCTCTGATGTTACCTGACATTTATGAAATCCCATGCTCCTGCAAATTGTCTTACTTTGGTCAGATAGGCAGGTCTGTTCAGAAACACATCTCAGAACATCAAGACCACATTCGTCTTTTCAAACTGCAGAAATCTGGTCTCTCCCAACATGGAGTTGAAAATCCAAACCATAGGATCCAGAGCCAGTGCTAGAGTCTTTGCCACCCGTATGCAATTTCTATCTAAGCACCCCTGTAACGGTCCGGGCATGTGTGGTTCTTTTACGATAATAAAAAATTTTAATTATTTGAAATTTCTTAAATAAATTTTGACAGAACAGCCACACGTTGGTTCGCTAAATGTAATGAACTGGGGGTGTTGATTAGGCAGGATAATCATTAAAAACCCGAATATTCAAAAAATTCTCAAAAGTTAAAGCAAATTTTGATAAAGCCACTTCACTTTAATTATTGAATATAATGATACAGGGATTATAGCCTTCTCACTGACCCAAATCGCTAACAAAATTAAAATGAATTTTAATTAAAGTTAAAATATATTTGAACTAAAGTTTAAAAAATTCTTCATTTTACAAGTTACTAAAATTTTTACAAATTGCTTTTAAAAAATTTTTAATAATTTTTATAAGTGGAACTATCTTTTAGGAAAATAAAAGAAACTCAAGATAGATGAGAAAATAAAAGAATTCAGAAATAATTAGAACATTTAATATAAGTATTCAAAAAATAACATCTTTACAGAATAACAGAAAATAAATTAAATTACATAAATATGCTTGAAATTTTTTTAATTAAAATTTTAGGGTTTTTGATTTCATATTCACAAAATTAGAAATAATGGTCTTAACGTCTAATTCTGCACATATATCATTTTCAGTAGCTATTAACACCAAACTAACAAGCCTTTTTTGTGACATACTTGTTTTTAAGTAGGTTTTAATCAATTTCAGCTTGGAAAAGGAACGTTCACCGCTACCACACTAACAGGTAAGGTTAATAGTATTTTTAAAGCAATTGAAAAGTTAGGGAAATATAAATTATTGGACACAGTAAAATTAAGAATATCGAAAGGGTTTTGAATATTTAAATTATCCTTTCGACAAATATCCCGGAAAGCACATAACTCGTCATATAGTTCTATTGCATTTACATCTTTGTTGTCGCCATCCTTCAAGAGAATCGCTAAATCGTCACAATTTTTTCGTAAAACTTCCTTATTAATTTTAGTAATCTATACAAGAAATTGAAATTATCATATGTTTTTAGTTGTTCAAAACGTTCTATTAACGAACACATTGCAACGTCTAGAAGTGTATAAAACACATTCACTCTAAATTTATCTTGGCGATTGTGGCATTTCGTCATGATGCTCATAGTCAAACTGTCGTGTCTTCTTCCGTACCAGTTTTAAATTCTTGTTCTCCATCCACCTCTTCACTCAGTTCTTTTGCCATTTTTAGAACTTCTTTAAAATTTGTATCTGATCGATACTCTTGTAAGAATATTTTTAAGTTTTCGATAGATTCTAAAGCAAGTGTAATGTTCATATTTTTGTCTTGAAGCATTTTACTTACAGGGCTTATTCTGTTAAGTAAATCATGCCAAGTTATAAGAGAGCAAATAAATTTGTAGTCCATTATTTTAGCACATAATGTTTGTGCTTCGTGCTGAATTTCTTTATTAAAATTTTCATTATTTAAAATTTCAAAAAGTGCATCATAAATTTCTCGTAACTGATATTTTAGAGGGCAGATTGCATTAATTTTACTTTCGCATCGCGTTTCTGATGGCTGTTTCAATGTTAACTGTTTTACGAACTTTAAAAGGATTGCCCAACGTTTGTAAGACAATGAAAAAAATTGTATATTTCTTGAATAATTGCAAATAAACTAATTGTATCTGCATTTTTGTCCTTTCTTTTAAGCTTACACGGTGATCCGAATGCATTTTTGAAAATTATGGAGACAACTACCATGTTTGAATAAAAACTTTAGTTTAATGTAACTAAAATCTACATTCATCGTTTCGACCTTTATATCAAGGTCATCTTCTGGAGCATACACTATACACAGAAAACAAGCTACACTACAATCAAACTGGTTTGTTAAAGATACTGACCAACCGCTACAACAATTGTTGGCCTGACCTTTGATGAGAGTAATTGTTGAAATGATGAACCTCTATTGAAAATAATTGTATCTGCATTCAATTTGGCTGCATCGTTAATGATTAAATTTAGAGAATGAGCAGCACATGCACTTAAAAAGCTCAAGGATTTTTGTTCAAAAGCAAATTTTGGAGCTCATATTTTTTCCCTTTCATATTTGCCCCATTGTCATACCCTTGACCTCGAATGTCTTCAATGGGAATGTTCTGTTTTTCCAGTTCAATTATTGTTGCAAATATTAATGGTCATTTGTTCTGTTTTACTTGCATCAGGTGTGCAGTCTAAAATTATGGAATAATATTTAGATTTTCGAATTGATAATAAAATTGTATCCCTAATTACGTTACTTAAGGTTTCCAATATTTCATTTTGACTGTCTTTACTCAAATAGTGTACTCTATTGTTTCGTTGTAGGGCCCTTTCAACATGATTTTCCATAATGGGATCAAACTTCGCAAACAGTTCGACTAATTTTAAAAAATTGCCGTTATTCCTTTCATATAATTTATCAGATGATCTGCAAAAAGCTAAATTTTGGCTACCAAGGAATTTCAATCAAGCATTCTAAAACAATCGTCCAATGTTTCTTTTCCATTTCATACATGCTTTGAGTCTGACAATCAATAATAGTTTTGTTTTTTAAATTTTTATCAAGTTCCTTCCATTTTAAGAAATTTTTCATGTGAGTTAAATTAGTCTCATTGATTCAGTAGGTGCAAAAAGTTTGCAACAAAATTAAAAAACAGAATTTAAAGTTTCGGAATAAATGAGCCATGTTCTTGGCACGAACTCCCCGTTTTCCATTTTTCTATTATAATACGTGTCGCCAAATTTACGACCATATGTATCTCTGGGATATATTATATTTTTCTTTTGAACAGGCACCATTTCAATTAAAATAACTCGTAATTTATCATCAATATTTCCCATTCACCTGGATCTTCTAAATTTACAGAGATTAATAATGTGTTAGTTTCGTGGTCAACTACAACTAACTCTTCTAACTGTTTTTCACTTGAATCATGCATCTTGTTATCTTGTTCAATAGTTGCAATAGTACTTTCATGCAAACTGGATGATGTGCACGGTTCTTCAACTCGGATTTCTGATGCATCGAGTTGGTTACAATCTGCATCAGAATATTTTAATATTTTAACAAATTTATTAAGAGCCCCCAGTTTGTGTCTTAATATCTGCTTCTTTTGCAGCATGGCATGCACGGGATAAATTTTTGATTTCGTTTCTATTTTATACCCACAAGAAATTATTACACAACACGACACAGAGATGAAATAATAGTTCGCATTGTCAGTAGCCTACTGAGATGCGTACCATATCACTGGTTAACTAGCAACAAATGTTTTAGTACGAAAATTCATTTCTGCGCATAAAAACCGTTCACCATTTCACTTTAGATAGACTGCAGTAGACACAACATTCTGCAGGCAAGCATTTAGCCCTCTTGCTGCAAAATTGTAAACAGCCAGCTGATCAAAGAGGTAGCAATATACAATTTTTTTTTTAATTTTTATTCGGTGTATCCGGCCTTATTTATTTTAATATTGATCATTCTAAGAATTTTTTGTTTCTTAAAAATGAACTTATGAACCGTGCCCTGTCGGTGGCGCCAGCATGCCCACTTCCGCCGGCCCTGATAGGATCCATTGGGAGAAGTCACTTTTACACAGATCTTTATATAACTATGAACGTTTATATAAAGAAAGTGCTGAAGCCCTACTACACAGACCAAATTTAAACTGCAATGATGTTCTTACTATTCCTAAAGTATGGGAAATTGTCATACAAAATTGTGTAAAATAATCTTTATATATATATATTAATTTACTTCTATAAGACGTTACTGCACGCATATTGAGATTCCATTGTAATCATGCTCCCTAACTGTATGTTATTCCTAGTATTGCTTGAACTACTGTACTGATGATGTTCCAAGATACTTGGGATGAAATATTTACGAATTAAATAGTCATTACTGTGGTTAGTACGTGTGTTTTTAGTGATGAATATATATATATATATTCCCAGGTTCACGTATATGAAGAATCGTTTTTCTTAAATATGACTCATGATATTCAAGATGCAAATATCTTAATTTAATATTAGTAGTAAAATCAAACTTTGAACAGTTTTAACAATAAAATTACTGTCATACACCTTACCTTACCTTGACTGGCCAGAGTGTGGTACAACAGAAACAGTATCTAGTTGTATGTTTCACTCCGATGATGTGATGAGATACTCATGATTTACATGTATAGTCAGTTGATTATCTTTCGATTATGTTAATATTAACAAATTCACATCTTGCATGGTGATCAATTACAGAAGATGAACCAAACAGCCCAGGAAGTTGTATCTGAAGCTTGCAAGATTACAGGCAATAGTATCCTTTCTCAAATGCTGCCATGATTATAATCTTATCCAATGTGCACAGGATTTATTTGCAAAGAAGTAAAAGCTTATTTTTAAATCAGCTCAATGTACAAAACAGGATGTGTCCAAACTTAACAGCATTGATAATCTAGATAATAATATCTGAAGAACATTAACTCCTGAATTATATGATATCATATATCTTAAAAGAATCAGTTAAGAAAGCCTTCCATAACCAAACAAAAATCTTATAAAAAAGATTTGATAACCTTCTAAGTAGACACTGTCAAGATTCAACTGCACAGCCTACAGGCAAATAATGTTGGAATTTTTTTTTCTCACTTGGTTAGACTATAAATTATATATTTAGTTTAATCCTTTATCCATGTGTAAGCAAACAAAATTTGCACCTGAAGTATCTTCAGGACTGGGGTAACTCATAGCAAAGGTGGACAAAGCTTCGCATCACTTGCCTTAGTATTCCATAATGCAAAACACAACTCCTTGCGGACATGTATAATGCTATGAATTATGGGAAAGGTCACTACCCAGACCGGTTTCCACCTTTATTGAGGTCTCTTCAGTGGGAGCCAAACCCAGAGGTGATACGAAGGTTGAAGCAATGCAGAAGTCATGTTTACCTATTCCTGAAGATACTTCAGGCGCAAACTTTGTTTGCTTACACTTGGATAAATGAATAAACTAAATATATAATCTACAGACAAATGAGTAGTCACATTTTAGGTGAAGGACATCATTTTTCCATCACTCCTTAAAAAAATATATTAAAAAAAAATCCTATATGTAGTTTTCATGCTATAAATTGAAAGAAAGTTGTGTCCTTCTGTCTGCATCAGATAAGCAATTACGGTTTGAAGTAGTGCAAAGTTGCAAAGTCAGTTCCCTTAACATCCTGGGAACTGAACTAAAAGCCTTACACTCTCTAAAGAACAACTGCAATAATACAATTTCTAAAGCAGACAAGAGAAATTTCATTGTCATTATGGCTGCATTGGAACATGAATGTAAAATCAACATTCTGCTCTCTCAGACCTGTCTACTTACAAACTTATTACCAGAGATTCCACCAACTCAAAAGACTTCCCAGACTATATGATATGCTAAAAATACATGAAATGGGTGTTCCTTTCTCACTAGTAGTTGACTATATTGGCAGTCCTACTATCAATTATCAACATTTTTATCTAACATAGTTTCCAGCATAATGTTGGAGGTTTAATGGATTTTTTACAACACTAAGAAAGGATTAAAAATAATTTAATACTTCCTATATTTCGTCCTAGTCACTAGGACATCTACAGGGATTACAAAAATAACTAATGTAACATAACACAAATATCATACAATACTAAACCCATGTGGGTGACACTAAAGTCCTATCTAGGTGGAGTGCCCTCTAAGGGCGGTTGTAGGTGGCCTGGAATATAAAGTAGGATCTCTGGTGATGAGTGTTTCCCAAATTTTCGGAAGCTTAATGCAACCGTATTTATTAAGATTTGGTTGATTTCTAAGAGCTGCTGCTGCTTCTAAGAATAGTCTCTCTTTCTTGAATTTGCTGTGATGGAGCATGGTGGTTTTCTTCCATGATACTCTGTGGGTGGTGTCCAAGACATGGTCAGCCAAGCCTAGTTGACTAGGCTTGGCTGACCAACCCAGAATGACCATAGTTGTGTTTACAGATGTAAGACTTGTGTTCCTCTAGGCGGATGGATGCTGATCTGCCTGTCTATCCAAAGTATGCCAGCTTACAGGAACAGGGTACTTTGTAAACTCCAGGCAGACTTTCGGATGTGCCACGGATGTAGGGTATGGTGATGGCATTTTTAAATTCTTGTTGACGAGAAGGACAGGGAATGGGAGAGGAACTAATTATTTTTTTGATACTGTGATCGCTGTAGCCATTGGAGAGGAAAGTGTTGTGTATGTAGTTTAGCTCAGTAGTGAAGGCGGTTCCACTGGAACAAAGATTGTGGGCTCTCTTGGTAAGAGTTTTAATAATGCCATATTGTTGAGAGGGGTGGTGGTGTGAGAGTTTGTGAATGTATCTACCTGTGTGTGTGGGTTTTCTGTATACAGTGAAGGCAAGTGTATCATTAGGCAAGGCTGTGACTAAGGTGTCTAGGAAGGGTAAACAATTGTTCTTTTCCTTTTCCATAGTAAACTGGATTCTTGGATGTAGGCTATTGAGATGACTGAGGAAGGGGTCTAATGTGTCTGGGCCATGAGGCCAAATAGAGAACACATCATCTACATATCTTAGCCAGATAGAAGGTTTGAGTGGGGCTGAGTCTATGGCTCGTTTTTCAAAATCTTCCATATAGAAATTAGCAAGGGGGGGGGGGGGGGGGGGAAACCCATGGCAGTTCCCTCTATCTGCTTGTAGATTTTGTTCTTCCAAGAAAAATACCCAGAGTTAATGGCAAAGGAAAAGAGATCTAAGATGTCAGAAGGGAAAACTTTTTGTAAGAGAGATAAGGTATCAGTTAAGGGAATATTAGTAAATAAAGAGGAGATATCAAAGCTTACCAATATGTCTGCTTTATTCAAGGTTAAATTTTCTATGAGGGCTTTAAAGTGGGTCGAGTTTTTTATATAGGAAGTGGACCTTCCAGTGAGGGGGGATCAGAGAGTTGGCCAGCTGTTTAGACAGTCTGTAGCAAGGTGCATTGGTGGCATCTACTATAGGTCTGAGTGGGGAATTGGGTTTGTGGATTTTTGGTAAGCCGTAAAATCGGGGGAGGGGGGGGGAGCGGAAAGGTTTAAGTTTTTTCGTGTTGTCGGGGGGGGTCAGGAAAATACTTTTTTAAGTAAGATTTTTAATTTTTTAACTTGTGTTTTTGTGGAGTCGTGTTCTAGCGGGATGTAGGTAGCGCGATCGCGAAGGATAATATTCATTTTGCGATTGTATTCACTGGTATTAAGAACGACTGTGGCATTACCCTTATCCGCTCTGGTGAGGACGATACTTTTTTCTTTCCGTAATTTCAGGAGAGCTGTGCATTGGGCATACGATAAATTACTTTTTGGAGGCGAAGAATGAGCAAGGATGTTGGCTACGTCAAGTCTGATGTTGTTGGCTATCTCCGACGGTAAGCGACCGATCCCACGTTCGATGCTAAGCGTTACATCAAGCACCGGCACTTCCTTCGGAGTGACGGCAAAATTACGGCCGAGGCTAAGTGCGCTGACGGCATCGTCATTGAGCTTTTTGGAAGAGAGGTTTACTACTGTCTGGAGCGGTTGAATTTGTGGTTTGTCTTTAATCAGGTTGCTATATTTCTTGACGTGTTTATTTTTTATTTTTTGAAATTCTTTCTGTGCGGAGGTTTCCGAAATGCCGGAGAGAATTGACCAAAGTTCAGGATTAAGAACTTTGGAGAGCTCTGAATGTAAGGAGCCAATGGCGGCGTTCGTCACTGAGAGGGTGGCACGAGTAGAAGCGATTTGCTCGCGTAGTAATGCCAGGATGGCACGGTTATATATCCGGAGTGCTTTTTTGGAATGGAAATTGGTCTTTAGTTTAACGCAGTTCGGTATCACTCTTGTATCCCGACATCTTTTTAAAAAGGCCAGCCTATTTAGTTGCCTAGATAGTCGTAGTTTTGACTTATCGTATTGCTTGGATTTGCATGCTAAATCTTCTCCATGAATGATTAGAATTCGTGTATAGAGGTGTATAGAAGTGCTGTAAAGACATAATGTTGGAGGTTTAATGGATTTTTTTTACAACACTAAGAAAGGATTAAAAAGAATTTAATACTTCCTATATTTCGTCCTAGTCACTAGGACATCTACGGGGTTACAAAAATAACTAATGTAACATAACACAAATATCATACAGTGCTAAGCCCAACCATGTGGGTGACACTAAAGTCCTATCTAGGTGGAGCGCCCTCAAAGGGCGGTTGTAGGTGGCCTGGAATATAAAGTAGGATCTCCGGTGATGAGTGTTTCCCAAATTTTCGGAAGCCTAATGCAACCGTATTTATTAAGATTTGGTTGATTTCTAAGAGCTGCTGCTGCTTCTAAGAATAGTCTCTCTTTCTTGAATTTGCTGTGATGGAGCATGGTGGTTTTCTTCCATGATACTCTGTGGGTGGTGTCCAAGACATGGTCAGCCAAGCCTGAATGACCATAGTTGTGTTTACAGATGTAAGACTTGTGTTCCTCTAGGCGGATGGATGCTGATCTGCCTGTCTGTCCAAAGTATGCCAGATTACAGGAACAGGGTACTTTGTAAACTCCAGGCAGAGAGAGAGGAGGGAGCTGATCTTTTGTAGAACGGATAAGGGTAGTAAGTTTGCGGTGGGGTTTATATGCTGTGTGTAGATTGTACTTTTTTAGAATCTTGGCTATTTTTTCGGATGTGGGTTAAGGATTTTTTTTTTTCTAGTTAGCTAATTTTATTTTTTACCAGGCATTATTAAAACTCTTACCAAGAGAGCCCACAATCTTTGTTCCAGTGGAACCGCCCTCACTACTGAGCTTAACTACATACACAACACTTTCCTCTCCAATGGCTACAGTGATCACAGTATCAAAAAAATAATTAGTTCCTCTCCCATTCCCTGTCCTTCTCATCAACAAGAATTTAAAAATGCCATCACCATACCCTACATCCGTGGCACATCCGAAAAAATAGCCAAGATTCTAAAAAAGTACAACCTACACACAGCATATAAACCCCACTGCAAACTTACTATCCTTATCTATTCCACAAAAGATCAGCTCCCTCCCCTCTCTCTCTGCCTGGAGTTTACAAAGTACCCTGTTCCTGTAAGCTGGCATACTTTGGATAGACAGGCAGATCAGCATCCATCCGCCTAGAGGAACACAAGTCTTACATCTGTAAACACAACTATGGGCATTCAGGCTTGGCTGACCATGTCTTGGACACCATCCACAGAGTATCATGAAAGAAAACCACCATGCTCCATCACAGCAAATTCAAGAAAGAGAGACTATTCTTAGAAGCAGCAGCAGCTCTTAGAAATAAACCAAATCTTAATAAATATGGTTGCATTAAGCTTCCGAAAATTTGGGAAACACTCATCACCAGAGATCCTACACTATATTCCAGGCCACCTACAACCGCCCTTAGAGGGCGCTCCACCTAGATAGGACTTTAGTGTCACCCACATGGTTGTGCTTAGTATTGTATGATGTTTGTGTTATTTTTGTAACCCCGTAGATGTCCTAGTGACTAGGACGAAATATAGGAAGTATTAAATTCTTTTTAATCCTTTCTTAGTGTTGTAAAAAATCCATTAAACCTCCATTATGTCTTCACAGCACTTAAGCCTCTATACACGAATAGTCTCCAGCAGAACAGAAAAATCACCTTCCTGCATAAAAAATACGAGTGATTTCATTGCTAAAGTAAAGACCACTACTTTCGCAGTTTTGATATGTGGGTGAGCTTTGACATGGTTTATGTCTTCACCAGTGTTTTATTAGATATAACAATTCAACTACTCAATAAAGATTTTCTAGCTAACGTTCTTAAATTATCTCGTTTTGCTATGCATGCCAGATACTTCTCCTGGCAAGGAAATCTATACAAGCAGGTAAAAGGTTGTGCCATAGTCCCCCTGCCCTTTCTTAACACTTGTGTTAAGTGTTCATGGAACACTTGAAGAAACATCTCTTCACTACTATTACTCCTTGTCCTTCCACTTGGTTTAATTATGTTGACGATGTGTTCACTATTTGGCCACATGCAGAAGGAGAATTAATTTCATAGACAAAATCAACAGTCTTTTTCTCCAGAATTAAATTTACACTACAAAAGGAAAATAATTTGTAATAGGGAAGTAGACGGCACTCTCAGCTTTTTAGTTTATAAGAAACTTGCATTCACTGGAAGATACATGCTTCACTACTCTGTGCACCACCCTTCACCAGAAATCGGCACAGGTAAGACTTTAGCCCACAAGGTACATGTAATCTATTGCTTCAAAGACACATGCACATATGAATTACAAAAAAATAAAAAAAACATCCTTTAAGCTAATGAAATATCCTTAATCTTGCCTTGCATAAAATACTTTTCACTTGGCTCACCAGGGAGAGTATCAAATTCTGTGTTCCCACAGTCTCTCCTATTCTGATAACATTGTAGAAATTTGATTATATTCTATATGTTCTATATTGTTCTATATGTGGAATACTGATGTATTCCACATATAGAACATGTGGAATACATCAGTTTCCTCCAGGATGAGAAATTTGGCCTTCTGGAACATGGAAGCCACAGGATCCTGTGAAACAATACAATGATTCCTCACACTCATTTTTTTTCAAATTGCAGAGACTCCTTAACAAAGATTATGAATTAAAGATACCAAGAAATTATATACAGTACGTGGTTTAATCCTTTTTCCAAGTGTAAGCAAACAAAGTTTGCACCTGAAGTATTTTCAGGACTGGGACAACTTATGGTAAAAAAGGCAGTTGCTTACACTTGGAAAAAGGATTAAACCAAGTATATAATTTCTTGGTATCTTTAATTTATAGCATAACCAAGTAGAAAAACTTCCAATAAGAAGATTATGAAGCTCTTCAGAATCAATCCAATCTTTATTAGAATGATGGTCTAAAAATTTCCAAATTCTGGGAAATAATGACTGAACTCTCACTAATAATCCTATCATCATATACAGTATATATCTGTCATGAGTACATAAAAGGTTTTATGTATATATATATATATATATGTAATGTACTTTTTTTATGACTTCCATCCATGAAAGGTTTATATGTGAACCCATGTGTGGGTTAAGGATTTTTTTTTTTTTCTAGTTAGCTAATTTTATTTTTGACCAGATCCAGAAACCCTGCTCTAGAGACCAAACTTGGAACTTTTTTCAAGCCACTTCAGATTTCCAATAAGTTGAGCACTCAGGGCTGCACTTATGCACAGGCACATGAGGCTCTAGCTGGGGTCCCAAAAAATTACAGCCAATTTAAGGGCCCCCAAACTGTGAGGGATGATCCCCAGAGCACTCTAGTGCCTCGGGCCCCACCTGCCTAGGGAAAAGCGTAAGTACGGCCCTGGGAGCGGTGAAATCTATCTCTCACTTAAAGATATTAACAATACCCACAGTGGTATTTGAACGTGCAGCCTGTTGGTTGGAGAGCAGATACACTAAACACTTGGCCTAAATTGATGAAAAGAAACATATTCCCAGGTTCATGTATGAGAATAATCGTTTTTCTTATATGTGGCTCCTTATGATATTCATGATGTAAATATCTTAATTTAATAAATTAAACTTAGTAATTTTATTGTTAAAATTATACTGTGCTGTACACCTCATCTTGAAAGTAGCTTTGCTTTCCTTTGCCTTTTGGATATGTGTGCTCACAATTCTTAATGCACCACTTAAGTCCTACGTTTCCACTGTCCTATCAGTACCCACATGACACTTGTCAAAGAGCAACAGAATAGAAACACTTTGTAATAAATATAATAAATACACTTTATAATAAATACGCTTGGAATCGCCGAACGTTATATAGTTTCTACTATATTCGGCATGAAACTCTTTGAGTTTCTTATTCGGCTAAGAAACGATATGGGATGTAATATCCCTTAACTTAAACAACTTTGTTGTTTAAGTTAAGGTTATTACAACTTATTGTAATAACCTTGGTTCGATTCTTGCTTGCTTCATGTAACTTCAGTAGATAGCTGCATGTTTAACTCTGATGATGAGGTACTCATCACAAAATATTAGTCAGTTATATTAAATTCTTTATTTTGTTATGTAATTTACATGTATAGTCAGTTCCATGAAGAAAACCTATTCTCTAAATTTCCAGAGATGTTATTGTGGAATTGGGCTCCTATGAACACATTGCTTGTGTACCAAAGAAATTCCATCTTTCCTTCACATATAAATCTATCAACCAAATCAAGTTTTGCCTTCTCCAAAAGATAAACACAACTACTATTGTTACCTGGAGTCTATCAAATTCCTTATAACCCAGCTTATCCTCTTTTGGGTTATGGCTGTGCCATGACGTAATATATTTCTGAGCAATGGTATTGCTCAGAAATCTTGGCTTGTAGGATGTGGAATTGATAACATTAGTCATAGGATTCTTTGAGGCATGGTACACTTTTAAATAGAAGCACTTACAACTTCAAAGAACTTGATACATTCTTCATTGCCCAAATCTCATCCTCAATGATGATGATGGACTTTCTATGCCAAAGAGAAATATATGTAAACCAAATAGTATAATAGTTTTTGATCTAGGGATTTAGTGGTATCTTTCACTGTGTAGTCACAGTGAAAGATACCATTCTCCATGCACTTCCACTGTGGTTTTTGAATTTGTGTTATTTTTTCACACACTGATTGTTTAAGAAACAAACCAAAATGTTTGTATCTAATTTTTACCTTTTATTAAACTTCTTTACTGTAAATATGTGTTTTCAGTATAAAGATCATTTCAGAAGTTCTGCACACATTGCATGCAGGCCAGTAGGATGTAATTATTTTAACCTTCATGTCATTTGTGAGCCAGAGTGAAAAAATGTTATGCTCTCATTTTCTGGTTCTATTTCTGAAAAGTAGGGTCAAATGAAGAAAGAATATAATTTCTTGGATATTTTGTAATGACCATTCACACAAAGTATCTGAACTTATTGAAAGTATGGATGGCAAATACTTCCTCACTCTTTCTTGACATGAGTGTCTTCCTAGAATGTCATTCAGTAAATTTAAAGAACCACCCCTACAGGAAACCTCATCAGTTGTAAGTAGTTTCCATTGATAATCCTTCATTGAAGTAACTCAGCTTATCAAATACATTGCCAAAAAAAGTTTTCCTAACAGGAATATAAGGCGCAAGCATTTGATGAACGAAATGAAGATTACATTGAAAGCATGCACGTGTGCCTAACTTTTGAAATGCCCATTGTATACTGACCTCATAGCCTTTAGTTGCTGAAGCAGCTGTAAGGCTGTAATTCCAAGTAACACTAGGATTAGGTGAAATATCTGTCCATGTGTTATGAAAGAACTGACATCGCCCATGACTGAGTTCTTTAATTTAATCTTAGCACTTGCCGAATACAAGAACAGATTCATGTTGTTGTCCAAAATGAGCCTTGTGAACCATGGAGTTTCCTGAATAGTAATAATATCCATTTGTTTGCTTATAATGGGAAGGATGATAATAAATGAAGATGGTGTGATTATGGCAAATAATTTGAATTAGCTGTTGTTTTAGATGAAGGGTAATGGCTACAAAGTGTATTATCATTTATATATATCTTATCTTTTATAACTTATCTTTTAAGCTTAAAGTTATGCACTTTAAGCTTAAAAGATAAGTTATGTATTATATTGGATTGTTCTGCACGAAACTAATGAGACTAGGGATTTGAAGGTGATAGGGCATAGAAAGTTGCAGTTTGTGGAAGATGTTGTAAAAATAGTTAAAATGAATCACACGCTGAAAAATACACTGCAAGGTATAAGGAAGGTATTGTCCTCTTTATAAAACTACATTTTGGACCATTGTACCCAGATTTGGTTGCCTGGGTTTCATGGAAGATGGAGAAGTGGAGTAAGAAAAAGATGGTGACCAATGTTTGCTCTAATTTTTACTGGCCCAAGTATGCATGAAAAACAATTTGTGTGCAAGTTTCCAGTCTCACCCATAATATTACATTTTATGTGCTAATGTAATATTTCTCGTATTACCCTTTTTTTGTCTAGCTATAACTGGTAAAATTGTTGTTAAATTAATTCGCTTAAATCTGTGTAGCAACAAAAATACATCATCATTTGCACTAGTTTAAGTGATTGTAATGTCTAGACAGAAGGCACTCTAAACAAATATGCCTCTGCAACTTTCTGACGTTTCAGTCATTTTGCTCACACAGTGCAAGCTAAAAGTAACTAATTAGAATGTATTCAGTTGAAACACTGGAGATAAAATAGGTTCCAGTATAATTAATCATATGTCGTTTTTATAGTAAGGTCATAAATTATTCACCGTCAAAAAATTAAAAGCAAAAATTTTGTGCATAGTTACTAGGCATGCGTGTCCCCTTCTTGACCGATGTATACGTGCATAGCTTAGAGCAGTGTTTCCCAAACTTCTGGATGTCAGGGCCCCCTTTAAAAAAAATTAAAATATATTATAATATTTATTGTATTTATATTCATTACAAAACACACAGCAAATATTGCAAAAAATCAAATGCAAATATTACATTTTTAGGCTCAAATCTCTTACTAAGTCATTCAATTCCGCTTGAGTAAAACGTTGCGGGCCAGAACTAGAAATTAAATTTTCATTGTCTAAATCAACATCCGGGTCTTGCTCCCCAAGAACATCTGGCATATCCCGATCATGCTCGTTCTCAAGTAAAGGAAGTCCTTTATAAATTGGCATGGCTATTTCATTGGAATGAGCAACTGGCCGAATTGCTGAGTCGAGATTTGGATATACAATTTTTTTCTTATTCTTCTTATTATAACCAGAAGTCTGAACTAAACAAAAATAGCAGTCATCTACGGGATTTTTCGGTTCGCGCCAAATCATTGGAATGCCAAAAGCTAATTTTTGGCATTTTCCCTTGCTCCACAGTCGTAAATTTTCTACACATGACTTACACACTTTATTTGGAGCCCATGACTTTTCCTGATCTGCACTTTTTACGTCAAAGTATGCAAAGTACACTTTCTTAACGAAATCAGTGATATTTGTCCTTTGACTGGGAACAGTAAAGCTCCCACAAATGTAGCAGAAGGAATCTACACTATTGGCACAATTTCGAGTAGTAGACATGATGTATTTTCTTCACTGCCGACTAACATGCAATTAACAAGACAAAAAAAACCAGAGACTTTATTGAAACCTTATAAGCGCTCATCATACTTTCACGATCGATTAACGATTGACTAATTTCGATCGTTCTTTGTCCGCTATGACGCATATAGCATTCATTTGTTTTAGGCAGTTGTCATCGCCTACTTTTCATCACCTAAATGTATTAGGTCGGTTATCGGCCTCTCTCGCATTCAAAGCGCCAGTACGTGCCGTTGCAGGTTCATACGCATTTATTCGTTTACTAACAAGCGAGAGCGGTGAGCGCTCCGATTCTGATCTGTGCACCGCTTTGAATAATAGGCTATATCTTCGGGAATTTGAATTTTTCGAATTTCTTGATAAAAAGTTAGGAACAGATTTTTAAAAGTACATACTTTCAGAAAATAATATTAAAAAATCTAATTTTTTGATCCTCTAAATAATACTGTCTCCTTAAAACTATCAAAAACTTACAAATTAGCAAAAAGAAAATGCCATAGAGGAAAAATCTGACGTGATAGAGAAAAATGGGTTTGATATTTGAAATCAGCGCACCCAAATTAGTAAAAACACAAGTGTCTGATCATAATCAGCAGAAAAAAAAAATTTTTTGTTGGCCAGTGTAATTAAATACCTTTCTTTTAAGATAAAAAAAATCTACTTAGTCTTAAAACATTTTAAATTTGTTTTCATTATTTCCCCCCTCCCCATCAACTAAACCTACGGCCCACAGTTTGGGAAGCACCGGCTTAGAGTAGAGGGAACATTGATTTTTCTAGAAATTGAAAACAATATGCTTTTGTGGTGGTAGTGATTCGTCCTGTCAAATCTGGTATGATATGACTGCACATAAAAGTATTTTATTCTAATTTGCTATATGCTGTGGCATACATCCTTAGGAGCATGATAATTTTTAACAAAATTAATAATAAAAGCAGAATAAATCTTGAAGGGGGGGGGGGTTACATTATTTCTGTGAAAGATGATAGCCAGTATTGTACTGACATCACATATATGGTTCATTGTTCTGTGCGATGTAATATCCATCAAACCTAGTTCTATGAATAAAAAAGTGAAAAATAGAGCAAAAATTGGTTGTATTGAATTGGATATTGTGCCATCCCCAGAGTTCCTTTAAACTTAGGAATAAAATAAATTCGCTAATGCCTTTTATTACCTATATAGGGAGTACATGAAGCCATTTTAGCCATATCTAACTTTTGTAGACTGAGTGGGAAGTTCAAGTTCCACCAGAAGCTAATATACAGCATTTTTGTTAGTTTTTATTATTATTATTATTATTATTTGTATTGTGACAGGCTAGACTTAATTTTGTTGATCGCAGTTTCTCAAAATCCTTCATATATTCTTTTGTATGTATCTCTCTTGAATTGCCAGTTTATCCAACATATACCATATTAGTAGGTTTTCTCTTTCTCTCTCTCTCATAGACCTATGCAACACCCAATGATTCACTAAGTGGTTTTCCCATTGTGCCCTCTTGATACTATATATACATTACTTAGGCCAAGTTTTCTTTTAGCACTTTGTGGGTAAAACGACTAAAAGATTTCATTAGAAAATTGAAGAAAATCATATGAAAATTAGAGATAGCAAATATAGTTTCTTCTTTGGCTTCTTGTGAACAAATCTGTTCACAACAAGCCAGAGAAGAAACGTTACTGACCTATGAAACTACAACTACAAGACCTATGAAAGAAAAATTTTCCAAAGAAGATTTGAAAAGAAATTGGTAGCTTGTAAGATTCTTACACTCCTAATCTCGTTAAATGTTTAGACAAATTTTATTTCAATCCAAATCCCTGCTGTCAGCAAAAAGTAAGCCTTGTCATTGGTCTATTCATTTCATGACGTCTGGTAAATACGTATAGTCCATTGAAAAATACCACACTGAAGGAAGATATTTCTATATACATATTTCACCTGAATGGCCTGTCTGTCCTGTATAATAAATACGACTTAAGCAGAAAACTTTATACACTAATACCCCGCATTACGATGCTTCGCTAATACGACGCTTTTAGCAATGATATGCTTCCTTGAATCAACCGATGCGCAGTTTTCGTGAACTGTTCGTTTACGAAGTCGTTTCTCGCTAGGTCTGTGTTTTGGCGTTCCGCCATGAATTATAAACTGCTTATAACTTATTTTATTGTTATTCATAATGGCAGATAAAACTCAAAGTAAGGGTGTTATTGCTTCCGATAAAAAGACGCATAAACCTACATACTAAGGTTAAAATGATTAAATATAGTGACGATGGTATATCGAACACTAAGATAGGCTGCAGGCTAAACTTACCCCACACTACTAAAGTTAGTGAAGTGAAAAGTGCTACAACAGTTAATACTACAGTTATCAGTAAAGGTGACAATCTTATTGCCGAAATGGATATATTGATAAACTGGTTTGCATCTTCCTTTAAACCGAGCTATCTGAAAGTAACTTTTTTGTTTGTGAAAATTATTCTAAATTTTTCGAAATGCTTTATTTACGCCATTTATATATATACACACACACACACACACGTGTGTGTGTATGTACAGGCTCATATATATATATATATATAAATAAAATATGAGTCTAGCTCAGTGGAAGTGGTGTTTGCATCCTCAGCACTAGATTGCCTGAAGAAAGAGTCATGAGTTTAATTCTAGTCGCCGACTAGAAATTTTTCGAACCCTTTTTAAGACTAGTTCCCGAATTTGTCGATTTCTGGTAAGGACAAGTTGGTGTTTTTGTTCATTAAACTCGAGAAAAATCGACCATAGAACACACTATTTCAGACATTATTCTTTCTTAATCTTTTACCTTTACAGTGTCGATGGTTTCTATTCCTTATAATCGCAATCTTTATACGAGGATAAGGTGGTTGGCCCTATGTATGTAGAGACATTGAGTTCTCAAGGCTGGCTTGCCTACTTGGATGAAAAACCGCAAATAAATAGGAGAAAAACCCTGCAGTCTATGCCCAAGATCGCTAACTTGGCTATGTCTGAGAATATCCTAAGCTCCACGTCAGCGACGGGAATCGAACCAAGGATACTCCTTTCCCAGGCATATGGTTGCAAGGCACTAATCCATGCAGACCTATTTCAGACATTAAAAATATTAGGTTTATGGACCACAAGATGGCTGCACTTATCTCTGATTAGCTACCAGGGGCAGATTGGACCTGTCTACTCATTCTCCAAAAGTAGGCTAAACAGCCTACCCCTATAAGGTAATAAAAGGTGTTATCTGATTATTCTAAATTTTTCGTTTGCATATATATATATATGACTGCTTAATGTTAATTAAACTATTATAACCATCTATATGTGGGAAAACAAATGCAGTGATTCTCTGTATACGATGGTGGTGTGGAACCTTCATGACTGAGGTATGCTGACACAATTTTCTGTTTGTTTTTTGGCGGGTTGGCATAACTAATTGGTGGTACACCAGGTCAGCTTGAGAGACAAGAAATTGCTTAGGTGATATTCAGGATTTTTTTTTTAATTTGTTTTAAGATTGTAGTTTTTTTTTTTTTTTTTTTTTGAATCACTAAATATGGGACATGTTCTGCCTTTAAATTTTATATTTTATTGAATTTAGGAGAAGCAAACTAGCACTTGCCTATGGGTGGTATATACCCTGACAACGGCATGTCTCGGGACACAGTGAATGGGTTTGTTAAGTCTAAATTTGCTAATACATGTGCTTGTTTCGAAATGATTTCCTTAGGGGCCATCCATGGAAACTGGGCAAGAGTGTGGTTAGCAAGGGTGTTAGAACTAGGTTTTTTACTTGCAGAGTGGTGAATGAGTGGAATAAGCTGCCAGAGTCTGTTGTGGGTGCCATGACTGTGAATGAGTTCAAGGATAGATACTGTGTGGATGTTGAGTAGTGTTTAGGGCCTCCCTCGATGAGTCTAAGGACTCCTTGGAGTTGCCCGTAATAATAATAATATTTGTTACTTAGGAGCCATTAAGAAATGGAAAGTTTGTGTGAGAGTTACGGCACTTTCAATTCTGGCCTCATTTTGTCACGCAGTAAAATCCTAGGTTATGTGATAGTTTTACATGAAATTTCACTGCATCCTGCTTAGCCCCAAACTAGCTATAATTCTGTAATACTTTCTGTTATTTTATTATTATTATTATTATTTAAGGGGTTGCGTAAATTTTTACATTTATGCTATTCAGTTACAAAACGCCAGAAAATTTACGAAGGTTCTGAATACAAGAAAACCAGGCAAAACTTCTAGATGACATGCCCAGGCCTACTCTTGTTCCAGAATTTTCTAACATGCATTTTATTATTATTACGTAACGCTTCCAACGGCTCATCGTGGGAGGGCACGAAACTACAAGCTTACCGTCTAACTTTAAGACTAAATAGCTATTTAGAGCCTTATCTGACTTAATCTTCGAACTACACCATTAGCACACATCGCCATCTACCTCCCGCCACCACCACGCACATATTTACTGTAAATTGCGTCCAGTTTATTTATAACAAAATATTTGACATTCTTATTTTTTGAACTTACAATAAATACAATAAACTTGAAAAAAATCTCAGGTGGTGAGTGCATGCAGCTGAACTGAAAGAACTGCTAAAAAGCTCTTACAATGCTACGCAATTAATATTGTTGTGCATAATTACGGTCACCATATGCTTTATTTAAGAGGACAGCCCTTTATTTTGTGAATTGAAATAGTAAATTGAATATTGGCGCGCAGCACACGGCCCATAGAAACATGAAACTGTCATTTCACCGGCACTCGCTAGCGGCGCGGCATATATGGCTGCGTCGTTGATGTGATGTGTACATATTGTACTTAACTGTGTGTGTGTAGTGTAGAAGCTGCGGTAGGAGTGAGTGGACGTTTTGTCTCCTTGGATCTAATGCGCCCACTGAACGAGTATTTTCATTAGTGAACAATATGTGGACCGGTGAAAAAAACAATTGAAAATTGAACTAGTAACATTACTGGCTTAACGGGTGAAGCAAAAGCTTTTCATATTCCCGGCTATATTGCTCGCCCTGATTGGGCTAGGAGATTAATCCTCAGTGAGGGGGTTTAGGATGGCTTTAGGTCTTTTGTGCTTAGAATAGTCCGTTGCATCATAGTCAGCGGCCAGTTTGATCAGTCTGTTAGGATGCACACTTGCCTTTGAAAAGAATTTGGTTGCTATAGTCCGCATGAAGGTGTAAATATAGGGGACCTCCGTGTCGCGGTGCAGTTGGACAGTTCGGATGAACCATGGAGCGCCCAGGATCATTCTAAGACACTTGTTCTGAATGCGTTGTAATTTAATGATATTTGAGTTTGAAGTATATGGCTCCAGGCCGGTGAGGCATAAGTGAGTATTGGACGAACCATCAGTTTGTATATGAGAAGTTTGATTCTGGTGCTCAGTTTGCTGTTTCTGTTTATTAGCGGATAGAGCTGGGCTATGGTTTTGGATGTGTTTGCACAGAGAGTCTTGATATGGGAGTTGAAAGTCAGTTTACTGTCCATTACTACACCAAGGTACTTGATCTCTGTTTTCCACTGAATTTTTGTGTTAAAGAGGAGAATATCTTCTTTGGGAAGCACTGATCTTCTAGAGAATAAGACGGCTACGCTCTTCTGAGGATTCACCTGGAGACGCCATTTGGCAAAATATTGCTCTATTTGCAGTAGGTTTTCTTGCAGTTTCTTGATGGCTAGGTGAGGCTTTAATGATCTGGCCAATATCGCTGTGTCATCAGCATAAAGAGCTTTAATTGAAGATAATGGGTTGTGTGGTATATCATGCAGGTATAAGGAGAATAGGATTGGTGCTAGTAAGGACCCTTGTGGAACTCCAGCCAAGATGTGTTTCTGTGAGGACACCACTCCACTTAGTCTCACTTGCATGCGCCTATCGCAGAGGTACGTCTTTAAGAGTTGAATGATTCCGATTGGGATACCAGATGATATAAGCTTGTATAGTAAACCATAATGCCAAACCTTGTCAAATGCACTGGCTAAGTCTAGGAAGACAGCCCCAGTGCATTGGCGCCAGTTAAAACCTGTGATGATATGTTCCACCAATCTGTGTATTTGTTGTGTGGTACTATGCAACTGTCTGAAACCAAACTGCTCCTCAGGCAGGATGTTTAACAGGAGTACAGAATCTTGACGCCTAGTAAGAATTACCTTTTCAGCAATTTTTCCGAGATTAGAAATGAGACTGATTGGTCTGTAATTCTGTGGCAGAGTGGGATCCTTTCCAGGTTTATGAATTGGAACAACGTATGCCAATTTCCAGTAGGAAGGGAAATACTTGTAGTGAAGTATGGAGTTGATTATGTTTACCAAATGAACAATAGCTTTGCGAGGTAGAAGTTTTATAACTTTGTTGGAGATGCCGTCGGGTCCAGGAGCCTTTTTATTTTTGAATTTCTGAATAATAGCATATATTTCAGCAGGTGAGGTGGGTGTGATTTGAGTAGAATGTGTGGGAGCAGACTTGAGTGAATATCTGACATTATGGTGTATCTTGTAGATATGACTAATGTCAAGGTGACTGTATGCAGGTTTGCATTGATTTTCAAGATGATTCGCTATTGCCTCAGCTTTATCAGCATCGGTGTGGATGAGACCTGAATCTGTTTGCAGAGGGGGAAGAGGTTTATTTTTGTTCTTGATCTTTCGGATAAGATTCCATACAGAGTGGCTGTCAGCGGAGATGGAGGTCAGTTTTTCTTCCCAGAGTTGAGTTCTATGAGCTGCGAGTGCATCTCTCACTGCAGAATTTAACCTATTTAAGATCCGTTTATCTTGTGGCGCCCTAGTGTTATGGTATCTTTTTCTAGCCTTATTTTTTTCCCTAATCAGATTCATAGTATCTTCAGGCAGGTGGTTGGACTTGTGGGTGGTTGCAGGGGTAGTAACTGCTGTACAGGCTGCTGTAATCTGTTCTGTTAGATTTTTGACAGCTATGTCAATTTCCTCTTTTGATTTAATGATGGGAACAGGTCCAATATATTTCGGGAGCATCTTGGAGAGCCTTTCCCAAGGAATAAATGAGTGAGGGGGTGGGGATGATTTTTCAAGATTTCCTAATTTTAACCTTATTGGATTATGATCTGATGATAAATCATTGATTGTTATTAGATTGTATTGGAGTCTGATGTGCTGCAGTATGGCTATGTCCAATACATCGGCCCTACCATAGGTGTTGTGATGGGTGGGATCAGCTGGGCCTATTACGTGAAGGTTGTTGAAATCAGCATAGTTCTGTAGTATCTGTCCATTTTTGTTAGTGGAGTGGCTATTCCAGGTAGAATGCTTGGCATTTAAATCACCTGCCACAATGGTAGGCTCTCCAGTGTCAAATATGGCATTCAAATCAGAAGGTAGTAGTGCTTTTTGTGGTGGATGGTATGCTGCAAAAATTTTTAATTTGCCTACTGAGCGCGTGAGAATCTCGATGCCAGTGATCTCAAGATTGGAGGTAGTAGGAATGTTTATGGAGTGATGAGAGAGAAAATTTTTGATGAAAATTGCCGTGCCTCCACCTCTGTGGGTTGACCTGTCAGTTCTATACGACTGATATCCATAGATTTTGGGATTGTCAGCTGGTCTTAGATGCGTTTCATTTATTAGTAGAACATCTGGCCGATGTCTGTGGGCAAAATTTTGGAGTTCTAGGATCTTATTTCTTAAGCCGTTTGCATTCCAGGCTATTATCTCTAGGGCTTCTGGTTTTAATTTTTTACTGTTCATTAGTGAGCGCTGACTTGAGTATCTTTTAGAAATCTGTTAGTATAACTTTGTGAAGGATTAGATCTGCTGAAATCTAATAGCATATTTGCCAGGGACGCAGTAATGATAGCTGTCATATTTGGGTGTGATGTTGACTGTTGTAGGGATGTCTGTTTAGGGCGGGTTACATCCGCATATGTCCTGGGCTGCCAGCTTAGAGTCGTTTTTTGAGGGACCTCAGTTTTCAACAGATGGGCTTCTGAGTTTTTATTCTGTACTTTAGGAGACTGTGAAGTAGCCGCAGATGTAGGCGAGCTGATGGAAGGAGAGAATGGTCCCTCTTCAGATTTCCTGTTACGTGGATTGTACAGACATCCTCTGTAGTTGGATGTGTGAGGACCGCCACAATTGGCACATTTAGCAGGGGTAGATTTTGATTTAGAACAGGTGTTGGTTGGGTGACCAACCCCACACTTCAAACATTTAAATTCGGCCCTACACATTTTCTGGGCATGCCCAAACTTTTGACATCTATGGCATTGCCCAGTAGAAGCTCTCTTCCTTAACGGTTCTACCGAGATTTTTAATCCACAGATGGTTGTCAAGTCATATATGTGTTTATAGGTTTGACTGATCTCGATCAGCACTAATGGCATTGGAGTCTTGTCCCTCCTGGTCATCCTGCTGACCTTGATAGGTGGTAAATCACTTGAGTGCAGGTCTGTGGTGATTTCATCGGTGGAGACATCCTCAGGCACGCCTCCAATCACAACCTTGAGATTTTTTTCCGAACCGAGTGAGAAAGTATGGTACTGAATTCCTCTGGAATTTAGTTCTGCTGTTAACCTACGATAATCTGTGACAGTTTTAGGGTGAATTTTTACACCATCTGTGATATTCTTTGCATTGTTATATGAGATCTTCAGGTTGTTCATTATGCTCTTTAGAGTCATCCATTTGTTCTTCTCACGCAGGATAATCGGGGGGATCTTTTCCCTTGTGGAGGTAGGTGAGTCTGGGGCAGAGCCATCTTCTTCCATGACATCTATAATTGGTGTTTCGGAGGTCACAGTTTTGCGCTTTTTGCTCCTGGAAATCAGTGTGGTCAGTACGGGAATGATCTTCAGCCGTTGTGGTTTTTTCCGTAGCGTTGTCTTGGAGTAGTTCAAGAAGTTGAACGTCGTCCGTATCAACTTCTTGGATTTCATGAACTACTACCTTACCTGGCCATTTTGTGTGTAGCAGATTTCCAATATGCTTGAAAATAGCCAGGAGCTGTTTGAAGGTGAGTTCCTCGTACGGCAGGTCTGTGGTTGGACCCACGTTTTGTTCTGGATAACAGGACATGCTTTCCATTTCTGTCTACCGTATAGTGAAAACAGGTAGTTTCTAAAATAATAACTGATGTAATGAAACAATGGCGATGCTGATGGCAGCAGGCCTAGCGTATCGCCGTTGCTTCGGAAAAAAGGTTAACTTACCTACTAAATTAGTTTTTATGAGCCTATACAAGAACCAAACCGGTTGACTATATCAGTAGGACTATTCACTGTCAGTAAAAATATTTGTTGAGTTCATTAAATCACATTTTATATCAAATATCAGAATCGCGAATCAGATGTATGAGCACTAGGCAAGACGCCATTTTCTCCTCCCCCTTGAAAATTGAAACATTGAAAGCATGCATTTATACCAAATGCAACTTTGACATGAATTGTATATATACATTTTTATGAATAACAAATCTGATTTATTAAAAAAAGTTCATTCTTGTGAAAAGTATCAAAATTAATTTTTTAAAGTAATAATATGATTGTTTAATATGCTATGTATATGCTTATATTTTATAATAAATGTTATAAAGCTGTTGTTATGTTATAAATTCGGCATGAAACTCCTTGAGTTTCTTATTCGGCTAAGAAACGATATGGGATGTAATATCCCTTAACTTATACATGTTATAAAGCTTTTAGTTTTAGTGAAACAAATAACCTGCTTTTTTATTATGAAACAATTTCTGATTTGTCCTTTATTTTCTCCAAAAAAATATGGCTACCGTATGCATAATTGTATCTTGGGTATACTATACGTTAAAGATACCAAACAATTTTATAAACTTGGTTTTAAAAAAAAAAAAATCAGCTAACGCCTTTTTATTCCCGTATATACGGGAGTAGGCGAGGCCATTTAGCCCTATCTAACTTTTGGAGACTGAGTGGGCAGTTCAATCTCCACTGGTACCCAATCAGAGACAGATGGCCCAAGGCTATCACTAATTAAGCGGTACGCAGTGAAGAGAGACTGCTCAAATGTGCCGCCATCTCGTGGTCTCTAACCCTAACACAATATATTTAATGTCTGAAATAATGTGGGTTCTACGGTCGATTTTCTTGAGTTTACAGGACGAAAAACCCGAGTTTCCGGGAGGAAAAACCTGCTTGCCCGTGCCAGAGATCGACTAACTCGGGAACCGGTCGAAAAAAGGCTTAGAAAAATTTCCTCTAGTCGCCGACTAGACTCGAAACCAAGACTTCCTTCGTGCGGCCTAGCGCGGTGGTGTGCAAACGCCACATCCACTGAGCTACACAGGCTCTTTGTATTTTCAGTATTTTCAGGTCTGAGGAAACTCGTGGTAAAGGTGGAATAAGCTCTGATCGCTTTCCTGAGTACCTCCCATAATACAAAGCACAGGAGATGTGCTTTGCATTAAGGGAAGGTTCAGACCGGTTTCGACCTTTATTGAGTGTTTAAGTACAGGTCAATCTCCAAAAACTCGTGCGATCTCCCAACAATGAGCAACCCCAAGGATCAAAACTCCGCGTTGTTCCCTCAGTAACAGTCTCACCCTGCCACTGAGAACTCTCAGCGTTGGCTCTACCCCGTGTCAGGCTCACCCCCACCACCGAGCAGAGCAGTTCATTTTTCATCTGGGCGGCAACAGCCATGCCTCAGTTGACTTCATGGGCTACAGTACTGTCATTCATTACTCCCCAGCTGAAATGGCTGACTATAACTAGAGTCCAGATAGTAAATCAAGTAGGGGTTAAATGGATGAATAACACCATTAAGCTTGAGCTGCAAAAAAGAAACAACTGTGGAGGGAATTTAAGGAGAAAGGTGACCTGCAGGCCCAGGACCTGGGTGACAGCAACACATTGCCATTCATCACCCAAACTTCATATTGCTAAGGGAAGGTATTATGTTAGATAGTGAACACATTAGTTAAAAACCCCGGTAAGCGTTTGTTTGCTAAGCTTTGTTTGAATTCTTTATGGGGAAGGCTGTCCATGCACTTTTCCCTATGGGTATTTTAAAGGATAATTCCTTACACTCATATACCCCATAAGAAAGAGGTGCCATCTAGGGACAGAAAACTAAACATTCTACCTGGTAGGTAAAAAAAAAAAATCCATGATTGTTTCCCACAGAATAATCTGCAGTGTAGCCCTTCTCTTGTGCAATTTTCACATGACTGATATTATTACTGTTATTCCACGATAGCGCTTTTTTTTTAATAATTAAAAAAGTACACTGGAATAATTGCATGGTGACTGTGATACAAAAAAAATCTTGATGGGGAGATTTAACTGGTATTAAAAAAGAATTATGTATCTATTTTGACATGATCTGATTATATAAAATAATTAGTCTAATTATGTTATCATTTTTCCTATGTTCATACATCCATTAACATGTATTATTTCGAGAACTACTCAGTCAGGAAAAACAACTTTCGTGTTGTCTCGCATAGAACATTGTAAACATCTAATCAACCCACCACTGGAGCGAATCGTATACTGTTATAGTGAAAATCAGGATAAATTTTAAAAAATTTACCAACATGGAATTCGTGAATGGTTTGAAGTTACCTAAATTTGATTCAAATATGAGAAATTTACTCATAATCGATGATTTGGTTTACCAGGCTAAGGACAGCATGGAAATAGCTGATGTTTTCATAAATTGTTCACATCACCATAAACTCAGCATGAGTTTACGGTGATGACACACCTTTACTGCTGACACAAAATTTATTCTGTCTAGGAACACATTTTTGGACAATTTCTCTCAATAGCCACTATGTTATTGCATTTAAAAATCCCCGAGACTCATTACAAATTTCTCATCTTGCTGCTCAAATCTTTCCAGGACAGTCAGGTGTATTAGTAGACATTTATAAAGATGCAACATGGGAACCTCACTCATATTTATTTTTAGACTTTAGGCAGGAAACACCAGATTATTTACGCTTTCGCTCAAGAATTTTGCCAGGGGAAAGAACCCAATGTGGTGTTTATACCAGAATGGTTGATCGACTCAAACGATATGCTTATCTCATTCCTCTCCCAAACAGGCAAATGACGCTTTAAAACACTGCACCTCCCGCCAAATCACGACGCTTGAAATCTGCAAAAATATTATATCCTGCAATATTCCACTAAATAATCGCCAGAAATCGTGCCTATGAAAGAAAAAAAAAATTATAAGAGCACTAAGCAACGAATCGGTTCCATTCACTACTCGAAGAAAACTGGTTTTACAGAATCATTTTATAGTATCACTGTTCCTTTAAGTTCACTTATTAGAAAATGAATCGTATGTTTAAAAAATTTACTTCTACAACCAGCAGAGCAGCGTCAGTTGTACAATTTAGAGTCTAAATCAATGAAATGAACACCATTTTAAAAAGATCTAATGACAATCAGATGAAAAAGTCAAAGCATATTTAAATGTTCTGCAGAACTATTTAGGTTTGAAAAACCAATTGGCTCACACAGGAGAACAACAGGGGCAGCAGCTGTCACATTCGGACAGTGTGCAAACAGAATACTCTTCCCCGTCTTACATCAACATCAGTCACTGCCGGTGAGGAAAATGTTTCCAGTCCACTCCCCATCCGCAGGAGAGGTCAGAGAACCAATTCCAATTTCGTCTTTTTATCTCCCCGAAAATTGCATGGGAATAAGAAACTGGTGTGGAAAAAATTGTAAGTGAAAATTTTTTTATTATTTTTTTTATTTTCAGTAAATGGTCTGTTACAGCATAGGTGACAACAAGATCATTTAACTACAAATCATTAGAATAACATTTGCTAATATTTTGCATAGAAAGACCACGACATCTCAATATTAAAAAATATACACAGTGCAAACTACATGTTACAGATTCTTTAGCTTGTACAGGTACACTATTATGCCATATATTAGTGTTGATATTCAGAAAGTTGATAATACCGCTTTCGGGTGGATGACTGAAGCTATCGAAAAAATCGCCGCGTTTGTCTTTGATATAGATAGCTTGCCAATGTTGTCCTGGCAACCAGGTTGGATCTGTGTTCGCTACAAACATCGGCTGTTGTTATGTGATCGGATGAAGTGGTAATTCGTCATGAGCACAAACTCCTAAAGCCACTTTTCTTGTGGTGGATTCTAACTCTGGTATGTTTAACTGTATGACTCTGGTATCTTTAACTGTATGACTCTGGTATGTATAAAAAACCACTGATGTTTTCAGGATGAGGTTTTGCAAATTTAACTTCAAGGTACACACTTTCTCTTCTTAACAGGCTGACATGGGGTGCAATGGCATTGTTATCTGACGATAAGTCCATAATTTCCCTTTAAGTTTTCCTCATAAGAAATGGCATTACCACAGTCTCTGTTCCACTTGCTGGGCAATGTGAACAGTGACATGTAACATCTGCTATAATGCCCTTCTTTTTTAGTTCGGAGTCAACTGTTGCATGGGATATTGAATACCATCAGCTTTCACCACTAGAAAGTTCAGGTTGAAATTACGAAAATTAAAGGGCTTTCTGTTGAAAGCGCCATTAAATCCATCACTAGCGACCAGTCCAAAAATTAATCTAGATGGTATTTCACCTAGATACAGGTTGTCTCGTGTGGCATCTGACATGCCCTTTGGAATCGAAAAATAAGACACTTGCACTCGATTGATGGGATATAGTATGTTTGACTTGTCTAACACAGTTGAACTTTGGGTTTATTTTGACTTTGCAGACAAAAAGTGTAGCCTCTTCAATTTGCACTTTAGCCTTTGCATCTGCATTTGCAGTCCGTAAACAAAATTTGGGAGAACTGCGAACCAAATGAACACGAAAAGAAACGTTGTTGATCAAGTACCGGTCTTGATGCATGATGTCAGCGTGTATTCGCCCAAGCATCTCACACTTTTCGATTGGGTAATTCGAGCTTGTCATCTACGCATCCCACATTCGGTTTTGGTAAAAATATCGCTAACATTAGCCACGTCATCAATAACAAAGAGCTCGCTTGTCAGTTGACTGCATTTAGCACTTCTATCATAATTTAGCAGCTTTTCAATATAAGCCCTATAAGGATACGTGTCTGATGCCACATTCACTAATTTATCTTGGAGGAAAAAGTCAATTTGACTGAACAGGGAATGAAGAAAATTGTTCACAACACCAACTGAAGAATCTTCAATAGGTTTACTATCATTATCACTGATGCGCACACGAACACATAGGTATAATTTTCCCAAATCCAAGCATTCTTCAGATGTACCTGGTATGCAAAATTCCATGGGACTACCACTGTCATTACTCGATATTGGATGGTAAGTGACATAAGAACTTTCCACACACAAGTTGACACGAGGGCAGGAAAAAAGATCTAACTCTGACATATCCTTAGCAAAAGATATCATCTCGCTTGCGCTTTTTAATATTCGTCTTCTTGCTTCCTTGACCTCTCTGTAGTAATCGGCTCTGAGCTTTATCAGCAATGGTTTTCTCAGCTTCTGATGCCCTGTTTATAAAGGCATGACGTACAGGTACCGCTTCCAATACATCTCCTATCATTTGCTGACCAGCTTTTAAGGCTTGACGACCGACAAATTGAGCTGCCGGTTTTAAAAGTGGACTTAAAAAGGAGAAGGCACTTCTGAAACTTCTACCTAATCCACACCCACTCTGTATTGGTGGCCCCACAAATACTTGAGCCCCACCTGCCTGCAGTGTGTAGTATCTGAGATAATCAGTTATCCTTGATTTGGCAGAAGTGTAATTTAACTATTGTCTTACCCTCACGAAAGTGAAACAGTTCGCCACTGTCAGAACGAATTTCAGTGCTGATTGACTGAAATGCTTGTTTTTGTAATGAATAATAATCAGGGTGATCAAAAAGTAAGGAACACTTGGTGCTGCACTGAACAACTCATAATAGTGGTGCACATGTATCACCAACTATCTGTTCTTGGATTAAATCAGAATCAACTGGATATTTCCAAGTGATTGTGCCTTTCATTTTAACACCAGTGTGATTAAAACCCAATAGAAGGCCCAACCCCGGGACCTCTTTGGGAAACAACAGACTTGGGATTTGGGACTGTCAGAGAAATGGTGTTGTTTGGGTTTTTTTTTCAGTAATCACAGAACTCACATCAAACATTGCTTGAAGAAGTTCGGAGGGTGCATTGTAACTGCCATGGGGAATCTTGTACACTTTGTAAAATCCTTCTTTAGACTTTTCGAAAACATTATTTCCTGTGATGTTGTTGTTGTCGGTGATATTGACTCCTCCTCCTACTCCAAGTATCATGAAACTCATCGTAACCGAAATCGATGTTATTAAATTCTCCCGGAAGATGAAGTTGCAAGAGCAACTTCCCATTTATCTTTAAGTCTGATCTCGTGTGATAATTCCACTTGAAATTTCGTTTGCGTGTTAGTAAGAAACATGTTCATACTGGCATTACTCGGTAAAACATCTTTGCTACGAACCCAAAAATTATATGAGGAAGGATAACCGTTCCATTTAACAAAATTCTGAATCTTTCCTTTGTGGTTTTGCTGCTTAAGTACTCGCTCGATTAACTTCCAGAAGATGTGTATCTAATCGAGCGAGTACTTAAGCAGCAAAACCACAAAGGAAAGATTCAGAATTTTGTGTCGGCCTTATGCAGTTGGGGGTTCATAGAAAATTCCCTCCACTATCTCTCCGTCCCGACCGTGAACTCTACATACTAACTGGGTTTCTATTAATAATCTGTGCAACAGTGAACAATTCTCGTGTCCAATTACCCCAAAACCCTTTTCTAAATTTGTGTATCATTGCTTAAAACCACGCTATTGCCTATGTGAAATTTTGGTTTGGTAGGTTCCTCTTGGGTTCCATACAAATATTTCCAAACACTATCCTCGTTGTGAACGTTAACTTCTGAAGGAGCCATACCGATTGTGCAATGTTGTGGTGTGAGGTTATAAGTATGTACAAGAGTCGGCAATACTTTCGTATAACTTTTAGTATACATCATCCATTTGTAGATCTTCATTTTCAATGTTCTGATAAATCTTTCTGCAATAGGTGTGCTTTCATTTCACTGCTGGTCATGTAGAAATAAATATTATGGTTCTTAAATATTGAATACCATATTTACAGTAGGTGTCGCATTGGTATGATCGTAGCTTGTCGAGAGCTCTTGAAATGATTAGTAGTATTTTATGTTATCATTGGCAGTTTTACGTAGTATTGTTTGCTTTTCGTTTCTTGGTGTGTCTGTGCGATTTTTGTGTGTTATTTTAATTATTATTTTTAAGATAAGATAGCATCCATATGGCACCGATGAAAAAAAAATGGCAGCCAGGTCGCCATGTTTGTTTAAGAGTTTTGATATAAAAGAGTTTTTGCAGTGTGCTGTCTGTGAGATGTATGCTTTGCGAAGAGCAGTGATAGTGGAGTTAATATGTGCAGAAAGTGTAAGGAGAACGAGGATCTAAAGCGTATTTCAGGTGGCGAGAGTGATATCGTTAAAGAAAGTCAGAATATAGAATATAGTGATGTGATAAGGAATTGCGAGGTAGTACCAGATAGGTGTGAGAGGGTCGTTGAAAGTGTAAATGAAGGTAGAAATACAGCCGAATGGATGATTTAAATGATAATGAAAATGTTGAGATAGATGCAAGTAGTGAAATCGCTCGGTTGAGCGGAGTGATACAGAGAGCAAAGCGGCAACTGGAGTGTATGTAAAAATGTGTACTGAACGTACCGACTAATAAACGGCGAAAGTCTGTTACGAAAAATAAGAGGGTGTTCGTAAACGTAAATAAAATGAAGGAGAGAGTGCTGTATGGAGATTCGCTATTAAGAGGTGTGATAGCTGGGAGTTTGACAAAATCGTACCAACCGGGTGCGAACATAAAGGACGTCAGCGAATCTATTCGAGTGCAAAAACAGAGGGTAAAAGAGATGATAGTCGTGGCAGGAACAAATGATTTCAAAGATGACAAAATGGAAATGATAGAGGATGTCAGGGAATTATTTGAGGTGGCAAAAGAGAAGAGTGAGAGAGTTAGGATGGTGAGTATTTTTTTTCCGCAGTATGACAGTGAAGTGTTTAGAAGGAGGGCCATAATTGCCAATGACTTTATGTGTGGGTTATGCATGGAGAGTGGTGTGGAATTTGTGGAGTGCGTTTGATGGGCAAAAGGATTTATATAAGATGGATGGGTCACATTTGAATGAATTTGGTGTATGGAGGCTTGAAAAAGTGTTGATGAATGAAGTGGATGTACAGACTCATGGAAACTAGATTTATTAAGGGGGAGAGGGAGTAGATATGCAGACTTTAGGGAGGCAGCTGAGTGTATGAATGAGTATAATATGCCCAAGCGAGTACGAAGGACAACAAATCAGAATGGGATGGTTAGTATAAGACACTAAAGTAGGGATGGGACTAATGGGCTTCTGCAATTCATGTACACTAATGCCAGGAGTATTAGGAACAAGAAGGAAGAGTTTTTGGCCTTGGTTGGCACTTCCAGGCCACAGGTTGTTGGTATTAGTGAAACATGGCTGACAGAAGATGATAAAGCTAGCGGGATGGAATGCGATGGGTATAGCATGATCAGGAGTGATAGGGAGAATAAAAAGGAGGGGGAAGTGTTATTGATGATAGCTGATGAGTTGCAGCCAAGGAGCATAGAAGTTGAACTGCAGGATAGTGAAAAGATCACATTTGAGGCTATTTGGTGTGAGATAGAGTCTAGCAGAACAAAATATACGATTGGGTGCTGCTATAGACCACGTGATGGAATAGATGGTGGGGACAGTATGCTTAGGCAAATAGAAGATGTGAGTGGAAGGAGGGTAATTATTATGGGTGATTTCAATTATGGTAACATTGACTGGAAGGAGGAGAGGGCACATGGGAGGAAGGAATTGGATTTTATGCGGTTATTATGGGACAACTATCTGCGACAGCATGTATTGGAAAATACTAAGGGGAAGAGAGTGCTTGTCCTAGTAATATCATCTGAGAATGTGGCTGTAACAAACATGACCATGTTGCCACAAATTGGTGAGAGTGATCATAAGGTCATGACTTGGGGGGGGGGGGGGGACTGGCTAAAGGAGTGGAATTTACAATTAAGACAGTGTACATGTGGAATTACCGGGCTGGTAAGTATGACAAGCTTAGGAATGTTCTTGGCTCAGTGCCATGGCATGTAAAACTACAAGGGCTGGATGTTGATAATGCATGGGAGGTGGTTAAGAAGTGTTTGCAGCAGGCAATGGTTGACTGTATACCAAGAGTGCAAATAATAAATCAAGTGGGGGTTAAATGGATGAATAACACTATTCATCCATTTAATGGATGAATAGTGTTATTCATCCATTTAACTTTTTATTCCCTCCACTTATATAAATATAAGTGGAGGGAATTTAAGGAGAAAGGCGACCAGCAAGTGCAGGAACAGTATAAAGCTCAGGCCAGGAAGGTAATAAGGGTGGTAAGAAAAGCAAAAAAGGATTATGAAAGAACATTGGACATGCAGGCTAAAGAGAATCCCAAACAGTTTTTTTCAATATGTTGCAAGTAAAATGAAAAATGTTCATGGCAGAATGATTTTAAAAAATGATGAGGGTAGGGAGGTAACCGAATCAGTCGATATAGTGGAATTACTGAGCGAGCACTTTGCAAGAGTATATCATCCAGGTGGTGACATTGCATGAATGAACCAATAGATTATACGGGAATTGTGGTGAATGAAGTGGAGGTGCGTAGGCCGTTGCAAAACCTGAATGTCAATACATCTGTGGGATTGGATGGTATACCAGCTCATGTCATATGTGAAGCGGCTAAAGAATTGTCAGTGCCCTTGTCCATTTTGTTTAATTTGAGCCTCGGGTCTCAGTCAGTCCCAAGGGGATGGAAAGAGGGGAAAATAGTTCCACTGCATAAAGGTGGTTCCAAGGCTGCTGTTGAAAATTACCAGCCAATCAGCATAACAGGAATCATTATTAAGATCTTGGAGAAAATAGTCAAGAGGAAAATATGATATTGGATAGATGAAAATTGGATACTGTATTGGGGACAGCATGGTTTTGTGAAGGGGTAGGTTATGCCTCAGTAACTTGCTCACGTATTATAGCACAGTGATGGCTGAACTGGATAAGGGTAATGGGTTTACAGTGATTCTACTGGACCTTGATAAGGCCTTTGACAGGATACCACATGGAATTCTAATCAGTAAAATGCCACATATGGGGATGGATATAGGGTTGGTGAGAGGGATAGGAGGGTGGTTGACGGAGAGATATCAGAGAGTGGTTTATCCAGGAGTTCAGTCCACAAGACGGCCTGTGACTAATGGTGTGCCGCACGGATCTGTTCTTGGACCACTGCTGTTTAATTTGTTCATTAATGATATAGGTAAAGATCTGAGAGGAACAGTTCATTTGTTTATGGATGATGCAAAGTTGGGTAGGGCAATAGTGAATGCAGATGATGTCAAAATTTTGCAGGATGATTTGGATAGATTGGAGGTCTGGGCTAAGGAGAATGGATGTCAATTTAATGTGGCAAAATGTAAGGTTAGACATTTTGGGGTGAAAAGATTAGAAGCAGTTTACTACATTGGTGGAACTGTACTCCAGGAAATTGATGAGGCATGAGATTTAGGAGTGTTGGTGGATAAGGAATTGAAGTTTAGGGGGCACATTGCAAAAGTGGCCAAATCAGCTCATCAAATCACTTGGTTACTGAAGAATACGTTGACGATCAGGTTATTGTTCCTCTGTATCGAGTCTTGATCCCCATCTCGACTACTGTGCCCAGATTTGGTCACCTAGGTTTCTTCTTGATGGGGAGGAGGTGGAGAGGATCCAGAGGCAAGTGACCAAGATGATAGTAGGTCTATGGAATGAACCTTATGAGAACAGGTTGAGGATTTGTGGGTTGCAAAAATTGGTTGATAGGCAGAGGGGAGATATGATTGAGACATTCAAATTACTGAAGGGTTTCTATAAAATTAATTCAGAAGATATTTTTGAGAACAGGGCTGCTTGTGGAAGGACTAGGGGACATCCATGGAAGCTGGGCAAAAATGTAGTTAGTTAGGGTGTTAGAGCTGGGTTCTTTACTTTTAGAGTGGTGAATGAATGGAATGGACTGCCAGAGTCTGTTGTGGATGCTGTAACAGTGAATGAGTTTAAGGTGAGGTATGATAGATACTGTATGAATGTCGTACAGTTGTGATGAACATGATTTGAGGCTTCCCTCGATGAGTCTAAGGACTCCCTGGAGTTGCCCGTAATAATAATAATGCACAAACTTTCTTGTTGCAAAACTCCTTTCCTTGATCTGTGTTTATGTAAAATGGCACTTCTTTAAAAATAGACGCAAATGCATTAACAAGTGTCTGCTGATTTATTCCTCAGTGTTCGAACCCACGCAAATCAGGAAAAACAATCAATGCAAACAAGAAGGAAACATACGTCCCCATTCTCTTTTGCATGGCATCTGCCAAATCGCATTGAAATGTGTGTAAAAATGTCGAGACTTTGATTTGATTGCATTTAAATTTTCTTCTAATGGGTTTATGTCTCAAATAAGTAGGCGGTATTGCTAACCAATTTTTCACGGTTTCATTTGGTAATTTTGTATGTTTCTGTAAAGCTTTGATACTACCAAAACTACCTACTGTATGAGGATTATAGTAATCTTCTAACTTTGCCATCACTGACAATAAGATTTTTTTCTTTGCAGGTTAAAATTAGCAACTAAAACAATTTACTAAAACTAAAACAATCAACAATTTGCAGGTGAAAATCAACAAACGCTAAAACTGATAACTGATGTTGCTTGACGGATATCAATCCCATGGATTCTGAACCCTTCATCGCTATGAAATAGACTTATATTAAAGGTTAGCGAGCACCTGGCTCTCCCTATTTAGGGCTGTACGGAGGCGCCTGACCTGAACCGATGTGCAGAGCTGCTTTCAGGCGCTTATGTTTCCACCTGTTGTGTTCATCATAGTTGATGACTCTTGAATGAGTTGATTAGGATGAACAGCTGCTTTGGCAAAATAAGCAGTGGCAATATTATGGAGAAATGTGGGAATATCTGTAATATCGGCATCGCGATGTAAGAGAGCATTTCTGACAAACCACGGAGCGTTGAAAATCATACGGAGGCACTTGTTTTGAATAACTTGTAGCTTTTTGATATTTCCACTGTTTATTTTGCCAAAGCAGCTGATACTGTTTTGAAATGTGTGTAAAAATCGCCCCAGGCCGGCGATCCGTAAGTAAACGAGGGTGTGATTGTTTTATAGATCTGTAGTTTGTTTTCAGTGCTGACTTGACTTCTTCGATTGAGGAGAGAATAGAGTTGCACAATTGCGGAGTTTGCTTTTTTTGCATGCATAAACTATGTGGGAGTTAAAGTTTAAATGGTTATCAAGTCTAATGCCTAGATATTTGGTGCTAGATCTCCATGGGATGGCTGTATTAAAAAGTTTAACTTCTCCTAAGTGAGATGCTCGTCTTCTTGTGAAGAGAATGGCAATGCTTTTATCTGCATTTACAGTTATTCTCCATTTCCTGAACCGGTTTTCTACATTTGTTGCTGCAGTTTGTAAGTGCTGTGTAGCTATATTCAGCCTGAGAGATCTGCTAAGAATTGCCATGTTATCCGCATAACTACGGTAGCTAAAGTGGTTAGTGATATACTAGGAACATCAGAAACAAAGATGTTAAAAAGCAGCGAGCTTTGAGGGAAACCAGCAGTGATTTTTTTTCAGTGAGGATCGAATTCCGCGCAACTTGACCTGGATTTTACGGTCTTCTAGAAAGGAGTCAATAATTTTAGTGAGGTAAAGAGGGATGTTGGCTGAAATTAATTTATAGATGAGACCTTTGTGCCACACCTTATCGAAAATGTTTGCAACATCTAAAAAGATAGCTCCTGTGTGTTGTTTCCAGTTAAAGCCTGTAGTGATGAATTCGATCCTCACTGAAAAAAAATCAGTGAGGATCGAATTTGTTTTGTGAATTTGCTGAGTAGTGCTATGTCCGGTACGGAAACCAAATTGTTCTTTCAGAATTATGTTGTTTTTATTCACTTCCTCATTATGTCAGTTGAGAATAACTCTTTCTGCGATTTTTCCCAGGCATGATAAAAGACTGATAGTTCTATAGCTCTGTGGCATTTGAGGTGCCTTACCAGGCTTGAGAATAAGGAATATATCAGCTTGTTTCCATTCTGAGGGGAAATAATTTAATCTCGGCATTGCATTAATAATGGCTACTAAATGCATGACAGCTTTGTGTGGGAGGGCCTTAATTGTTTTGTTGGTACGTAATTTCATCTGGACCAGGGGCTTTTTTGTTGTTAAGCTTCCTAATGATTGAATAGACCTCTTTAGGCGAGGTGGGACAGATATTTTCACAGCTACAAGACTGCCGAAGCGCAGTACGGACTCGACGGTGTATTTTCTCTATGAAGACCAAATCTGCATGTGCATAATTAGGATGGCAATGAAGTTGAAGAGCGTCAGCGAGAGATTCAGCTTTATCATCATCTCTGTAAACAAGGCCTCTTTCTCCGTGAATGGGCTGGATGTTAGAGCGATCCGTACGGAGAGCTTTAGTCAATTTCCACAGAGAATTATCTTCAGTTTTGAGAGAACAGAGTTTTCTTTGCCATTGCTGGTTCCTGTGATCTTTTAATGCATAACGGACTAGGTTGGATGCTCTATTTAGTTCTCGACGGTCTTGCGGAGATAGTGTGTTGTGATAGCGGTGTCTGAGTCTATTTTTGTTTCTGATTAGAGCAAGGATTTCTTCAGGAAGTAAGTTTACTTGAGTTGGGATGGAAATAGAACAAGCTGCGGATAAGCCAGAATGGATTTTACATTCAAGATTGCTGACTGCGGCGTCAATTTCTTCATGGGAGGAGATAGTAGGTACTGAGTCTATGATAGTGTTCATTTTAGCCTTGAATTTTGCAAAGTTAGTGTGTGATTGGCTGGGAATGAGCTCAGGATCCCCTCCTAAACTTAAAAGTACTGGATTGTGATCTGAGCTGAGCTTGTCAACCACTTGAAGTTGGAATTGATGAGAAATGTTGTTAAATATAGCAATATCCAAAACATCAGGTCTGCCGGTCGCTCCATAATGTGTTGGCTCGATCGGGCCTGAAATAACAATGTTTGTGGCAGGAAATCCCAATTCCAAGGATGCTTGGAATTGGGATTTCCTGCCACAATTATTGCTTCATTTGTATCTGGTAGATGAGAGAGATCAGAGGGTAGGAGAGGTTTGCCAGGGGGGTTGTATACAGAATAAATCTTTAAGCTGCCTGCATTGTTGGTATGTATTTCTATGCCTGTCTTCTCGAGGTTAGATGTATTAGTCTTCTTAATCTCATTATAGCAGATGTTTCTTCTGGCAAAGATGGCAGTGCCTCCACCTCTGGCATTGAGTCTGTCATTTCTAAGGAATAAGTAGTTTCTGAGTTTGGGATTATCGCAGGGACGTAGGCGAGTCTTGTTAATGAGGAGAATATCAATTTGTAAATGATCTGCAAGTTCCTGTAATTTCAAAAGTTTGTTGTTGAGACCATTTGCATTCCAGAATACTATCTGTATAGAATTTGATGTTAAAGCCAGATTATTCATTAATCATGAAGAAGATGACTTGGGTATTCCTAAGGAATTTGTTGGTGTCAGCCTGGGTTGGATTTGTTTTGCTAAAGGCCGTTAGCATCTCCCCTAGTGAGGCAGCAAGAATTGCTGAGGAGTTTTGACTGCTAGTTGCAGGGAGTACCTCGGTGTTATGCGAGGAAACCACAGAAGCATAAGATTTATCTGGTGTAACTACCTGCGCTTTGATTTCAGGTGCAGATCTCATATTTTTCTGAATGGGCTGGACTAACTCCTGTCTAGACGTTTGGAGGTTGGAGAGAACACCTCTTGTAATTGGCAGGATGTGGGCCGCTGCAGTTCGCACATTTAGCAGGTGTGGTCTTTGGCTTGACGCAAGTGTGCGAGGGATGGTTGCCACCGCACTTTACACACTTGTAATCTGCTCTACATAACATTTGCGCATGCCCATATTTTTGGCAGCGATGGCATTGACCAGCAGATGCCTTTCTTCTGAGTGGTTCGGTCTTGATGATCAAGTTGCAGACTATTCTAAGATCATAAATTTCTCTCTGATCTTTACTGATCTCCACTAAGACCAGAGGCATGGGGCGCTTGTCTGCTCGATACATGCGAGAAATCTTGATCGGCTCCAAGCCTTGTGATCTGAGGTCAGTAGCTATCTCTTCTGATGTTATGTTTTCTACCAAACCTCTGATGTCTACCTTAAGGTTTTTTTCACTTTTCAGTTGGTATGTGTTGGCGGTAGTCCGTTGCTCCTTCGGGCTGTATGCAGACTCCATCGTCGGTGGGTTTAGCTTATGAGAACTTGATGTTATTGTTCTTCATCGTCTCTGCAAGTGACGACCATTTTTCTTTAGATCTCAAGATTACTGGTGGAATCCTCTCTTTGGGCTGTGTCAATGTATCTGTCTCTGTTCTGTCACCAGATAGTGCTCATGTGTCCATTTGAGGTGCTAATTCAGGTTCTGCAGCAAGAGACTCTTTCTTTCTCTTCTTTCTGCTGACCTACTGGTTATCATTAGAATCTACGTCCGTTGTTGAAGCAGGGGAATTGACGCTGTCATGTGTAAGGCTGGGAGAAAGTATGGAGGTTTGATAGTCATCTGTCTCAACCTCCATCATCTGATGGACTTCAACCTTTCCTGGCCATTTCGTGTGCAATATATTACCGATGTGCCGAAAAATAGCTACAAGTTCCTTGAAAGAGAGATCCTCATATGGTGAATCGATAATTAAATCTAGACTTGAAGTGGGGGCAGGACCTGCCTTATCCCTTCCAACACCAAATGCTGCACAGGGCGGGGAACAGGAGAGGGCCTGAAAAATTTTTCGGAGATGAAAATAAAAGTCTTACCTGCTCTGCTGATCGAGCACGCTGTTGACGCTACAGGAGGAACATCAAACAATCACTATTTTAATGTAGAAGGAACTGTGAACAAATCATCAGTATTATATCGCAAAAACTTTTATCACTGCTGCATTAGCTATGAAGAGCGCTGAGAAACTCGTCTGTACTGATCAAAACCAAAACTTCAAAAAAACAACAAACGCTAAAACGCCAGCTGACTGTTTTTATAGTACCTATTGCTCATGCTAGTGTGCAGTGAAATATGTATTTCGTACGGGAAGCGGTATCAAAAACAACCAATAGGACATATCTCATCAATGAAATATTATGACAAGAAAAACACCACAGCCAATGGTGATGTCAGAAAAAAAAACACCTATTTCTGTACGTTAGATTCAGAAAAATACAATATTGTAAATAATATTTCAGTAAAATAAAATGTGTCTTTGTAAATTGAAATTAACAAATTTTGGTGTTGTTGATGTGTTCTCCATATTTAAGTAAAACACATCTCTTTTTTTTTTTTTTGCTAAGTTATTCTGGTTAGAATTTGTAATAAAGTTAACATTTAATTAGAAAAAAAATAATGAACATTTTAAGATCTTAAACATGATATAGAAGCAGTTGATTATAGACAAATCAAAATATTTGGATGAGTTATGTGCATATATACATAAAAGATTATTGGAAACATACAGATGCAAGCAAAAATGGGGAAAACAGATATTCCAGTAATTAATTATTTTAGAAAATGTCTACTGCTAGCTATTGACAAGAAAACGTAAAAAAAAAAAAAAATTAGTGTATGTGTGTGATTGTGTGGGTGAGGGGGGGGACACCGCTTTTCCAGGTAGTTAATTATTTTAGAAAATGTCAAACTGGTACTTAATGACAATAAACGTGAATGTAAAGAAATAAAACACTGCTGACACTATCTCTTGACTCTAAACTAAAAATTCCCATAGTTAATATTTGGAACGAAATACCACACTTATATTGGAAACTTCGTGCTGCCACCTATAGGCAAATATTCTCCCATAGTTCCACAAGCGAGCTAAAGACCCCAACACTTGACCAAATATCCTCCCAGAATTCCAATCTCCAATCATTACCCATAATGCCACACTCGAACCAAAGGCTCACATCACTGACAGATGGTGGCACATCCCAGAATTCCACGCTCTGACCATTACCCAGAATTCCATGCTCGAAACAATGAGGTTATTGGCAACTGGGCTCAACAGACCATCACCTAGAATTCCATATGTGAACAATTACCCAGAATCCACCTCTGCAAATAAACAAAAATCAATAACGTCACTTATCCTTATTTGTAACCATCACCCAGAATTTCATATGCGAACCATTAACCAGAATTCCACACTCGAACCAAACACACAACATGACGTCAGAGACGGATGGGTCCTCAGGGAAATTCCAAGGATTCCATACTCTAACCATCATCAGATCAATGATGTCACTTATCTATCTCTAGTCATCACCCAGAATTCCATACGCGACCCATTACCCAGAATTCCACACTCGAACCAAAGACACGTGACGTTAGAGACGGATGGGTACCCAGGGAAATTCCAAGGATTTCATACTCTAACCATCATCAGCTTAATAACATTACTTATCCTTATCTCTAACTATCACCCAGAATTCCATACTTGAACCAAATCTCGAAGATACAACGTGACATCACAGACAGATGTGATCCTTATCTTATCTCTAACCATCACCCACAATTCCATATGCGAACCATTACTCAGAATTCCACACTTGAACCAAAAGAATGATGTCACTTATCTAATCACCCAATGATATCACTTCTCCTTATCTTATCTACATCTTGATCTGGTTTAAAGTGATCGGTATACTACTAGGCTCCAAGACTGTGGTAGCAAATCATAGACCATAGCATATTGGGAATGGAAAAGTGTTTGGAAAATTATTATTATCGCCAGATCTCCAGGGTCAAAGAAGACTCATCATGAGAGGCACCTCATCATACTGTTCCTTAAATACATTCACATTTTCTCCAGACACCACTCTCCATGCAAAAATTCTGCTTCTCATTCCCTTTGCTCACACCATCCTTATAGAGCTTCCAGGGATGACCTTTGTTCTCCAACATTCTATGAAGCACGTTCAATATTAATTTGATAAGAACCTCCTACTAACTTATAAGTCTTTATCATATCACTCCTCCTCCTATCTAATAAACTCTGTAAATTGCATCTTCTCAACCTTTCTTCATAGTTCAGATTCCAGGAACCAGAAAGCACCTTAGTCAATTGTCTAGAGACAATTGACTAAGGTGGTTTCCAATACCTTTTCAATACCTCTTCAATCTTTTTAAAACCAGGTGATGAAATCTGTGCAGTCTATATGTGGCCTAATCAAGATCCTTATACAATGTAACCTGGATCTTCATGCAAGTCACTGCCTCAGCATCATTGGCAAATTCACTGTGTTGTCCTCAAACTAAGAAATATGTCCTCAAAATTTTAGATCCCTATCCACCACCACACACAAATCTCTTATTTCCTCCACCTCCTCATATATATATCCCCAGAAATTGTGCACTTTACATCCCACCTATTTTCCAAATTTTAACACCTTACAGACTTTGCAGCACTGAACTGCGAAATCCACTCCTGTGCACTTCCACTTGGTTTATTCAAGTCCTCTTGTAAAGCCACATCTCATCTACTTCTCATAGTTCTCCCAAACTTTGCAGCATCTGCAAAAAAAATGAATTTCCCCATTCAAACCTTCCCCTATATCATTAAAATACAGATTAAAAAAAAAAGCAGTGGCCATAAATTAGACCCTTGAGACACACCACTAGTAACTTTCCTTTTGGGATACTGCTCCTCCATACACAACTCGCTGATACCTATCAGAGCCAATCTCCAAACTGATTTTTGCGTCGATTTATTAGTATGGATGAGATTTGGATTCACGATTACACACTAGAATCCAAACAGCAGTCAAAACCGTGGACAGAAGCCGGTTGTTCAGTGCCAAAGAAAACAAAGTCAGTTCCATCACCAGGAAAGGTCATGGCATCGGTGTTTTGGGACGTTAAAGGCATTCTGTTTATTAATTATCTTGAAAACAATAACTGGGGAATATTATTCGATCTTTTAACCAAACTAGACGAAAAAATTCATGAGAAAAGATCCAGTTTGCAGAAGAAAAAAATCATCTTTCATCAGGACAATGCACCTTCCCAGAAAGTGGTTTGGCAATAGGAAAATTAAGGGATTTGCACTATGAATTGTTGGAACATCTTCCCTATTCTCCAGATTTGGCTCCCTCTGACTTCTATCTCTTCCCAAAACTAAAACTCTTCCTTGCTTGCTGGGCAGTGTTTTTCTTTGAATCAAGAGATGATTGCAGCTGTAGAGGGGTATTTTGCAGGCTGAAAACCACTACAGGGATGGGATAATGCCGCTGGAAAAAATGTATTAGTCTTAAGGGAGATTATGTTGAAAAATAAAAATAATTTTGAAATTAAAAATTTGTTTTTTCATTGTTAGGCCGAGAACTTTTCAGACCACCCTGGTAGGTAGGTGATTTTCATATTCTGGTGTGTGAGACCACCACCTTGCTACTCTGCTTATCAGAGCACTAAAGTGGCTTGATAAATTATCAAATTTTTAGTTCATCCATAGTACCTATGGATGAACTAAAAATTTGAACATCTCTATAGATAGTACCTATAGATGAACTAAGTCCTATAGATATACTTTTTAGCCTTTCAAAGGTGGAATTCATATTAAAATAAAAAACCTACCTAATTCAGTTCATAGCATTTCGGTCCTATTTCTAACAAATTACTCGTGTCTATTTATATAACCAGTACGATTAAGAACTCAAACTTCTGAAACACTTTTATTGAGCCACGCTTGTTTTGCAAAAGAAACCTTCCTTGAAATCCTTTATCTTCTAAAGAAAAGATCGGAAGAGCAGACACATAAAAATGCCTTAACAATGAAAAAGCAGGCCATTCACAATAAATAAATGAGCATCCAATGGTAAAATAGCACCTCAATTGAAGATGCTATTTCACCCAAATTATTCAATGCAGTATTAGAATATGGGCTAACTGAACTCCAGATATTGAATATAATAGTGTGTTGTCAGATGTATGGTTCATTGATAAGATGGCTTGTGTAACTTCTTTCATAACCTAATTCATGCAGGTCTTAGATATATGCTGACCAAAGCTGGTTCAAGATGAGACCTTGATTTTTGTTACACAGAGGACAGTATAATTCTTCCAGCATCTTTAAATTATTATTATATTAACATCTGACCTCAATGGAGTCAAATGACTTATCATGGGAGATCTATACTTTCTCATGGAAAAAAATTCATCAAGTGGTGCCTTAAACCCATTCAGTCTCTGCAGGCAGTGCATTCTGCTCACCAATCACTCTCCATGCAAAGAATCTTCTTACTCCTCTGCTCATGTTCTCCTTATACAGTTTCCATGCATAACCTCTCGTTGTACCCTTGCCTCCATCTACTCTACGAAAAATCTCCTCCACATTAATCTGGTAACAATCCCCAACTTATATGTGTCAGTCAAATACATCATCATCATCCCCTTGAAAACCAGGTGACCATATCTGCAGACAGAGACAATTGAACCATAATCTCTTTGCTTCTGCATGTCAATGTCCTCATTATTGCTATAACGTGTCATGATATTCTTACAATTATAACACTGTGACCTCCCTGAACTTAAAGTCTCCATCCACCATCCCTACCAGAGCTCTCACCTCTTTTATCTCCTTCAGAGTTTCTTAATTAATTGTATACTCTGCATCCCAACCTTGCATTTTTCAACATTAAACTGATAGCTCTATTCATTAGTCCACTCATAGTCTATTTGGATCCTCCCGCAAGGCCTACTCTACTTCTCATCTGCTCTACTTCTCATAGTTCTTCCCAACTCTGAATCATCGTCAAACAGCTGCACATCTTCAGTTAAGCCAGTACCAATGCAATTAACATACAAGTGAAACAATAATGGTTCCTAAACAGATCTCTGTGGTACTCACTAGTCTTTATCTAATCCCATCTGTCTCAATTCAGCTACTAGCTTTTCATGTTACAGCCTATCAAAGGCCTTTGAAAAAAAAAAATTCAAATACACCACTGTATACGCATCTGCTTATTGAGTGAATCTGTCCACTTGTTTGTATAGGTATGCAGATTGCTAAAACATAACTTCCCAAAAATATACAAGCCCATGATGACCTTCATAAAGAATAATGCTATTATTAACTCATTTCTAGTCCTCACCAATTTCTCTAACACCTTAACAACCCCAGGCCTACACATTAGCTTATAATTTGTAGCCTTAGTCTTATCCTTCTCCAAAAATTTTTCCTACCTTCCATTCCTTTAGGACTAGCCTTGGTGCAAGAGTAATGCTAAACAGGTGTGCCAAAGATGTCATTAATTTAGAGCATTCTCTCAAGACATGTTGCAAAATATTGTTAAGTCCTTTTGTCTTATTAACATCAAGATTATGTATTTCCTCATATGCTTTCTGCTCATTCAGTATGATTCCCTCTCCCTACCCTCTACACTCCAGCTTCTCATCATGCTGTCTTCATGAGGATAAAATACACTGATAAACTAATCATTGACTACTTCTACTATATTCTCTACATTGGCTATCAATCTGCCATTGTCATTAACTAGCAGCACATTCCCATAGTCATTTTTTCTTCTACTTGCCACATATCGAAAGAGCTCACTAGGATTTTTCTTAGCTTGACTGGCTAATTTCCTCTCATGCTGCACTTTCACTGTCTTTACCTCGGGGCTTTTTTCTTGGTTCGTGCCTCTCACCCCTTGGTTTCGGGTTCCAGTAGAAGTTGTTCGTACGGACGGGAAGAACGATGGTCAACGACAGCCACACAGTCAAGTAGCGGTCCAGTCCAGGCATAGCAGCGGCACAGCTAAACAGCCAGTGAAGACCGCAGCTTTATGCAGAACCACGCGCACCCATCCATCAGAGTAGTATTGCAATCATCGGCACAGGAGTGATTCGTGAACGTAATCACTAGTTGGCAAAATCGGAGGACAACAGGTAGCAGATCGAGGAAACTAGCCGAGAGGAGTCAGCAAAGATTGATCGAGAGGAAATTCCTGCTTAGTCCACTTGGTCGGTAACGTAAAACCTTTTATTTGTCCATTGAACTGTGAACAGAGCTAGGAAGAGGTAATGTGTTAATGTAATAAGTGATAGGACTTGCTAATATATGACAGGACTCCAGTTAACTTGTGATAAATTGTTGTAATTCTAGAAGTATATTGTAATAGATATTGTCCTTGAATCATTTTTGGTGTGTTATAATCTAATCTTTGGATATTGAGTAGTTATTCACTTGCATAGCTGTGAACGAGAATAGGACAGTTTGATTTGCTGATGTCTTTTAGTGTAAAGCTTTAATTGTAATTAGATCTTGTCTGATAGATTGCTGCAGGAATAAAATTTTTATGTTTAGAATAACTTTGATTACTATGTACAATACCTTAGAATGAATAAACCTTCTTGTTTTCTTTACCTAAGTAAATTGCCTGATTTTTCAAACCAATGCATCACTTGCTTAAATTAGAACCTGTATAAAAATAATTCAAGCACGGGGGGGACTGGTTATGACTGCTAATTGAAGAAAGTAATTTAAGGGCTTGTTGATTACTAGATTCCAAGATCGTGTGATAGGCTGCGTGTTAACTCTCTGACAAGGAGATTTCTCTTGTATACGAATTAAGATGGCGCAACTTCAAAAAATAAATTTTTCTTAATTCTGAAAAGGAGTTAACTCCAGAATTGCAACCAAGGAAAACTGGCCCTAGCCTAAAGCATTCTCTCTTTGTTTGTAGGATTTGCACACGTGATCTATTGGAATGATAGACCACTGAAGGAATAGGTTTTAGCTAAGATACAATACTAAGTAAAGGCATGAGAGATTATTATTATTCAGGCCTCCATGGAGTCAAAAGACTCATCGTGGGAGGTCCTTCCTAAGAACATAAAGTCTGTTAAAACTCATTGAGGGGGAGGTCCCCCCCCTAAGAAACACAAAGTCTATCATACCACTCCTTAAACTCATTGACCGTTCTCGCTCTCATCACTCCATCAGGCAATGCATTCCACGGTTCAACCACTCCTCACCCTCTTGCTCACAGTTTCCTTTCGTAACTTCCAGGGATGGCCACTTGTCATCATTCCTTTCCGCTGTTCAACCAAGCGAAAGAACTCCCCAGTGTCAACCCTGTAACTGCCTCTCAATAGTTTAAAAGTCTCAATCATATCACCTCTCCTTCTTCTATCCACCAAACTCTGCAGTCCACGTTCCCTCAGCCGATCCTCATAACCAGAGATAATATCATAACAAGTGTATAACAAGATAGTAATTAAGATAATAAAACATAAAATAAATAAATATACACTTAAGAGAAAGAAAAGATATAACAGTATCACTAATTAAATAAATTTTTGGTGAAATTTATAAAATTCTTCAAAAATATTCCATAAAATAAAACTTTTCTCCAGCAACTAACTTTCATTATACTCTTACTTACTTACTACAGATGCACTTTTCTTTGCACACAAAATATACTAAAATATTGTGTCAGAGTACAAATCCAACAAGCACCAACTATCCACAGACAATACTTTATATTAGATTAGTCTCTCTGCAAATCTGCAGTAAAAACTCGAGTAAATTTTACATATATATATTTGCCTCCATTAGCTGTTATACAAAATTCGCTACAAAACTTATTACAACCTCGATAATTAATACATATTGTCTCAGTATCACTAATTAAATAAATTTTTGGTGAAATGCATAAAAGTCTTCAAAAATATTCCATAAAATAAAACTTATCTTTTCTCCAGCAACTGACTTTCATTATACTCTTTCTTACTTACCACAGTTGCACTTTTCCTTGCAGACAAAATATTATTATTATTATTATTCAGGCCTCCATGGAGTCAAAAGACTCATTGTGGGAGGTCCCTCCTAGGAAACACAAAGTCTATCATACCTCTCCTTGAACTTATTGACCATTCTCGCTCTCACCACTGTATCAAGCAATGCATTCCATGGTTCAACCACCCTCCATGCAAATAAACCACTCCTCACCCTCTTGCTCACAGCTTCCTTTCATACTTTTCAGGGATGGCCCCTTGTCATCACTTCTTCCAGCTGTTCAATGATTTGCCCATCTGTTCTGTCAGCGTCCTTCTCAATATTGCAGCAATCCTCTGAGTTACCTTCACCACCTTTGTAACATGTCCCCTGAATTTCAGGTTTCTATCAATCATCAATCCCAGATCTCTTGTCTTCCCTACTTCCTCCATTACAACTCCTCCAGAACTCCCAAGTGTCAACCCTGTAAAGAACTCCCTAGTGTTAACCCTGTCTCTCAACAGTTTAAAAGTCTCAATCATATCACCTCTACTTCCGTCTACCAAACTCTGCAGTCCACATTCCCTCAGTCGATCCTCGCAACCAGTAATGTACGGTCCTGAAACCATCTTTGTTATCTGCCTCTGTACCCTTTCCACAGTTAATTTATCCCCTTCAAATCCTGGGGACCAAATTTGAGAACAATAGTCTAAGTGTGGTCTGATCAGGGTCTTATACAATGGAATGATAACTCTTTTATCTCTGCTGGTTAGCGTCCTTCTCAGTATTGCAGCAATCCTCTGGGTTACCTTCACCACCTTTGCAACATGTCCCATGAATTTCAGGTTTCTATCAATCATCAGGGGGTAAGGGATAATTTTCTTTACAGGGAATTATTCCAGGGTAAAGATATGCACAATACATCTCTAATACAGAGACTTAGCCTCTTCTTTACCAAGACTGCACTGCATGGCGAAGAGTCACATCCTTCCAGAGGTGCCCCTGTTTTCACAGGACAGTGCGGATCTAGACTGGAAAGTCGAAAAATATTCCAGAGGAAGGCAATGGCAAACCACCTCTGCACCTTGCGAAGAACATTCTATGAACATGCCAAAAATGAGAAAATATGGTATGGTGCTGGATGGTAAGGCCCCCGGGCCTGAAGGCATCCGACATGCAACTGGGGAAGAACAGAGGGCTTCCACAAGTAGAAGTAGTTTTTATGATGTGTCCAGGTCAAACGCGGAAGGAAGCTTGGTCACGGATGTTGCTGGTTGGAAAAGGCTCCCTGTTTCACAAGAAACCACAGGATTGGAACTTGGAATGTTAGAAGTATGAACCAAGGTAAGCTGGATATATTGGGAATAAGTGAACTTAGATAAACAGAAATGGGCCATTTTCAGTCAGGTATTACTCAGGACATGAGACAAGTGGTAAAAATGGAGTATCTTTCTTACTCAGGAAAAAAATGGCTAGGTATGTATTGGGTTATAATCCAGTGAGTGAAAGAATCATTTTTCTCAGAGTGAGTGGACATCCAATGAATATGATCATCATTCAGGTTTATGCACCTACTACAGAGGCATCAGAAGAAGAAGACATTGAAGAATTTTATATTGGAGATTGGAATGCAAAAGTGGGAGAGACTGAGGAACAAGGAATAACAGGTCGTTTTGGTTTAGGTATTCGTAACACTGCAGGGAAGAGACTAGTTGAGTTTTGTGCAGAGAATTCTTTGTTTGTTGCTAACACCTGCTTTAAACAGCACAAAAGAAGATTGTACACATGGATATCACTTGATAGACAATACAGAAATCAAATTGACTATATACTTGGAAAAAGAAGATGGAGAAGTGCAATTCAGTCTGTCCAGACTTTTCCAGGTGCAGACTGTGGAACAGACCATGAGTTATTAGTGGCTACGATACATGTGAAACTACGGAAACTGAAAACAACACAAATGTCGATCAGATATGATCTTGGAAACATACCAGCTGAATACAATATTAGCATACAGAACAGATTCAACACACTCAATTTGTGTCAAAGAGAACAGATGAACTACGGGAAGAGATTAAAGATATAACTAAAACAGAAGCCAAGAAGAATATTCCAACAGTTTGTAAGAAGAAGAAGTCCAAATGGCTGTCAGAAGATGCCATCAAAACTGCTCAGGAAAGGAGGAAAATGAAGGCCACAGGAAATCTGCAGGAAGTATGGCATTTGAATGCTGAGTTTCAACGACAAGCCAGAAGAGACAAGGAAAAATATTTTAACCAGGAATACCAACAAATAGAAGACCAAAACAAGAAAGGAAAAAGAAGAGATCTTTTCAAAAAGATCAGAGAACTAACAGGGAAGTTTAGTGCCAAGGTGACAATATTGAAAAGTAAACCCAAAGGATATCTTACAGAATCTGCAGACATCAAAGAAAGATGGAAAGAGTATATATACAGAAGCCCTTTATAGAAAGGATTCCAAAATTACTGAGAAATTTGAAGAGCAGGATTACGCACAGGAGAGTGAAGTGAGGTGGCCACTGCAACAGCTATCCAGTAAGAAAACACTAGGAGCAGATGGAATACCCATTAAGCTGTTCAAAGCCCTGGGAGAAGAGGCAGTTAAAATTTTAACAGCTCTATGTCAGTGAATTTGGATCACAACTACATGGCCTAGGGAATGGAAAAAATCAGTTTATATATACCTTTATTGAAGAAAGGCGATCCAAGAGAGTGCGAAAATTACAGAACTATAGCACTGATTTCTCATGCAAGTAAAGTCTTACTTAAGATCATTCAGAAAAGACTGGAAGCATTCATGAAGAGAGAGAAATGCCAGATGAACAGGCAGGATTTCGAAAAGGCAGAGGAACAAGAGATCAAATCGCCAATGTCAGATGGATAATAGAAAGAGCAGGAATATCACGAGAATGTCTACTTTTGTTTCCTTGAATATATAACAAGGCTTTTGACTCTGTAGATCATGTGAAACTGTGGAATGTGTTAAGAACAATGGGAGTCCCAGAGCATTTCATTATCCTTCTGAGGAATCTTTATTATGAACAAGAAGCTGCTGTCCGAACAGATCTTGGAGAAACTGAGTATTTCACAATAGGTAAAGGGGTGCGACAAGGATGTATTTTATTTCCGTACCTGTTTAACTTGTACAGCGAATACATTTTAAGAATGGCAGAGCTGGAAGAATCTTCAGTTGGAATTAAAATTGGCAGAAAAAATATTAATAATTTTAGGTATGCAGATGATACCACCTTGCTAGCAGAATGCAAAGAAGATTTTGAGGAACTTATTGTGAAAGTTAAAGAAGAAAGTGTTAAATATGGTCTTAAACTTAACCTCAAAAAGACAGTTATGGCAACATGTGAACTTAATGATTTTGAAGTAGATGGGGAGAAAATGGAAGCAGTTAACAATTTTGTGCTCCTAGGATCCCGAATTGATAAAGATGGTTATTGTACTGAAGAAGATTATTACTTGGAAAGAAAGCAATGACAAATTTCTGCAAGATCTTTAAAGATAAAGATATTAGCCTAGCAACAAAAATTAGAATAGTGAAAGCAATGGTATTCCCTGTGGTACTGTATGGATGTGAAAGTTGGACCCTGAGAAAGAGTGAAAGAAGGAAGATAGATGCATTTGAATTATGGGTTTGGAGATGCTTACTAAGAATACCATGGACTACAAAGCAAACAAATAAATGGAATAAAGCCAGATTGCTCCCTCGAAGCTATGATCATCAAGCAAAAATTGTCATACTTCGGACATATTATGCGAGCAAATGACAGTCTGGAGACGATGATGATGCTTGCTAAAGTTGATGGACGCAGGAGAAAAGGAAGACCAAGAATTAGATAGAATTAAAGAAGCAACTGGAGTGCACTTGGAGGTTCTGAAAGACATAGTCAGGGACAGATCTGAATGGAGAATGCATGTTCATGGAGTCGCCAGAAGCCGAAAACGACTCGATGGAACATAGCATACACATCAACTGTCTCATCTACTTCCTCCAGCACAACTCCTCCAACAGAGTATGAAGTGTCCCAAACCTAAAGACCTTACATTTTGCTGTATTAAACCGATACCCCCATTCATTTGCCCATCTGTCTAGTTTATTCAAATCCTCTTGCAGGGCTACAAAATCTGCACTATTACTAATAACCCTTCCCAGCTTCATGCCATCCGCAAACAACTGAATATCCCCCTGCAATCCACTGACAATGTCATTGATATAAAGGTTAAACAATATAGGTCCCAGTACTGAGCCATGTGGGATCCTCACTTGTAACCTTCTGCCTCGTTGTTATGTCAAAGTACAAATTTGACAAGTGCGAACAATCCACAGACAGTGGTTTCTATTGGATTAATCTCCTTGCATATCTGTAGCAAAAACTAGTAAATTATACATATATATATATATATATATATAGTTTTCAGACATGTTGGTAACATGTCTTACTTTATCATCGCAATCTAGTGACGATAGAGTAAGATGTAAAAGCTGTAAACATAGTTGCTGTATTCTATATATGGCATTACTGCGGATTGCCAATGTACCTGAGGTTTTTGGTGGTATGATATGCCAATCCTTATTTATGCACCCATTTTTTCTCTATTTCTTTGGTATGTCCTCTGAGGTGAATTTCTCCAAATTGATCCATCTGTCCAACATGAGAGATACTATATGTACCAGTGGTGGCCGGTGAAAATTTTAAGTGGTGGGTGCTGCATATACAAAAAAAAAAAAAAAAACTTACCTAATCACTAACGAATTTATTAATAAATAAATGTACATATTAAAAATTGCTTTATTAAAAATATTTCATCCTCACCACGAACAAACACCAATAATAAAAGTTTCGTATCAATAGCAATGACAAGCGCAAACGAAGAATATCGGCGTTAGATCGCAGTGTATTTGTTTCGTGTAACGATAATTGAAAAAATATAATTCTTTTCATATTTTCAACAGCGACACTCATCATAATTCAGCCTTGTATCTATAATAAATAAATAATTATATGTTATTTTAACAAAATAAAATAACATTTACAAAAAATAGTTCACCACGAACAACGCACCAATAATAAACGTTTCATATTCTCCAAAAACTAGCTGATAGACGTAGGAGAGGAGATATGATAGAGGTATTTAAATTGTTAAAGGGATTTTACAGGATTGATACTGATGATATTTTTAAGACCAGTGCAGGATGTGAGAGAACGAGGTGCCATCCCTGGAGATTGTGTAAGAGTGTGGTTAACAAGGGTGTTAGGACTAGATTTTTTACTTGGAGGGTTGTGAATGGGTGGAATGCTTTGCCAGAGGTGGTTGTGAATGCTTCAACTGTAAATGAATTTAAGGAGAGGTATGACAGGTATTGTGTAAATAATGGTTAGTGTGTCAATGTCAGGTCTCCCGCGATGAGTCTTTTGATTCCATGGAGACACCGTTAAAATAATAATAATAATAATAATATCTCACAGAAATAATGCACGGAAGCATGATACACTGCCCAAACTGCAGTGTATCAATTGACGTAATGTGCAAGCGCAAACGAATATCATCGTTAGATCACAATTATTGTTACATGAAACAAACGAAAAAAATATAATTATTTTCATATTTTCAACAGTCACACTTGTCATAATTCAGCCTCATATCTTTAATAAATAAATAATTGTGTTATTTTAACAAAATAAAATAAGATTTACAAAAAATAGTTCACCACGCACATGCACCAATAATAAACGTTTCATATCTCACAGAAATAACACGCGGAAGCGTACTAAAGATACACTGCCGTTTGCTTTACCCAGTGAGAAGAATCTCAAGGTAGTGCTTCGCAGAGTGACTGAGGGTGTCACCTGTGAAGAAATCACTGCTGATCTTATGAGTCACAGCCTAACACCAGTGAAAGTGAGCAGGATGCTCAGGGCAGATAAATGACCAATGCACTGGTACTCGTAGAAATTGATAAGACACAGAAAGAGATTTATGAACTGACAACGATATATGGCCTCAGAAGTTCTACTGAACCACTAAGGAAGAAGTCGACAGCTGGGCAGTGCCATAGGTGCCTCGCCACATTTTAAACACATTACAGGTGTTTAAAATGTGGCGAGGGCCACCAGACCGTCATGTGTACAAAACCAAGATCCACTCCAGCTAAATGCGCCAATTGCAGAGGACCTCAGCCCACTAACTACAAGGGATGCATTACACACCCAGATAACTGAGGGTCAGGAAAAACTACCCTTCCAACACATTTCAGCGATGCTCAAGACAGCTGTGCAAGTCACAACCCAGTCCAAATTATCTCCAGCTCGACAACTCAAGAAAGGAAACAAATGCCTAAAACTTATGCAGAGGTAGCACGAACAAAGGCTACTCCATCTCATGACCATATAAGCTGAAATCTAACATCAGTACTAACTGCCTCACTAGCTACCATGTTACAAGAATTCAGTTTGACAAATCCTTCGCCGTCCTCCACGAAAAGATTCCTACAAGGTACCCACTCAATTCTGACAGCCCTCAATAATGAATAAAAGAAAATCCCATCCCAACTCTCTCATGATCACTGCATGGAATGCCAATGGACTCAATAACAAAATTCTGGAGCTGCAAGAGTTCTCTCACAGACACAATCCTGACATAATACTGGTAAATGAAACTCATCGCAGGCCAGCTAATAATCCCAAATTACGGAACTATATTATGTACAGAACAGATAGACTCACCAGCAGCGGAGGAGGAACAGCTATATACATTAAAAACTACCTAAGCCCAATGTTCTGACCAATCCCCCAAACCAAGAACCTAGAGATAACAGGCATTGAAGTTCATACCAACAATGCTGGTAATATCAAAATCTATGCTGTATATAATTCACCCAGCATTCCATTGCTGGTCTCTGACTTGGACTCCATTCTCGGCTTCACAGACTCCATCAGCATGGTTGGTGACTTTAATGCCAAACACACAGCCTGGCATAGCTCCACAATCAACGACAAAGGTCAAACTCTAAACCATTACTCAACGCAACATTGTATTGTTGTAACAGGACCCACAGAGCCCACCCATCACAGCTCAACCGGAAGTTCAGATGTACTGGACATAGTCGTCCTCAAAAACATCAGATACCAATATCAGCTGGAAACAATAAATGAACTTTCGTCCGATCACAACCCTATTCTGCTGCAACTTGGTACACAAGAACAATTCTCCCCTCCCCACTCTTTCATATCTTGGGACAAACTCTCCAGAATCCTACCTGATCACATTGGCCCAGTCCCTACTATTCACACTAAAGAGGAGATAGAATTGGCTGCAAACAACCTTACCAGTCAAATCAAAAATGCAATAAAGTCAATCACCCAAACTATAGTCTTTCATCCAAGTGGTCGGATCCCCAAGGAAATCATGGATTTAATTAGACTGAAAAACAAAACCAGAAAGAGGTATCATAACACAAGAGTCCCTCAAGATAAAACAAATTTGAATAAATTAAACAGATAAGTCCGTGAAGCCCTCCAAAGACATCGAAACCAAGAATGGGAATCTAAGCTAACGAAATTAAACCCAGAAGACAACTCTATTTGAAAGTTTCTGAGACCCTTCCGCACTAAAAGACAACTTTTACCCCCAATTCAGACCACGAAAGCAATAGCTCATACTGACAAGGAAAAGGCAGAGGCTCTGGCCGACAGCTTGGAAACTCATTGCAACCCCTCATATGAAAATTTGAACATTAATCTCATCTACAAGATTCACCGCCGAGTTAGGCAGGCCATAACACAACAAAAAGATGACCTAGAACCTCTCACACCCACTTCTCCAACAGAAGTAATTCATTGTACAGATGGAATTACAAACAAAATAATTAAACTACTCCACAGAAAAGCCATTGTACATATAGTCAACATAATTAATGCCATCCTCAGACTCAAGTATTTCCCTTTAACATGGAAAATAACAGATATCACACCAATCAAAAAGATTGGAAAAAACGCCCAACTCCCTGAAAGCTACAGACCTATCAGTCTTCTGTCTAACCTTGGAAAGATCGCAGGAAAAGTAGTCCTTACTAGGCTTCAATCACAAACGGATCAACTACGTATAATCCCAAATGAGCAATTTGGATTTAGAAAAAATCACTCCACCGTTCAGCAGATCCACAGGCTGATCGAATATATCTCTGAAGGCTTCAACCAGAACCTTCATACAGCTGCAGTCTTTATAGATGCTGCAAAGTCTTTTGATAAGGTGTGGCATCAGGGTCTCCTCCACAAGCTCATCACATTCAATATGCCTACTAATCTAGTTAAAATAATTCACTCTTACCTCAGAGACAGATACATGCAAGTCAAAATAAATGAAACTGTATCAACCAGACGCAAGGTTCTGGCTGGAGTGCCGCAGGGCTCACTCTTGGGCCCCCCCCCTTACTGTTTTCTATCTATATTGTTGATATCCCTCAAAACCCAAGCTCAACAATCAGTGCATTATATGCTGATGATACTGCATTATTAGCAAAATCTCTCAGCCCCAAACTAGCTGTCAAAAGACTCCAAAACAGTATCCACACATTAGAGAAATGGTTGATGGACTGGACAATCCAATCCAATCCATAGAAGAGTTCAGCCATACTGTTCAATAGAAAAAAAGCCTCAAATCAAGGAAGATATACATTTACTAGGTGTTAAAATCCCATGGCAGAATACAGTCAAATATCTCGAAGTAATTCTTGATAAAAAAACTACAATTCACCAATCATATAGAGCACATAAGTTCAAAGACATCTAAACTAATAGCGCAGCTCTACCCCATGATCAACAGAAAAAGTAAATTCGATATTCAGAACAAACTGCTCATATACAAGATGGTAATACGCCCAGTTATCACTTTCGCATCTCCTGCATGGAGTCATACTTAGAAAACAAATATTCAAAAGCTGCAGAGAATACAGAACAAATGTTTGAAAATGAGTTTGTATGCTCCGTGGTTTATCAGAAACTCCAAAATTCACAGAGATGTCAACATTCCCTACATCACATCTCTCCTTCATGACCTAGCTGAAAAGTTCTTCATCAAGACAATTAATCATCCAAACCCACTGATCAAGCAAGCTTCAGACTATAATGAAGCAGATTTCTGCAAATACAAGAGACCCAAATCAATTCTATGCTCAACTGAATACAGTTAATCTCACTGCCCTTTCAGGGCGAGCTTAAAGCTCAATAATTCTCCAACCAAAGAACTTTCCTTTTCAGATGGAGGGGAATATGAAAAGCATTTATGCTTCACCCATCAAAACAGTATCGTTCTGTGTTCTGCGAGCAGTGTAGAATGACGTAACGTGCAATGACAAGCGCAAACGAATATCGGCATTAGATCGCAGTGCATTTCTTTCGTAATCTAAAGCGTTAATCGAACAATTCCAATTATTAACTATTCAATCAATGTCAAAACATAAGCTGTAACCTTTAACATGTTGTATTGCATTTATATAATATTGTAAGCATTGTTATTGTTTATAAACACAAACAAAATTTAATTTTTTTCATTTTTTCCTTGGGGTGCTGCAATGTCGCAGTGCTTATGTACGGGCTGCCACTGGTATGTACAGAAAATTTTGTACACCCCTAGCTGCTTGAGAGGAGAGTAAGGTTTTTCTGGCAATCTTAGCATCAAGGACACTTTTTGTAGTAGCCTGAAGACAACTTGTAAATTGTACTGCGAGTATTTTCACAATTTTATCTAACATTTTTTCATCTAGGATAAAGAAAATGCACTGCTGCTGTTGTAGTTGTTTTGCATATATTCACTAGAATAAGTAATGGTCTATTTAAATGTTGATAATTTAAAGGTTGTATCATTTTTTTAGGAGCATATCTTTGAGATATGTTATTTCTTTTTACTTTTTTTTGTTGTCATCACTCGTAATACAATTTAATGGAATAACTACAGCACAAAGAGAAGTAATTAAACAGCAGGTTTAATCATTTCAATATTTCATCTGTCACAGGACATCTTCAGGAATACAATGTTAAAACTGTAATAACACACACACAAGAAACAATAAGTGGAAAATATGATATTAGACTATATAAAGACGAAAGTCCTATTGGGGGGGGGGGAGCTTAAGATTTAGTTTCCCAAATCTTGGGAAGGTTAACACAGCCATATTTATTAAGATTGGGCTGGTTTTTTAAATCTGCTACTGATTCTAAAAAGTCTTTCAAGTTTGTATTTACTGTGATGGAGCATGATAGTTTCTTCCATCTGATTCTGTGCAAGGTGACCATGGCATCATCTACTAGATCTGACTGATCACAGTTCTGGCAGTGGATGTATTTTGTTTTCATCTGAGCAGATCTCCCAGTCTGACCATAATATGAAAAGTTGCAAGAGCAAGGAACCATGTAAGCACCTTGAATAGAAAGGAGAGGAAGTGGATCCTTAGGAGAGTTAAGAATGACAGCCAGCTTGAAAAAACGGGGTATCAAAGCAGTACGGAGATTATATTTCTTTAAAGTTCTGGTTATTTTTTCTGAGATGCCACAGATATAGGGAATAGTGATGGCATTACTGTAATCTTTATGCTGAGAGGGAGGTTATTTTTGTTTAGAGTATGATGTACAAGTCTCCGGATAATACATACAAATTATATAAAACAGCATAAAAACAATTGTAAAAATCATATTAAAAGGGGTACAATAGATTGAAATGATTAAAGATCAAAATTAAGAATCATGGAGTCAGAGCTTAATCCTTAAATCCTGGATCCACTCCAGCAGGAGCGAATGCTGGTCTTGAAATTCACGCTTGCTCTTGTTATCATTCAGGGAATGAGAGGTGTGATTGAAGTCTGATTAGCAGAATAATGAATTACTGACCATTTAAAACTATGTACAGGTAACCCTCATATAACGCGGATGTTAGGTTTCGCAGAAATGGCGCGTTATATAAATCGCGTTATACGAGTCTCAGATCACATAGAAAAAGTAGGGTTATGTTCCGAAATCGTTTTTTTTTTTAATTATATAAACAACAGTGACATATCTAACAAAAAATATATTTTTATTTAATTCAGGTAATTCATGTAAGTTAACAAAACGTAAACTATGAAACAAATACCTAGTATAAAAATTACAAATTGTGCTTAAACTTCATTGCACATAATGCATAATGTTTTAGGCAAAATAAAATAGTGCATATTTTAATCTTTCATAGCATGAGGATATGAGGATTGGTTAATAAACACTGGTTTTATCATGTAATCACCTGATGCATTACTACAAAACAGTAGAGTAATTCTATCTTTGGAAACTTTGAATCCAGGAGCTGATCTTTCATTTTTCAAAATATAGGTGCATTTTTGCACTTTTTTCCAATATAGCCTGGATTCATCCGCATTGAACACCTGGTCTGCACTATAAATCTTTATAAACTTTGAGAGTTTTTTCTTTAATGAGATTTCCATCCATAGGAATTTTCTTTTGAGATGCAATCTTCTATCAAAATCATTAGAGATTTCTCAATTTTTCCATTAGAATATCGCGTACACGAGTAACACACTTTGCACTTATCATTGACCCAGCAATAAACACTTTCTTGGATTTTATGTTCATTTTGTTCGAATTGTTGATTCATTATTATTATTATTACCACCCCAAGACCTCACGGAGTCAAAGACTCGTCTGGGAGGTCCTTTTATCTCACACACACACACAGCTCATCATACCATGTTTTAAACACATTCAAACTCTTTGCAGACACCACATTCTCAATCATTGGGAATGATTGGAATGCAAGGCATTCCAATCATTCACAACTCTGCACGAAAAAAAACCTGCCTCTCACTCCCCTACTCGCACCCTCTTTATACAGTTTCCAGGCATAACCTCTGGTTCTATCCTGATCTCCCACTATTCTCTGTAAAACTTCTCCAGCATTGATCCTATAACAACCCTTTACCAACTATGTAGGTTTCTATCATATTATGTAGGTTTCTATCATATCTCGCCTCTTCCTCCTGTCCACCAGACTCTGCAAATTACATCTTCTCAATCTTTCCTGATACTTGACATTCCTGAGGTCAGAAACTACCTTAGTCAGTCTCCTTTGGACCCTTTCCAACATCTCTTCATACTTCTGAAAACCCGGTGACCAAATCTGGGCACAATAGTCCATGTGTGGCCTAATCAAAGCCTTATACAACGGAACAAGAATCTCCCTACGTCTACACGTCAGTGTCCTCCGCATCATTCCCAGAAGCCTCTGTGTTATCTTCACAATTTTGGCGATGTGCCCCCTAAATTTTAGATCCTTATCCACTATCACCCCCAGATCTCTTATTTCCTCTACCTCCAACAATATATTCTCACCGAGCATAAATTCTGCATCCCATCTTTGTTTTCCAAATTTTAAAACCTTACATTTTGCAACATTGAACTCACATCGCCATTTCCGTGCCCAATCACTCAATCTATTCAAGTCTTCCTGTAATGGCACAACATCTTCACTACACGTTATGGTTCGTCCCAACTTTGCATCATCTGCAAACAACTGAATATCTCCATCCAAATCTTCACCTATATCATTAATATATAAGTTAAACAGTAATAGACCTAAAACAGACCCCTGAGGCACTCCACTAGTGACTTTCCTTTTCCTGGATATCGCTCCCCCCCCCATACACAACCTGTTGATACCTATCAGATAGCCAGTCTCCAATCCAATGCACCAATCTAATATCCAACCCCATCTGTTCTAGTTTAACTGTCAACCTATCATGAGGTACTCTATCAAAAGCCTTTGTGAAATCCAAGTATATTACTGTGTATCCTTCTCTTCTGTCCAAGGAAGCAGTCACTTTATTGTAATAAGTAAGTAGATTACTAAAACATGACCTCCCTTTAGCAAATCCATGCTGTCCATCAAAGATAATACCATTGTTATCAACCCAACTCTGGATCCTAGTTCTCACAAGCTTCTCCAACAACTTAACCACAACACCTGACAGAGAGATAGGCCTATAGTTTGATGCTTGAGTTCGATCACCTCCTTTATGAAGTGGCACAATCTTGCCCTCCTTCCACTCCTTAGGAACTTGACCGAGTGCAAGACTCATATTAAAAAAATATGTCAAGACAGGTGTCAACTCCCTAGCACATTCCTTCAGAATATGCAGCGATATATTATCAAGTCCCATAGCCTTATTAACATCTAGTTTACTCAACTCCCCATACACCTCTTGCTCACCTACACTCAGTCTCTCCTCTCCATCATCAACTGCTCTCAATCTCTCCATGAAGTCACATTCACAAGATTGAAAGATCTTTATGAACTGCTCATTAAGTATCTCCACCACACATTCTGCATCAGCTGTCTTTATACCATTTTCTCCAATCAATGTCATCCTTCCATAATTATTCTTTCTTTTGCTGGCTACATATCAAAAGAACTCCTTAGGATCCTTTTTGGCTTCATTAGCCAACTGTTGTTCATATCTCTCTTTAGCTACCCTCACTAACCAAGTCACCCTCCTTGTTTGGTCTTTGTAGACCTCATGGAATTGGTTATTTCCACTTCTCTTATGCTGCCTCCACATTGCTCTTTTTCTCTGTATCACATGCTTAATCTCTTTATTCATCCATCTCACACCCACCTTATTTAACCTTCTCACCCTTGGAATACATTTAGACATTGCATCTACTAAACAGTTTTTGAAAATCCACCCCCCTCCCTTGTAGTTCCACATATACCCTTTTCTCACAGAGGTCCTTGCACTGCTGGCAACCACCCAGGTAATCACCTCATGGTCATTCTCACCAATTGGTGGATGATTTGATACCTCATTTATAATTACATCCTCTGATGAGATGACCAAATGCAAGATCCTCAATCCTCGTGTGCCCTCTGTTACATACTGTCTGAGGTAGTTATCCCTCAAAAACTCAAGAAACTAATTTTCTTTACTTCTAGTTGCTATCTCATCATTCCAGTCTATATTGCCATAATTAAAATCACCCATAATGATCACCCTTTTCTTATTTACTTGGCTAAATTGATTGTACATTTCATTATCACCACCATCCACATCCCACCAAGTATTTGATTCCATTCACCTCTATCTCACACCATACTGCCTCAAAACCACTGGCACTATTTACCTCTTGCATCTCTACTTTATATGGACATAACTCTTTCTCTATCATCAATAGCACTTCCCTCCCTTTTTACCCCTTCTGTCCTCACGAAACACATCATACCCTTCCATCTCTATTCCTGTCAGGATGTCATCCTCTTCCAACCATGTCTCACTTATTCCGACAATCTTTGGGTGAACAGACGCAATTAGTGCAACCAAAGATTGTCGGAATAAGTGAGACATGGTTGGAAAAGGATGACATCTGCCTTGTTTCTTCTACTTCTAGCATTTGTATACAAACAGAACAGCTCATTTCTGGATCTACAGCTAGTTCCACTGATACCACTCACTCGATGTGATCTCTCCATGCTGGATTGGGGCCATTTCCCTTTCTGCTTCTTCATTTTAAAACCCTTTTCAATTCCAACTGTTTCCTCTTGATCCATGGTGATCCCATTCCTTTCCTGCCTACACATGCTCACCTCCTCTTGGAGCATCCACCTTTCTCATGCTGTGTACCCCTGTCCACCCTGAGCCTCCCCGTTTCCCTGCTCCTCTCGCACACCCATTCTCTCATTTTCTATACTCATACCACTGACTTCCCCATTCATAACCACCTCTTCAATCTCCCCTGTCTTACTCTCCTGCTCTTCTACATCACTTCCCACTCGATCTGATTCATTCTCTCTATTCACTTCTCTACCTTCCAGCAGCAGTCTCTCCAAGCGACTCACACCATAACCACTCAAATGCAATCCATCGCTTCCATACAGCTCACTTCGTCCCTCAAACTCATTCCACACATTAACAAACTGTACTCCCGTCTTCTCACACATTTCAGCCAGCATATCAAATTTAAATTCAAAATCCCTGCAAAAACTCCTGGTTTTTCTGCATTTTTCAGCCGATCGGAGATTTTGAATATTTTTCTTCGAGAGAAATTAATTTTGTTTTCAATGATGGTTTTTCCCTTTTGTTGCAATTTGTGGCCATTATTATAAAAATAATTTTTTACACACATAAGCAAGCATCACATATTGTATGTAACTCACCAGAAAATAAAGTGCTCGGCTTGAGATGAACACACTTATGATTTTTAATGTATTTTCCTGGCAGAAATGAGGACAAATTTCAACAATAAACATTTTATACAGTAAACATTTCAGGTACATGCTTGCTAAAGGGTAGTTCCCCTAATATAAATTCGCTACTTATAATTACATGCGGGATACAGGCAGACACAAATTTAACGAAGATAAAATTTGAATTTTAAGTCACCCGGTGAAAAACATATGAAAAGATAAAGGGTTACTACAAAATGTAGACCATGTTTTTATCGGAACTGTGCTGTATAAGTACTGCTTTCAACAAGGGTTTCTACAATTTAGACCGCGTTGTATAAGTACCGCCTTATACGAGGGTTACCTGTATTTAGAAATTTATGTACATTTAATCATACAAATACAACATTTATTTTACAAATGATATTCTATCTTTTTCAATTTAGCTACTTGAATACAAATTCTGCCCTACAGTTCTTCTTTATGAACTGGTCAATAACATCATCATAAAAAGTTGGTTGTAACTTAATTCTCCCACGCAACACGCACACTTGTAAAGGATGGCTGAAGCTCACTGGCTAGAGCTACTTTGACTGCGTATGGCCCATGTTTAAGCAACAGGGTGAGATGACGTAGAGGGAGCAGAAATGGCTATGTGCATGCATGAATTCACAGTGCTGAAGTGAGGACCTGGATGCTCCCACAACCAAGCAAGCCAAGGTAGCTTAACTAGCATCAGCCTTCGATACACAATGTAAAGCTCAATTATTGCCACGCAAGCTTAAAAGTCTTCTATCTACAAAAATAAAAGTGTAAATGGAATGCTTATAAATGCATGCATTTATTAACAAATAAATATTACTTCTTTCTCAATTAATGAGCTTGTGCAGCAAGCATGGAGAATTCGCCACTGCACTCCAGGGACTCCGGGGTCAGTTTAAAAAAGTCCTCTTTAGTACCTGAGAATGAGTAGATAGGGTACTCAAGAACAATGTGATTAATGGTCTGGGTCTCTCTTCTGCATTCACAGTTTGGAGTATTGGACCAGCTCCATTTATGCAAGAGATGCTTACATCTCCCATGTCCTGTTCTTGAAGCCCTCCAGACGAGATGTCGGATTTGAAATGGGAATTTGAAGATTGGAGGTACGTTGAAACCAATACTCTCCCCATGACTCGCATAGGTCAAAGTTCTGGTCGTTTATTTGTATTGCACTCCTCCAGGTAGGATGCCTGGATTTCAGTCTTTGTGAAGTATGGAAGGAAATGTCTTGGTGGATAAACAAGGAACTATTTCCAATTATTTTTGTCCAAAATTTGCTTAAAGCTTAGGTCCTGCAGAGCGAGGGAGGGGCTATATTACTGAGAGTTGGGAGCCAGCAGCCAGGAGTAGATCTTAAAGCTCCAGAGATTATCCTCATAGTTTGATTAAGCTGGACATCGACTAAAGAAGTGTGTGTGTGTGTGTGTGTGTGTGTGTGTGTGTGTGTGTGTGTGTGTGTGTGTGTGTGTGTGTGTGTGTGTGTGTGTGTGCTGTTCAGCCACACAGGAGCACAATACTCTGCTGTAGATATAATAAGTTTAGTTTAATCCTTTATCCAAGTGTGAGCAAACGAAGTTTGCACCTGAAAGTATCTTCAGGATAAGGTAGTAAGGTAGTACAACACCAGGCAACTCGTTGCAAAGGTGGAGAAAGCTCTCATCATTCCTATCTCAGTATCTCCCATAATGCAAAGCACATCTCCTTGTGGATATGTGTAATGCTATGCATTAAGGCAAGGGCCACTACCCATACCAGTTTTAACCTTTATTGAGGTCTCGTCAGTGGAAGCCAAGCCCAGTAGTGGAGACACCAAGGCAGAAGCAATGCAACTCTGCTCTAGAATAGACCAAAGACAGTGCGGTAGTATGTAGTGTGTGTTGGCATCAGCACCCCAAGAAGTACCAGCAAGTTTATGCATTATATTATTATGAGTTTTTAATTTTCCAGCAATATTTTCTAGATGATATTTAAATGTCAAACTTCTGTCTAGGGTAACTCCTAGGTATTTTGGATAATTGTTAAATTTGACCCGTTTATTTCTCAAGTAAACTTTTGGGATATAGTTGGCCTGGATATTATATGAAGCCAGCCTGTTCCTGTAGTGTTCTGTTATGTATACTTGAAGAAATTCTGTTGTATAACATTCTTTCGAGAAGTTTCAGGTAGATGCTTAACAAGGCGATAGGACAGTAGTTGGAAGCAATTGTATGAAAGTATGAATGAGATACTTAAATGAAAGGATGCTATTTCAGTTATGTTCAGGTTAGGTTATAATCGCCATCATCTCAAGTATTTATCAAGTACAGCCAGATCTTCAGTTAAGGTGTTCTCAGCTTTTTGGAATGTTGAATGTTGAGTTGCAATGGCAATATCGTCAGCATACATGAATCTTGGTGATGCTGTCTCTGGGATATCACTAATATATATAAGTTAAAGAGCAATGGGGCAAGAACTGACCCCTGAGGTAGGCCATTTTTAAACTTAAAGAATTTACTTTGGATTCATTGTCTGCTAGTATTTGATTAATTAGGTTGGCTAGTTTTGATGGGATAGTTTCTAGGAATTTTAAGATAAGACTCTCTCTCCACACTGTCCATAGGCAGCAGAGAGGTCCTACCGTTATTGTTTTCAATTTTTTTCATAACCATTCTCTATAAAGGTCGTCAAGGCCAGTACTTGATCGCAACAACTTCTGTCAGGTTTGAAGCCAGCCTGTTCCTGTGATGTTCTGTTATGTATACTTGAAGAAATTCTGTTGTATAGCATTCTTTCGAGAAGTTTCAGGCAGATGCTTAACAAGGCAATAGGACGGTAGTTAGAAGCAATTGTAGGGTCTTTGCCAGGTCTTAAGACAGCAATGATTAATTTTGATCTTCTAAAAATGGAAATATGCCAGAGTCCAGGTTATTATTGTACATAGCAGTAAGCCATTTAATAGTTTTTGGTCCACAGTTCTTAATGACGCAGGCAGTTTACCAGAAGTCCTTGTATTAGGGTCAAGCTTCCTAATCAGACCAAGCTTTTTGACTGGAATGAGTAAAATTAAAATTGTTTTAATTTTAAAAGAGATTATTCCAGCCTGGGATAATCTCTTCTAAAACCTCTTGAAATGGTTCATTTGGCAGCACCAATAATAATGCCAATAAATATATTGTAATTGTTTAGTGGGCTTTATAAATCTTATTACAGTGTCAACCTGTTTCTTAAAAGAATCCCAGTCAGCTTTGAGAAAGTTTCACCTAGGTTTTAATACTGTTCTTATGATTGGAATATTTAGGCCTACTTTATAGATTATAGGTCGATGTTGGCTATTTGGAAAACTGTCTAATACTTTCCTAGAGATGGGGATTTGGCTGCCATTATCATCTGCAGTACAGAAGCACAAATCAGGGTCATATCCTCTTTCCCATCTAGAGGAGAGAAAGGCTTGGTTTATCTTTGGCATCAAAGATCAGATAGAGGTTCTGATTTTCCATCCAGTTCACTAGCAGGGTACCATTTGGGTCATCCTTTCTATAGCCCCAAAGGGAGTGATGACTATTAAAATCCGCCAGGAACATTGCTGAAACATTGAAAACATCAACTGTCTCCCAAATGGTGAGCCCACAGAACCAGTAAAACATTTCAGCTATTTAGGCACAATTTTTAGTGAGGATGGTAAATTCAATATGGAAATAGACAACAGAATTAGTAAAGCTGGTATGGTAGGAAGTCAGCTGAATAAATTTATATGGAATAAGAAAGAAATTAGTCAAAACACTAAATTAGCTATATACAAGATAGTATTCAAATCAGTTTTAATTTATAAATCTGAGAGCTGGTTAGAAAACACTTGATCAAAGACAGACCTCTGATATGAGTTGTGAGAAAGATTAGTGGAGGGAACAGATGTAATCAATGACAGTATCACATTAAAAATGAGGAACATACCACTGTTAGCATTCAGGAATGTGTTAGTAGAGCTAATCTCAGGTGGTCACTTAAAGAGAATAGGAGAGGAGAGATTAGCAAAATTAGTGTTTTTTTCCAGGATGGCAGGAAAAAGACTCAGAGGAAGACCAAGATATAGGTGGACTGATACAGTAAAAAGTGCCTTAAACGGTATATTAGATCTGATAACGTTGCAGTCTTTACAGATAATAATAATTATTATTATTATGGGACACCTCCAGGGAGTCCGAAGACTCATCAAGAGAGGTTGCCTACTCTATCTACAACTCTGTCTCCACCACTCAATCCATCAACTGCAACAAATTGCAAGTACACCAACGCCATCTACTGCCCACTATCACCACTAGTATCTTCACAGACAATCACAAACATCCATGCCCACGGCAGGATTCAAACCTGCAGCCTTTTGGCTGGAGAGCAGATACGCTAGCCACTCGGCCAACCAGGCTGGCTTTTTTCTTTTATGTTAAGCCCATACACGAGAGGTTGGTTGATCAATCTATAGTACATTAGTACCGTGTATGGGTAGTGGGTTGAGAAAGGAGGTACCTGTTCATATTTGATTTAAATGACTGTGTATTATATTCCTTGTGGAACACAACATGGAAAAGACTGTTCCACAGTACAGCAGTTGCAGAGGAGGAGGAGGAGGAGGAGGAAAAGAAACTTGTTCTGTGGGTTTCAGGGTGCACTATAAAGGGCTGTTGAGCAGCAGCAGCTGCACATGTGAGCTTAGTACCAAGTGGGAGAATTTTTGATGCTATTTCAGATGAAAATATTTGTAGAATACACATATTGCAGAGACCAAATGTATGTGTGAAAGGGGGGGGGGGTGAGTTGTTAAGAGATGAGTCATTAATAAGTCTAATTGCTTCCTCTGTATTGAGTCAAGCATTTTGATGGAGCTTTTGATGGCCCCACCCCATATGTGAGAGCAGTATTCAATGGATGGGTGGATTTGTATAAGTTTAACAGCTGTTCAAGAGTGAAGTGCAATAACGTCTTGAGCAAAAGAGAAATCCTAGTTTTTTAGAAACTGATGTCAGAGTAATTCTGAAATCCCAAATTGTCTGGAAATTTGGGTATTGTCAAAAATAATACTGGGAGAAAATGGGTCTTTCTTATGAGAAATAAGACAGTACTGGGTTTTATTAGCATTGAAATTGACTGGGCCATCTGAACCCCATTTAAGGATGGCTTGGAGATCAGAATTGAGGGCACTGTGGTGGTTGATGTTCTGGAGGTTGAGATGAGTTGTGTAGATTAACGTTAAGCAAATGAAAGGGAGAAGTGCAATGTGCTGTCATCTGAAAAACTGTGTATTGGGTTGGAGGTCAGCTGAAGTAGATCATTGATATATATAGCAAGAAGAGGGTTAGTGAGAGGATAGAAGCTTGTGGAACCCCAGCATTAGTTGAATGGTGAGAGGATAAGGAACCATCCACCACCACACATGGTGTGCATTCCAACTACAGAAGTTTTGAGACAGACCAAAGAATGGCAGCTTGCTTAGTAAGTCCTTGTGCCAGACCCAGTCAAACGCCTTGGAGATATCAAGTGCAACCACTTGAGATTCGCCAAACTTCTCCATGGCATTTTCCAGAGACGGGTGACATATATGAGAAGATCTCCTGTTCATCGGCAGCTACGGAATCCATACTGGCAGTCATTTATAAGGTGGGTCCCTTCGAGGTAGTGTAGGATTTGGGAATTGATGATTTCTTCCATTACTTTAGACAGGACTGAGGTGAGCGAGACAGGATGGCAGTGATTTGTCACCCTTCTTGGGAATGGTTTGAATATAGGCCAATTTCAAACTTATAACACTTAAGTGTTATAAGTTTGAAACTTACACTTTGAGTAAGACATATACTGTCTTACTCAAAGTGGAGTAAGACAGTATACACAGGCAACATAGGATAGGAGTCAGTTTGGTGCATAAACTTTCAGCACAATTGGAGGAATGCTGTCAGGGCCAAGAGACTTTTTTGTGTCTAATTTGGACAGTTTTTTCTGATCTCTTTCTGGGAAAAGGATATAGTGGGCATTGTATATTAGGTATCTGGAATAATTGGAGGACATTTACCACTGTCAATTATGCATGCATCATCACCTACAGAAAAAGCCAGGAGATTGGCTTTTTCTGTAGGTGATGATGCCATCTTTGTATAATAGAGGTTGGAATAGTGCTGGGCAGAAGTTACTACCAACTGCTTTGGTGAGATACCAAAGCTTGGCTGCCGTTTTTGGACAGGCTGCTGCTCATTTCCTGCTTTTTGCTCTTTCACACTCTGTTTTGGAAGCCTTTCTTTTAGGCTTGCACGGTGATCCGAATGCATTTTTGGAAATTATGGAGACAACTACCATGTTTGAATAAAAACTTTAGTTTACTATTACTAAAATTTTTTTTAGAAAAGCAATCAATGCTTTTGGAAGCATTGATTGCTTTTCTTGCATTTATTTCGAGCTTACACCCAAGCTCTAAAGGAAAATGGAGTTCTTGATTTGACCTAGTTATGGTATGTTTGGTTTTTCATTTGAAAAAACCTTAGTGCATTTTTTGGAAAATCAGGCTTTAGTTAGGGAATGGCAGATCAGAGTAGTGTGGGGAATGTATGCTTCCATGCCAGTGAGGATTACTTTGGTTATAAGTTCGGTGCACATGTTTGGGTTGGAATGTCGGAAGTAATAGTCCAATCATGGGAATGAGGAATAGAAATTGCAGAGGCTGTCCCACTTAGTACTGCTATAATGTCAAACTACTTTTATATGGAAGTTGCTGTGTAAGCATTGATGCATGGGGGAGGAGATGAGCACTAGATTGTGGTCAGAATTACTGAGGAGGAGGTCCGCTACATTCACTGTGTATTTGGAAGGGTCATTGGTGAGGATGAGATCTAGGGTGTTTCGATAGTGGTTCGAGTTATCGGGTATTCTCGTTGGCATATGAACAAGTTGTGTAAGGTCATTAGTGACAGCAAATTATTATTGTTATTACACCCTCCATGGAGTCAACGGACTCATTGTGGGAGGTTCATTCAACTGACAACATATTTATCATATAGAATCTTAAAATCTTTAACACTCCTTGCGTTAACAACACATACTGGTAATGCCTTCCATTCAATGACAATTCCCCATTTATTTATTCGTATGGAGTTTCCTCCCTTTTTCTCCCCCGTCCCTATTGGGGCGAGTTGAGCCCCCTCATGGGGGGTTAAGTATTTATGGCTGTAGATCCATGTGTGTTCACGGGGCCAGTTTGCCTGTTTCCGGGATGAAAAACGCCAGATAAACGCCAGTTTTTTGGCGGAAAAAACTCTACTGCCCATGCCCAAGACCGGCTTACTTGGCTATGGCTGAGGAAGATCCTCAAATTCCTCACGTCTTCGATGGGAATTGAACCTGGGACACTCCTTCCCCAGTCATATGGTTGCGAAGCACACAGCCACTAGGCTAACCACGTGACAATTCCCCATGTAAAAAATCTACTCCTCACACCCCTCTTCACCACACTTTTACTTAACTTCTAGGAATGACCTCTGGTTCTTACCCTCTCACCTTCTACTCCTTTTATAATCCCCTCTGGATTAATCTGATAAAATCCTCTAACTTAAATGTCTCTATCGTATCACATCTTTTCCTCCTATCCACCAAACTCTGCAATCCACATTTCTTCGACCTCTCTGTATAGCCAGCATTCCAAAGTCCTGACACTGTCTTAGTCACTCGCCTCTGAACCCTCTCGAATATTTCCACATCACACTGAAAACTAGGTGACGAGATCTGAAATGTTTCAGTATCTCTGCCTGCAAGATCTGTACAGCTGGAGGAGGAAAGTCAGTTGATGTTGTGGACATTAAAATCTCCTAGGAGGATGATTTCGCTGTTGGGAAAGTGGGACTGGAAAAATTCAATTTTTAAAGAGAGGAAATTAAAGAATTCAGAGTGATAGGTTGGAGGATTATTGTTGATTGTAAGTTAGTAATGGGGTAACTTTTTCACACAGTACTATCATATTCCTATACGACCCCCCCTCTGAGGGTACATATTAGTAATTTGATGATGATGAAATTATATGATGTTCAACCAGGTGTAACAAAAGCCAAGGTCTCTTCTTCAACCAGCTTTGGTCAGCATATATCAAAAACATGCATATGAATGTATTAGGCTGTGATAAGAGTCACACAGCGCATTCTAACAATGAAGTGTACATCTGCCATCTTGATGATAATATATGTATATTCAACATCTGGTTTCAGCAATTGTTATTAAGAGAGACTACATATCACCTGTACCAGCAGTCGCACCTTTTCGTGAATTAATTTATACTACCTGCACTCACCATCTCCAAAGCCAATCAGTTCCACACACCACTCTATATGAGAAAAATCAAGCTTTCATCACTTCTTGAGTGCATTTATTCTCACTCCCATAGATGTCCTCTCATCCTCTCCTCACACTCCATAAAATGAAACATTGATATTGTGCATGAATCTTTCAGAAGTTCTTGTTTACAGCCATCAGCAAATTCTCAATCTGCTTTCAAAATCTGTATGCCACAATCCTAATATTATTATTATTATTATTCAGGCCTCCATGGAGTCAAAGGACTCATCGTGGGAGGTCCTTCCTAAGAACATAAAGTCTGTCAAGACTCATCGAAGGGAGGCCCCCCCCCCCCCCAAGAAACACAAAGTCTATCATACCATGCCTTAAACTTATTGACCGTTCTCACTCTCACCACTCCATCAGGTAATGCATTCCACGGTTCAACCACCCTCCACGCAAAGAAACCACTCCTCACTCTCTTGCTCACAGTTTCCTTTCGTAACTTTCAGGGATGGCCTCTTGTCATCACTCCTTCCCGCTGTTCAACCAAGCGAAAGAACTCCACAGTGACAACCATGTAACCACCTCTCAACAGTTTAAAAGTCTCAATTATATCACCTCTCCTTCTATCCACCAAACTCTGCAGTCCACATTCCCTCAGCCGATCCTCATAACTATCCTTGTACAGTCCTGAAACCATCTTTGCCATCCGTCTTTGTATCCTTTCCACAGTTAATTTATCCCCTTCAAATCCTGGGGACCAAATCTGAGAACAATAGTCCAAGTGTGGTCTGATCAGAGACCTATACAATGGAATGATAACCCTCTTATCTCTGCAGGTCAGTGTCCTTCTCATAATTGCAGCAATCCTCTGTGTTACCTTCACCACCTTTGCAATATTTCCCCTAAACTTCAGGTTTCTATCAATCATCAACCTCAGATTTCTTGTCTCCCCTACTTCCTCCAGTATAACTCCTCCCATAGAGTATGCAGCATCCCATGGATGTTTCCCAAACCTCAAGAGCTTACATTTTGCTGCATTAAACTGACAGCCCCATTTATTTACCCATCTATCTAGCTTATTCAAATCCTCTTGCAGGGCTACCACATCTGCACCATTACTTATAACCCTTCCCAGCTTCACATCATCCGCAAACAACTGAATATCTCCTTGCAATCCACTGGCAATGTCATTGATATAAAGGTTAAACAATATAGGTCCTAGTACTGAGCCCTGTGGGACCCCACTTGTAACCCTCTGCCTCCTTGAAACTGCTCCACCATACACAACTCTCTGATACCTATCAGACAGCCAATCCTGAGTCCAGTTGACCAATCTGAAATCCAGACCCATGTGCTGCAACTTAAATATCAGCTTATCATGTGGCACCCTGTCAAATGCCTTCGCTAAGTCTATGAAAATTGCAGTATATGCCTTTCCCTCATCTAATGTTCTTGTAACTTTATTATAAAAGGCTAGCATATTGCTAAAACAAGAGTGCCCTTTCACAAATCCATGTTGACTCTCACAGATAACATTACCCTCATCTGCCCAATGCTGTATATGGTCCCTCACTACTTTCTCCAAGATCTTAACAACTACTGATGACACACAAACTGGTCTATAATTAGACACGTCCAGTCTGCTACCGCCCTTATGCAATGGCACTATCTTACCTTCTTTCCATTCCCTGGGCACCTTTGCTGAAGCCAGACTTTCATTGAAAAGCCAGGTTAAAGGCACTGTCAGTTCCCTAGCACATTCTCTCAAAACTCTTGGTGAAATACCATCCAGTCCCAAAGCTTTACTGACATCCAGAGTACTCAGTATCTGAAACACACTCTTCTCCTGTACCTCTAAACCTCGAACCAGCCCTATCCCTCTAGCATTAAAACTGACATCTCTAGGATGAAATACTCCAATAAAGTGTTCATTTAACAATTCCACTATGTCCTCTGCATCGGTCACTCTATTCCCATTTTTATCCCACAATATCATTCTTCCACAGTTATTTCACCTCCTACTGGCCACATAGCTAAAAAATTCCCTAGGATTTTCTTTGGATCTTAGGGCCAATCTCCTCTCATATTCCAGTTTCGCTTTCCTTACCACACTAGTCACTCTTCTGGCCTGTGTCTTATATTCTTCATGCATCTTCTCTTCACCTGTCTCCTTATATCTCTTCCATAGCCTCTTTTTTGCCTGCAATTCCTGTTTAATATTGTTTGTCATCCACTTTACACCAAATTGTGTCCTCTTCTTCACTCGTGGTATACAACTTACCATTGCTGCTAACAAATATTCCTTCACAATTTTCCAAGCACTAATGATATCCCGGCCTTCCAATTCCTCCCTCCATGAAACTTCCCGAAGGTTGACGTCTAAGACTAATTAAATCACCTGCATTATAATTCCACATAAGTTCCCATCTCTTTGATACTCCTGCATGTCTATTCATTTTCCAAGTCAAAACCGTATGGTCACGCTCTCCAACTGGTGGGAGAGATGTCAACTCAGTTATTATCAACTCTTCTGATGCTATAACCAAATCCAAAACTCTTGAACCTCTTGTTCCCTCTGTTACATGTTGCCTAAGACATTTGTCCCTCAAGAATTCTAGAAATTCCATTCCCCTATTGCTACATGCATCTTCCTCTCTCCAATTTATACTACTCTAGTTAAAATCTCCCATAACAATCATTCTTCTTGCACTTGCCAAACTTAGCTGTCTAGACATCTCCTGGTCCCCATCCTCTGTGCTCCTGGGTCTGTAGCACATCATTAACTTTCCTTTGTTAATGTACAAATCAAACAGTTAATAGCATTAAATGTCCCTTCACTGTATCAATATCACTAAGAAAAACAAACCTGTGCAAAATATGCCAAGAGGAGATGTATCAAGGCCTTGTAAAGAGGCAAAATTATTTCCTTATCCTTACATGTTAAAGCTTGTTTTATCATTGCAATTATTCTGTGAGTAACTTTTTTTTGGCATAATCTCACCAATCAATTGGTGTAATGAATATTCATTGTTATAAAGTGCACAAGTTGGCAACTAACATTGAAATGACAGCTATTTTCACATATCCACAATTACACCTTATTCAAATCATTCTGCAAGTACTGCATATCAGCCACATTTCTGATTATCCTGCCATTTGCATAATTTGCATAATCAGTAAACACCTGTATTCTTAGCATCAGGTCACCTGTCAAATCCTAACCAGTGTAATTAATGTAAAAAAATGAGTAACGATGGACCAAGGATTGATCCCTGGGGTACACCATTGATTACCTTAAATCTTGCAGAATCTCAACCTCCATACATCACGTTTTGATAAAGATAAGTCAGTCAGCTTCCACAATGTTGCATACACTATGGAAGCTAACAGTTTATCATCTAATCCTATATCCTGCAATTTATGCAACAGCCTTCCATGCTGTATCTTGTCAAAAACCATTGCAAAGACCAAAAGTATCATGTTGTATCCATTCCTTTTGTCTCACTCAACCATAACATTGAATAAGCTAGACAGATGGGAAAATGAATGGGGGTATCAGTTTAATGCAGCAAAATCTAAGGTCTTGAGGTTTGGGACACATCGATGGGACGCTGCATACTCTATGGGAGGAGTTAAACTGGAGGAAGTAGGGGAGACAAGAGATCTGGGGTTGATGATTGATTGAAATTCAGGGGACATATTGCAAAGGTGGTGAAGGTAACACAGAGGATTGCTGCAATAATGAGAAGGACACTGACCTGCAGAGATAAAAGAGTTATCATTCCATTGTATAAGACCTTGATCAAACCACACTTAGACTATTGTTCTCAGATTTGGTCCCCAGGATTTGAAGGGTTTTTTGTTTCCTAGGAGGATATATTAACTATGGAAAGGGTACAAAGGCAGATAACAAAGACAGTTTCAGAACTGTATAATGTTAGCTATGAGGATCGGCTGAGGGAATGTGGACTGCAGAGTTTGGTGGATAGAAGGAGAGGTGATATGAATGAGACTTTTAAACTGTTGAGAGGTGGTTACAGGATTGACACTGGGGAGTTCTTTTGATTGGTTGAACAGCGGGAAGGAGTAATGACAAGGGGCCATCCCTGGAAGTTACGAAAGGAAACTGTGACAAGAGGGTGAGGAGTGGTTTCTTTGCGTGGAGGGTGGTTGAACCGTGGAATGCATTGCCTGACAGAGTGGTGAGAGTAAGAACGGTCAATGAGTTTAAGGAGTGGTATGATAGACTTTGTGTTTCCTAGGAGGGTCCTCCCATGATGAGTCTTGATAGACTTGTGTTTCTTAGAAAGGACCTCCCATGATGAGTCTTTTGACTCCATGGCGGCCTGAATAATAATAATAATAAAATGTGAGAAAGTTGCTCAAACATGATCTTTCCTTACCAAGTTGTTTATCACAAAGTATAGATTCTCTGTTAACCCCATTTTTTGTATGAGAGTTCTTATCAACTTTTCTAAAATTATCACCTACACTCCAGAGATATTGCTATGTCAACAGACCCATCAGTCTTTGCTCTACTCTTGTGCAATGGATTATCATACATTCTTTCCACTCCTGTGGAAGCTTCCCTGTTTTTACACTCAAATTATATTATTATTATTATTATTTTCGGGCTACTCCAGGGAGTCCTTAGACTCATCGAGGGAGGCCTTAAACATCATGTCCACACAACTATATGACATTCTCACAGTATCTATTATACCTTGCCTTGAACTCGCTCACTGTCATAGCACCCACAACAGACTCTGGCAGCTTATTCCACTCATTTACCACTCTAAAAGTAAAGAACCCAGCTCTAACATCACTGCTAACCACACTCTTGCCCAGCTTCCATAGGTGTCCCCTAGTTCTCCCACCACGAGTCCTGATCTCAAAAATATCCTCTGAATTAATCTTATAGAATCCTTTTAGCAATTTGAATGTCTCAATCATATCTCCCCTTTTCTGCCTATCAACCAGTTTCTGCAACCCACAAATCTTCAACCTGTTCTCATATGGTTCATTCCATAGACCTGCTATCATCTTAGTCACTCGCCTCTGGATCCTCTCCACCTCCTCCCCATCAAGAAGGAACCGAGGTGACCAAATCTGGGCACAGTAGTCAAGATGAGGTCTTATCAAGGCTCAGTACAGAGGTACAATAACTTGCTTGTCTCTGCTCGTTAAGGTATTTTTCAACAACCAAGTGAGTTGATGAGCTGATTTAGCTACTTTCGCAATGTGCCCCCTAAACTTCATCTCCCTATCCACCAACACTCCCAAGTCCCTGGCCCCATCAATCTCTTGGAGTACAATTCCACCCATGTGGTATACTGCTGCTGATCTTTTCACCCCAAAATGCATAACCTTACAGTTTGTCACATTAAATTGACATTCATTTTCCTTAGCCCAGAACTCCAATCTATCTAAGTCATCCTGCATGACTTTGACATCTTCTGCATTCACTATCATCCTCCCCAACTTTGCATCATCAGCGAACAAATGAACTGTTCCACTTAGATCCTTCCCTATATCGTTAATGAACAGATTAAACAGCAGTGGTCCAAGAACAGAACCCTGCGGCACCCCACTAGTCACAGGCAGTCTTTTGGACTCCACTCCTGAATAAACCACTCTTTGATATCTCTCCATCAACCACCCACCTATCCATCTCACCAACCCTATATCCATTCCCATATGTTGTAGTTTACGGATTAGAATTCCATGTGGTATCCTGTCAAACGCCTTTGCCAGGTCCAGCAGTATCACTGTAAACCCATTTCCCTTATCCAGTTCAGCCGTCACTGTGTTATAAAACTTGAGCAAGTTACTGAGGCATGATCTACCCTTCACAAAACCATGCTGTCCCCCGTACAGTATCTCATTTTCATCAATCCATTCCTGTATTTTTCCCTTGACTACTTTCTCCAAGACCTTGACAACAACCCTGATATGCTGATCGGTTGGTAATTTGCAACCATAGTTTTGGATCCTCCTTTATGCAGTGAAACTATTTTCCCCTCTTTCCACGTCTTCAATACTAAACCAGTCCCGAGACTCAGATTAAACAACATGGTCAAGGGCACTGATAATTCCTTAGCCGCTTCACGCAAGACCCATGCCGGTATACCATCCAATCCCACAGATGTATTCACATTAAGGTTCTGTAATAGACTATTCACCTCCACTTCATTCATCACAATTCCCGTATACGTTGGTCAAAGGATCAGCCAGTACCACTGAATATACTTTTAGCATCCATGTTGATATTCCATCACCCACTATTGCTGAATTCTTATTCAGTTTATGTAACAGCTCTAGTACCTCCTTTTTATCCAGTGAAGTGGTAGCAATGGGCTCAATGTTGCATACGTCAGATTTATAGCTTTTAACAAACCAGTACTCATTAGTTGAGCAATCACTTCTCCAGGGTCCAATGCCCGTAGGTGTCTAATGTTATCTTGATATGATTCTTCCATTGCATTCTCTTTTGTGCAAGATGACTCAATTTGTGTATAGAGTTTCCGCACCATTTGACAATGTCATCGCCCCATTCTCTGTTTGGTTTTCCTCTTTTGTTCTTTCCTTCAATCATTCCAAACAGCAACATTTTTAATTTTCTCTCATCATTCATTCTACATATATGGCCAAATAGATGTAGTTTCCTTTTGATTATTTTCTGGATCAGGTTTTCTTTTGGTTGTATTCGTCTGTAGATTTCCTCATTGTTCACTTTCTGTATCCAACTTATTCTCAAGATCTCTCTATAGCACTTCCTCTCAAATGCCAATATCCTCCTTTCAGATTCTCTCAGGAGTACCCAGGCCTTGCATCCATAGAGCATGCTGCTAAAGATACAGGTTTCTACAATGCGCAGTTTAGTTTGCATCTTTATAGCTCGGCTCTTCTATATTTTGTCCATGGCTTTTAAAATAGTTGTTGCTCTGGCTATTCTAAGTTTTATCTCTTTTTTGGGGTCTAAGTCATGCATCATGTGGCATCCAAGATATGTGAAGTGTTCCACATTTTCCAGTTGAAATCTGTCTATCGTAACTCTGTTCAGTAAATGCTGTTGTCTGAATATCATTGTTTTAGTTTTTTCAAAATTGACATTTAGTCCAAATCTTTTTTCCTTCTGTGTATAGTGTTTGCAATGTCTGTTCCAGCCTTGCTGCATCTTCTTCAATCATGACGATGTCATCTGCAAAGCTGAGGTGGTTTATTTTCATTCCACTTATTGAAATGCCTCCACCTTCTTCTTTAATCTTATCTAGTGTTCTTCCTAGATGTGTGATGAAGATGATTGGTGATATTGGGTCCCCTTGTCTTGTGCCTTGACTAGTGGCAAACCAATCTCCAGTCTCACCTGCTATTCTGATTTTTGCTTGTGCTTGGCTGTTTATATCTTTCAGCAGGCAGATCAATTTATTGTCCACACCATAGGATTTTCAAGACAACCTATGTTATATTTGGTCAATATTATCAAATGCTTTTTGGAAGTCCACGAAACAGCAATATATCTTTTTGTTCTTTCTTCAAGCTTTCTCTGCTATTAGTCTTAGTGCGAGTATTTGTTGCACTGTACTTCGATCTTGTCGAAATCCAGCTTGCTCATCCGGAAGATGTGCCTCCATATGCCCCTTCAGGTACTCTGTTATTATTATCATCAGCACTTTTCCAAGATGACTCATTAATGCAACAGTTCTGTAATTGGTGCATTTTAAAGCACTGCCTTTCTTATGAAGAAGAACCAAGACCGATTTTTTTTTCACTCTTCGGGAGCATACCCTGATCTCCATATTTCATTACATAGCTTATGTATTTCTTTTGCAACTGATTCTCCCCCATCTTTTAGCATCTCGCCTATTATGTTGTCATTTCCAGGACTCTTGTTGTTGTCCATCAATACTTTACCATTTTCATCTTTGACTGCTACTGATCTTGTCTGCCACTTCCTATTGACATTTCTTATAAGTTTGTAGACCTCTCTAGTTTTGTGTTCTCCATAGTACTGTTCAATGTCTTTGCACTGGTCCTCCAACCATTTGGCTTTATCAGATCTTGCTGCTTTCCGTACTTCATTGCATTTTTGACGGTATAACTCATCTGCTGCCTCTGAATTATCTCTTTTAAGTTTCAGTTCTCTTTTCTCTTGTACCAATTTTAGGGTTTCCTGAGTTATCCATTTCTTGTTGATCTTTTCTCTTTCAGGAATTACTTCCTCTACTGCTTTTTTTTAGCACTGTAGTCAGTCGTTCTACCCTTTTATTTATATTTTGTTTTTCACTTGGGGTTTTAAGCTTAGTTTCCAATATGTTCTGATATGCTGTTCTTAGCCTGTCTTCGTTTAATTTTGAGATGTCTCTAGCTTTTTGGAACTTTCTGTTGTACTTCTGTTTCAGTTTTAGTCTTATACTCGCAATCACTAAGCTGTGGTCCATTGGAATGATCTGCACTGTTGAACTGAGGTTCTCCATTTCTGGTCTATTAATATCAGGTTGATCATATTCCTGTGTTTGCCATCAAAGGAGTGCCACATCCATTTACGACAATCTTTTTTGTTGGAATGTGGTATTGCAAATCATCAATTTAGGTTGTTATCCGTGGCAAATTCCAGAAGCATCTCTCCACGTTCATTTCTTTCTCCATATCCAAATTTTCCCATCCTGTGCTATTTTTGCCAATCTTTGCATTCCAGTCTCCCCCAATGATGAGTATATCCTGCTTCGGTACCTCATCAATTATTAGTTGTAGATCCCTGTAAAATTTCTCAATGTTTTCATCTGCACTCTCTGCAGGGGGCACATATATTTGAATGGTTGTGATATTAAATGGTTGGGCACTGAATCTTGCAACCATTATTCTTTCACTAACTGGTTTGTATCCTATCACTGCCTGACAGGCCTTGTTACTTAGCAGGAAACCTACACCTGCTTCATGCTTACTTTCATTTCCTGACCAGAGAACTCTTCCACCATTTGATTCTCCTGATAATGTCCATCTCATTTCTGAAATACCCAATATATCACATCTGTATTTCTTCATTCTTTAAGCAACTGCAATTTTCCAGTTGCCCAGAGTGTACAGACATTCCATGTGCCAATTGATATTCCATCCTTTACAGGCCTGAGTTTGATTTTTTTTGTCTTTGTTTTCAGTAACTGATTTTTTGATCCAACCCTGATTGCTCGATTGGGGACACGGACCTTGTTTGACCAGGTGATGTCCGAGCTGGCATGAGTCTTTTTTCTTGTACTTTGGCATCAGATTTCAATCGTGTTTTCTTTTTACTGTCAGCGCATTGACACTTATCTGACAAACCCTTAGTCTTTCTTGAAGAGCTTGGGAGAGAATCAGAAGGAGCATATAGATTTAGGCTTAGGGTGGCCTAAGCTCACCTTGACGCAGTACCGTCATTAGACTTCTGTGGCATTTTATAGAGTTACTGGAGTTGTCCACTAACCCATCACGTCCTGTTAGTATTGCCACTTCTTGTCCAGGACTGCTTATTGGCTATTCACAGTTAGCCACCATCTCTGGTGGTCATTCCCCAATCTGCAACCTGGGGACCCGTCCGGTGGCATGTAACTTTGCCTCTGGGGGAAAGACCCCAGACCGGAACTCTAAAGACACATTCCAATATGTCATCATATAAGTATTTTTTTAATTCTTCCCATGCAAGTTCATTTGATGTATAACAGTTATTAATTTAAATCTCTCTCTCTCTCTTTTAATACCTTTTTTTTTTCATTTGTATTTAATCTGAATGCATCCATAACATGATGCATAAAACTAATAATTAAATTGTGTCTGTTTCCAAATATTATTATTATTACACAGGCATCTCCATGGAGTCAAAAGACTCATCACAAGAGACCCACACTAATCAAACAATACCTATCGTACTTCTAAAACTTATTCAATATCAGGGCACTTACACCTACCTCTGGCTATAGCCTCATGACTATTGAAGGCAAGCAATCTATTCTGCATATCCTCACTCATATACAACTTCCAGGGATATCAACCTTTTCTATCCCTACTCATCATGTATTGAAGAAATTCTTTTGTGTTAATCTTATAGAATCCCTTAACTTATGAGTTTCTATTTTATTATTCCCCTCTCTTCCATCTATTAATTAAACTCTACAATTCATGCAGCTGCAATCTATTCTCATAGGGAGCATTCTATAGACCTGTCATCAACTTGGTCACTAACCTCTGAATCCTCTCCACCACCTCCCAATCTCTAAAGAAACCCAGGTGACCAAATCTGTATATAATAGTGAAGATCCATCCATCCAAAAAGAGGGATAATAATTTCCCTATTTTTACTTGTCAGTGTGTTCTTCAACATTCAAGTAATTCTTTCAGCTATTTTTCCTACTTCAACTCTTTATCCACAATTACCCAAAAATCCCTAGCCTCATCAATATAATATAAAGTATGTAATCTTTTCACCCTGTTCATCATAACCTTACATTTTGCAATTTTGCAATTAAATTGACAAATATCTTTCACCCATGCTGGCAATTTACATAGATCATGCTGCAGGATACCAAGATCACCTTTATCAACTATTACCATTCCCAGTTTTGCATTATCAGCAAACTACTGAATATCCTCCTATATCATTAAAGTATAATTTAAAGAGTACTGGCACTAGAAGAGGGGGATAGCCCTGAGGTACTTCTTCACTAGTTACCCTCATTCACTTTGATTCCGCTCCACCTTATATGACTCTCTAGTGTCTGTCTACCAGCTTTATATCCCATCCCATTTTCTCCAACCTGTGTAATATTTTTCCATGCCCCTTTGCAAAGTCCAGAAGCATGATGTGATAACCATTTCCTTTATCTAATTCCACACTCACTTTATTACAAAATGTAAATAAATTACTCAGGCATGATCTCACTTTTACAAAGCCATGCTGCCAACCATAGAGTATCATATTCCTAAATTTTGGCTTTAACCAACTTCTTCAAAATTTGAACCACCACTCTTGAGATAGTAATTGGTGTGTAATTTGCTACTCCTGTTTAGGAGCACCTTTATGTAATGGAACTATCTTCTTTCCACTTCCTTGGAACCTTTCCAGAGCTAAGACTTATATTAAACAATCTCACTGGAGGCAATGTCAGTTCTCCTGCAGATTCACAGGCCAACATGACATCAAGTCAAACCAATGCTTAGTAACTCAACTATTTCTTCTACTTTAGTTACTTTCCTACCATCGTCATTGAGTAAAGTTATCCTTCCATAATCATTTTTTCTCTTACTGGCATAACCCCCTAACCAAATTGATTGGAAGAGTACATGTTCTTTACATCATACAAAAACTTGGTATGAACAGAAATTTAAAGAAGCCTGAGAAATTTGATTAACCATCCTAATCTTAACAATAATGGTGGCATAAAAATCCCAAGAATTTGGATGGCATATATTCAGCCCACTTAGTTCAAGTTTTCCAGTAAACCCTGACTTTAGGTAAGCAATTATTTCAGCTTTTATTGGCCACCATCCATACTGTTTTGTTTTGATTTATACGTATACTTATGAGTAACTTTTTGTGTGAACATGTTGCTTCTTCTTCTTCTGCAGCTTGTCCCACTTAAGTGGGGTTGCTGTTAATAATGAGTCTCCTCCACATCCTCCTGTCTTGGGCTCTCACCACATCCAAGTTCTTCATCCTCAAGTCCTCTTCTACCAGCTCCCTCCATCTCTTCTTTGGCCGCCCACACTTCCTCCTTCCATGCGCATCCATCTGCATGACCTTTCTTCCCACATATTTGTCCTCCCTCCTCATCACATGACCAAACCATTTCAACCTTGCCTCCTGTATCTTCGCTCCTAAGTTCGTAACTTTCACTGTTCCCTTCACATAGTCATTTCTCAGACGATCCTTTCTGGTCACACCACACATCCACCTAAGCATTCTCATCTCTGCTACCTCCATCCTGCTGATGTTATTTTTCCTCAGGGCCACAGTTTCCATAGCATACGTCATAGCTGACCTCACTACTGTCCTGTAGCTTTTGCCTTTCAGATTGATCAGCACCCTCCTATTGCATAGCATTCCAGCCATCTCTCTCCTGTTCCTCCAACCTGCTTGTATCCTGCATCCCACTTCCTTTTCAGCTCCTCCATCTTCTTCCACTGTTGAACCTAAGTATCTAAAGTCCCTCATCTTCCTGATGACGTTTCCTTCCAGCTCCAGATCTGTCTCCTGGCCACCATCCACTTTGCAACACATATACTCTGTCTTACTTCTGCTCAGTCTCATACCTCTCTCTTCCAGTACTTTCCTCCATCTTTCCAGTTTAGCTGCGACTTCTTCTCTTGAATCTGCTCATAGTAAGATGTCATCTGCATACATTATCCAAGGTGCATTTTCTCTCACCTCCTCTGTCACCACCTCCATCACAATATTAAACAGAAACGGACTTAATGCTGACCCTTGATGCAAGCCAACTGTTACTTGAAAACTTTCTGTCTCCCAGACAGATCCGAACTCTTGTCTTCAGAGTTCTGTACATCTCCTGCACCAACCTGACATATTTCTCCAGTACCTTCTTCTCCCTTAGACACCTCCAGACTTCTTGCCTTGGCACTCTATCGTATGCTTTCTCCAGATCAATAAACACCAGATGTAGCTCCCATAGTTTCTCTCGAAACTTTTCCATCATCTGCTGTAACCCAAAGATAGCATCTGTCGTTGATCTACCAGGCACGAAGCCAAATTGTTCCTTTGCAATCTCCACCTCCTTCCTCAATCTTCCATCAAGAACCCTTTCTAGGATTTTCACTGTGTGGGGCATCAACTTTATTACTCTGTAATTCTTACAGTCTTGTGCATCCCCTTTACCCTTGTAGATGGGGACAAGAGTACTTTCCCTCCATTCCTTGTGTATATTTTCCTGTTGGCAAACTTTCATGAACAGGTCCCACAGCAGGTCAATTCCCTCTTCCCCCCAGTGCCTTCCATGTCTCCACTTGAATCCTGTTTGGGCCCACCGATTTTCCATTCTTCATCCCCTGCATGGCCTCCTTCACTTCCACTCTACTGATGTTCTGCACCATCCCCTCAGAAAGCTGCCCATCTTCTCTGGGTCATCACATTTTCCTCATTCAAAAGTCCCTCAAAGTATATTCTCCATCTGTTTCTTATGTCCCCATCCCTCCATAATCTTCCTTCAGCATCTTTGATCTGCTCTCTAGCTTAATTTATTTTTGTAAACAAATAGATAATAATAACAGAACTCTAGCTTTGATGTAGTAAAGGTTTTTTTTTCACCAGGGGTCAGGCCAATAGTTTTATCAGTTGACCAAATCAATGTAACTTTAGCATACCATGTAGATTGTGGTACAGCTTGTTTCTTTGTATATATGTGTATAATCCAGATGATGGCCTTAATCTGAAGGTCAAAACATTGAGTGATTAGTTTGGTTTATATTAAACTGAAGTTTTACTTTAACACGGTAGTTGTTTCCATAATTTTTATGATGAATTCTGATCACTGTGTAACCATGAAGGAAAGCATATACAAGTCATTTCGTCCATCAGATTCACTCTGCACATCTATAAACTGCATACCATCCATTCTGCACAATCTTCTCATTGACTTATTTAGCAATCATAGAACCAGTGGTGGCCCGTACATAAGCGCTGCAACACCCCCAAGGAAAAAATGAAAAAAATAAATTTTGTTTGTGTTTATAAATAATAACAATGCCTACAACATTATATAAATGCAATACAACATGTTAAAGGTTACAGCTTATGTTTTGACATTGATTGAATAGTTAATAATTGGAATTGTTCGATTAACGCTGTAGATTACGAAACAAATGCACTGTGATCTAACGCCGATATTCGTTTGCACTTGTCATTGCACATTACGTCATTAGATACACTGCCGTCTGGGCAGTGTATCTTATTATTTCACGCGTTATTTCTGTGAGATATGAAACGTTTATTTTTAGTGCGTGTGCGTGGTGAACTATTTTTTGTAAATCTTATTTTATTTTGTTAATTATTATTATTATTATTATTATTATTATAGAGGGCGCTTTAGCAGCAAGCAGTCGCAAGCACGCTATTTCGATGCTCCCATATTTTAAGTTGCAAAGTAGATCTTTTCTTGTGAATTAAATTTTAAAGTGCATCAGTGAACTCCGTTCTTCAAGACGAACATATAGATGTAAAAACTGTAAGTATCTGTTAAGTAATAAGTAAAATATAAGTATTCAAATTTCGAAGTATACGTTGGTCAACTACGCGAGAAGAGAACAAAGGAGGACACCATATTAGAAAATACAGCAAGATCGTCAAACAAGAAGTATGAAGTGCTACAAATGCCAAGAAGACCTAACGGGGAAGAAAACCACGTAACATGTAGGAACTGCCAAAGAAACATGCATTTTTTATGTTCAGGATTGTCCGAGACTACCTGGCAGCGAAAATCAAACAAGAATCGTGACGAGTGGAAGTGTCCCCATTGCAGAGATAACAAAGGAACGTCGCCTTCGACCGCAGGCGGAAAACAGCCAATGCAGAAAACAACCGCAGGCAGTAAACAGCTATCAACAACAGAGGGAATCAAAAACAAAGAAAACAACAACGGAAACCCAGGTGAGCCATCTTTAAATGCATTACTTGAAAATAGATTACAAAACCTAAAAGACTGTTTAATCGATTTTGTTGGAGAACTATTTAAAAAACATACCGCACAAATTACAGAAAAATTTAACCAATACGAGGCATTTATTAAATTTAATAATAACTCGATAGAAGATATGTTACAGACCGTTAGAGAAATTAAAAACTGCATCAAAGAGCTAACTGAAAGACAGCATAATTTAATTAAAGAGACAACGGACCTACGGCAAGAACTAAACTCTCTAAAGCAACAGTACGAGCTCTCAAACCAACAGCAGCACAAAAATGACCTCCTCATAAATGGTCTCCCAGAAATAGCTACGGAACCTCTAAGAGACACTATAATACAACTAAGCCAAAAAATCGGCTCCCCCATTGAACCAAGAGACATCCAGTCAGTGCATCGGTTACCACAAAAAAGGAAAAGAGAAAATAATACCCGTCCTTCTCCCGTCGTAGTGCGACTCACCAACAGCCTAACAAAAACTACACTTATAAAAGCTAGCAAGATTAAAAATCCAGTAGTAAAGGATCTGAAAGGAGACCACGACAACACCCCAATATACTTGTCTGAATACCTTACTCCACACTATCAGAAAATATTCTACCAAGCAAGAAAAGTAAAAACAGAAAACAATTACCAGTTTATATGGATAAGAGACAGCAAAATATTCCTTAGAAAGACACACGACTCAAAACCAATCGAAATAAAATCCGTAGATGACCTCAACAGGCTGTCACATTGAAAGGAATATTGACAACTCGTAAAGAAGGACCAGCACCCCAACCAACATGAATGCACACCATCAAGCAGACGTAATCACCCCGGAACATGATAACTGCTACATTCTGAAATCAATATCAGAATGGAAACAACTAACAATCCCCAAAAAAGGACTATCTATTCTCCACATCAACATCAGAAGCATTCAAAAATACTGGCTGACCCTGTAAGCTTATCTGAAGGAAGATATAGACGAAATAGACATTTTAATATTGACTGAAGTATCTACGACAAACGAAGATGCATCCTCCTACCAAATGCCACATTTCCAACAACACAAACACTGCAGACAAACAAAACGAGGCGGTGGTATAATAATATTTACCAAACATAAACTAGAAGTAACAGAAATAAACTATAAATTAGAATACGCAGAAAACATATGCATCGAAATTAAAAACATCAAACAAGAAAACTCCCTGATATTAAACGCAATATACAGACCACCCAACTTAAGCACCACAAAATTCCTAGAAGAACTAAACAGATGGCTTTCAGCCACGAAAGTAGGCACCTCAAAATATTTGATAATAATAGGAGACATTAATATAAACATTAGGAACATAAATAATAACACAGAACAATACCTAGACCTATTATCGGCATATAACATAACCCCATCCATACAGTCGTATACACGAGAAGAGATAGTCGGAAACACAACAACCTCAACCTGCATTGATCATATAAATATAAGGGCCCCTCCAAACAGCCACACAGCAGCTGTCATCATAACATGCAAACTAGCAGACCATTATTTCACAGCATTGCAGTTACACACTGAACCAGAACCCATAAAAATCACTGAGACTACAAAACAGTATCATAGCATTGTAAACGAAGCAATAGTGAACGATGAAATCAGAAAAACAGACTGGATGCAGATAGCATCTTTAGACTCTGCTGAAGCTGTATATAATAATCTTAAACTTGCATTTAACAAAATATACAACAAAGCATTAACAAAAATAAAAATACGCCCCCAAACGAAACAAAATCCATGGATAACAGACAACATACTAACAGACATACAAAGAAAAGATGCCCTATGGAAACAACTTAAGAAGTCACCGAACAATATCGCTTTAAAAGCTGAATACAAAAGAAAACGGAATCTCCTAACAACCCATATTCGAACGGCAAAAAGAAACTATTACAGCAACAAATTAACAACAGCACAGAACGACATAAAGGAAACCTGGCACCTGATTAATGAAATGCTGGACAATATACACAAAACCACTGCCACAGAAACAATAAAACACAGCTTTGCCTGCGACCCCAAATCCCTCAAACAGTTGGCAAACAACTTTAATCAGCACTTCGTGAACTCTGTCCAAAAGCTACAAGAAACAACCTTTCCTCACACATACGAACATTCTCCACTAGGTCCACGAGCAACCCAGTCGATGTGGTTCCCCACAGCAACAAAGGAAGAACTATCACTGGCAATTCAACAAATTAATCCTAACAAAGGACCGGGGATAGACGGAATCAGACCAAAAGACATCAAGAAACACTCAACCGACCTACTTCCAGTTATACAAAAACTGTTAAATAAAATCTTCGAAACGGGACACATACCTGAAACACTGAAGACTGCATTAATCACACCCATACACAAACAGGGAAAAAGAAACATAATAAGTAATTACAGACCTATCGCCACGCTGCCTGTAATCAACCAAATCATGGAGCACATTGTACATCAGAAACTCTCCACATACGTTGAAAAATTTCAAATCATACCCAAAACACAATATGGCTTTCAAAAAAATAAAGGAACAGCAACACTCCCGGAAGATTTCACAGATCTAATAAACGCTGCATTGGATAAAAACAGAATAACATTAGTGGTATTCATTGACCTAACAAAAGCATTTGACACACTAACACATAAAACCTTGTTAACGAAACTTACCCATATCGGAATTGGAGGTCGTCTACTCCAGTGGTTTAAAGCATACACGAAAAACAGAAAGCACATCACACGTATAGGATCAGCACACAGCAAAGAGGTACATGTAACCTGTGGAGTACCGCAAGGAGCTGTCCTATCTCCCATTCTATTTAACATATACACACACGACATAAGCCAACTCCCCCTAAAAAGTAAAATCTTCCAGTATGCAGACGACACTGCCATAGTATCCATTCACAACACTGCAAAAATCGCTTACAAAAATATGCAACACGACATCAATCAAATCACTAACTGGTTAACCGAAAACAGCATATATATAAACCCTGGAAAAACAAAGCTAATGATATTCAAAAACCCCCAAACCCTGCCCATAGAAACTAAATATCTCACTATCAAACATTCATCCTCCTATACACAAAGTGCAGAACCTAAAATCACAACCATCACACAGGTGAAAACAACACGTTACCTTGGACTTCACTTCGATGCAGATCAAAGTTGGAATAGCCATACAAACTACCTACATACCAAGCTTAGGATAATAGCAAGCAAACTATACAGATTAAAAGACATTGCCCCAACCCACATAAAAATACTAATCTACAAAGCATTATGTGAAAACATTTTAAGATATGCAATCACATCATACGCATTCTGCGCAGACTACAGACTTAACAGGCTACAATGGTTGCAAGATAAAATGATAAAACTGATATTCTGGGAACAACCCACTCTTATGCAGGAAGCACGGGCAAAACACAAAATATTTAAGGTGAAACACTTACGGCACTACACAGTCATGTTAAAACACTACTACAGCCCAACATATAGAGTAACCAGAACAACATATCAAATAACAAGACCACAGTCAACAAACTACATAACATATAAGTACAACAATCACTACGGCAAAGCCACCCGAAACTTCTACGTATCTGACATGATAAACAAACTGCCGTTCGACAACAGAAACTTAGGAACATACAGAGAGCTGAAACAGGCACTATATAAATATTATAGCGAGAATGAAAATTAGAGCAATTCCTGTTTCTCTCTCCCCCACCACACATACACACACACACACAAACCTACGACAACCCCCCCCCCCCCTCTCAAAAAACTACCACTACAAGAACACAAAGAAACAAACACACCATGTCTAAATCCAACCCTATTTGCACAAAAAAAAAAAAAAAAAAAGTTAAACTCTAATAGCAGTCGAAGTCTTTCAAGCACGCACCAACAAACAGTAAAATCAACACCTGGCTTGTGACCACTATAGGAACACAACCATGAAACCACCACCCTCTGTCATCTATTATCTTCCTCAGATAAGCTCTGCTAAGCTTCGAGGAAGAAAATTACTAACTTGCAAGTATCTGTTATACACACTTGTAATGCATTATAAATATTATATACATATAATTACTACAGCAACTATGTATGCAATTCATCTGAGACATAAAAAAAAAAAAAAAAAAAAAATTCTGTATAATCCTTATTGTAAATACTGTAAATATTATTATTGTATGTAACTTATACTGAGACATAATAAAATGTAAAAAAAAAAAAAAAAAATTATTATTATTATTATTGAACTGTGTGTGTATGCTGCATTACTGCATTGTATCGTGAATTGTGTGCACATTGGTGCCAATCCATATTTAGCTAGTTTAAAAAAATGTATATTCATATTTATAAAATGTACTCTGCATTTTGTATATCGAATTTTCGCACTGTACAGAAAAGATATGTTTTTCATTGTGTGTGTGCAGATACTCTGTGTGGTAGTAAACCTTATCATTTTCATTGTAAAAACAAAAACAAATAAGTCATTTATAAAAAAAAAAAAAAAAAAAAAAAATTATTATTATTATTATTATTATTATATTCTAAATTCAAAAAAAACCTTATTGTAAATATTGTAAATATTATTATTATATGTAATTTATACTGAGACACAATAAAATGTTTAAAAAAAAAAAAAAAAAAAATTATAAAACCTCCATGTGGTCAAAGACTCATCGTGGGAGGTCCACTGTTATACACACAGTTTATCATACTGTGCCTTAAATATATTCACTGTCTCTGCACTCACCACACTCTCAGGCAATGCATTCCAATCACTCGCCACTCTCCATGGAAAAAACCTGCTCCTCACTCCCTTCTTATGCAGCTACCAGGGATGACCTCTTGTTCTTTAACATGTTAAAATATAACGTTAAAATATATGTTAAAATATATTTTAACATATAAAATATATTATGTTAAAATATAATTTAACATATAATGTTAAAATAACATATAATTACTTATTTATTATAGATACAAGGCTGAATTATGACGAGTGTCACTGTTGAAAATATGAAAAGAATTATATTTTTTCAATTATTGTTACATGAAACAAATGCACTACGATCTAATGCTGCTGTTCGATGTTTGTTTGCGCTTGTCACTGTTATTGATACGAATCTTTCATTGTTGGTATTTGTTCGTGGTGAGGATGAAATATTTTTAATAAAGCAATTTTTTAATATGTAAATGTATTTATTAATAAATTCGTTACTGATTAGGAAAAAAAAGTTTTTTTTTTTAATATATATGCAGCACCTTACTTAAAATTTTCACCGGACGCCACTGCATAGAACCCTTCTCAATTATATCCTATCATACCGATGCATCAGACTCGACTTCATTTTCTCTTCTTTCAGCCAATTTTTCATATATTCTCTCACTGCATATTTCTCACCATGCAAATCATTCATATCTTTCAAAACAATGAACACTTTCAGTTCTATAAATTAACAGCTTCTCTGAAATCCTTGATCTTTGCACCTGGCAAACATGCTTTTGTCATATTCTCACTTGTTATCATGGAATCTCCATTCAATACCTTTCCTTACTTCCAATTTCCTGCTCTTTTATACTTTTCACCATTCATTTTTGCTTTAATTTTCCCTCCTGCTTTGCCACAACATGCCAGCCATTTCTCCAGTCGCTGAAGTTCATGATTTGTCCTGCAAAAGACTCAACACTATTTCTCTCCTCACTACCACTTCATCATTGATATTACTTTCAGCAAGAGCTTTCATGTTCTCATTCATATTGTCCACTCTTGCTCACTCCTTCCATTGCATTCTCTACAACACTTTCACTATCCAGCTTAGCATTGTTAATATTAGTCACCTAATTCTTCCACTTTTGATCACATTTCTTGTACTTGCTCATGAAACATACACCCTCTCTCCACTCTTGGTTTCATACCACAAACTATTCACTCTTGGTAATAAGTACACAACCCAAAGTATAATGCATGAAATCTCTCATATTGAAATCAATGAATATGGAAGTCTTGGCCAACATTTTCCTCCTGCTTTTTAAACAACAATATGTGTGATACAATTTACAAACAAACACACCCAACTACACAGTTTAAAATAAGGAAAATGTTGTGTTGGAAAAAGTGCTGGTTCACTACTGGTGAGTCATCCTGCTTCCGACCCAACATACGGTAACGATTAAATCTAAGGATAAGGACATACTTATGCCTCCAGAAGAAGAGCTAAAAGGACAGTGTACATATGCTCACTCAGAAGTATGTCTAACCATCTTTAGTTGTAGATATTAAGTGATTTTGAGAAGCCCATAATTAAAGTTGATAATGTCTGTGTAAAAATTAACAAGGGAAAATAATGTATCAGTACTGAAATGTTATTATTAGATGCACATATGATGATATATGTAATAGAGCCATGTCAAAACAGTTCGGAGTTGCGGTGACCAATCGCCTGCCGCTATGAGCATGACGTAGTCATCGAGAGAGAGGGCGCTCGCATTTACAATATAAGGTCCGGCACGAGATTCAATCGCTCTCTTGTTCTCTGTTCCTGCGTTCCTGATCCAAGTCCTGGATAGCTGCAGAAGCTTACCGCCGGTACCCAGCAACAATCTCCCGGTTGCTGTATGTGCCGTGCCAAGTATAGTCACCGAAGGAATGAGGTCAGAATTCCAGTAAAGAGCCGTTGGTTAGTTATGCCAACGTGTAGTCATCGAAAACGGAACCTTTCGAAAATGATAGAAGTAAGTCGCAGATGCCATGAGAATACGTGGTGAGAAAACACGGAAGCGTAATCAAGGAAGTCTCGGCAACTCCGTGAAAAGACAAGAATTGTAATGTACAAGCTTTCATACTCGTTTTGAATAGTAACTAAAGAAGGAATAGGAACCAAGGAATTAAGGAGCTCCACACGTTTAACTTTTATATAATGCCTAAAGGACTGTTTTGGACTAATCTGTCTATGTCTTATAAGCTAGTGCCACTCTAAGCTTATGCTGAGAAAGGAACCAAACCTTTGAACTGTTTATTTGGAAGAAACATTTATGACATTATGTTAGAAATTAGCTTGAATATTAACTAAGTTGGGGGGAGGATAAAGCCTGAGCATAAGTGGAGAGGATCCAGAGGCGAGTGACCAAGATGATAGCAGGTCTGTGGAATGAACCTTATGAGAACAGGTTGAGGATTTGTGGGTTGCAAAAATTGGTTGATAGGCAGAGGAGGGGAGATATGATTGAGACATTCAAATTACTGAAGGGTTTCTATAAAATTAATTCAGAAGATATTTTTGAGAACAGGGCTGGTTGTGGGAGGACTAGGGGACATCCATGGAAACTGGGCAAAAGTGTGGTTAGTAAAGGTATTAGAGCTGGATTTTTTACTTGCAGAGTGGTGAATGAGTGGAATGCGCTCCCAGAGTCTGTGGTGGATGCTGTGACAGTGAATGAGTTTAAGGCGAGGTATGATAGATACTGTATGAATGTAGAATAGCTGTGATGAATATGATTGGGCCTCCCTCGATGAGTCTAATGACTCCCTGGAGTTGCCCGTAATAATAATAATAATAATAATAAATAAGAATATTATCCATGTTAAAATTGCAAGACGGAATATATCTGATATGCTCTACACAAGGATTGTATATAACTATGTGCATGCGTTGTTTTTTATATGTGGGAACTGAGTTACTCTGTGTGAATTTAACCGAGTCTGAACATAGTAACACAAAAGAAAGTGTGGGACTGTTAGAATAAATTTAGAAGTAGATATTTTGGATATCTTAACATAAAAGGGGGGGAAGTTCAGACTCTTTAGTATTGAAATTACTATTTAAAGTGTATACAAGTAAGTGTTTAAAATAAATGTATTTCTTTAACCCAAAGTTCACGAGTCTGTCGTTTTTTGAGATTTGAATTACCACTTATTAAACTTTTGGACCTGCATGAGTAAAGGGGGAATCCATTGCCATAAGAAAAAGGGGGGACCACAACTGCAAATCACGTAATTCCTTTAATATTTTGAGTTGTTTGAATGTGTATCAGAATTCAGTTGCTGGCTGGTGCAGTCGTTTTAAACAATTATAAATTTGTCGGCAACGGAATAGATGATGTCCTTAAGTTATAGATAATAGAAACCTCGAATATAAATATAAATAAAAGGGACGAAGACAAGACGTAACAAAAATAACCAGCAATAATGATTAGTGATGTCACAAACATTTACTAAAATAAGACTTATCTAATAAATATAACTATGGATATTTCACACGAGGAAAGCATGACATAACATTACATTATCAAAGGAGAAAGAAATTTTGCTATTAATACATGAACCTAACTCACAGGTAAATATGTTGAACAAAAAGTTCCCAAACCTGAACCTGGGGAACTCTGTTTCTAACCACCTAAGCCCTAGAATTCTTCCCTCATTCATCATCATAATACTAATTACGGGTATAGACCATATTGGTCTGTCTCATTATCCATGCAATATCCTTTTTTGAGGTCTACCCTGCCTTCTCTTTCCAATTGGCTTATATTTTAGTATTTGTTTAGGATGTCGGGTGTTGGCCATTCGGCTTACATGTTCAATTCATTTTTGTTTATAACTGTTTAGTTTTTCTTCTATTGATTTTGTTTTTAGTTCTTTTAAAATGTCTTGGTTCCTTTTTTGATCTAATAATTATGTTTATTTTGCAGTTCTCATTTCACTTGTTTTTATTCTTTATTTATTGCCCAAATTTCACTGCCATATAATAATGTGGGTACTGCTAAAGTATTGTATATTTTCAACGTGTTTCTTTTTGTACTATATTTGGCTTGAGCGTTCTATTTATCAGGCCTATAATCTGTAAAAATTTTGAAGTTTTTAATTTTATGTCTTTTTCTCTTTCATATGATATTTAACTGTTCTATTATTTTGTTATTAATAACTATTTTGCTTCTAACTGGAGTTTGTCCACAAAATGCCATTGTTTTAGTTTTATCTATGGAAATTTTCATTCCAAACTGTTCTACTATAATGTTTAAATTATATATTGCTCTTTGTAAATTGTCTTCCTTATCTGATATTACCTGATCATCTGTAAATAATAGCATATTTATTTTTTTTATTCCAAGAATTTCTATACCTTAATTGTTTAAAGTGTTTCACTGTATTAATATTTCATTAATGTAAATATTGAAAAGTGTTGGAGACAGAGGGCATCCCTGTATTACTCTTGGTTTATAGATATTTTTCAGACGACTTTCCATTTCTTTTTATTTCATTATCTTTATATATATTCAATATTGCATGTAGTAAAATATTATGTATATTTATTCTTTGTAATATATCAAACAGTATATATCTTTTTACTTTGTCAAATGCTTCTTCGTAATCTATAAACAAAAGATGAGTTTTCATATTAAATTCTCTTCTTTTTTCTAAGAAGTTTTAAACAGAAAACTGCATCCATTGTAGAGCATCCTTTTCTAAATCCAATTTGACATTCTAATATTTTTTCACTGTATATTTTTAGTTTTTTATTAAGTATTCTGCTATATATTTTGTAGCATGTATTCAATGAACTGATCATGATACCTCTGTAGTTAGCAGGTTTGGTTTTATCCCCTTTTTTAAATATAGGTATTACTATGTTTGTATTCAATTCTGTTGGTATTTGTCCATTTGTAAATATTTTATTTAAAACTTTTAGTAATATTTGATGAAATTTTTTCCAGCAAATTTATACAGTTCGGAGTTTATCCCATCTTCTGCTGATTTGTCATTTTTTATTTTATTTAGGTTGTCCTTTAATTCTTTCATTGTTATAATATCATTTAAGGTATTTTGTAGGTTTCTGGTGTAATTATTTTTGATGCCAGTATTATCCATCCAAAGATCTGTAAAGTAATCCAAGAATCTATTTCACAATATGTCTGCATTCATGTGTTTTAGTATTTTGTATGCACTGGGTCTTATTTTGTATATGTCATTTTCTAGATATGATACAAATTTTTCCCAGCTTTCTCTGTCTCTCTTTCTGGTTTCTCTTTTGACTATAGCTCATCTTTTTTTATATTCAATTTCATCTTGTTTTTTTGCTACTTAACCAGTTTTTTATTTTCAATTATTGTTTTTATTTCATTGTCCCATATATGTAATTTTTTATTTCTATGATATTTTACTTTGTAATTAGATTTTGTTTCTCTAGTTTGTTTACTTTTTTTGTATTTTTTAGCCAGTTTAGTGAAAATCTTAGTTTTGCCTGTACTAAATAGTGATCTGTGTCAATTTCTAACCATCTTCTAGCTTTAATGTCTAGGAAGAAGTTTGCTGTTTTTTCATTTGCTATACAGTAGTCTATTATTGATTTTTGTCCTCTTCCACACCACATATATGTATATTTTTATGTTTGTAAAATGTGTTCATTATTTTTAAATTATATACTGTATAATCAACGAGTTGCTTTCCATTTTTGTTTACTGTTGGTTCTCCAAATTTTTCGATACTATTATTAATTATTTTCATTCCTACTTTGGCATTAATATCTATAATTATATGGTCTGTTTTATTTAATTTTTCATATATTCCTTGTAAGTGTTTGTAAAAGTAATTATTTTCTTCTTCTTTTTCTTCTTCAGGAAAATTTAACAGTTCCAACAACTGTTAAATTTTCTTTATTTAATTATTATTATTATTTCGAGTGACTCCAGGGAGTCCTTAGACTCATCGAGGGAGGCCCTAAACATCACGTCCACACAACTATACGACATTCTCACAGTATCTATCATACCTTGCCTTGAACTCGCTCACCGTCTTAGCACCCACAACAGACTCTGGCAGCTTATTCCACTCATTTACCACTCTAAAAGTAAAGAACCCAGCTCTAACACCCCTGCTAACCACACTCTTGCCCAGATTCCATAGGTGTCCCCTAGTTCTCCCACCACCAGTTCTGATCTCAAAAATATCCTCTGAATTAATCCTATACAATCCCTTTAGCAATTTGAATGTCTCAATCATATCTCCCCTTTTCTGCCTATCAACTAGTTTCTGCAACCCACAAATCTTCAACCTGTTCTCATATAGTTCATTCCATAGACCTGCTATCATCTTAGGCACTCGCCTCTGGATTCTCTCCACCTCCTCCCCATCAAGAAGGAACTGAGGTGATCAAATCTGCGCACAGAAGTCGAGATGAGGTCTTATCAAGGCTTGGTACAAAGGTACAATAACTTGCTTGTCTTTGCTCGTCAAGGTATTTTTCAACAACCAAGTGAGTTGATGAGCTGATTTAGCTACTTCTGCAATGTGCCCCCTAGACTTCATCTCCCTATCCACCAACACTCCCAAGTCCCTGGCCTCATCAATCTCCTGGAGTACAGTTCCACCAATGTGGTATACTGCTGCTAATCTTTTCACCCCAAAATGCATAACCTTACATTTTGTCACATTAAATTGACATCCATTCTCCTTAGCCCAGAATTCCAATCTATCCAAGTCATCCTGCAAGATTTTGACATCTTCTGCATTCACTATCAACCTCCCCAACTTTGCATCATCAGCGAACAAATGAACTGTTCCACTTAGATCCTTCCCTATATCGTTAATGAACAGATTAAACAGCAGTGGTCCAAGAACAGAACCCTGCGGCACCCCACTAGTCACAGGCCGTCTTTTGGACTCCACTCCTGAATAAACCACTCTTTGATATCTCTCCATCAACCACCCACCTATCCATCTCACCAACCCTATATCTATTCCCATATGTTGTAGTTTACGGATTAGAATTCCATGTGGTATCCTGTCAAACGCCTTTGCCAGGTCCAGCAGTATCACTGTAAACCCATTACCCTTATCCAGTTCAGCCGTCACCTTGTTATAAAACTTGAGCAAGTTACTGAGGCATGATCTACCCTTCCCAAAGCCATGCTGTCCCCTGTACAGTATCTCATTTTCATCAATCCATTCCTGTATTTTTCCCTTGACTACTTTCTCCAAGACCTTGACATCGACTCCTGATATGCTGATCGGTCGGTAATTTGTAACTGTAGTCTTGGATCCTCCTTTATGCAGTGAAACTATTTTCCCCTCTTTCCACACCTTCAGGACTAAACCAGACCCAGGACTCAGATTAAACAACATGGTCAAGGCCACTGATAATTCCTTAGCCGCTTCACGTAAGACCCGTGCTGGTATACCATCCAATCCCACAGATGTATTCACATTAAGGTTCTGTAATAGACTATTCACCTCCACTTCATTCATCACAATTCCCATATAAACTAATGGTTCCTTCTTTTCTTCAATGTCACCACTTGGATGATATACTTTTGCAAAGTGAGCGCTCAGTAACTCCACTATATCGACTGATTCAGTGACCTCCTTACCATCATCATTCCTTAAAATCATTTTGCCGTGTACAGTTTTTTTCTTGCTTGTAGCATATTGAAAGAACTGTTTGGGATTCTCTTTTGCTTGCATAGCTAGTTTCCTTTCATAATCCACTTTTGCTTTTTTTACCACACTCGTTACCCTTCTGGCCTGCACTTTATACCGTTCGTGTGCCTGCAGGTCACCCCTTTCTTTAAATTCCCTCCACAGTTGTTTCTTTTTTTGCAGCTCAAGCTTAATGCTGTTATTCAATCATTTAACCCCTACTTGTTTTACTATTCGGACCCTAGGTATACAATCAGCCATAACCTCCTGTAAATGCTCCTTGACTTCCCATGCTCTATCGACATCCAGCCCTTGCAGTTGTACATGCCATGGCACTGATCCAGGCAATCTCCTAAGCTTGTCATACTTGCCAGCACGGTAATTCCCCATATACCCTGTCTTAATCGAAAATTTCACACCTTTAGCCACCTCCCAGATTACCTTATGATCACTCTCACCAATAGGTGGCAACATGGTCATATTCATTACAGTCAAATTGTGAGATGCTATTACCAGGTCAAGCACTCTCACACCCCTAGTATTTTCAATTACATGCTGTCTCAAATAGTTATCCCTTAATAATTGAATAAAATCCATTTCCTTTCTCACATGTGTCCTCTCCTCCTTCCAATCAATGTTACCATAGTTGAAATCCCCCATAATAATTACCCTCCTTCCACTCATTTCATCAATTTGTTTATGCATACTATCTCCACCATCTATTCCATCACCTGGTCTATAGCAGCACCCCACTGTATATTTTATTCTGCCAGTCTCAATCTCACACCAAACAGCCTCAAATGAGCTCCTACCGCAGGGTAGTTTCACTACCCTGCGATACAAATTCAATTCTCCTTGGCTGCAGTTCATCAGCTATCATCAATAACACACCTCCCCCCATTTTATTCTCTCTGTCCCTCCTAAACACACTATAACCCACACATTCTATCCCACTAACTATATCATCTTCCGTCAGCCATGTTTCACTAATGCCAATAACCTGTGGCCAGGAAGAGCCAATCAAGGCCAAAAATTCTTCCTTCTTGTTCCTGATACTCCTGGGATTAGTATACATGAAATACAGTGATCCCTTTGTCCCACCCCTATCTTGATGCATCATTCTAAATGTCTCATTCCCATTTTTTGTCCTTATCACACTTCACTATCAATTTTAATCACACTTCTAATATTCTTTCATTCCAGCATGTATAATGAGTTATTTTTGCTTTAATTGATTTATGGATGCAAATCATTACACCAGCTTTTGCATGTATTTATTATTATTATTATTATTATTTGACACCTCCAGGGAGTCCAAAGACATCGAGGGAGGCTGTGCCAACGGCATTGAACAATTGGGACCCATTCCAACTACTAATCACGCTCAAACTTCCTTAACTGAGCCATTAGTAGCAAAGGCTCTACTTTTTGTTTCTGTAAGAACTGAAATTTCTATATTTTCTTCATTTAAAATTTTATGTAATTCTTCTTCTTTACATGCTATGCTTTTAATGTTCCATGTAGCATATTTCACCATGTTTTTCTTTTTCCAAAGTTTCTTAACCTTTTTCAGTTTGCAGTCGTTTCCCATGTTTTCTGTCCGGTTGGATTTCATTGAGACTTGAAAGTAATATGTGTTTCCCTATGTGTCAAGTGACTAGCATGACAATAGATATCCTAGTGGTGGAGCTGCCACCTTAAGACAACTAGGCTTGCCTTTTTTAGTAGATAGTGGAAACTACAGTTTGAGAGGAAAGAGCCACCCTTGACCTCGAATTGCTCTCATAGCACTGGGGTGGGGGGAGTAAGAAGTAAGAGAAAGTAGAGGAAAAGAAGAGTAGAAGACCAGTCTCCAGATATGATATACCAAGTGTATATCGTACAAAGTAAGATCAGGTCTAGTTTGGGTATCTCGGGTTTGCCATGGCCGTACTCACCAATGTTAGCCCCTGAGAAAATTTTGCTCTCCTAGTAATAATCTGCACTCCTAGTAATAATTTGGTACTATCATCTCTATCACTAGCATTATTGGCTGCCAAACATTTCAAAATATCTGAATTTAGTCTACAGGTGCATTTGCATTCTCAATTGTATCCCATCTTCATTACACATTATCAAGAAGTAATTATTAAATTCCCATGATAACTCAACAGTGACTTAAAAATCTTACCAATACTGCTTATTACACATAATTTCCATTCTAGTTTCATGGATTATATATCATCAATGGAATCCAAACTGCCACTGGTATTTTTGTGGTCAACTTAACTACTGCTGCCAAAATTCTGAATTCTTAAACCCTTCTTTACACCCAATGTGCTTTTTTGTAGTGATGTTCCAAAAGAGTTTTTGAAAAAATATAAAAATCAAATACAGTGGTTCTTAAACAGGATATTATGATATATATATATTTTAACTTACAGCAGTATAAATTGGGGAGAGGAAGATGCATGTAGCAATAAGGGAATGGAATTTCTAGAATTCTTGAGGGATAAATGATTTAGGCAACATAACAGAGGGAACAAGAGGTTCAAGAGTTTTTGATTTGGTCATAGCATCAGAAGAGTTGATAACAACTGAGATGACATCTCTCCCACCAGTTGCAGACAGTGACCATGTGGTTTGACTTGGAAGATGAATAGACATGCAGGAGTATCAAAGAGATGGGAACATATGTGGATTTATAAGGCAGGTGATTATAATAGTCTTAGACGTCAACTTCGGCAAGTTTCGTGGAGGGAGGAATTGGAAGGCTGGGATATCATCAGTGCTTGGAAAATTGTGAAGGAATATTTGTTAGCAGCAATAGTAAGCTGTATTCCACAAGTGAAGAAGAGGACACAATTTGGTGTAAAGTGGATGACAAACAATATTAAACAGGAACTGCAGGAAAAAGAGGCTATGGAAGAGATATAAGGAGACAGGTGAAGAGCAGATGCATGAAGAATATAAGACACAGGCCAGAAGAATGACTAGTATGCTAAGGAAAGCAAAACTGGAATATGAGAAGAGATTGTCCCTAAGATCCAAAGAAAATCCTAGGGAATTTTTAGCTATGTGGCCAGTAGGAGGAGAAATGATTGTGGAAGAATGGCAATGTGCGATAAAATGGGAACAGAGTGACTGATGCAGAGGACATAGTGGAATAGTTCAATGAACACTTTATTGGTGTATTTCATCCTGGAGGAGTAAATTTTAATACTAGAAGGATAGGACAGGTTCGAAGCTTAGAGGTGCAGGAGAAGAGCGTGTTTCAAATACTGAGTACTCTGGATGTCAGTAAAGCTGTGGGACTCGATGATATTTCACCACGAGTTTTGAGAGAATGTGCTAAAGAACTGACATCTCCTTTGACCTGGCTTTTCAATGAAAGTCTGGCTATGGTAAAGGTGCCCAGAGAATGGAAGGAAGGTAAGATAATGCCATTGCATATGGGCAGTAGCAGACTGGAAGTGTCTACTTATAGGCCAGTTTGTGTGTCATCAGTAGTTGTTAAGATCTTGGAGAAATTAGTTAGGGACCGTATACAACATTGGGAAGATGAGGGTAATGTTATCTGTGAGAGTCAACATGGATTTGTGAAGGGGTGCTCTTGTTTTAGTAATATGCTAGCCTTTTATAATAAAGTTACAAGAGCAGTAGATGAGGGAAAGGCATATACTGCCATTTTCTTGGATTTAGCGAAGGCATTTGACAGGGTTCCACATATGCTGATATTTAAGTTGCAGCACATGGGTCTGGATGTTAGGTTGGTCAACTGGATTCAAGATTGGCTGTCTGATAGGAATCAGAGAGTTGTGTATGGTGGGGCAGTTTCAAGGAGGCAGAGGGTTACAAGTGGGATCCCACAGGGCTCAGTACTGGGATCTATATTGTTTAACCTTTATATGAATGACATTGTCAGTGGATTGCAGGGGGATATTCAGTTGTTTGCGGATGATGTGAAGCTGGGAAGGGTTATAAGTAATAGTGCAGATGTGGTAGTCCTGCAGAAGGATTTCAATAAGCTAGACAGATGGGCAAATGAATGTGGGTATCAGTTTAGTGCAGCAAAATGTAAGGTCTTGAGGTTTTGGGACACATCGATGGGATGCTGCATACTCTATGGGAGGAATTAAATTGGAGGAAGTAGGGGAGACAAGAGATCTGGGGTTGATGATTGATAGAAACTTGAAATCCAGGGGACATATTGCAAAGGTGGTGAAGGTAACACAGAGGATTGCTGCAATAATGAGAAGGACACTGACATGCAGAGATAAAAGAGTTATCATTCCATTGTATAAGACCCTGATCAGACCACACTTAGACTATTGTTCTCAGATTTGGTCTCCAGGATTTGAAGGGGGATATATTAACTGTGGAAAGGGTACAAAGGCAGATAACAAAGACAGTTTCAGGACTGTACAATGTTAGTTATGAGAATCGGCTGAGGGAATGTGGACTGCAGAGTTTGGTGGATAGAAGGAGAGGTGATATGATTGAGACTTTTAAACTGTTGAGAGGTGGTTACAGGATTGACACTTTGGAGTTCTTTTGCTTGGTTGAACAGCGGGAAGGTGTAACGACAAGGGGCCATCCCTGGAAGTTACGAAAGGAAACTGTGACTAGAGGGTGAGGAGTGGTTTCTTTGCGTGGAGGGTGGTTGAACCGTGGAATGCATTGCCTGATAGAGTGGTGAGAGTAAGAACGGTCAATGAGTTTAAGGAGTGGTATGATAGACTTTGTGTTTCCTAGGAGGGACCTCCCATGATGAGTCTGGATAGACTTGTGTTTCATAGGAAAGAGCTCCCACGATGAGTCGTTTGACTCCTTGGAGGCTTAAATAATAACAACAACTTTTCCAGCCTGGTTGTTCAAGCTAATAGCAACCAAATGGTTGAAGAGCATCAGCTCTCAAATCAAACAGGCTGGGTTCAAATCTCACTGTGACATTGGATGTTTATAAATGTCAGTTATAGATGAAGAATTTCTATGAAAGGTGTGAGACTACACCGAGCAAAGAAATTTTGCATTATTTTTTAAAAAGTTTTTTTTTGAAAAAAATAATACAAAAATCAAAGTCAGTAATTCCCAAACAGGATGTTATTTTTTCACAACTATATTAGCTTAAGGTTTGAATCCCACTGTGCTCTTGGATGTTTGTGAATATCAATTGGAATGAAGAATTTCTTTGATCAGTATGAGACTCACTCAAAAACATTTTGCCACTGTTATTTTTTCAAAAGTGTTTTTTTTTGTTTATTTATTTATTTTATTATTATGTAACACCTCCAGGGAGTCCTAGACCCATCGAGGGAGGGCACCTGCTCTACAACTGTCCATCTCCACCAACCACAACTACCTTCATCTACACCAATGGCATCTACTGCTGACCACCACCACTAGCATTTTCACAGACAATCACAAACATCCATGCCCATGGCAAGATTCGAACCAGCAGCCTTTTGGCTGGAGAGCAGATATACTAACCACTCAGTCAACCATGCTGTCTATTTATATTTTTTTTTATATATACAAGAATCAAAGTCACTGGTTCCCTAACAGGATGTTATGATATTTTTCTTAACATTTACAGCCTGGATGATCAAGTTGATAACATATTGGCTTTCCAATAGGCTGGGATTGAATCCCACTGTGGCCATTGATGTTTGAGAAAGTCAATTGTGAATAAGAATTTCTTTACTCAGTGCGAGATTAGCATTCTGCTTACTGGAGCCCTAAAATGTTTTGAAAATGTTAGGTCTCTAAGGCAGGGTTTTTGGATTATCCAACTCTTAGCCTACCCTCAGTATTACCACTACTTATTAGCAAAGGTTTACAACATTTTATGGATAAGATTTTTATTAAAAAAAATAAATAAATCATTGGTATGTGAGAATATCAAAAAATTACAGCACTTTTTTGATGTTTTTATTAACTGAAATCAATATGCTCATCTGATACTTTAATTATGAGAAATCAAAGGTGTGCCTGTTTTATTTCAGTGATAAAATAAATGAATGAAAAATAACATTTTAATATATATTTAATTTTTTAAATTAAGTTTACCAAAGGATTTAATAAATATATTATATGCCCTTTTTCATGGTTCACACGAGAAATATATACATGTGATGAGATACATATTTGGGTGTTTTACTGATATCAGCAATCTGATATTAGTGCCTGTTGGTTGAGTCACAGATTACTAACTCATTCTCATACATACTAAAATGGTGTACTACAAGAAGGTGAACAGTGGATACTGAGTCAGTAGTCCCAGCCAGTTCTTCCCATTACTTATAGGCTCTGTGAAAGTCTCTTGCTAACTACTGCAAAAGACTTTCAGCATATATTATTATATAGTATAATACATGCTGAATTAAAGTGTCTGATTACTGTGCAAAGGATATTCAGCCAGGAAGACAAACGATCTACCTGCGTAGCAACCCAAACAGTTCTGAAAACTCATACTGAGTGAGAAAGAAAGAGTACAGAAATGTGAATGTAGATCAATGGGAAGAGTTCCAGCAGTCACTGGAAAACCATTCATGAACTGTATTTCACAGTCTGTTGTATGCAGTGTTGTTCTCAAAAAACTTTGCTTAGAGCTCTTAGATTTCAGAACATGTTTCATTTCAGAACACTGGAAAAGTTGTTGTAAATGATGGCAGTATATTTCTTGAACTATAAAATTCCCTCAGGTTTCAGTAGCAAATAAAAAACAGCATCCATGATTAAAGTAAATAAGATTTATTGAAACAAGAATGATCCAGTTAAAACTGTGTACACTGATCAGATAACTGTATACTTCAGAAATACTTAACAATTACCACATGTTATCTTAACATATGCAGAACATAATACTTTGTGAGATATGCTTGACTGTGAGTAAAAGGTTATAGATTCCACTGGCTAGATGTTATTTCACTGAAAAAGTTAACTTTGATCAAAATAATCTTTCTATTCTGTACAGATTATTGCTATATCTCTTTTCAGACTAATTACTTCCAATAAAACATTAAGCCAGCTTATATTTTATTATTATCCTAACACCCCATAACTCATCACACACACACACACACACACACACACACACACACACACACACACACACACACACACACACACACACACACACACACACACACACACAGCATCATACTGCACCTTAAACACATTCAAATTCTCTGCACACACCACATTCTCAAGCAAGACATTCTAATCATTCACAACTCTGCATGCAAAAAAAGAACCTACTTGTTCAGAGGCTTCTTATATAGCTTGCAGAAATGACCTTGTTTTCCCCTGATCTCCCACCAATTTATGAAAAACCTCTTCATCGTTAATCCTATAACAACCTATTATCAACTTGTACATCTCTATCATATCATCCCTCTTCCTCCTATCTGCTCAACTCTGTAAAGTGCATCTTCTCAACTTTTCCTCATACTCAACATTCCACAGATCCGAAACTACCTTAGTCGATTGCCTCTAGACCTTTTCCAACATCTCTTTGTCTTTTTGAAAACCATGTGACCAAATCTGTGTGCATTAGTCCATATGTGACCTAATCAAGGCCTTATTACAATGGAACAAGAATTTCTATACTTCTGTAAGTCAGTGTCCTTCTCATAATTCCCAGAATTTGTTGTTGTCCTCACAATTTTGGATCCTCATCCACCATTACCCCAAGATCTCTTATTTCCTCCACCTCCAACAATATATCCCCACCAAGCAAAAACTTTACATCCAATCTTTGTTTCCCAAATTTTAAATCCTTACATTTCACAACACTGAACTGGCATTCCCACTCCAGTGCACATTCAACTCAATCTATTCAAGTCTTCTTGTAAGGTCACAACATCTGCTCTACTCCTCACAGTTTGTCCCAACTTTGCATCATCTGCAAACAACTGAATATCCCCATCCAAATCTTCCCCAATATCATTAACATACAGGTTAAAAAGCAATGGCCCTAAAACAGATGCCTGAGGCAAGCCACTAGTAACTTTCCTATTCCAGGATATTGCTCCTCCATACACAATTTACTGATAGCTGTCAGTTAGCCAATCTCTAATCCAATGCACTAGTCTAATATCCAATCCCATCCACTCTAGTTATTATTATTATTATTATTAAACAAGACCTCATGGAGTCAAAGACTCATCTAGGAGGTCCTTTTATCTCACACACATCTCATCATACCGCGTCTTAAACACATTCAAACTCCTTGCAGACACCACACTCTCAGGCAAGGCATTCCAATCACTCACAACTCTGCACGAAAAAAACCAGCCTCTCACTCCCCTACTCACACCCTCTTTATACAGTTTCCAGGGATGACCTCTGGTTCTCCCCTGATCTCCCACTATTCTCTGAAGAACTTCTCCACCATTGATCCTATAACAACTCCTTACCAACTTGTAGGTCTCTATCATATCTACCCTCTTCCTTCTCTCCACTAGACTCTGCAAATTACATCTTTTCAATCTTTCCTTATACTCGACATTCCAGAGGTCAGAAACTACCTTAGTCAGTCGCCTTTGGACCCTTTCCAACATCTCTTCATCCTTCTGAAAACCAGGTGACCAAATCTGGGCACAATAGTCCATGTGTGGCCTAATCAAAGCCTTATACAATGGAACAAGAATCTCCCTACTTCTACACGTCAGTGTCCTCCGCATCATTCCCAGAAGTCTTTGTGTTGTCTTCACAATTTTGGCGATGTGTCCCCTAAATTTTAGATCCTTATCCACTATCACCCCCAGATCTCTTATTTTCTCTACTTCCAACAATATATTCTCACCAAGCATAAATTCTGCATCCCATCTTTGTTTTCCAAATTTTAAAACCTTACATTTTGCAACATTGAACTCACATCCCCATTTGCTTGCCCAATCACTCAATTTATTCAAGTCTTCTTGCAAGGCCACGACATCTTCACTACTCTTTATGGTTCGTCCCAACTTTGCATCATCTGCAAACAACTGAATATCTCCATCCAAATCTTCGCCAATATCATTAATATACAAGTTAAATAGTAATGGCCCTAAAACAGATCCCTGAGGCACTCCACTAGTGACTTTCCTTTTCCTGGATATTGCACCCCCATACACAACTTGTTGATACCTATCAGATAGCCAGTCTCCAATCCAATGCACTAATCTAATATCCAACCCCATCTGCTCTAGTTTGACTGTCAACTTATCATGAGGTACTCTATCAAAAGCTTTTGCGAAATCCAAGTATATTACTGTGTATCCTTCTCCTCTGTCCAAGGAAGCAGTCACTTTATTGTAATAAGTAAGTAGATTACTATACAAATAAATAACGGAAAAACTCACGTAGAAATATTATTTAATAGTATAATTTTCGCCTGTGTGTCACAGGCATCTTCAGTACAATTAGGCACAAAAATTAAACACTAACTGACAATTCCAAAAAGCGCCACCTAAGTAGCTGGTGCAAGATAACTAAAAAGGTCAATAACTTTCCTAAAAAAAAAAAAAAAAAAAAAAGTAATACAATAAAAAGTTAGGAAAGATTAGCTGATTTGTAAAGTACTATCTCCCATAAAGGGGATAGACGTAAGCCGTCGGATCTGTTTAAGTTAGGAGAATGAAGTAGAGTTTCACATGCGTCTTTATAAAGGCGTTCCATGAGAAACTGACTTTTGTGAAGAACTCTTGTCTTTCTCCAATGAACTCTGTGTCTAGTGAAGATGGCATGTTCTGCAAGTCCAGACTTTTCAGGTTTAAAGTATTCAATATAAGATTGATGTGCTTCTAGCCGAATGGAGGCAGATCTTCCCGTTTGTCCGAAATAACATAATCCACAAGAGCACGGAATCTGGTAGACACCTGGATGATTAAGATGTGGAAGCTTGTCCTTTGGAGAAGCGAGAAAGGTGGAGATTTTTCTAAACGGTCGAAAGGCAACAAAAATATTCAGTGGTTTTAAAATTTTTGCTATACGTTCACTGATGCCTTGTATATAAGGGATTATGTTATTTCGGACAAACGGGAAGATCTGCCTCCATTCGGCTAGAAGAACACCAATCTTATATTGAATACTTTAAACCTGAAAAGTCTGGACTTGCAGAACATGCCATCTTCACTAGACACAGAGTTCATTGGAGAAAGACAAGAGTTCTTCACAAAAGTCAGTTTCTCATGGAACGCCTTTATAAAGAAGCATGTGAAACTCTACTTCATTCTCCTAACTTAAACAGATCTGACGGCTTACGTCTATCCCCTTTATGGGAGATAGTACTTTACAAATCAGCTAATCTTTCCTAACTTTTTATTGTATTACTTTTTTTTTTTTTTTTTTTTTTTTAGGAAAGTTATTGACCTTTTTAGTTATCTTACACCAGCTACTTAGGTGGCGCTTTTTGGAATTGTCAGTTAGTGTTTAATTTTTGTGCCTAATTGTACTGAAGATGCCTGTGACACACAGGCGAAAATTATACTATTAAATAATATTTCTACGTGAGTTTTTCCGTTATTTATTTGTATAGTTATGTCTACTCACGGTTTACCTCTTTTAAAACTTAAGTAGATTACTAAAACACGACCTTCCTTTAGCAAATCCATGCTGTCCATCAAAGATTATACCATTGTTGTCAACCCAACTCTGGATCTTAGTTCTCACAAGCTTCTCCAACAACTTAACCACAACACCTGACACACAGATAGGCCTATAGTTTGATGCTGTTCGATCACCTCCTTTATGAAGTGGCACAATCTTGCCCTCCTTCCACTCTTTAGGGACTTGACCGAGTGCAAGACTCGTATTAAAAAAATATGTCAAGGCAGGTGTCAACTCTCTGGCACATTCCTTCAGAATACGCGGTGATATATTATCAAGTCCCACAGCCTTATTTACATCTAGTTTACTCAACTCCCCAAACACCTCTTGCTCACTTACAGTCAGTCTCTCCTCCCCATCATCAACTGCTCTTAATCTCTCCATGAAGTCACATTCACAAGATTGAAAGATCTTTATGAACTGCTCATTAAGTATCTCCACCACACATTCTGCAACAGCTGTCTTTATACCATTTCCTCCAATCAATGTCATCCTTCCATAATCATTCTTTCTTTTGCTGGCGACATATCAAAAGAACTCCCTAGGATTCTTTTTAGCTTCATTAGCTAACTGCTGTTCATACCTCTCTTTAGCTACTCTCACCAACCAAGTCACCCTCCTTGCCTGGTCTTTGTAGACCTCATGAAATTGGTTACTTCCACTTCTCTTATGCTGCCTCCACAATGCCCTTTTACTCTGTATTGCATGCTTAATCTCTTTATTCATCCATCTCACACCTACCTTATTTAACCTTCTCACCCATGGTATACATTTAGACATTGCATCTACTAAATATTTTTTGAAAATCCTCCAAGCTGCATTGATCTCTTTTCTAGCTAACTCCTCATTCCATGCTACACCTGCAAGCTGTCTCCTGAGCTCTTCATAATCACCCCCTTTGTAGTTCCACGTATATCCTTTTTTCACAGGGGTCCTTGCACTGCTGGCAACCACCCAAGTAATCACCTCATGGTCACTTTCACCAATTGGTGGATGATTTGATACATCATTGATAATTACATCCTCCGATGAGATGACCAAATCCAAGACCCTTAATCCTCTTGTGCCCTCTGTGACATACTGTCGAGGTAGTTATCCCTCAAAAACTCAAGAAACTCATTTTCTTTACTTCCAGTTGCTATCTCTTCATTCCAGTCTATATTGCCATAATTAAAATCACCCATAATGATTCCCCTTTTCTTATTTGCTTGGCTTATTTGACTATACATTTCACTATCACCACCATCCACATTACCAGGTCTATAACAACATCCCACCAAGTATTTCATTCTATTCACCTCTATCTCACACCATACTGCCTCAAAACCACTGGCCCCATTTCCCTCTTGCATCTCTACCTTGTATGGACATAACTCTTTCTCTATCATCAATAGCACTCCCCCTCCCTTTTTACCCTTCTATCCTCACGAAACACATCATACCTTTCCATCTCTATTCCTGTCAGGATGTCGTCCTCATCTAACCATGTCTCACTTATTCCGACAATCTCTGGGTGCACAGACGCAATTAGTGCAACCATTTCATCTGCCTTGTTTCTTATACTTCTAGCATTGGTATACAAACACAACAACTCATTTCTGGATCTACAGCTAGTTCCACTGATACCACTCACTCGATGTGATCTCTCCATGCTGGACTGGGGCCATTTCCCTTTCTGCTTCTTCATTTTAGAACCCTTTGCAATTCCATCTGTTTCCTTTTGATCCCTGATCATCCCATTACTTTCCTGCCTACACATGCTCTCACCTCCTCTTGGAGCATCCACCTTTCTCACGCTGTGTATCCCTGTCCACCCTGAGCCTCCCCGTTTCACTGCTCCTCTTGCACACCCATTCTCTCATTTTCTATACTCATACCACTCACTTCCCCATTCATTTCCACTTCTTCAATCTCTCCTGTCTTACTCTCCTGCTCTTCCACATCACTCCCCTCTCGATCTGATTCTTTCTCTCTATTCACTTCTCCACTTTCCAGCAGCAGTCTCTCCAAGCGACTCACACCATAACCACTCAAATGCAGTCCATCGCTCCCATACAGCTCACTTCGTCCCTCAAACTCATTCCACACATTAACAAACTGTACTCCCATCTCTTCACACATTTCAGCCAGAATATCATTCATAATCCTTGCTCTCCGCCTCATTTCACCACAATCATACCTAGGCAACACACTGACTACCCTTCCTGTCACACTATTCTCCTTTATCTTTCCAAGCAGTCTCCTGACATTCATTTTGACATGCTCTTTGTTCTCTCTCAAATCATTTGTACCAATTAATACAATTAACTCTTTTGCTCGTTCCCGCCTCATATTCAATGCCTCAATCACTCTACTCATTTTACCGCCTGGAAAACATACCTTGTGCATTTTATCCTCTAGCACACCTTTAATAATGGAGTCGCCATACAACGCCACTCGCTCATCTTTTGTTAACTCTTTCATGCCATCATGATTTATTTTAATAGTTTTGACCTGAATTCTCTTAATTTCATTCCGCATCCATTTCATTTCTTGCTTCATCCAATCCAATTCACCTTCCGAACCTCGCGACACATTCTCTCTATCATTAAATCTTTCTAACTCTCGACCCCCTCTTCTCACTTTCCCTCTCATTCAACCTTCTTTGTTTCCGTACTTTCGGTCCAACATACTTCCAACTTTCACCATCATTCTTCTCACTTTCACTCTCACATATCTTTCTTTGTTTCCGTACTTTCGGACTAACATGTGTCCAACTTTCGCTATCATTCTTCTCACTTTTACCGTCATTCATCTTTCTTTGGTTCAGTACTTTCGTTCCAACATGCGTCCAACTTTAGCCATCAGTCATTCTTTTTTCGCTATCATTCATTCTTTCGATTTTTTTTACTTGCGATTTCTGCATCACGCCATTTCTACTTTCATTCGTTCTCTCAATTTCGTTTCTTTCCGCCTCACTTTCGTCCCTTTTAACATCCGTTACGGTTGTCAAATCGCTCTTTTTCTTTTTTCCTGATTTTTTAACATTTTTTCGCCTCTCTTTCTCACCATCCTTCTCTTTCAAACGTGCACTCACGACACAATCGGTACTAGCACTTTCTGTCATCAACTTCATATTCGCATTCATCAATTCCTCGTTCAGGTCAGATTTCGCACACACCCTTCTTCCATCCGCACTAAACATCCACAAATCATTTATGTAATCGAAGGAATACATATAACAGACCTCACACTTAACGAAACGACTGAAATCCAAATTAAAATCATGGAATGACAATGCCACCGCCATTTTTTTTTTTCTCTGCAGGTTACTAGGTCTAATATTAACGATTTCGTATTTAGTTTAAGCAAGGAAAAAAAAACCCACACTAATAATATCGGTAGCGTACAACGTTTACAGCCGCTCTTACTTAAACAATTACGCATATATACTTAATTATTCCTAGTAAAACTTATCTGAATCAGGAGCTCTTCAAAACACGTCCGTAGTGCCCTCTCTTGCATAAATTACTGCATGAGAAGTTGATAGTTTCACTATCAACTTCTCATGCAGTAATTTATCAAAAGCCTTTGCAAAATCTAAGTATACTATTGTGTAATCCATCACCTTATTGTAATAAGTAAGTAGATTACTAAAACATGAAGCTCCTTTTAGCAAATCCATGCTGTCCATCAAAGATACCACTGCTGTCAACCCAATTCTGGATCCTGGTTCTCACCAGTCTCTCTAACACTTTAACCACAACAATGGCACACAGAAAGGCCTATAATTTGATGCTTGAATTCTATCACCTCCCTTATGAAGTGGCACAATCTTGCCTTCCTTCCACTCCTTTGAAATTTGACCCATTGCAAGACTAATATTAAACAAATATGTCATGGCAGATGTCAACTCCCTGATACATTCCTTCAAAATAAGTTGTGATATATTATTAATTCCCACAGCTTTATTAACATCAGATTTGCTCAATTCCCCATATACCTTTTGCTCGCTCACACTCTCCTCTCAAGAATGAAAGACCTTTATGAACTGCTCATTAAATCTCAACAATATCCTCTGAAGCAGTTGTTCTTATATCATTTTCTCCAATCAATGTCATCCTTCCATAATCATTCTTTTTTTTTTTTTTTTTTTTTTTGCTGGCTACATATCGAAAGAACTGTAGGATTATTTTTTTTTTGGCTTCACACAAGCAGCATTGATCTCCTTTCCAGCCAACTCCTCATTCCATGTTATACCTACAAGCTGTCTTGCAGGTATAGCATGGAATGACTCTTATACAGTTCAATTTGTCCTTCGAACTCATTCCACACATTAACAAACTGCACTCCTTTCTCCTCATACATTTCCGCTAACATATCATTCACAATCTTTGCTCTCTGCCTCATTTCATCACTGTCATACTTGGGTAACACATTGACCACCTTTCCTATCACACTATTATCTTTTATCCTTCTCAACAACCTCCTGATATCCAATCTTAAGTTTTCCTTGTTCCAATTATATTAAGGAAGAACAACCAAATATATTAAGGCAAAACATGACAAGGACAATATATAGACATTAAAACATATGATTTCACAATTTAACAAAGATAACCAGTCTTCGGTTTAGGATTATACCCATGGGAGGCCACAGTACACAGTAAAATAGCTTGCTGATGTACAGCAAGGTATATTACCAGACTGCTTCAAGCCCTAGAATTTTTGGTCTCATGAGACAGATAAATGCAATGCATGTAAAAAACAGACCTCACCTTTTGTGGCTATTATTGTTGATATCATTATTTTAACTATAAATTCATTACAGAAATCTGGTTATTTGCAATATTTTTTTAAACAATGTGATAGAAACACTAAAGATTTTTTTTTATTCTGCATTGGCATAAAATTCCAGATTTTTGTTAGCAGAAAACTAATTAGAAAACACTAGTGATTGGCTTGTAGAATTAAGATTTCCTTTAAACCACTTGCGTTGAGAATGTAAGTTTTCCATTTACCTTAAGATGAATTTAAACTACATTTCCAAAGAGCAGGACAATTCAGTTAAAATTGACTACTTTCTCACAGTTACCATATTAAAGACCAAAAACCTTCTTCTCTGGAAGTGCTAAATTCAGCTCATAGCAAGGAAAGAAGCAAGGAAGGTGCTATCAATACAATTAAGATTGTCAAAGAGAAGTCTATACTCATTAACTAATAAATTAAATAGTACTGCCATCCATAAGTTTCTGTGCACATATAATTATTTAACAATGCTAATATACCTCTTCAGCAAAAATGATTGCTCAATTCCATCAAACATGCCTATGATATCCTCAACTGCTGTAAGTCCATTATTTTAATACTGATTGTCATTCAATGTGTTCATATGGGGAGGAATAGGACAAATCATTTCTCATGTCTTGCTCCCACAAGACAGAAATTTTCTTGTGCTTATTTGCATTATTCAGCAAGCATGTATATAATATTGAATGCAGTTTTGTTAAATCAACACTATAAAGAGATTTTGAAAACTATCTGATTTCAAAATATATAAGTAACCAATACCTATGAGAATTTCCATATGGGAGGTACATTGCTACTAGACTATGGGGAAAAAAACAAGATACCATACAAAAAGAGAAAAAAAAATCATTGCAAAAAATAAATACACATTATTTAGACGATGTTTATATGTGATTCGCACAAATTACTACACGATTGAAGGAATTACACTTGATCCATATGTACAAATATGAGCTTAAAGTAGAAAAAACATAAGGGAAAAAGAAAGGAGAGGTTAACTGTACATCAAAGTATAATCTACAAAGGTTTGACATGAGATGGTGGACACTGACTAAAGATAGGCAGAAATGGAAAATTAAGGGAGGAGGGCTATATCCAGCAGTGGATGGAAAGAGGCTAAAGAAGAATATAAATCTAACAAAGGGCAAATCAATTCGATCTCAACATGCAACAGAAGACGATTCATTTCAATACTGTATGAATCATATATGCCTTATTAGAGTATTTAATATATAAAACAATCTACAACTGATTTTGACAGTGTTATTTTTATAAGGTTCGCATGATTAGCCTAGTAATTATGCACTTCGTAACCATATGCCTGGGGAAGGAGTGTCCTAGGTTCGATTCCCATCAACGTGAGGAGTAGGAGAAGTGATTGTGGAAGAATGACATTGTGGGATAAAAATGGGAATAGAGCGACTGATGCAGATCACATAGTGGAGTTGTTCAATGAGCACTTTATTGGAGTATTCCATCCTGGAGAAGGTTTTAATACTAGAGGGGTAGGGCAGGGTCAAAGTTTAGAGGCGAGCATGTTCCAAATACTGAGTACTCTGGATGTCAGTAAAGCAGTGGGACTGGATGGTATTTCACCATGGATTTTAAGAGAATGTGCTAAAGAACTGACAGCTCCTTTGACATGGCTTTTCAATGAAAGTCTGGCTATCGGAAAGGTACCCAAGGAATGGCAGGAAGATAAGATAGTGACAAAAAGTGGCATTGCATAAGGGTGGTAGCAGATTGGATGTATCTACCTATAGGCCAGTTTGTGTTACATCAGTAGTTGTTAAGATCATGGAGAAATTAGTGAGAGACCATATACAGCATTGGGCAGATGAGGGTAATGTTATCTGTGAGAGTCAACATGGATTGTTAAGGGGCACTCTTGCTTTAGTAATATGACTGCCTTTTATAATAAAGTGACAAGAGCAGTTGATGAGGGAAAGGCATATACTGCCATTTTTTTGGATTTTGCAAAGGTATTTGACAGGGTGCCACATGATAAGCTGATATTTAAGTTGCAGCACATGGGTTTAGATGTCAGTTTAGTCAACTTGATTCAGAATTGGCTGTCAGATGGGCAAATGAATGGGAATATCAATTTAATGAAGCAAAATTTAAGGTCTTGAGGTTTCGGAAACATCAATGGGATGCTGCATACTCTATGAGAGGAGTTACACTGGAGGAAGTAGGGGAGACAAGAGATCTGGGGGGGTGATGATCGATAAAAAACTGAAATTCAGGGGGCATATTGCAAAGGTGGTGAATTCAGGTAACCCAGAGAATTGCTGCAATACTGAGAAGGTTGCTGATTTGCAGAGATAGAAGAGTTATACTTCCGTTGTATATGACTCTGATCAGACCATTCTTAAACTACTGTTCTCAAGTTTAGTCTCCAGGATTTGAAGGGGATAAATTAACTTTGGAAAGGGTGCAAAGCATATAATAAAGATGGTTTCAGGACTGTACAATGTTAATTATGAGGGAATTTGGTGAATAGCAGAAGGAGAGGTGATATGATCGATCCTTTTAAACTGTTAAGAGGCAGTTACAGGGTGGACGGACACTGGGGGAGTTCTTTCACTTGGAGCAGCAAGAAGGAGTGATGACATGAGCCCATTCCTGGAAAGTGCAAAAGGAAGCTGTGAGCAGGAGAGTGAGAAGTGGTTTCTTTGCGTGTAGGGTGGTGGATCTGTGGAATGCATTGCCTGATAGAGTGGTGAGAGCAAGAACGGCTAGTTAGTTCAAGGAATGGTATGATAGACTTTGTGTTTCCTAAGAAGGACCTACCACAATCAGTCTCTTGACTCCATGGAGGCCTGAATAATAATAATAATTGTGAAAATAAAACTACACAATAGTAACTATTGTCCATGTATATGTTTTCATGTTTCACTCTATTTTTAATCATGTATTATCCATCTCTCCCCAATTGGGTAGGATAAAAATATCAACTGCAGCTCTTGGTTTAATAATATAACAGCATGAAACAGCTTATATATATAATATATGATTGTTACATATGGAGGTCACATAATGATGTACAATCTTAAATTTGTAGTCTTGCCATATATACTTAAATATGTTCACTGTGCAACAATTAACTGATGATTTCAGCAAGAAATATTTTTTTAAAAATTCTCTATGCCTTTTTATTTCCCAAAGGAAAGAGAAGACCCTCTCCAGTCATAACTTTTTTGGAAACCAGATGGAATCTGATTCCAAATCAGCTGCACCCTGTTAAATATCTACCTGGATACTGAATGAATGAGGATGGGCTAGCAATTTGGGATTTAGCCGACCAAATTGTATTCTTATTGGCTTAAACCAAAACATAAAATGATGGTACAACATGACAGAATTTCATGCCGGCTGGGGCATTGCCCAGTTAAACAAGTCCCCGTCATTTTTGCCAGGGAACCAGGGCAAACAGCGAAAAGTCAGCTACTGGAACAAATCTGAAAACACACCCCAACTCAACATCACCAGAGTTCAAGATCAGTACTATCAACATAAGAAGCCTGAATGGCAAAGAAATGCAGCTAGCTGAGTAACTGGATAAGCACCAGATCGACATAATAGGGGTGACTGAAACAAAAAAGGCAAAAACTAGTGAGATCTTTCTGAGTAATAAATACAAAATGTAATATTCAGGCAATGAATCAAGGAAAAGAAGGAGTGGCCATAGTATTCAACGCAAAATATGAGGCTTGAATGGAAGGCAGTCTCAAGTAAAGTGATGTGGGCAAATATCAGAATGGGGAACTGGACAATGAGACTTATTTGTGCCTATGGTCCCACAGAAGGTTCTACTAAGATAGAAGTGGAGGAATTTCTTGAAGCTTTAGAGAAAGCAACTGACACAATGAAAAAGGAAAAGTTGGTCCTTGTTGGGGATCTAAATATCAGAGTAGGAAATGATTGTCAGACATACAAAAATATTTTGGGAAAATTTGGAGAAAAGAGCAAAGCTAATAATAATGGCAAATACCTGTTAGATTTCTGCTCAGGACATGGACTGGTTATGACTAAAACAATGTTCCAACATAAAAATGTACACAAATTTACATGGAGAGAAGAGGCAAGGAATAAGAAAAGTCTTATTGACTATGTTATTGTTGATAGTGATGTTTTCTCCCTGATGCAGGACACCAGAGTGTACAGAGGATTTGAAATTGGGAGTGATCACCATTCAGTCCTGAGCAGGATAAAATTGAATTTCATATTGAAAAGAAGAACATGTAAGAAAGTTTTAAAGCGAATTAAAGTTGAGCAACTACTCAGTGACAATATCATTGACATAAAGGTTAAAAAAACAAAGGTCCCAGTACTGATTCCTGTGGAACTCTATTCATAACCTTCCTTTTTGATATTTCTACCTTATACACAACTCTTTGATATTGATTAGACCAATTTCCAATCCAATTCACTAACCTGATATCTAACTCCATGAAATGTAACTTAAATATCAATATATCATGTGATACATAATGCCTTTGCAAAAAAAAGGCAGATGTGCCTTCCCCTCATCAACTGCTCTTGTCACTGTCATAAAGAACAAGCAGATTACTGAAATAAGTGCATCTAAATAAATCCATGATGATCTTTATCTGTCCAATTTTGTATCCAATATCTTGCTAATTCTCCAAAATCTTAACCATAGAAGAAATACAAACTGGTCTATAGTTTTACACCTGCACTCTACCAACACATTGGTGCAATGGCACTACCTTACTCTCCTTTTATTCATTCGCAACTTTCTCAGTTGCTACACTTTCAATGTACAGCCAGGTCAGTGGAGATATGATGCTTAGCAAATTCTCTCAAAACATATGATGAAATCCCATATGTTTTGGAAACATTCTTATTATCATGTCATTCATTCATTCATTGCTGTTCACTCACTTTCTTCTCGCACTTTTGTGCTGCATTCCTAACATTAATCTCAAATCACTTGCAATGATTCACATTACCTCTCAGATCATTTATACTGGCTATTACTATCATCTCGTCCACATTTTTACCTCACTTTATTGCCATAGACATACTCACTATTGTTCCTCCAAGCAAGCATGACTCAAATGTTCTATTCTGCATACCACAATGAATCACTGAATCTCCATACATCATCCCCCTCTCTCTCTCCTCTCCAACTTCACTCCTTGCTACTTGCTTATCTGCCTTTCTCTCATTTATCTTTCTCTTGCTCCTGTACTCTCTTTACTTCCCTCTGTTTCCCTTGATTCTTCCATTCTCTCCTTTTCTCATTCACATAACTTTCTCTCATGCTTCTTGATCATCTTACATCAGTCAGCCTTTTGAGTCTTAATCTTTCTCTTCACATGAGTCAACTCATTTTTTATACCTTCCACTTCCTCTCTCAACATTACTATCCAGTTTAATTAATTTTAAATTGTATTGTTATAATTACACAAGAAAGAAAGATTTTTTAAAAATAAATCCTGAGAGCCAGAGGTAAATGAAATTACAATGATTATGATTGAACTACTTTGTGATCCCAAATGGCCAGAACTAATACATGTAATTGTAAACCTGACTTCATTAACTGTTTTGTATTCTTTGATGGCTGCAAAATTAAGTTTTTACAGGTCCAACATACAAGCAAAAACATTTCTGAAATCACCATGCAAAACTCTTTAAAACTATGTCATTTAACATTGAGGGAAAAAAAAAAAAAAGTTGTCCTTTTCTCATAATATGTCCCTAAAGGGATCTCTCGAATATGATTTGGCACTGCAATTTTCAAGCAGAGAGCTGCATACCAAATAGTCCATTACAGACAAATTTGAAGCTGCTGCCAAATTCTGAAATTCCTACTTTTATTTTCTGATGAAGTCTAGCTTTCAGAGACACACACACTTTCTATTACTACAGACTACATAATTCTGAACTATAGTAAATGATAATCTATAAATATAAAGTAATAAATATAATTTGTGTATTTACAAATTCATTTCAGTATTACCATAAGACAAATTAATAAAGGTAACTGCTGTACTTTAAATTAAAGATGTATCACAATATAAGCACAAATACTATAAAAATAACAGAGCAGCCTTTAAAAGTTGAAAACTGGGAACTGGTTGTTGTCTTCTACATGCAGAGCATAATGCTATTACCTGAATACCTAAGAGACTTAAATGTTTATTATTCCTGTTAATTCATATTTTCTATCCAATTTCAAGATTTTTCTCTGAAATTCCATGCTTTCCATGCTGATTGAAGACAGTCTTGAAAACAAGTAATGCACACAGAATTTTCTCTACCTATAGTCATGAAGAAAATTAAAATCAATGTAGTTAACTTTTTAACTTATGGAAAAGTTTTGCTAAGTTTTATTCCCTTTTCACAATTTTCCAAGCCAGTTGACACTAAAGGAAACTACTTTGTAATTTATCGCACATTATAAGGCTCATATAAACTATTTTAAGACAAGCTTTAATGGAACAATATATTAATTGCATTTACCATCACATAAAGCTAATTGTGTTTCACATGTTGTCCATCAATTTAAAATTGTATGATTATAGTATGTAGCTTAAGTCTGGAAAAGAAAGAGCTGCTGATAAACATCTCCACACAGTTCAGTTTTGAATTTACCCAACAAACTCATTGTTCTCATCATCAACAATGAGTTTGTTGATGGCAATCAACATAGGATGATGATGACAATCTCATCATCATCCTATGCACCCTCAAGGGATGTTCAGGTTACTTGTAAGTGGAGGTTTCTGTGGTTTAGAAGTTCATAAGGCATATTCCGGTAATTGGACCACATTTTTTAATTAAGCTAAAAGCACAATAAAGAAATAAAACCCGACAAGTTTCGTAAGTCGTTTGACTTACATCTTCAGGGGTAAAAGGTAACTGAAAGCTAAAACAACAAAAAAGAGAAATTAATAGTTCATATTATACAGTTGTTGTCGTCTGACTATTCATAAAATTAAAAAATCGGAATGCAGATTGAAAGCAGTGCTAAGTTTAAACAATGCTGAATGATGCCACGTTCTGTTGTTCACAATCATAATGTCCGAGGTATATTTTTTATCAAAACTGACCAAACTTGGTGTAGAATTAAGCCTGGTTTTTATTGCATTGTGTCGGAATTCTAAGCATGTTTGCAGCGTCTTTAAATTTCCTTATGTAACAGTTTTTTACTATATAAGACATGTTTGTTTTCTGCCAGAGTACATTGTGGCCGGTGGAAGTGGTATGGAAAGCTAGACCTGATTCGCGTTCTCTTCTGTTTTGTACATCCTTTTGGTGTTCGTTCATGCGTATTTCCCCAGATCTTCCTGTCTGTCCTACGTAACAGATGCTGCAAGAACAATAAATTTTATAAGCATCTAGTTTTTTTAATACGTTCATTGCCAAGCTGAAAATTGGAATTTCGTGTGGTGGCCAAATTTTTTTACTTGATAGCGACGTCCACGCGATATCGCGTGATTGGCAATGAACTTGCTAAAGGATGATGTGGAGGTTTCGGGGGATATAGAAATCTTGAAATTTTTTCCAGTGGCAGAAAGGCCACTTTGATGTGATATTTGTTTAGTAATTTAGCCATCTTGTCTGTAACATTCTTGATATATGGAAGTGTGATGGCATTTTTGAAATTGTGTTTCTGCGAGATGCCTGTAGGAGGTGTGTGGAAGATTTTTTTGATAGTATTGATTTCATAACCATTTTTTTTTTTTTGAGGATCTGTGTTAAATATTCCAATTCTTCATTTCTCTGTTTTTCTTTGCTGGAAATATTATAAGCTCTGTCCCTCAGGGTTTTTATTAGACCTATTTTTTGAGAAGGGTGGTGGTGTGAGACCGCATTAAGAAATCTTCCTGTGTTGGTGGGTTTTCTATATATTGAGAAAGAAAGTTTATTATCTTTTTCATTGACTTCTATCTTCATTGACTCATAAACAATGAAACTGTGAATTCACAGTTTCATTTCTTGGAATCTCCTTGAAGACCTCTTTCCTCCGGACATCGTAGATCTTTATAAACATTGTATAAATAATACTTTTTTCATGTATCAAGACAAATTTTGGGAACAAAAAGAAGGATTGCTATGGGCTCTTCCCTCTCTCCGGCTTTAGCTAACCTATTCATGGAAAATTTTGAAAATAATGCTTTAATCAATTATCATAAAAAACCAAAAATTTGGCTATGCTATGTAGACGATATTTTCATCATTTGGCCAGGAACAACAGATGAACTCATTACTTTCAAAGATTACCTGAATAATTTACATAAGAATATAAAATTTACTTTAGAACAAGAAGAACATAGAAAACTTCCTTGTCTTGACATCCTATTAGAAGTCAATGAAAAAGATAATAAATTTTCTTTCTCAATATATAGAAAACCCACCAACACAGGAAGATTTCTTAATGTAGCCTCACACCACCACCACCACCCTTTGCAAAAAATAGGTCTAATAAAAACCCTGAGGGACAGAGTTTATAATATTTCCAGCACAGAAAAACAGAGAAATGAAGAATTGGAATACAATGGTACCTTGGTTTGCGATAATTCGTTCCCGAAACATGCTTGTAATCCAACGCACTTGTATATCAAAGCGAATTTCCCCATAAGAAATAATGGAAACTTAGATGATTCATTCCAAAACTCAAAAATATTTATATAAAAATGATTAATACAAAATACATATACCTTCGTATACCTTTTTATATTTTTATTATTTAAATGTAATATACAAAAAGTAATCAAATTTATTAATTACATTACAATTACATATTACAGTAATTGTATTGGGTAGGACGACTTTCATTGTCACTAACGGAATCATTGCTATCTGTTGACTCTTTTTCATTTTGTGCGACTTTAACAAGGAACCTATCCAATGACACTTGCTTTTGCCTCCTTTTGAGGATTTCATGGAAATATGACATTGCATTGTCGTTAAACAGATTCATCGCTCGCACTGCCACAGCCTTACTCGGGTGGTGCTTTTCTACAAAATTTTGCACTGTTTCCCACATTTTACACACCTCCCTAATCTCATTTGAAGAGAGGGAGATCATCTCCTCCATAACCTCTTGCTGTTGCTCGCGATGTAGATCCATCAGCTTGTCGGTGGTAAACTCCTGGCCATGTTCCTCCACCAGCTATTGAATGTTGTCCTCATTCACCTCCAGTCCCATGGTCTTCCCCAAGGACACAATTTCATCAACAACTGGCAGCTCCTGTTCATGAGCAAACCCCTCGACGCAATCAGACCACAATTTTCTCCAAGTAGAATTAAGAGTTCTCCTGGTGACCCCATCCCAGGCTTTATCGATAATCTTGACGCAGTTTAAGATGTGGAAATGATTTTTCCAAAACTCTCGGAGGGTAAGGTTAGTTCCTTCGGGCACCTCGAAGCATCGCTGAAATAGTGCCTTGGTGTAAAGCTTTTTGAAGTTCGAAATGACCTGCTGATCCATGGGCTGGAGTAATGGAGTAGTGTTGGGAGGAAGGAACTTGACCTTAATGAACTCGAATTCTTCCAGTAAGTCGTCCTCAAGGCCTGCAGGAAGAGCAGGAGCATTATCCATAACCAGCAAGACTTTGAGTGGCAATTTTTTTTCTAAAAGGTATTTCTTCGCTGCAGGACCGAAGACCTCGTTAAACCACTCAACGAACAAGATACGAGTGACCCAAGCCTTACTGTTGGACCTCCACATAACGTTTAACTAGCTCTTCCAACCTTGAAGGCTCTACGACCGTGAAGGCTCGTAGATTCACAGAATGATACACGAGAAGGGGCTTGACTTTGAAATCACCACTTGCATTAGCACACAGTAAGAGGGTGAGACGGTCTTTCATGGGCTTGTGACCGATCATTGCATTCTCTTCTGCTGTAATGTAGGTTCTCTTTGGCATCTTTTTCCAAAAAAGCCCTGTCTCATCGCAATTAAAAATTTTCTGCGGCAGGTAACACTCAGAAACCATGAGCTTCTGGAACTCAGCAATGAACACCACAGCTGCCTTTGTGTCCGAACTCGCAGCCTCATGCCTCACAACACTATGGATGCCACTTCTCCTCTTAAAGTTATCAAACCATCCCCTGCTCGCCTTGAAGCCTTCTTCGTTTTCTGTAGATGTACCTGGCAGTTTACTTACGGGGTCGGCGTACAAGGCCTTTGCCTTCTCACAGATCAAGTTCTCGGTCACAGTATCACCTGCTAGTTGCTTCTCGTTTATCCACACCAAAAGCAACTTTTCTACATCTTCCAGAATACGTGGGCATTGCTTTGATACTCTCGTGACTCCTTTTGCTACATCTAGCCCCCTTAGTTCTTTCTTCTTTAATACTGTGCAAATCGTTGACGTAGACTTCTTATAAAATCTTGCGATGGCAGCCACTTGCATACCTTGTTCGTGCTTCCCGATGATTTCCTTCTTAACTTCCACCGTAATCATCTCCTTCTTCTTACTGCCTTCCTTTTCAACCCTTTTCTTCATTCGGGCCATTGTTGTAGTACAGTTAACAAAGAACAGTCACTACATTTGGACACAAAATAAAAAAATGCTTTACGCACACACACATGGTCACAATGCTAGCACGAATGTTGACTATATGAATGAGGTATGCCGAATGAGACCGAGCATGTGAGACGATTACCCACAATCCCGAGTGGCTTGTGATCACGTGACGCTCGGAAGACAAAGCGTATAGGTAATACTTGTATTGCAAGATCTCGCTCGTTTATCAAGTTAAAATTTATTAAAAATTTTTATTCGTCTTGCAAAGTACTTGCAGACCAAGTTACTCACAATCTAAGGTACCACTGTGTTTAACACAGATCCTCAAAAAAAAAATAGTTATGAACCCAAGCCTATTAAAAAAAATCCTCCACACACCTCCTACAGGCATCTCACAGAAACAAGATTTCAAAAACACCATCACGCTTCCATATATCAAGAATGTTACAGACAAGATGGCTAAATTACTAAACAAACATAACATCAAAGTAGCCTTTCTGCCGCTGGAAAAATTTCAAGATTTCTTTATCCCCCGAAACCTCCGCATCATCCTTTAAAAAAAACCAGATGTTTATAAAATTTATTGTTCTTGCAGCATCTGCTATGTAGGACAGACAGGAAGATCTGGGGAAATATGCATGAACGAACACCAAAAGGATGTACAAAACAGAAGAGAACACAAATCAGGTCTAGCTTTCCATACCACTTCCACCAGCCACAATGTACTCTGTCAGAAAACAAACATGTCTTATATAGAAAAAAACTGTTACATAAGGAAATTTAAAGAAGCTACAAACATGCTTAGAATTCCAACACAATGCAATAAAAACCAGGCTTAATTCTACACCAAGTTTGGTCAGTTTTGATAAAAAATATACCTCAGACATTATGATTGTGAACAACAGAACGTGGCATCATTCAGCATTGTTTAAACTTAGCACTGCTTTGAATCTGCATTCCGATTTTTTAATTTTATGAATAGTCAGACGACAACAACTGTATAGTATGAACTATTAATTTCTCTTTTTTGTTGTTTTAGCTTTCAGTTACCTTTTACCCCTGAAGATGTAAGTCAAACGACTTACGAAACTTGTCGGGTTTTATTTCTTTATTGTGCTTTTAGCTTAATTAAAAAATGTGGTCCAATTACCGGAATATGCCTTATGTTCAGGTTACTATGCCAACGCTAATTAAGTTTACATTATTATTAATCTCCTATCAACAATTTCCCTCTAAATCAGTCTATTACTTGTGAGCACTCCAAGTAATCTAACCATTTCATGCTTCTAAGGCACTTCTGACTGAATCCTAGACCTCCATCTTCCTCTGAGCTTCGCCCATTCTACTTAAGTGGCCATACTGCCTTACAGTCACACCCCCAAAGATAACACTAGAAAATTTTTCAGAAATCTTTTCCTAATGATGGCCTGGTTGGCCAAGTGGTCAGCGTATCCGCTCTCCAGCCAAAACGCTGCGTGGTCGAATCCTGCCGTGGGCAAGGATGTTTGTGATTGTCTGCAAAAATAGTGGTGGTAGATGGTGCTGGTATAGATGATGAAGGTTGTGGTTAGTGGAGTGGTGGAGATGGAGATTTGTAGAGCAGGTGCCCTTCCTCAATGCGTCTGTGGACTCCCTGGAGGTGTTATGTAATAATAATAATAATTAAAATTAAATTTTTTTATTTATGTTGTGACTTCTATTTTGTTGTGACTTCTATTTCTATACTACTTATAAATTAGCAGTCACACAAGGTGGGAACACCCTATAGCTCTTGGGAATCGTGGTCGCTGTGAACACAAGGCGAACAAAGTAGTGCTCGGACAGACCGAGCGTTACTTCATTTGCCTGAGCCAGGCCAGAGGTGATCATGGGTATCATGTATTGGTGTGTTCATTGCAGATGTTCAGTCATAGGTTGTATGCAATGCAGTGTATATTCTCAAATTGTCTACTCAACTCCCCCCCCAAGATTAAATCCTGAGTGTGCCACTGCTGCCAGAGGTTAGCTCTGCTGACACATTCTTGAATGCTAACAATGTTGTCAAGCTCCTTTCTAATATCCTCATTGTAAATATGACTGCACCATTGGTTTCACTCCTCTAATTTTTCTAAAAATAAAATTTTCACATTTGATGTCTGTAGATGCCGTATGATCACTCCCATACCTAACCAAGTGTTGAAAGTAAAGTCTTCTGCTAGAATAAGCAGTAGGGTCAGAGATTCCCTTTCCACACAGTTTGTAGGACAAACACAAACATCCATGTGGTTCGAACCTGCTACCTCTTCGCCGGAGAGCGGACATGCTAACCACTCGGCAAACCAGGCCAGCCATAATTTTTCTCAGAACCCTCATATCTCTGGTCTCCAGTCTTTGATCAAGTGCTTTATTTCTAAACCAACTCTCAGATACATAACTTAAAACTGGTTTGAACACTGTCTTGTATACTGCTAGTTTGGTGTTTTGGCGAATTTTTGTCTTATTCCACATAAATTTATTTACCTGGCTACATACCATACCAGCTTTGCATATTCTGTTGTCTATTTCCAGATTCAATGTACTATCTAAACTATTAACTGTGCCTAAATAGCTGAAATGTTCTACTTTGTTCTGCATCATTCAGGATACAGTTGATGTTTTCACTGTTTCTGCCTATTTTCATTGTCTGTCTTTTTATTAGTGATTTTCATGTCAAATTTATTACAGCTTTATTCAATTTGGTTAGAGAATCCTGGAAACTTGCACTAGATGTGTTTAGGAGTATATCATCATCTTCATAAAGCAAAGAGCTAAGTTTGGCATCTCCGATTCTAATATAAGGCCTAATGCCACTTGCTTTCATAGTGTGATCCATAAAGATGAATGAATTAAGAGTGGAGATAATGTGCATCCTTACCCCTGATTTTACATCAAACCAATCTTCCTGTATTTCCTTCAATTCCAACTGCTGACTGACAATTTAAATATAAGGCCTAATGCCACTTGCTTTCATAGTGTGATCCATAAAGATGAATGAATTAAGAGTGGAGATAATGTGCATCCTTACCCCTGATTTTACATCAAACCAATCTTCCTGTATTTCCTTCAATTCCAACTGCTGACTGACAATTTAAACATAAGGCTATGCATTGCTCTGTATAACGTTCCATTCACGCCACATAATTGAAGTGTTTTGAAAAGCTTTTTTTCTGGGCACTTTCATATGCCTTTTACAGATCTACAAAACTTAAGTACAGATTCTTGTCATATTCCCATGATTTCTCAATTATTTGTCTTAATGTGAAAATCTGATGTTAACAACCTTTTTTGGCCCAAAAACCAGCTTGTTCTTCTCCAAGCAGGATATATGCTTGCATATATATATATCCTACCTGGACCACTTAGTAAAGAAATTCCCATGGAATTCTCACATTCAGCGTTATTCCTTTTTTTTGTAGATGGGTACACTGAGAGCTCTGCTCCAACCAATGGGGATTCAACCTACTGACCAGGTCCTCTGAATTATGTGGTGTAGCCACTGCAAAACTTTTATACCAACATAGTTAAGCATTACTAGTCAAATATCATATACTCCAGTTGCCTTTCCACATTTCAAGTTTTTGATGACATTTTCTACCTCAAGTATTGATATACACTCCTCTTTACATTCCTCTTGAAAATATTCTAGTATAATTCTGTTGCTGTTTGGTTCATTATCTTCAGTTTTCATGTCATTATCATCTTTGATTACTTTTACAGTGCTCTTTCCTCCATTTCTAAGCTTATTCAATAGCCTCCAGAACCATTCTGCCACCTTCCTGATATTTATTTTCCATACTCTTATCAAAGTCTTCCCAGTTTAGCTACTTTTACACATCGCTCTCTTACATTTTTCTCTGTATTCTCTTAGGGTATCTGCTCATTTATTTGCTTGGTACCTTTTGATACATTTTCTTCTTCTTTTCCATGACTGCTTCTTTAACTTCTTGTGTCCACCATAATGTTCTTATTTTTCTACCCTTGCAGACAACTTCACTACGTACCTCCCTAGCTGAATCAATCAATGTCTTTTCAGAGTTTGTCACTGAGACTCCAAGGTTTGGTTCTTGTTTTCAATTTGTTTGATTTTTTTTTTTTTTTCAATAATGTTTGTGTAGTTGAGTTTACAATTTACCTGTAAAAGGTGCTCACACTTTAATTCTTTTTAAAACTTTCTTACATACTGTACTTTTCAATGTGATATCCATTTTTATTCTGCTTAGTACTAAGTAATGGTCACTTTCAACTTCAAATCCTCTGTACAGTCTAGTATTATCATGAACTAGCATGATGATATTGCTATCAACAATAACATGGTGACATTTGACAAGGTGCCACATGACAATTTGATTTTTAAGTTACAAAATATGGGTTTGGATATCAGGTGAGGGGATTGGATTGGCAACTCTCTGGCAGATATCAGACAGTTGTATATGGGAGAGCAGTTTTAGGTGAAATATAGGTCAATATGAAGAAAATAAATATGATAATAAATATGATATGATGATAAAAATATGATAAGATTCTTTTTACTATAGTTTTTATAGTCTGAAGACAAGAGCAATATTCCTCTAATTTTTACATTCATTTTTTGTTTCCTTTTTTATATATATTATGATTAGTAATTCTTTCCATTCTGCATTCTCTCTTCGTTTTCCCATATTAAGTTAACTATACCAAGCAATTTTATAAACTGGTTTTAATCCTTTTTTCCCAAGTAAGCAAACAGACAAGTAAGTCAAGTTTGCACCTGCACATAGTGCAAGTCTGGGGCAACTCGTGGTAAAGGTAGAGTAAGATCCAATCACTTTCCTTAATATTTTCCCCTAATGCAAAGCACATCCCCTTGTAGAGATGTATGATGCTATGCATCAAAGGTAAGGGCCCCTACCCAGACTGGTTTTGCCCTTTATTGAGGTCTCATCAGTGGGAGCCAGACCATAAGAATGCCAAGGGTGAAGTAATGCAGAGCTTATAAATTTTACCTAAACAAGTTGCCACAAGGTGCTTTGACCTGATTAAATAAAAATCTCCAGATGAGAGTAAGATGTAGAAAGTTTTATAACTTGGGTATATTATGTTAAAGATACCAAGCAATTTTATAAGCTAGGTTTTAATCCTTTTCTCCCAAGTAAGCAAACATACTATACCCAAGTTAAAAAACTTTCTGCATCCTACTCTCATTCAGTGATTTTTATTTAATAAAGTCAAAGCACCTTGTGGCAACTTGTTTAGGTAAAATTTATAAGCTCTGCATTACTTCACCCTTGACATTTTTATGGTCTGGCTCCCACTGATGAGACCGCAATAAAGGTCGAAACCGGTCTGGGTAGTGGCCCTTACCTTTAATGCATAGCATCATATATCTCTGCAAGGGGATGTGCTTTGCATTAGGGGAAAATACTAAGGAAAGTGATCGGAGCTTACTCCACCTTTACGAGTTGCCCCAGACTTGCACTACGTGCAGGTGCAAACTTGACTTACTTGTCTATTTGCTTACTTGGGAAAAAGGAATTAAAACCTAGCTTATAAAATTGCTTGGTATCTTTAACATAGTATACCCAAGTTAAAAAACTTTCTAAATTTCCCATATTAAATTTGCCAGCTTATGTATTTCTGTAGTTCATTCACTACAAAGCATAAGGTCTTTAAATTTGGTAGGCAAAGGATGGAATATAGAATATACAACTTTAAAGAAATTTTAAAGGTGGTGGGAAAGATGAGTGATCTGAGTGTGATACTGGACAGAAACAAAGTTTATGGGTTACAATGGATTACAGGAATGATGAGAAGGACTGTGACGTGCAGAGGGAAAGAGGTTACAGAGCCTTTGATCAGAATGCATATGGACAACTATGCACAGATCTTGTCTCCTGGTTTTCAAGGGGGATTAAGGATACCTTAGACAGGGTCCAGAGAAGTCCACTAAGTCAGTGTCAGGTATGTGGGAGATGAGGATAGATTGAGGGAATGCAATCTGAAGAGCCTTGTGAAAAGAAAGAGGGATATTCTTGAGATGTACAAGTTGGAGAGGGGTAGGGTTGTTACCAGATTAATGTGAAGGAGATTTTTCATATGGTAGAGAAAGAAGAGGGCAGAACACAAGGCTCCTTGGAAGTTGCATACGAAGAGTGGGAGTAAGGAGCAGGTTCTTTGCATGCAGAGTACAAAGTAATGGTAAGTGGAATGCATTGTCTGAGAGTGTAGCAAGTACAGAAATTGTCAATGAGTTTAAAGCATGATTTGAAGTTCTTTTTTCATAAGAGTGTAGACTCTCATAATGAGGCTTTTGTTCATCAAAGATCTGATTTTAATAATAATCCAGTTTTCTTTGATATCTGTTCTTTTACTTCTTCAGTAGTTTACATGTAATTCTACTTGGACATTATATTTAGTCCATTACTACTAGCTTGATTTTGTTGTTTGCTATTATCATCAGCCCACTGTAAATTATTTGTTTATGTTAATAATAATTCCTTTATTTGATCTAGTTCACTAAAGGCACATTCTAATACTGCATAAATATTATTTTTAATTTGTGAAATAGTATCTCATTTTGTTCATAGCAAAAGATAATAGTGGTTGCTTTTTTCATACGTTTTATTTATTAACTGTACCTTGCTTTATTCCATGTCACATCATTGTTGGTGAATCAAAGGCTTTTTTAGTCAACCTAAGTACAATGGCAAATTGTATTTTCTGCATTTTTCATTTACTTAATCCAATGTTTGCAGGTGCTCGATTATGCTAAACAATTTTCTGAATTCTGGTCATTAGGCTGTGCTTTAATCTGACTATTATATTTGTTATATTGATAAATAGCTCATATTTGTGACAGCAGGATGACAACTCAATATTTTTCTTTTTTCCTATTGTTTCTCTTCTACAAGAGTATCATGATGGCAATTGTTCCGACTGTTTGGTATATCTTTCACTCTTAAATATTAGAATTTGTAGATCACCACTTTTCAAAATTCTGCTGCCTTTCTTCATTTCTATGTAATTCCATCTTTTCTGGGATTATTTTTCTTTGATTTTTGATTCATGTTTTATTTCAATTTTTCATATTTTCGGGATATTCTTTACTTCTTATTCCTCCATTTCCATGTAATCTTATTTTCAACAGTATTCATGGTATTATACAATTATGAAATATATTGTATGTGCAGCCTATGGGCTTTTTTTTTAAGAATTATTTTTTTTTTTTTAATCAGCTGCCATGAAGAAATTGGAAAAAGTGGTCTTTGTTGGACATCTGAACAGCAGAGTAGGAAATGAACCCCACCAGGCATAGAACATTTTGGGAAAATTTGGAGAAAAAGGCAAAGCTAATACTAATGGTAAGTATTTGCTGGACTCAGGACATGGACTAGTCATTACTAACACAGTGCTCTAACATATGTGCAAAAGTTCACATGGAAAGAAGATAGAAGTAAAGCCTCATTGACTCCATCATTGTTGATAATGAAATCATCATGCTGGTTCAAGAGTGTACAGAGGATTTGAAATTGAAAGAGACCATTACTTAGTACTAAGCTGAATAAAAATAGATATCACATTGAAAAGAACAGTATGTAAGAAAGTTTTAAAAAGAATTAAAGTTGAACAGCTTTTATAGGTAAACTGTAATAGTATACAGTTTAGTATACTATTACAGTTTACAGTTATTAGTAAAACCAAACCTTTTAGTCTCAGTGGAAAACTCTGAAAAAGACAGATTGATTCAGTTAGGGATATATGTGGTGAAGTTGTCTGCAGGGATAGAAAAATTAGAACACTATGGTGGATACAAGAAGTTAAAGAGGTAGTAATTGAAAAGAAGAAAGTGTACCAAAAGATTCTAGCAAATAAGTGAGCAGATGCCCTAAAAGAATACACAGAAAAATGTAAAACAGATAAGCTATGTGTAAAAGTAGCTAAACTGGGAAGACTGGTAAGAGTATGGAAATATCAGGACGGTGGCAAAATATTCTGAAGGCTTAAAGAAGCTTAGAAATGGAGGAAAGAGTATTGTAAAAGGAATCAAAGATGATAATGGTGACAAGAAAACTGAAGATAAGAATATCCTAGATGTCTGGAGTATTACTTTGAAAGACTGCTAAACAAACCAAGCAGTGACAGATATAGAAAATTTCAAGAGGAATGCAGAGAGGAGTATGACGTAGAAAAAGCCATCAAAAACTTGAAATGTGGAAATGCAGCTGAAGTTGATGATATTCAACTAGAAATGCTTAAGTACTAAGTTTTGCATAATTCAGAGGGCTGGTCAGAAGATCAAATCCCCATTCATTGGAGCAGAGCTCTCAGAGAACCCATCTATAAAAAAGGGAATACAGCTGAATGTGAGAATTACATAAGAATTTCTCTACTAAGTTTTCCAGGTAAGATATATGCAAGCATACTTGAAAGAGGTTGAGAAAGATTGTGGAAGAGAAATTTGAACAACAAGCTGGATTCAGGCCAAATAGAGGTTGTCAAAATCAGATTTTCACTTTATGACAAATAGTTGAGAAATCATGGGAATATGAAAAGGATCTGTACTTACATTTTGTAGATCTGGAAAATGCATATGACAAGGTGCCCAGAAAACAAGCTTTTCAAAACACTACAATTATAATGGATAAATGGAACATTATACAGAGCAATACATAGTCTATATTTAAGTTGTCAGTCAGCAGTTAGAATTAAAGGAAATATGGGAAGATGGTTTGAAGTAAAAATCAGGGGTAAAATAAAGATGCACATTATCCCCATTGTTATTCTTCATTTATATCAATCACATTATGAAAAAAGTATTGAATGACACAAATGTACAATGGCTATATTGAACAAAGAATTAACCAATATCTAGACAAAATAAAACAAAATGAAGAAATAGAAATAGAATGGCTTAATATAAAAATGATACTAAATGTAGCAGCAAATGAAAGCTTGGGAAAGACCAAAAAATTCAATAAAAGGAAAAAACTGAAGATCTGGGATGATACAATGAAAGAAATAATCAAAAAGAAAAAAGAAGCCTATCACAAATGGTTAATTATTATTATTATTATTATTATTATTATTCAGGCCTCCATGGAGTCAAAAGACTCATCGAGGGGAGGTCCCCCTTAAGAAACACAAAGTCTATCATACCACTCCTTAAACTCATTGACCGTTCTCGCTCTCACCACTCCATCAGGCAATGCATTCCACGGTTCAGCCACCCTCCACGCAAAGAAACCACCCCTCACCCTCTTTCTCACAGTTTCCTTTCGTAACTTCCAGGGATGGCCTCGTCATCACTCCCTCCCGCTGTTCAACCAAGCGAAAGAACTCCCCAGTGTCAACCCTGTAACCACCTCTCAACAGTTTAAAAGTCTCAATCATATCACCTCTCCTTCTTCTATCCATCAAACTCTGCAGTCCACATTCCCTCAGCCGATCTTCATAACTATCCTTGTACAGTCCTGAAACCATCTTTGTATCCTTTCCACAGTTAATTTATCCCCTTCAAATCCTGGGGACCAAATCTGAAAACAATAATCCAAGTGTGGTCTGATCAGAGACTTATATAACGGAATGATAACCCTCTTATCTCTGCAGGTCAGTGTCCTTCTCATAATTGCAGCAATCCTCTGTGTTGCCTTCACCACCTTTGCAATATGTCCCCTGGATTTCAAGTTTCTATCAATCATCAACCCCAGATCTCTTGTCTCCCCTACTTCCTCCAATTTAATTCCTCCCATAGAGTATGCAGCATCCCATCGATGTTTCCCAAACCTCAAGACCTTACATTTTGCTGCATTAAACTGACAGCCCCATTCATTTGCCCATCTATCTAGCTTATTCAAATCCTCTTGCAGGGCTACCATATCTGCACTATTACTAATAATCCTTCCCAGCTTCGCATCATCCACAAACAACTGAATATCCCCTTGCAATCTACTGGCAATGTCATTGATATAAAGGTTAACCAATATAGGTCCTAGTACTGAGCCTTGTGGGACCCCACTTGTAACCCTCTGCCTCCTTGAAACTGCTCCACCATACACAACTCTCTGATACCTATCAGACAGCCAATCCTGAATCCAGTTGACCAATCTGACATCCAGACTCATGTGATGCAACTTAAATATCAGCTTATCATGTGGCACTCTGTCAAATGCCTTCGCTAAGTCTAAGAAAATTGCAGTATATGCCTATCCCTCATCTAATGTTCTTGTAACTTTATTATAAAAGGCTAGCATATTGCTAAAACAAGAGCGCCCTTTCACAAATCCATGTTGACTCTCACAGATAACATTACCCTCATCTGCCCAATGCTGTATACGGTCCCTCACTACTTTCTCCAAGATCTTAACAACTACTGATGACACACAAACTGGTCTATAATTAGACACTTCCAGTCTGCTACCGCCCTTATGCAATAGCACTATCTTACCTTCCTTCCATTCCCTGGGCACGTTTGCCGAAGCCAGACTTTCATTGAAAAGCCAGGTTAAAGGCATTGTCAGTTCCCTAGCACATTCTCTCAAAACTCGTGGTGAAATACCATCCAGTCCCACAGCTTTACTGACATCCAGAGTACTCAGTATCTGAAACACACTCTCCTCCTGTACCTCTAAACCTTGAACCAGCCCTATCCCTCTAGCATTAAAACTGACATCTCTAGGATGAAATACTCCAATAAAGTGTTTATTGAATAATTCTACTATGTCCTCTGCATCAATCACATTATTCCCATTTTTATCCCACAATATCATTCTTCCACAGTCATTCTCCTCCTACTGGCCACATAGCTAAAAAAACCTGCATTATAATTCCACATAAGTTCCCATCTCTTTGATACTCCTGCATGTCTATTCATTTTCCAAGTCAAAACCATATGGTCACTCTCTCCAACTGGTGGGAGAGATGTCAACTCAGTTATTATCAACTCTTCTGATGCTATAACCAAATCCAAAACTCTTGAACCTCTTGTTCCCTCTGTTATGTTGCCTAAGACATTTCTCCATCAAGAATTCTAGAAATTCCATTCCCCTATTGCTACATGCATCTTCCTCTCTCCAATTTATACTACTGTAGTTAAAATCTCCCATAACAATCATTCTTCTTACACTTGCCAAACTTTGCTGTCTAAACATCTCCTGGTCCCCATCCTCTGTGCTCCTGGGTCTGTAGCAACACCCCACTAAATATCCTGTCTTACCTAACTCTACCTCACACCATACGCTCTCAAAATCATTTGTCTCACTTCCTTCCAAAGCCTCCACTCTTAGAGGACATAAGTCATCACTTATCATAAGCAGTACCACACCACCATGCTTTCCCCTCCTATCCTGATGAAAAATGCTATACCCAGCGACTTCTATTCCTGTCATTATATCCCCTTCTGTCAACCACGTCTCAGTGATCCCAATCATTTTTGGCCAGGCTAATGCTATCTGCACCACCAATTCCTCTCCCTTATTCCAGATACTCCTGGCATTAGTATAAAGCATATAAATGCCACTGTTTCTATACCCAGCATTATCCCTTCTAGACTCCACTGGGCTCAGTGTTACCTGACATCGTCTCCCTTCTCCCAAGTATCCATTCCCACAAGAGGCCACCCTGCTATCATCCTCCCTGGGACACACTGACTCGTTCAGAACAGCAATCTCTCCAGATGCCTACGTCCTTCCTCATTCAAATGTAAGCGGTCTCTCGCATACAATTCCTCTCTTTCCTCAAACGCAGTCCAAGCACAGCTTGGAGTGCGTTTGAGGAAACCGCTCTTCTGCTCAGCTCATCATTATCATACCTAGGCAACACACACACTATTTTTCCTCTCTCTGTCCTTCTGTACAGCCTCAAGCAAAAATCTCATATCTCAAGCAGTTAAGCAGTAAAAGATTAGAAGATGAAATAGAATATAAAAGAATAAGAGCCATAGCTAAAAGAGAAGTCAGAAAAAGACAGAGAATCATGGAACAAATTTGTTTCTAATTTAGAACATGATTTATATAAAATAAGACCCGATGTATATAAAATTTTGAAACACTTAAATGTAGATACCAAAGAAAACATAAAATTAAACACTGAATTGAAATTAGAAGAATTTCTAAATTACTACACAGAATTGTGGACAGACAAATATTTTAAAAAAGACAATTGACAAACAATTAACAAAAATGAAAAGGAAATAACTAAAGAAGAATTAGAAATCAGCCTGTAAGAAACAAGAAACGGAAAATCACCTGGAGAAGATAAACTAGGTTCAGAACTATATAAACATGCAGGAACTAGATTCAAAGAAACACTCTTATTATTTTTAAATAAAATTTATTCAACTGGTATCCCCCCAATAGAATGGAAAAAAGCAATTGTGATTCCTGTCTTTAAAAAAGGTAATAGAGATGACCTAAAAACTATAGAGGTATCAGAATACTAAATTCCTGTTACAAAATATATAGCAGAATGTTAAATAGCAAACTAATGAAATATTCTGAAAACTTTATTTTAGAAGTACAGAATGGATTTAGAAAAGGACGATCATGTATAGACCCAGCCTTTTGCCTAAAATTAATAATAGAGAAAAGAAGAGAATACAATTTAGAAACACATATTGCATTTATTGACTTTGAAAAAGCATTTGACAAAGTTAAAAGAAACATATTATTTAACATATTAAAAGAAAGACAAATACCAAATAATATCCTAAAAGCTATCACAAGTATATATAAAAATAATCAAATACAAATAAGATTAAATCACGAGCTATCATATACGAGAGAGATAAACCAAGGGGTCCAACAGGGATGTCCCCTCTCGGCAACTCTTTTTAATATCTACTTAAATGAAATAATAATGAAATGGAATAAAAATTTACATCAAGGAATTAAACTTTCTTCCACAGTAAACTTAAACACTCTCCTCTTTGCTGACGACCAAATAATAATTACAAATTCTGAAGATAAACTACAGAAAGCTATTTTAGATCTAAATGAGATATCCAAAGATTATGGTATGATAATATCAACAGAAAAATCAAAAACTATGGCCTTTAAAGGACAAGATCCATCCAGCAAGAACAAAAATAGTAATAGATAACAAGATCTTAGAACAGGTCAATTCATTTAATTACCTAGGATGTATGATCACATATGAAAATGAAAAAGATATAAACGTAAAGATTGCAAAATATTTAAAAATAACAGGTATAATTAACTCTATATTTAAACCAAACCTAGTTCAAAAACAAACCAGACTAAAAGTATACGATACATTAGCCCTACCAGTCTTAATGTATAGAAGCGAAATCTGCACAATAAAACAAAAAGACAAACAAAGATTAACAACAGCAGAAATGAAGTTTATGAGAAAAACTGCAAAGTATACCCTATTTGATCACAAAAGAAACGAAGAAATTATGAAAGAATTAAACCAAGAACCTGTAATAGAAAAAATTAAAAAATATAAACATAAATGGATGGAACACGTTCAAAGAATGAAAACAGAAAGATCACCAAAACAAGCCTTAAAGTACAAGCCATTAGGAAAAAGAAAACCAGGACGTCCTCTTAAATGATTCAACGATGACTTCTAAAGCTGGAACAGGCTATGCTAGGCCTAAATCCTTGATATGCAAGATGATGATGACTTTATGAAAAAATGTAGCATTAGGCCCAACATTTGAATTGGACATGTCAAAAGTAGTTCTTTGCTTTATGCAGATAATGTCATACTCCTAAACACAACTAGTGCAGGTCTCCAGGATTCTCTCACTAAACAATAACAGCTGTAACAAGTCTGGCATGAAAATCAGCAATAATATGACCAAAACTATGGAAATTGACAGGAACATAGAAAACTCACAAGCTGGATTCTGAATGGAGATCCTATATAATAAGTAAAATATTTCAGCTATTTAGGCATCATTTTTAGTGAAGATGGCAATTCAAATCTTTAAACAGACAAAAGAATAAGGAAAGGTATGGTGGGTAGCTAGATGAATAAATTTATATGGAGAATAAGACAGAAATTAGCCAAAACACCAAACTTGCAATATACAAAACTGTATACTGAACCACCTGAACAAATAACACAAATGTATCCAATTCACCATTGAAATAGAAAAAAACAACTCTCTTCCATTTTCCTAGACACACTCATCACACATCTTCCCTCAGGATGTCTCTCCATATCAGTCTACTGCAAACCTACACACGCAGGCCAGTACATACACAAAACTTCTTATCACCACCCAACACAAAAACTAGAAGTCATAAGTACCCTTAAACACAGAGCTCAAACTCTTTTGTTCAAATGAACAAGCTCTAAACCATGAACACAAGATTATCAACCATACATTTATAAAAAATGGATACAGTAAAAAAACTATTCACAAGATCCTCCACAGAGATACCACTAAAAACAAAAAAGATTTCAAGAATGCTATTGCCATACCCTATGTTAGAGGCATTTCCGAAAAAATAGACAGAACACTACACAAATACAACATCAAAACCACCTTTAACCCCCCCCCCCCCCCACACACACACCAAAATTAAGATACCTGCTCAGTTCTTCCAAAGATCCTCTTCCACACCTAGCCCACCCAGGGGTTTACAAAATACAATGCACATGTAACCTATCATACATAGGGGAAACAGGGCGAACCATCCCAATTAGGAAGGATGAACACAAACGACACATTAAATACCTCGGTTTTGGAAAACCGGCCTTTCTGACCACACACTCCAAACATATCACAGAACTGAATGGAAAGGTACCAAGTCCCTACACTGCACCAAAACCTGGTTCAAGAGGAAATTTAAAGAAGCATGTGAAATGCTCAAACATAATCCAAATCTGAACAGAAATGATGGTCTAACCCAGCAGTCAGCAACCTTTTTGGAGTGAAGAGCCATTTTTAAAATTACATCTGTTAAAAAAAAATTTAGGGAGCCACACGCAGTAATGAGCAACCAATGGTCCGCAGGCTGCATGCAGCCCTCTCAGGTTTTTTGTGCGGTCCACAGTGTTCGTTTTGTAAGGCAGAATTAGTATATTTTAATTAAAAATCTATTTTCTGAATGTTGATTTTTACATGTGGATTTATTTGTGCAGGTTAAAAAATTAAAATATACCTAAATAATGGAAAATAAATTAATACTTTCTTATCAAAGAAAAAGAAAATATTCTTTATGCGGATTGAACCGAGTATTTGATTTACTATTTAATTGCTCATCACTGCTTTAAATTTAAAAACTACATCGAAAAATATTATAATTAAATTATTTATTCAGTTTTTTTACAGTAATACGTTACCATAATTGTAATACACAGGGGTGGCATATCACACGAAATTATAAGATTTTTTAAATATTAAATAACAAAACAAAGATTTCCTCCTCCTTACAAAAACATATGTTAAAATCCAATAACATACCTATTTCTTTAATTTTTTTAATTTAAAATATCTTCTTAGGATAGTTTCTCAATATGCGGCAAATCGCCGTAATTTTCATTTTCAAACATGACGAAAGACTCTCGTTGTTTAGTTGGTTTCTCAACTTACTTTTAAAAATTCATATTAGAAAATATTTGCTCACAGAAATATATTGAACCAAAAATCGACAGAAGTCCAAATAGAAGTCCAAATCTGATCTTGCATTTTAAGATCTTCTATTTCGGACCATTTGTGTTGTATTGCAAGGGTAGATTTTTGTCTTTCCCAACTCCTCCAGGTCAGCTTCAAGATTTCTAAATTTTGAATTCCACAAATCCTTGGTTTTCAGGTCCTCTAACTCAAGTTGAAATGCAGCCTCATCAATTCCAGCAAAAGGTGAAAAATTTAATTCGGCAGGATTAATTTCAAGTGGTCACAATAAAAATTACATAGTTGCCTTGTTTTTTCTAAACTCCTCAAATCTCCCATTAAATTCAGATCACATATTTACCACAATTTCTGTGAAAAAGGTTAAATTTATGGAATTGTTATCAGCTTGTTCTTGTTGATATTTCTTCAACGTAGGAAAATGTAATAATGTGCTTTTCTCTAAGTCTGTAGCAAACAAATATAATTTTTGTTCAAACGAAATCACTTCTTCTAAAAGCAAAACTGCTGTATTTCCCTTTCCCAGTAGTTTCTTATTTAGTGCATTTAAATGGGAAGTCATATCCACCATAAAGTAGAATTTTTGTAACCAATGAGTATCTTCTAACTGTGCATATTCAAGGTCTTTTTGTCTTAGAAACAACTTAACCTCTCCAAGGTAAGTGGCAAATCACATCAACACCTCACCACTGGAAAGCCATCTTATTCTGTTATGCAAAAGAAGATCGGAATATTCGCAATTGATTTCTTTAAGAAGTTCACAAAATTGCCGATGATGTAGCGGTTTTGCCATTATTTTGTTAACAATTTCTACAACCAAATCCATCACTACTGTTATCTCTTTTGGAAAAGTTTGTGCACAAAGTATCTCTTGATGGATTATGCAGTGAAAGGAAAACACGTCATGCAAAATTTGTTTTTCAAATAAAGAAACAAAACCGTTTTTTGTACCTTTCATGTTCGGTGCCTCATCGGTCGCAATAGATATTATTTTGTTAATATTAATACCTTTACTTTTCAAGCAAGTGGTAACAGCAGATTCAATGTCTTCTCCAAAAGTTTGTCCTGTAAGTGGCAGTATATCGAGTAATTCTTCCTGAGGTCCTTGAGTTTACGTTTCTACAAATAAGTACAATCGGTGTAATATCATCCACATCGATGATTTGTCATAGGCAATGGAGAATCCTGGTGTTGAATTTAGATCTGTAACCTGTTGATTTGTTATATCTTCTACTATTCGTATAGTTCTGTCCCTTACAATCTTAGCAGATAATGGCATGTCTTTTATTTTTGTAATTATTTCTGCTTTGTTTTTAAAATCACAGAAAAGAAATTTGGACATTTTAATAAAATATTCTTTCACATATTTGCCATCCATAAAAGGTTTTCCTCATTTAACAACTTCTTAAGTGGCCACAAAACTAGCAATAGTTGTATTTCTTGATTATCCATTTGGAAACTGAACATTTAGTTAGGTTTACTTTGCGTTGCAGCTCTTCTACTGCCTTTTTTCTTTCATCTCTCGGTGGATATGCTTTGTCAAATGTATCGTGTTTATTTAAAAAATGTCTTCGTATATTTGATTTTTTATTGTTTGAAAGCTTTTCATGGCATATTAAATACATTGGAAATCCTGCTGTATATGCTACAAATGCATAGGTTTCAGTTCATTCACTTTTAAACTCCTGATTTTCTTGTTCTATCTTTCTTTTCTTTGCTGAGATTTTAAATACTATAAAAATATTTTTATCTTGTTAATATTTAATTTAATGTTACAATATTCACGTTACCTAACACAATCACCAGTAAATGAAAGCACTGCAATGTCCACTACAAAACCTTTACTTATTTTAACAAAGTGAGCAGATTTACAGACCACACCTGCACTATATGCGAAGACAATGGGCATGGTTCAGACAGGCAAGCGCTACATGTGCTAGCCTAGGGTGACATATTTGGTTTAATAAATTAAAACAACATAAAACATAACTTAAGTTTAATTATTTAATTAAAACTCATGATTTTGTATTGCAAGTGTTATGTTTCTCATCATATTCATAAATTTAATATTAACACAGTCCATCGCAGTAATTCTTACTACCGCATCATGAATCAAATCAGGAAGATTATTTCTTTCCATTCCTGAAGACAAAACCTACCTCGCATAAGATTTTATCTTCAAAAAATAATTTGTACATGCTTAATTAAGCATGTACAAATTATTAAGCATGTACAAATATGATGTAAGTAATTTTAATTGGCATGAATAATTAAAACAAATATTTCACAAATCAGTGGGTTTATGAATTCTTGCATTATTCATGATAATCCAAGACGAATGTAAAGAAGGATTACCACGTATGATTTCAAAGAGTTCAAACATGAAAGTATTAAATTTTTCAGCATCGCATGTACTATTTTCAATTGTAAAATACCCTTGCCTTAATGTAAAATATCCTTGATTAAATGTAAAATGTCCTTAATTTATTGCAACTACTATATTTAGGGTTTTTAGTTTCTAATTTAATAAATAACATTCATTCTGCATATTTCAAAAATAGATTGCTTAATAATGAAAAGAGCCGCAATTACACAGTCCAACACAATTTTTGCTGACTTTTATATGAGACTTGTTTTTTACTAATTTGGGTGTGCTGATTTCAAATATCAAATCCATTTTTCTCTATCACGTCAGGTTTTTCCCTCTATGGCATTTTCATTTTGCTAATTTATAAGTTTTTGATAGTTTTAAGGAGGCAGTACTATTTAGAGGATCAAAAAAATCGATTTTTTAATATTATTTTCTGAAAGTATGTACTTTTAAAAATCTGTTCCTAACTTTTTATCAAGAAATTCGAAAAATTCCCGAAGATATAGCCTATTATTCAAAGCGGTGCACAGATCAGAATCGAAGCGCTCACCGCTCTCGCTTGTTAGTAAACGAATAAATACATAAGAACCTGTAACGGCACATACTGGCACTTTGAATGCGAGAGAGGCCGATAATTAGATACATAACTACTTAACAATATTCATTAAAAATTACAAGAATATTTATAAAAAAAATTACAATTTTACTTACACGAGTTTCAGGGAATAAATTTTTGTTTGTAGCTGTGTGTTCTGTTTTGGCAATCCCTTTGAATACTCCAACAGTAGTCGGCCATCATATGAGAATCCCATCTTCCTTGGTACTGATCTTCCATAGTTTTTCAGTCTTGATGAAATCTTTCGCCTTGTTCATCACTTACAGCACCTAAATTCTCGAGAAATCTATCAAGATGACTGTATAGGAAATGAAGCTTTATGCTCATGTTGCAACCTAGGCGCTGGAAATTTTCAAGCATTGTTTCCACTAGATCTTTGTAATTGCACGCTTTTTTGTTTCCAAGAAAATTATTCGCAACCATCATAAATGAAGTCCAGGCATCATTCTCAATTTCGTTCATAGAGTTGATGAAATTTAGGTGTCTCGTTAAAGTTCTAATTTGCGGTCCATCAAATACACCGGCTTTAATTTTTTCATAACTAAGTTGTGGAAATTTTTCACATATGTATTGGAAACAGTCACCTTGTAAATCTAAAGCTTTAACATACTGCTTCATAACACCTAGTTTCATGTGTAGAGGTGGAAAAATGATTTTTTCTCTGTCGATTAAAGGTTGATTTATAACATTTTGTTCTCCAACATTTAAGCATATTCTAAGAGGCCAATGTTTCTGACTCTAGTGTTGGTTTCTAGCTCGACTATCCCAGAAGCATAGAAAACACGGAAACTTTGTATATCCTCTTTGAAAGCCAAGTAAAAAGTTCACCATTTTAAGATCCACAAAGATGATCCAGTTATGGTCTGTATATTTTAATAACTTCAGAACCTTTTTAATGTCCTCATTTGTTTCCTTTAAGTGGACTGAATAGCCAATAGGAATTGAGCCATATACATTCCCATTGTGTAGTAAGACACACTTGAGACTTCTGCTTGAACTGTCGATAAATAAACGCCACTCATTTGGATGATATTGTACAACACTCATTTCAGTTAGTAAACCTGACACATTGTTACAGTAAACAAACCCACACTCGTGTTTAAAATATTGCACAAGATTACTTTCCCTGCTACGATAAAAAGTTATCTTCGTATCTTGCTCCAGTAAGTTTTTTTCATTTAATCTTGAAGCTAACAATTCCAATGATTCCTTTGATAGGCCCAAATCTCTTACTAAGTCATTCAATTCCGCTTGAGTAAAACGTTGCGATCCAGAACTAGAAATCAAATTTTCATTGTCTAAATCAACATCCGGGTCTTGCTCCTCAAGAACATCTGGCATATCCCGATCATGCTCGTTCTCAAGTAAAGGAAGTCCTTTATAAATTGGCATGGCTATTTCATTGGAATGAGCAACTGGCCGAATTGCTGAGTCAAGATTTGGATACACAATTTTTTTCTTATTCTTCTTATTATAACCAGAAGTCTGAACTAAACAAAAATAGCAATCATCTACGGGATTTTTCGGTTTGCGCCAAATCATTGGAATGCCAAAAGCTAATTTTTGGCATTTTCCCTTGCTCCACTGTCGTAAATTTTCTACACGTGACTTACACACGTTTTTTGGAGCCCATGACTTGTCCTGATCTGCACTTTTTACGTCATAGTATGCAAAGTACACTTTATTAACGAAATCAGTGATATTTGTCCTTTGACTGGGAACAGTAAAGCTGCCACAAATGTAGCAGAAGGAATCTACACTATTGGCACAATTTCGAGTAGTAGACATGATGTATTTTCTTCACTGCCGACTAACATGCAATTAACAAGACAAAAAAAACCAGAGACTTTATTGAAACGTTATAAGCGCTCATCATACTTTCATGATCGATTAACGATTGACTGATTTCAATCGTTCTTTGTCCGCTATGACGCATATAGCATTCATTTGTTTTAGGAAGTTGTCATCGCCTACTTTTCATCACCTAAATGTATTAGGTCGGTTATCGGCCTCTCTCGCATTCAAAGCGCCAGTACGTGCCATTGCAGGTTCTTATGCATTTATTTGTTTATTAACAAGCGAGAGCGGTGAGCGCTCTGATTCTGATCTGCGCACCGCTTTTAATAATAGGCTATATCTTCGGGAATTTTTCGAATTTCCTGATAAAAAGTTAGGAACAGATTTTTAAAAGTACATACTTTCAGAAAATATTAAAAAATCGATTTTTTTGATCCTCTAAATAGTACTGCCTCCTTAAAACTATCAAAAACTTACAAATTAGCAAAAAGAAAATGCCATAGAGGAAATATCTGACGTGATAGAGAAAAATGGGTTTGATATTTGAAATCAGCGCACCCAAATTAGTAAAAAACAAGTGTCAGATCATAATCAGCAGAAAAAGTTTTTTTTTGTTGGCCAGTGTTATTCATTCAAAGAGCAGTATGCAGCTCCAGAGCTGCAGATTGCCGACCACTGGTCTAACTATTCCAAGAATGTGGAGGACCCATTTGCAATCTTTATAGCAACCAGAACAAGCCAAAGAAAAATCTCAATACAAGACTTTAAGTGTTTCCCCCCCCCCCTTAACATTCAATAGCAACTTGAACTGTGCAAGTCCAGAAAAAAATCTTAGTATAACAATCTGAACTGTACGAATCCAGCAGAATCTTAATACAGGAGGACTTTAGCAGAGTTTATTGTAGTTTTTTATTTATTTTATTTATGAATTTTTTTAATTTTTTATTGATTATTAATTTTTTTTTTATCACTAGAGGTCTACGCTGTTAATTAAAGATTAATTAACAGCATAGATTTAATTTACCTTTATAGAGTGCAAGAGCATTAGCTTGGTTTCCTATACACATGTATCTTTCTGATGATGACCTCAACACAACAGTCGAAACGTCAAGTATTATTTTATTAATAATAAGTAAAATAATCATTTCAACATGTGTGTTTTGTGTCCCTAAATTCGAAAATATGAATGCTAATCACCATGTAACCATAAAAGAAAAAGTATACAAGACATGTTGAAACCAGTTTTAAGTTATGGATCTGACAGTTGGGTTAGAAATAAAGCATGCACCGAATGATGACTACACCGATGGCATCAACGGTGCAGTCATATTAAAAGGGAAGATGTTAAAAAGGAACTTGACATTGTTAGCATTCAAGAATCTGTCAAGAGAGCTAATCTAAAGTAGCATAGCCACTTAAATTGAATGGGTGAGTTAAGATTAACAAAACTGGTGTTTGATATCAAGATGGCAGGAAAGAGACCAGAGTAAGAACAAGGTCTAGGATGGATTCAGTCAGAAATGGCTTAGAAGCACAAAATGTTAAATGATAACACTGGAATGTTCACAAGTAATATACTAATTTGGAGTAAAATTGTTGATAGGAGATTAATAATAATGTAAACTTAATCAGTTAGTGCTGGCATAGTAACCTGAACACCCCCTTGAGGGTATTGATTATGATTGATTTAATCTTTAATATGTAGATATCAATTTATATAACAATATCATTTCCCTTTTTTATTATGGGGTTTTTGCATGATTCTTTTGTTTTTTTTTAAATTATTATTATTATATGATACCTCCAAGGACTTATCGTGGGAGGGAATTCTACTCTAATCTGCTACCTGCATCTCACTTTGTCTCCTACTACTTAATTCTCCAATTATCTATTGTTTCGATCTTTCTTAATATTTTCTCTAACAATTTTATTTATATCTCTAATATCTTTTTCTAATCAAGTTTGCCCGACAGATTTTTCATTTTCCTTTTCTCTGATCAGTTTAATCTTTTTTCTTTTGCAATCTTATGTGCATTTTATATAATGATCAAATTAGAGATTTTTCTGTGCCTATTTATGCATTGAGGATGTTAACTTTTTTTTTTTTTTCACTTTCTTCATGCTACAGTTTTCTGTTATTAACTGTATATCATTCAATTTCATTCTAATAATTTGATCCTTACCGTTATTATTGTAACTAATCTGTGAATCACTTCATCTAGAATGAGGAAATATGATCATCATAATATTGATCATATTTCCTCATTCCCTTCTCTTATTTTTTTTTTTTTAATATACATTCCTTGTGTATTTTTTTCCCTTGTCATACATTAAAGTTTCTAACACCACTGTGGACATTGTATTATCTTACATTATATCAGACACTGTGTTATAGAATTCAATAAATCTTTTACATTTCTGTCTGTCTCTCTTTCCACACACACACACACACGCACACACACGGTATCCCACATTTTATAAGAAATATCATACATTTAGTCTTTATATATCTCACTAGTATCCCCCCCCCCCTTTTTTTAATGGTATTTTCCAGTAATACATAACATAGAAACAAAAACTACATTTCAAATCAAATGCTAACATTTATATTTTTCATGTTTTTTTTTTAATGAGGTAATAATGCTTTATTACAACTAATCCAATTTGATATCCAATTCAATAAACCTTACTCAATCTAAGCCAATGGGGTTCAGCTGACCTCGTTAATTTCAATGCTAATAAAACCCTGTTCTGTCTTATTTCTCACAATAAGATTTTTCTCCCAGTATCACTTTTGACAACACCCAAATTTCCAGACAGGATGAGATTTCTCTTCTTGGAATTACCCTGATATCAAGCCTCTCCTGGCATAAATGCATCACAACCATTGCATCCTCAGTTTCTAAAAACTAGGATTTCTCTTTTGCTCAAGATGGTACTTCACCTTGAACAGCTGTTAACCTTATAGAAATCACAAATCTGCCCAGCTATTGAATACTGCTCTCACATTTGGAGTGGGCCCCTAAATGCTCCCTAAAAATGCTTGACTGAATACAGAGGAGAGCAATTAGACTTATAATGACCCATCTCTTACCAACTCACTCTTCCCATTTTTGCACAGACATTTGGTTTCTGCAATATGTGTATTCTATTAATATTTCCATGGGAAATGTTCATCTGAAATAACATCAATAATTCTCACTTAGTACTAAGCTTGTTGGAACACATGCAGCTGCTGCTGCTCAACATCCCTTCACAGTGCACCTTGAAACCAGCAGAACAAGTTTCTTGTCCTCCTTTCATCCCTGCTGCTACTGTATTGTGAAACAGTCTTCTCCCTGACATGTTTCCCAAGGAATACAATATACAGTCTTTTAAATCAAATGTAAGCAAGTTCCTCCTTTCCCAACCCATCCCTTGTGTATGAGTCCAACATAAAAAATAAAAAATTCACACCCTTATTCTTTATTTTATTTTTTTAAAAAAAAAGCATTTGGAATAACATTTGAGAATAAGGAATATGAATTTCTTGAGAGACAACTATCTTAGGCAGCATGTAAAGGAGGGTATGTGAGGATCAACTGCTTTTTATCTAATGATTTCGCTGTGTTAAGGATACTTGTGACATAAGACTGAATGATAAATGCACGTAAACACAAGAAAGATATTTAATTAACCACATATTTTGGTCTGGAAATAGCAGACCATCCTCAGTGGTATTACAAAAACAGTTATAAAAAATACAAGCTAGAATATTAACAATTGATCATTTAAAATAGAACAAGCCATGTGATGTTATATCACTAAGTATGAAATGGAATATTTTGAAGTAGAGACATGATTTAAAAAAAAAAAAAAATTAATGGGTAATCTTGATTAGACTTTCCCAGATTTTTGATATAGATATATATACAGTCATTACGATTCAGGTTGGAGGCCTTGCTCCATCGTCCCAACTTGAATCGTAATGACTGTATATCTATATCAAAAATCTGGGAAAGTCTAATCAAGATTACTCATTAATTTTTTTTTTTTTTTTTAATCATGTCTCTACTTCAAAATATTCCGCAGCTTGTTCTATTTTAACATCACGCAGCTTGTTCTATTTTAAACGATCTATTGTTAATATTCTAGCTTCTATTTTTTATAACTGTTCTTGTAATACCACTGAGATGGTCTGCTATTTCAAGACCGAAATATCTGGTTAATTAAATATCTTTCTTGTGTTTACGTGCAGTTATCATTCAATCTAATGATTTCATCATGGGATGTAATTGCAAGTGGTGTCAGATTTCCCTTCAAGTTGGTGAGTGTTCATGAATTGATCACCTGGGTGGTAGCTAGATATATATATAAAGACTTCTGTGATGAAATGATATATGCAAAACTACAAGCCAGGGATTATGAAAGGCTGAGAAGACAATATGGAGTTATAGCCTGGAATGAAAAGTTGGAAGAAAATAAATGCTGCTTGGGCACTGACCAAGAGATATTTGACATTAATATGTGAATGCATTCCAAAACAGATGAATGAAGAGATTAAGCATAAACCTGAAATAAGGTACTGTGGAGATAGCACAAGATGAATAATAGCACTGAGTTACAAAGATATGGAAGGTGACTTCGGTTCGTAAGAACAGTTACACTGCAGTTTGAGTAGAAATTAGCATATTAGGCCAAGAAAAAATCCCAGAGATATGTGATGAGTAGAAGAATGATTATGATAAGATGTTAATGGATGAAAATAATAGATTGGAAACTGCTGCAGAGGACACTGCCGAGATATTCAGCAAGCAACTCATCAGTGCGAAATCAGGAGACACTCAAGCATAGAGGGAGTGGGAAAAGATGGCTTCCTGAAGATCAAGAAACAGGCATATGCGGCATTAAGTATGCTTGATATCAATAAGATAATAGACCTAGATGACATATACTGCAAGTGGTGCCATATACTAATCCATCAAACAACGTATATGTAAGCTTTGGTATACCTGTTTAATAAGGATCTTATAATAGCACAAGTTCAAAAAGGAGTTGAAAGAAGGTAAAATTGTCCGACTTCACAAAAGTGGTGATAAGACCGAGGACAAATTATAAGTCAATTTGTATATCTGGAGACATAGTTACGGTATTGGTGAGGGCTAAGATAAAGAACTGGGTTGATAACAGCAGTATTCTCTGTAATTGTCAGCATGAGTTTGTTTTACCAAGTTACTTATGTACTATAACAAGGTGATGAATGCATTGGACAAGAGAGAGATGCATATACAGTAGTTAAAGAAAGGTAATGTTTTACCAAGTTACTTATGTACTATAACAAGGTGATGAATGCATTGGACAAGAGAGATGCATATACAGTAATATACTTAATTTTGCAAAGGCTTTTGATAGATTGCCAAACAACAAATTAGTAACTAATCTGGAACAGGTGGTATTGGTATTTGATCAGTGAGTTGGAGAGGTAATATTGTCAGATAGATATCAGCAAGTTGTATATGAGAGTGCAGTATCCCAAAAGAGAAAATAAGTCACTAATGGTGTGCCACAGGAGGTCTGGTGTAACTTGTATAGTAATGATACTGGGGCAGGTTTAACTGGAGATATGCAAGTGTTTGTAGATGATGTAAAATTAAGGAGACTGATGAGGCATCAAGCAGATGCTGTGGCCTAGCAGGAGGACTTCAATAGATTATGAGTGGTAAATGAGTGGAATTATCAATTCAGTGTTGCAAAGTGTAAGGTTCTGAAATCCGATTAAACAATAGGATGCAAAGTATGCAGTCCGCAGTGAAATTTTGAAAGAGAGGAGACGAGATCTGGGAGTGGTTGTGGACAAGAACCTGAACTTCTGGGATCAAACTGTACAAACTTTCAAATCATCATATCAAATTATGGTAATGATGTGGATGACCTGGACATACAGAAATAGAGGTTTTTCTGGTTCCATTGTATAAGAGATTGATCAGACCTCATACAAGGTCGTGCTGAAAAGTTGTGATAATCACCATGAAAGAATTGAGTTAGAACCATGTAACTTACATTATTCTACATATTCCCCACAAAGTGTTACACACTTGTTACAACTGCATCATTTGCAATCCTCTGAGAAAAAAGTCTTTCCCTTGTAGCACAAACCAGTCCTCAGCTGTAGATATGACTTCATCTGTGGTATATTTTATTCCTTTCAAGTGTTCCTTTAAATTTGGGTATGGGAAATAGTCAGATGGGACTAGGTCTAGGAAAGAGGGTGGGTGAAGCAGACATTGAAAGCCCATGTTGTGTGCTGTCTGTTGGTTTCATGAGTAGTGTGAACAGGTGTGTTGTCCTGCAAAAGCAACACACCTTGCTCAATTTCCTGAGGCATTTTCCCCTCAGTACTTCCTTCAAAGCTGTTGAATAAACTGCTGATGTAACAGTTTCACCTTTTTTTTGAGGTACTTGGTAAGGATTACACCATCCATATCCCAAAAGACAATGGCAAGAACCTTCTCTGCTGACTTTTGGGTTCGGAACTTCTTTGGCCATGGAGAACCTTTGTGTCTCCACTTCACTGACTGTTGTTTGGTCTCTGGGTCAGAGTGATGAAGCCATGTTTCATCAACAGTCACAACAGGAGCCAAAAAATTTGCACCTGATTTCTCAAAATTACCCCAAATCCCTTGAGATGATAGAACACGCTCTTTCTTTTGGTCGGCATTCAAACATTTGGGGACCACTTCGCTGAGAGCTTCTGCATGTTCAGATCTTGGTGGATAATGACCCCAACTTGTTTGCTGATATCCCCAGAGTCTTTGCAATATTTCTGGCTGGTATTCATCTATCATCAAGGATCATGGCATGCACTGCATCGATGTTTTCAGGTGTGATCATTGTGGAAGGTCCGCCTAATCTGGGGCATCTGTTGTCTCAGGATGCCCAGCTTTAAAATTGGCCACCCATCCGGCAACTGTTGGATATGCTGAGGTATAGTCCCCTAAAGTCTCGCAGAAAATTTGGTGAGTCTCGTTTGCAGACATTTCTTGCAGCATGAAAAACTTGATGACGGCCAGCACCTCTGTGTCTTTGAATTTCTTCAAAACCTTTGACATGTCTTCTTATATATCCTAAAAAAAAAAAAATTATTACAATTTGATTAAACATGAGCGTTAAAGGGTTTAAGATATGTTCTTTCTTGTGGTTATGCCAGTTGCTTTAATTTTTCTTCTAGGTGTTTATCAGAACTTTTCAACTCCCCCCCCCCATCTTTATATGGATTATTGTGCAAATATTTGGAAACTAGGCTTTCATAGCAATGAGGATACACTAGAAAGGGTCCAGAGAAGACTGACTAAAGTGGTAAGTGGTTTTCGGAATGTGTGGTACAAAAAGAGATTGAAGGAGTATAATTCGTAAAACCTCCTGAATAAGAGGAGATGGAATATGACAGACATAAGTTGGTAAAGGGATTGTTACTGAATTATTGCAGAAGAAATTTTTCATACAATGAGAGAAGGAGTAGAGGAGAGTATGAACAAGTGTCAAGAGCTGGTTCCACTTCCCAACCACTCTTTGCATAAAGAATGGTTGGCAAGTGAATGTATTGCCTGACAGTAAATGCCTGGCAGTGAATGCAGATACAATGAATGAATTTAAAGCAGTTTGACGAGCACTCTGTGTGTGTGTGTGTGTGTGTGTGTGCGCGCGCACGCACTGGCGTGCGTGGATGGATGGATGGATGGTGTGTACTCCCCATGATGAGTATTTTAACTCCATGGTTATTATTATTAACTGATGTTAATAATAATAAAAAATAATACAACTGGATTTCACAATTCTCACTTCTTTTTTAATTATTACTGATAAGATCCTTGATGAGCACACAAACTCATCCAATCAAAGTTCGATTATTAAAATAAGCATCAAGCCTAACTTGAATAAAAATGGTTAGACTACTTTCTGCATCATGCAAGAGTAATATTTTTCAAAGATTACATCACGAAATAATACTTGCTGTTTCTTCTTTGCAAGTTGGCTGCTCGGAAGTCAGTAAAATTTGAAAACTGTAGATGAATTAATGAAATTCATCTTTTTTATTTGTGATTCCCACTCACAAAGGTTGTAAGCCCGTAGTACATTGGTACCATGATGGTCTAACATCAGGAAGTGAAATGAATCTCCCACCTAAAGAGAATCACAAATATCCATGCCCAAGGCAGGATTCAAACCCGTGACCTATTAGTTGGAGACCGAATATGCTAACCAACTGACCAACCAGAACAACATGGCCAATAGATCATGTAACAATAGAGTGCTGCATACACTTACTGCAGCATTTTGTTGTTACATAAAAGTCATGTAACAATAGAATACTGCAGTAAGTGTGTCTTTATGTTCCCCCCATACACAAGAAGTAAAAGAAACTATAAGCACATCAGTGCCTGGGTGGGAAGTTAAATAACATTTTTCTTGAAGAGAATAACATTTTTTGGGAATAATTCATGAGGAAAGCTGTTCTAAAGGTCAGAGATGGATGGAATAAAAGAGGAAAAGGAGACACAGGATTGGTGTCAGCAGAACTGAAAATGGATGCTGGGAAGCTGTGGTGTTGTTTTATAGGTCAAACAGAAAGTGAAAGAATGACAGCACCATGGAAGTACCTGTTCCTTGAACCTCATGTTAGAGTAAGGTTTCCATAATGTTTTACTAATATCTGGGACATTCTGAAATTTTTACTTAAAAAACCCGGGACATGTTAAAAATTAAGAAAAATAATATATATGTTTATATAATAATATAAAAAAAAAAACTATTATATATGTTGCACTTTAAATTAAATACTGCTATAAACATACATTAACATTAAATCCTCTTTAAAAAAGGATTATTAATCACAAACATATTTAATTAGAAAAATATTTATGAGATTTATGGACCTGTTCAAGAATTTTTTTTTCTTTTGATATTTGATCATAGAACTCAGCACAAGAGAAATTCTTAAAATACGTCTTTACAATGATTAAAGCTTTTACTGTCTCAATTTTAAGTCTATTTTTTCATCTGTCCAGAGTGCATTTATTAATGAAAAAAAAACATGTTCAACAGCTGCATTAGTTCCTGGCAGTGCTAAACAAAAACTAACTAGGCATTTAATACTCCCAGAATTTATACCCTGCTTTGTAAAATGAGCACACATTTCACACCTTTTATCACTGACACTCTGATCCTTCTGTTCACTCCACACTTCAAATTTGCTTTCACAATATTTTTTCACAAACTCATCAAATAAGTCCTCTTCATTCACAGTAAAACTTGGTGACACTGTCTGCATGAATATGTAGCTTTCCTATATGTTCTTCCAAGTCACAGGATCCTTTCCCTTCAAATCAATCCAATCCATAGACTGAAGAGGTGTGAGAAATGGTGTACACCACTCCTGAATATATTCAATACAGGTGCAGTAGAAATCTACTACATAGCTTTCAAACTTTTCAACTGTTATGTGTCCTTCTTTTTCTAATTCTTGCACCTGTTTTCTCACAGTAGTTGTAAGAAACTTTTCTGCCTTCCTACAATTTAACCTTTCCACCAGTTTGTTTGTTTCATCCTTCACTTCAATTACTGTTATATCTTGCTTTTCAATACATTTAATGGTATCATAAAAGGTTTTTAACTGGCTGGCAAGGAAATGCAGGAGTGTAATTGAAAGTGGATTTTTCAAAGAAATTTTTGAGACTGATATGATATTTGTCAATAGAAAGAAAATATGACTTCAATGAAGAGAACATGTCAATAACCCTCTGGATTGCAGGCAAGAGAGACATCTTGTCTTGCTGCTACTCAAAACAGTTTTATACTCTATGTTTGTGAATTCACAAAATGATTTAAGTTCCACATATATCGTACACAATATATATGGAAATGTTGGTAAATCTTGTTAATTATTAACTGAAGATCGATAGGTAAGCAATCTGAATAGTCTGCACAGCATTATGTATTACGTGTGCAGGGCAACCAATTCCAATTAAATTGTTCACAGTGTTTTCTTGCATTTTGAAGTACAGATTATCCTTTCCCTTTCTCTTCTTTCCACCAAAGTTTATATTTGTATTATCTGCTAATATGGCAATAACCATTTTCAGGAGATCTAACTTCTGTAACACTTCCAACACATAAGAAAATAAAATTTGTGAAGTTTCACCACCTAAATTAACTAACTCCAACACATTCACCTTCACACCTTTTCTGGATGATAGTATCTAATGACCAGAGGCTAATTTCATGTCAAAGTGGTTTGATGAATTGATTAGTACTGATATAAAACGAACTTCTTTTAGCTCTTCCTCAATCTGCTTTGTCGCTAATGGCACAATAACATTGGTTATTATGCCTTGCACTTTGTTTGCGAACACCTGAATTTATCGTTTAAAATTTTTTTCACGATGGTTGTTGTGCCGTCCATGGAGTTAAAGCTGTGGTTATGCACCGCTGTGTGATACGCGAAGGTTGTTTCCTGTGCTGCCAGCGATAATTCTTTTTCCCTTTCACTCTTGGTTTTCACAATTAAAAAATTACTTATACTGCAGTTGGAAGCCTTATTTCGAACAGCAGCTTTATATTTTTTCGTTTTCACGTGGTTGACTATGTCTGACCAACCACCATGTGAAATGCAAAATTTACAGTTGATCATAGAACTCAGCAGAAGAGAAATTCATAAAATATGTCTTTATAATGATTAAAGCTTTTACTGTCTCAATTTAAGTCTGTTTGATGTTTTAAGGATACTTGTGACATAAAGACTGAATAATATAAGCACGTAAACACAAGAAAGATATTTAATTAACCAAATATTTCGGTCTGGAAATAGCAGACCATCTTCAGTGACAATATAAAATTTTAAAAAAAAAATACAAGGTGGAATACTAACAATAGATCATTTAAAAATAGAACAAGCCACGTGATGTTATATCACTAAGTATTAAAGGGAATATTTTTAAGCAGAGACATGATTGAAATAAAGATATTAATTAATAATATTAAATAACATAAAATTAATATGAATTAATGAGTTATCCTGATTAGAAAGTCTGTCTGTTTTTAAGTCTGTTTTTTAAATCTGTCCAGAGTGCATTTATTAATGAAAAAACATGTTCAACAGCTGCATTAGTTACATAAAGTACATTCCACATTTTCATCTACACCTTTAATGAAAGGAAATTCTCTTCTAATATAATCATTAATACTGCACTTACGTTTCAGCATTATAGGGGTAGAAAACTATAAAAATTATAACACGCAAAGTATTGATCATTTTAAAAATTATGGACTTTACAACCATGTTATAAATAACTCTTTTAATATCCCAACGTTTCGCTCTTCATATTAAGATCATCATCTGGAGCATATACAAATATACAGGACAAGCTAAGTTACATTACATACAGTAAGCTAAAGAAACAATGAAATGATCACAAGTTATTCTACTGGCATGACCTCTAGTGAGAAAAAAAAAATTATAAACTACATCAAGCTAAATTCTATTTATGATAACATGAATAAACATTCTTTCTTACAGATAGTTTTCTTTCAGTAACAATGATGTCCTATTTTTAGCATTACAATTGTTATTTTTGATTTAGGGTTCTGGATTTTCTACAGTCCTGTTGCTCTTAGAGAGGAAGGTTCCGTGGGTCGAATATATGCCTTCCATATTTTTGGGATTTTTAGACTATCATTATTGTTCAGATTGGGGTGGTTGGTAATAATCTCACAGACTTCCTTAAATTTGCGTTTATAACATGTTTTGCTGTGATGTAGACAACTAATGCTTTTCCAGTCAATTCTATGTAAGGTGTTCAAGGGTATGATCAGAAAGGCCAGCTTCACCATAATTATTATATTTAATGTGTCATTTATGTTCTTTTTGTCTGATAGGAATTGTGCATCCTGTTTCTCCTATATATGGTAAGTTACAGGTGCAATAAATACGGTATACTCCAGGGTGGGCCAGCAGAGGGAGTGGGTCTTTGGATGACTCAATCGATTGAGTAAGCTTTTTAGTTTTGCAGAAGGTTTAAAGGTGGCTTTCAGGTTGTATTTTTGTAGTATTCTGTTTATTTTATCTGATGTCCCTTGAATGTAAGGAATGGTTATAGTTTTACACTAAATATAACTTTTATAGTTAATACACTAAAAAACAAGGCTCTGAAGATCTGCTCCAGTGAACAGGCACTGAAAGACAAATTTAAAGTTATCAGCAATACTTTTCAAAAAAATGGGTACAGCCAAAACACTATTAACAAAATTCTCTACAAGACCTCAATAATAAACAAAGACAAACCAGACTACAATAAAACTATAACCATTGCTTACACTAAAGGGACATCAGATAAAATAAACAGAATACTACAAAAATACAACCTGAAAGCCACCTTTAAACCTTCTGCAAAACTAAAAAGCTTACTCAATCGATTGAGTCATCCAAAGACCCACTCCCTCTGCTGGCCCACCCTGGAGTATACCGTATTTATTGCACCTGTAACTTACCATATATAGGAGAAACAGGATGCACAATTCCTATCAGACAAAAAGAACATAAATGACACATTAAATATAATAATTATGGTGAAGCTGGCCTTTCTGATCATACCCTTGAACACCTTACATAGAATTGACTGGAAAAGCATTAGTTGTCTACATCACAGCAAAACATGTTATAAACGCAAATTTAAGGAAGTCTGTGAGATTATTACCAACCACCCCAATCTGAACAATAATGATAGTCTAAAAATCCCAAAAATATGGAAGGCATATATTCGACCCACGGAACCTTCCTCTCTAAGAGCAACAGGACTGTAGAAAATCCAGAACCCTAAATCAAAAATAACAATTGTAATGCTAAAAATAGGACATCATTGTTACTGAAAGAAAACTATCTGTAAGAAAGAATGTTTATTCATGTTATCATAAATAGAATTTAGCTTGATGTAGTTTATAATTTTTTTTTTCTCACTAGAGGTCATGCCAGTAGAATAACTTGTGATCATTTCATTGTTTCTTTAGCTTACTGTATGTAATGTAACTTAGCTTGTCCTGTATATTTGTATATGCTCCAGATGATGATCTTAATATGAAGATCGAAATGTCGGGATATTAAAAGTTATTTATAACATGGTTGTAAAGTCCATAATTTCTAAAATGAATGCTGATCAACATGTAACACTAAAAGAAAAGAAAGTATTGATCAAGTAAGATACTGTTATAACAGACGCATGGGAAAAAAGAACATCACCATTATTAGTTAGGTATATTATTTATAATACTAGTGATTATTATTATTATAAATAATAAATAAATAAAATGGATTATTATCAACATTGTAATAGAAATTGGTACTAAAAATGGGATAAAATCCGTTTATCCATTTTTTTTTCTGAAGGATACTTAAAAAAGTGGGACTTTTGGAATCAACTCGGGACTGTCCTGGGAAAAAACGGGACAAATGCGAATCCTATGTTAGAGGCTTAACCCTCCAGAGGTCGCAGCTGATCTGACAGATACATGCAAATTGTTTATATAAATATTCTTACAAATATCCAGTGTATAGCTTGGAGCTCATGAGTAGCTATGCATTCATATATTACGAGTGATATTCCAAACTGTTTATGCAGTCAGTTTTGATTTAATATGTGTTATGTAAAGATTTGTGATATTTCATAGTAAATTTATCTTAGCGATACCATGACCTCCGATGTCAATATAGTTTGGTTTAGTTGTTGTTTTTTATTTACCATTGAAAATGGCTGGAAAAATATATCGACAGGATAATCCATCAGATGTTGAAGAGATTCAGTGAATTTTACTTGAGTCCGAAAGTGAAAGTGATACTTGATAGTAAATTGTATCTGAGAGATACTGCAAACTCAGATGTCAGTATAGTATTGGTTTAGTTGTTTTTTTTTTCTTTGTTAACTTATTATTACGGGTATCACCATGGAGTCAGTAGACTCATTGCGGGAGACCCAAACTAGTAAAACAATATCTATCATATCTCTTCTCGAATTGATTTACAGACGAAGAGCTCACAACTAAGTCAGGCAATGAATTCCACTCATTCACCACCCTCCAGGAAAAAAACCTTGTTCTGACACCTTTGTTAACCACACTCTTCTTTAATTTCCAGGGATGACCTCTTGTTCTTCCATCACTATCACACAGCTGAAACATTTCTCCTGCATCAATCCTATAAAAACCTTTTAGTAATTTGAATGTTTCTATCATATCTCCTCTTCTCCGCTTATCAACCAACCTCTGCAATCCACAAGCTCATAATCTATCAATGTAGGGAGCAATTTTTATCACTCACCAACTTGGTCACTCTTCTCTGAACCATCCACAGCCTCCTCATCTCCAAGGAATCCAGGTGACCAGACCTGAGCACAGTAATCCAAATGTGGAAGTATCAACACTTTATAAAGGGGAATAATAACCTCTTTATCTCTGGATGTCAGTGTGTTCCTCAACAACCAAGTAATCGTATGTGCAATCTTGGACACCTTAGCAATGTGTCCTCCGAACTTCATCTCCCTATCTACCAACACCCCTAAGTCCCTAGCCTCATCAATCTCTTGGAGTACCTTTCCATCGATGTAGTACACAGCTGGTAATCTTTTAATCCCAAAATGCATGACTTTACACTTTTCCACATTGAACTGACATCCATTTTCTTTTGCCCATTTTACCAGCTTATTTAAATCCTCCTGCAAACTTTCAACATCAGCTTGATTTTTTATTGCACTACACAACTTTGCATCATCAGCAAACAACTGAATATCTCCCTTTAAGCCATTTCCTATATCATTTATATACAAATTAAACAACATTGGCCCAAACACAGAGCCCTGAGGCACACCACTGGTCACCTGCCTCATTCTGGATTCGGCTCCTCCATACACCACCTTATGGTATCTCTCCCTGAGCCATTCTCCTATCCATATCACCAATTTAATATCCATTCCCATCTGCTCCAATTTGCGTAACAGTGTTCTATGGGGTATCCTGTCAAAAGCCTTAGCAAAATCCAGAAGTACCACTGTGTAGCCAGTTCCTTTGTCCAACTCAGATGTTATTCTATTATGAATAGTTAATAGATTGCTAAGGCAGGATCTACCTTTAACAAAACCATGTTGGCCTCTATAGAGTATCATATCCTGATCCACCCATTCTTGAATTTTGTCTTTAACCAACTTTTCCAATACTTTTACCACTACTCCTGAGATGGTGATTGGTCTGTAATTTAATACCGCAGTTTTAGAGCCACCCTTATGCAAAGGAACCACTTTGCTTAACTTCCACTCCCTAGGGACCATACCAGAGTTCAAACTTAAATTAAATATCCAAGTAAGAGGGGGTTGACAATTCATTTGCACATTCACGCAACACCCGAGCTGATATTCCATCTAAGCCTACAGCAGTGTTTGCATTTGGGGGGGGGGGGGGGTGGGGGGGGGGGGGGGTGGGGGGGGGGGGGGGTGGGGGGGGGGGGGGGTGGGGGGGGGGGGGGGTGGGGGGGGGGGGGGGTGGGGGGGGGGGGGGGTGGGGGGGGGGGGGGGTGGGGGGGGGGGGGGGTGGGGGGGGGGGGGGGTGGGGGGGGGGGGGGGTGGGGGGGGGGGGGGGTGGGGGGGGGGGGGGGTGGGGGGGGGGGGGGGTGGGGGGGGGGGGGGGTGGGGGGGGGGGGGGGTGGGGGGGGGGGGGGGTGGGGGGGGGGGGGGGTGGGGGGGGGGGGGGGTGGGGGGGGGGGGGGGTGGGGGGGGGGGGGGGTGGGGGGGGGGGGGGGTGGGGGGGGGGGGGGGTGGGGGGGGGGGGGGGTGGGGGGGGGGGGGGGTGGGGGGGGGGGGGGGTGGGGGGGGGGGGGGGTGGGGGGGGGGGGGGGTGGGGGGGGGGGGGGGTGGGGGGGGGGGGGGGTGGGGGGGGGGGGGGGTGGACTAACCAATCAAACTATGCCTTAAATGCATATGCTGTCTCAGCATTCAAACTCTCAGGTATTCCAAAAACTCAATACTTTCCATGCAAAAAAACCTACTTTTAGCTCCCTGTTCACTCCCTCCTTATAATTTCTGGAGAAGACCTCATTCACATTAATCTGATAATAACCCCTTACCAACTTATATATCGGAATCATATCCCTCCCCTCCTATCCACAAGACTGCAATCTGCATTGTGTCAATCTTTCTTCATATTCAACATTCCAGAGACCAGAATTCACCTTAGACAATCAGCTCTTGACCATTTCCAATATCCTCTGATCCTTTTGAAAACCAGGTGACCAAATCTGTGCACAGTAATCCAGAGGTGGCTCCCATCAAGGACTTATACAATGAAACCATAATCTCCTTACTTCTATATGTTGATGTCCTCTGCATCGTCACAATAATTCACCGTGCTTTCCTCGCAATTTTAGCAATGTGTCCCAGAAATTTTAGGTCCTTTATCCACCATCATCCCCAGATCACTATTTCCTCCATTTCAATCAAGATATTTCTATCAACTTGATCAAGATATCCTTATCAAGATATTCCTGCAATGGATGGGATGCATTCTTTGCATCCCACCCATTGCAGCACAAACTGGGCAGTGGAAACAGCATACAGCAGTAAAAGAATGTAATTTCTAGAATTCTTGAAGGATAAATGTCTCAGGAAAAATGTAGAAGAGGATGCACGAATATTTAAAGTTTTGGATTTAGTCCTTGTATCAGATAATCTGACTGTAACTAGGATGTCAGTCTTGCCTCCACTGGTGAGAATGACCATGCAGTCTTGACTTGGAGGGTGAATAGACATATAGAAGTATCAAGAAAGAAATTTAATTAGAATTATAAAGTAGGTGACTCTAATCTTAAAAATCAACTTGGGGCAGTTCCATGGATGGAAGATTTGCAGTGAGAGATATCAGCAATATATAGTGGCTAGTGAAGAAACATGCATCAAGAGAAATTCCATTTTTCAAGCGAAAAAATAACTTGATTTGGTGTAAAGGAGATGACTAATGAAATCAGAAAAGAACTGCAGATGAAAACGAAGTTATGGAAAAGAATAAAGACATGTGGAGAGCAGTTGCATGAAAAATGACTCAGGCCAGGAAAGTGACTAGTATACTAAAGAAGACAGAAATGGAATGAAAGAAGGGATTAATACTCTAGTCCAAGGAAAATCCTGAGCAATTCTTTTGTTATGTTGCCAATGGAAGATCGTGGATGGGAAAAGGAGGTCAAGTGGCCAATGTAGATGACATAGTGGAGCTGTTTAATGATCACTTTATTGAAGCATTTTGCCACGTGCTTTTAGGGAATTAACCTGGCTGTTCAATGAAAGACCAGCTACTGGGAGTACAGAATGAATAGAAGGAGGGTAAGATAGTGCCACTGTACAAGAATGGTGGTAGAATGCAGGCAACAAACTATAGACTAGTTTGTATTTTGTCTGTGGTTGTTAAGATCTTAGAGAAATTAGTGAAAGATTGTATACAGAAATAGGGCAGATGAGAGAAATATTATCTGTGAAGATCAGTATGAGCTGGTTGAGATGCACTTTTTCAGTAATCTGCTTGCCTTTTATAATAGTGACAAGAGAAGTTGATGAGAAAAAGGCATATGCTGCTGCTGTTTTTTTTTCCCCCAAACCATTTAGTAGTGTCACATGATATATTGATATTTAAGTTACGATACATAGGGTATGTATCAGGTTTGTGAAATGGATTGGAAATTGGCTGTCTGATAGATATCAGAGTTGTGTATGGGAGAAATATCAAGGAGGAAAGTTATAAGTCGAATTCCACAGGGATCAACTGGGACCTTTGGTTTTTTAACCTTTATGTCAATAATACTGTCAGTGAGTTGCAGAAAGATATTCGGTTATTCGTAGATGATGTGAAGCTTGGAACTGTTATTAGTAATAGGGCCAATGTGGTATTACTTTAGGAGTATTTAAATCAACTGGATAAATGGGTAAATTGGGATATCAGTTTAATGCAATTAAATTTAAGGTTTTGAAATTTTGGATATGCCAATGAGAGGCTGAATAAATCTATTGGTGGATGTGTACTAGAGCAGGGCTTCTTAAACTTTTTCCATTCATGATCCCTTTTCGCCTGAGAAATTTTTATGTGACCCCAGGTATATAAAATAGGTATACAAATCAAACATTTACTGATAATAAATCATAAAGAAATTTATTTTAAAACAATTCTTTGGTATACATATAATTTTATCATTTATTAAAGACGAAAGCAAATTTGCATACTAATGAGATGGATGTGCTTGTTTATTTTTACATAAAGAATTAAATCTTGGCTGAATATTTGATACTGCAGAATATAGAGCATCTTCAATGTTTTTCAGAGTTGATCGATGTTTTAATTTTATAATCGTCAATGCTGAGAACGATGTTCGCATAAATACGTAGTACAAAATGGCAGAAGTATGTTTAGGGCCATTTCAGAAATTGTTGGAAATTCTGTCCTAATCTCAAGCCAAAATTCATTTAACAATTTTTTAGGAAACTCAAGTTTTAAACCTGTGTCACTTGATAACTCGGTAAATTCTTCTTGAACTTTTAATGGCAGATGACTGACATTTTTGATTTCAATTGAGTATGGTTTATGAACCCAACTTAGTTATTTAGAATCAAAATTGAAGGGAAGTATTTTGGAAATTGTGTCTCTAGGCACTTCAGATGATCAATTATAACTCTCACAATTAAATCTTTGGGAAGGTTATTTTCAATTATCAAAATCATCTATAGCTGTAAACATTTCTAAAGAATCATTTTCCACTCTATTCTTCCATATGTTAATTTTTTTAGTAAAACTTTCAACTTTATCTTTTAACATAAATATGTTACAGTTTTTACCTTGAAGCGACATGTTTAAATCATTGAGTTTTCAAAAATATTCAACAAATAATACAGTTTTGAAAGCCATAAGTCATTATGAATCATTAATAATTCATTAATCTGTTTAAACTGCGCCCTCTTGAGAGCCACCTTACTTCTGCATGTAGTAATAAGTTTTTGTAATCTGAGTCCATGTCTTTGCAAAGGTTTGAAAACAACGACTGTTAAGGGCACGGCTTTTAATGAAGTTAATGATTGTGATAGTATCACAAAGCACAAGATCTAACTCTGGCGATATTTTTTTGGCTACGAGTGCCTCCCAATGGATCATGCAATGAGTAAAAGTGATATGTTCATTGCCACCAGCTTTAACTTTTACTACAAATCCAACATTCTTGCCCATCATTGCTCCAGCACAGTCTGTACAGATTCCAATGCAATTTTTCCACTGTAAACCTTCATTTGTGAAAAATTCATCGACTTTAAGATACCTATCTTCCCCTCTTGTGTGCCCTTCCAAAGGGTGACAAAACAATAATTCCTCATGTATGCTTCCTTAATAAACATATCTGGCATAAAGTAACAACTGTGCCATGTTAGAAATATCAGTTGTTTCATCCAACTGAATTGCAAACTTTGGGCTGTCCCCTTAGGCCTAGTAATAAACTGCTAGAATTGCTCATTACTAATTTCAGAAATTCTTCTGGAAACAGCATCATTCAATAAAGGAATTTTACAAATTTCATCCCATACCTTTTTTCCCCATTAACTATTTTGGATATTTTAATAGCAGCAGGTAACATGAGATCTTCTCCTATCATGTAGGGCTTTTTCATTTTTGCAATTAAGGTTTCTGAACATGGCGCTTCAGAAACCTTTTGCTGTTGCCAAATTTTTCGCACCCCCCCCACATTCAGTTATATGACCCCATATGGGATTGTGACCCACAGTTTAAGAAGCTACATACCAGAGGAAGTGGGAGAAATTCTTTTGGAAACAGTATCATTCAATAAAGGAATTTTACAAATTTCATTCCCATACTTTTTCCCATGAACAATTTCTGACATTTTACTAGCAACAGGTAACACGGGATCTTCACCTATTGCATAGGGCTTTTTTAGTTTTTGTAATTAAGGTTTCTGGATGTTGCGTATTCAGAAACCTTTTACTGTTGCCAAATTTTTCGCAACCCCACATTTAGTCACACATACAGTACAGAGGCAGATAACAAAAATTATATCAAGACTTTATAACGTTAGTTATGAGGATAGACTGAGGGCATGCAAACCACAGTTTAATGGACAGAAGAACAGAAGACAAAAGGGATGCAATGATAGATGTTTTAACTGTTGGGATGTATTTACAAGATTGACCCTGAAGATTTTTCATATAGTAGAACAAGGAGAAGGAAGGAGAACAAGAGGTCATCCTAGGAAATTGCAAGAGGAGGATGAGAAGTGGCTTTTTATTTCTCAACTATCCACATAGTTGGCGAACTGGATAATACTTCTGCTTTCCAAACAGGCTATGTATTTGAATCTAGTATGATATGGATGTTATATAAATATCTTTAGGGGAAGAAGATTTATCACCTTGTTTGAAATTACCACCTTACTTGTTGGTCTAAAGTGGCTTGAAAAGTTCCATGTTTTCTAGAGGAGTGCTCCTAAATAATCCTTAACCTACCCACTATCCATGGTACTACTCTACTACAAGTTTAGAACCTTCTGTGGATGAGATTCACATAAAATACAGGTGTGTATGTGTGTGTGTGTGTGCAGGCATGCATGCGTGCACCTGGGATTAATTTCCTACTCTTATTTAGCTCTCCAACAAGAAAAAACTTTTATTATTTATGTCAGCTTCCCTCTCTAATGATCTAAAAATTCCTCTAGTTTTTTCTTAGTAGAAGATTCTGTGTAGTCCACGGGGCACATATAAGTCACACTTTCGAACTTCCCATTTTGAAATGTGCCTAGATCATTCTACTTGAAACTGATTTCCACCAATGAAATTTATATTCCTGTTTAGTGTTAAATATTATAGCTGCTCTCCTTTCCATGTTTCTTAGTACCTGAATAAATCATCTTACTTATTATTTAGATCTCACCTGGTTTAGTCAGCTAGGTTCAGTAATACCAATTATGGTAATAAGGTATTTCTATGATTTCACTGCAAGCTCCACTTCAGAATTTTTTCATGGATTCTTACAATGATGGTGATTTATCTTCAATTCTGTTGGGGAACGGGGGGGGGGGGGGGGATTACCAGAAGTTGACATCCCTGTTTGCTATAATTCTCTAATTTAAAAAAAAGGAAGGAGATTTATAAAACTAGGTGGCTTTCCAATTCACATGATATATAATTATATTGTTCCATCATAAGGTATACAAAATTTCAATCCATATAGTGTATAATTTAGACAGTTACGTTCCAAATTATCAGTCCCATCCTCAAAAAGTGGAGCAGATACTGAATCAGAAGCCTTAGTGGAAATTTCCTATTCTCTTCCAGTTAAGTGACACTTCAATTTGTATTAAACTTCCAAATTACTTGTGATGGATACTCAACTTATGAAAGAATTAATATAATAAATTTATTAATTTTTAGAATGTGGAATATGACAAATTCAAAGAAATGCACAATATAAACTGCAAATGATGTCAGAGATATACACTGGGTTTGGTGTTTATATTATGTTATCAATCCTCAACAAAACATTCATCCCATCCTTTGGTGTGTGTGTGTGTGTGTGTGTGTGGTACCGTTGACAGGGTGTAGCATAGAGGCAGCGACTTAACAAGGGTGCTCGTTCAGCCATATTGTGGTAAGCGCCGTAACAAGCGCGGAAAGAAGTTTTTCCAAGCTTAAACTGATTAAAAATTATTTGCGAACAACAATGACCCAAGAAAGATTGGTTGTTCTAGCAACTATATAGATAGAGGCAGACATAGCTTATAATTTAAATTTAGAAGAGCTTATAAAGTTTTATTGTGTGATATCCCCATAGAGCAAAAATTTAATTAATATTATTATGTAATCGTTTTAAATTAATGTTTCTCTTATAATAAAAACAAAATAGCAATTGGAGATTTTCTTATATTTTTGTCTTATAATCCATCAGGGGCGATATTTAATTGTTTGCCTCAAGGCGCGATCTAATCTGGCGACGGCCCTGTGTATGTGTGCATAAATAAAGAAGCTAACATTACTGAAAGTCCTAATGATTATATTTTATTAAACCATAACAATTGTCATTGTTTACTTAAACCACTAGTTTTCAAATTGCATGCTGCAGTGTCTTAGAAATTTTTCATCATGTTTCTTTACAATAATTTACACCAATAACTATTAATTGTTATAAATGTAATAAATATTTATCTCAATTTCATAGAGTAATATAAAAAGCTGCATAAAATTAAAACATGATGTATTTTGAATAACATAATAACAAAGATTAATCATTTCATAATCTAAGAACAAATATTTAGTGTAATGGACAGTCTTATTTTTCAACACAAAGTTTTAACATTATAACTTTTTAACACACAACATTAATTTTAAAAGTACATTTAAACACACATGAAGTATTATTTTATTAGTATCCAAGTGGTACTAATAAAATTCTGTTGCCAGCCTAAGACTACTCAATAAAACTCTAGAGCAAGGGTTCACAGATTATTAAAATCTTAAGTCAATCCATGGTACTAATGTGCTACAGGTTGAGTAGGATTGTCAAATATTTTTTTAAAAAATTCTAAAACTTAAAATATTATACTACCAATTTGTGTAAAAGTGCTTAATATTCTAGAAAACAGGTCATACTGGTATTCATTCTGTAAAATGTTTTAGAAGTAATACATTCTTATAAGTATTAGTATAAGTCACACCATACATCACTGAAGTCATATTTAATTTGCATTGAATTGTGTTTTTATAGCAATTTATAAACTTTTTTTTTAACATCAAGTGCTGTCTTCATTTTTTTTCCATAAAAAGCCTTGATGAGGCCACCATATCATACATGTCTGCAAACTAGTCGATTTTGTTTAATTATTATTATTATGATGATGATGAGTGAAGACCTCCATGAAGTCACAGGACTATTGTGGGAGGCCCATCCTAGACCTCTAGTGTACTGTGCAACAACTAACAAAAGTTCCCCAATACTTTTAACTGGATTTTATGACTACAGAAACTTGTGTTCTGGAAATTTATGGCACGTATTCCGTTTATTACTGAGTAAATTTACATGAAGTAATATTCAGTAAATTTACTGAATATTACTTCATGTTCTTTCAACAGATGATGCAATGTAGCCCATAGTAGGAAAACATGACAATTTTTTAGTATAACAAGAGTAACGCTTCTAGAAGGTTTTTTTTTGCTTTTCTAAGATTTACTTAATTTCAGTTATCCAATACTCAGTTACTGTCAGGAAAAACATGTTTCAGCACCAGATAAATGAGAAATTAAAAACTTATCTACTTCTCACAAAGTAGGCAAATTATATTTATATAAATACATATTGAAGTGATTACTTAAAGAGCAAGGATGACTTTCAACATAAGTTGTTTTAGTATTCTACTTAAATGATTAAAAAAAAGAGGGAGGCTACACTTTTGTCTTTTATTTGCTTGTCTGGAATTATGACTGAAGCTAAGGCTATGGGATGTAAACAGATAAACACAGTAAACAGATGGGATGCACTGAATCCCATCTGTTTATTGGGTGTTCTTCTGGCTGATTTGCCTGCTCTATGGGATGATAAATCCAGTTTCTGGAGTAAAAAAAACATTAGACAGGATTTAACTGACCCAAAGCTGTTTCAAGCTATTCAGTTTTTTTTATTATTTTTTCATGGATGCAAAGTAGAAACTAAAATACTTACAATAGCTCAGGTTACAATGTATTACAATGTATAGTTAATTAAGTGCACTATCATTAAAAAAAAAATCTTTATTTTGACGAGAGTGCCTATAAAGGATTAATACTGAGATTCCATTATTTTAAAAGGCAAAATAATTTTTCAACAAGCAGACAACCTTTTTGTTATGCTAAGAAACCAAGGTTTCTGAAAGTGAGAGTACTATGATGGCTAATAGAACATACAACATTTGGCATGGATTGCCTGCTACTTCACCACTTAAATGCGCTTCTGAAATGGGAACAGCATTTTCATCATTCATTGCTTCTGACTTGACAGCATTATTTCAAATTACAATGAGCTAGATGATTTCCAATCGCTCTAGAATTAAGGTAGGTCAGTGGCATAGCTAGGGGGCGGTCCACCCTGGGTGGCACTTTGAACCTTTTTGAACTTTTGCAGTTAATTCTAAAATACAGTCTCGAAAACTCAGTTCCAAATATTGTAACACTACTGCGAATTTCCTCACAATTGCTGTAAGTGTTGCTAGTTGTGAGAGGAGTTTTTCTAAATAAAACTGATTAAGAAATATCTATGTTACTACGAAATAGACTTCTCCAATGTCATCGATGATTTTGCTAACAGAAAAGCGAGAAAAATAACATTTTAGAATGTTGAAATTAAAGTTTTACTTCAAAACTAAACATAGTGTTTTAATTTATTTCCCTATACGTCGTTTTGACTTTTTGTAGTATTTTTGGTGTGTATTGAGAGGGGTGGCAAACTCAGGGGGAAACTGCTCTAGCTACGCCACTGAGGTAGGTTCAGTAAATTAGAAATAATAACTAATTATTATTATTATGGACAACTCCAAGGAGTCCTTAGACTCATCAAGGGAGGCCCTAAACATCATATCAAGAACAACTATTCAGCTTTTAAAAAATATCTATCATACTTTGCTTTGAACTCATTTACAGTCATGGCACCTACAACAAACTCTTGCGGCTTATTCCACTCATTCACCACTCTCTAAGTAAAAAAACCTGGTTTTAACACCCTTGCTAACTACACTCTTGCTCAGTTTCCATGGATGGCCGTTAGTTTTCCCACCACCAGACCTGTTCTGAAAAATTTCCTCTGAATTAATCTTGTAAAAACCCTTGAGTAATTTGAATGTCTCAATCATATCACCCCTTTTCTACCTATCAACCAATTTCTGTAACCCACAGATTTTCAACCTGTGCTCGTAAAGTTCATTCCATAGACCAGCTATGAAAGATTTGGGCACCAGAAGAAACCCTGGTGCCCAAATCTGGGCACAATACTCAAGATGGGGTCTTATCGAGGCTCGACAAACAGCAACAATAACTTAAACTTCAACTCCCTATCTACCAACACTTCCAAATCTCTGGTTTCATCAATCTCCCAAAATGCATAACCTTACACTTTGAAACATTAAACTGACATCCATTCTTCTTAGCCCAATCTTCCAATCTAACCAAATCATCTGAAAAATTTTGACATCATCTGCATTCACTATTGCTCTACCCAACTTTGCATCATCAGCAAATAAATAAACGGTTCCTCTCAGATCCTTTCCTATATCGTTAATGAACAAATTAAATAGCAGTGGTCCAAGAACAGAACCCTGTGGCACACCACTAGTCACAGGCCTTCTTTTGGACTCTACTCCTGAATAAACTACTCTCTGATATCTCTCCATCAACCACCCTCCTATCCATTTCACCAAACCTATATCCATTCCCATGTGCTGCAGTTTACTGATTAGAATTACATGTGGTATCTTGTCAAAGGCCTTAGTAAAGTCCAGCAGTATCACTGTAACCCATTATCCAGTTCAGCCATCACTGTATTATAAAATGTGAGCAAGTTACTGAGGCATGATCTACCCTTCACAAAACCATGCTGCCCCACCTTCCCCAAAACTTTGATGACTCCTAATATGCTGATCGGTCGGTAATTTGCAACAGCAGTCTTGAAGCCTCCTTTATGCAATGGAACTATTTTCCATTCTTTCCACCCACCCTCAGGACTAACCAAGAACTCAGACTTAAATTAAACAATATGATCAAGGACACTAACAATTCCTTTGCTGCTTCACGTAAGACTCGAGCTTGTATACCATCCAATCCTACAGATGTATTCACATTAAGGTTCTGTAATATGCTATTCACCTCAATTCCTGTATCAGCCACTGGTTCTCTCATTCCTGCAATATCACCACCTGGATGATATACTCTTGCAAAGTGTTTGCTTAGTAATTCTACTATTTCAACTGATTCAGTTAGCTCCCTAACATCGGCATTCCTTAAAATCATTCTGCCGCATACATTTTCTCTTTTACTTGCAGCATATCGAAAGAACTGTTTGGGATTCTTTTTAGTTTCCGTTGCTAATTTCCTTTCATAATCTGCTTTTGCTTTTCTTACCACACTAGTTACCCTTCTGGTCTGTGCTTTGTACTGTTCATGTGCCTGCAGGTCACCTTTCTCCTTAAATTCCCTTCACAACTGTTTCTTTTTTTGCAGTTCAAGCTTAATGGTATTATTCATCCATTTAACTCCCACTTGATTTACTCTCTGGACTCTAGCTATGCAGTCATCCATTAACTCCTTCAAACGCTCCTTTACCACTTCTCATGCACTATCAACATCCAGCCCTTGCAGTTTTACATGCCATGGCAATCTCCTAAGCTTGTCATATTTACCAGCCCGGTAATTCCACATATACCCTATCTTAACTGAAAATTCCACACATTTAGCCACCTCCCAGGTCAAGACCTTATGATCACTCTCACCAATTGGTAGCAACGTGGTCATATTCATTACAGACAAATTCTCAGATGCAATTACTAGGTAGAGCACTCTCAAACCCTAGTATATTCTGTTACATGCTGTCTCAGGTGGTTATCCCTTAGTAACTGCATAAAATCCAATTCCTTCCTCCCATGTGTCCTCTCCTCCTTCCAATCAATGTTACCATAGTTGAAATCCTCCATAATAATAATTACCTGTCCTCCACTCATTGAGTCTATTTGCCTATGCATACTATCTCCATCATCTATTCCATTGACTGGTCTATGGTAGCACCCAACTGTATATTTTGTTCTGCTGGCCTCAATCTCACACCAAATAGCCTCAAATGTGCTATTTTCACTATCCTGCAGTTGAACTTTCTCTTTGACTGCAGCTTATCAGCTATCATCAATAACACTCCTCCCCCCATTCTTTTCTCTGTCTTTCCCGAACATACTATACCCTTCACATTCTATCCCACTAACTATATCATCTTCTGTTAGCCATGTCTCACTAATGCCAATAACCTCTGACCAGGAAGAGCCAACCAAGGCCAAAAATTCCTCCTCCTTGTTCCTAATACTCCTAGCATTAGTATACGTAAAGTGCAAAAGTCCCCTAGTCCCACCCCTATCTTGACACCTTATACTAACTATCCCATTCTGGTTTGTTGTCCTTCGTACTAACTCAGGCATATTATACACATTCTTACACTCAACTGCCTCACTGATGTTTACATATCCACTCAACAGCTCCCCCTCCCCTAAAAGCTCTAGTTTCCCTGATTCTGCACATCCACTTTCACTTCATTCAGTAACACTTTTTCCAGTCTCTGCACACCAAATCCATTCAGATGCAAACCATTCCTTCTTGTATAAGTCCTTTTGCCCATCAAACTCACTCCACACCACTCCTGCATAACCTGCGCATAAAGTCATTCGCAATTATGGCCCTCCTTCTCAACTCTACTCTGTCATACCGTGGCAACAGATTCACTATCTTGCTACCTCTAGTAATTCTTTCAAGTCCTCTCTCATAGCAAATTTTTCATCTTTCAAATCATTCGTTCTGGTCACTACTATCATTTCTTTCACCCTATGCTTTTGTGCTCTAATAGCTTCACTTACATCATTAATTTTCATTACATCATTAACGATAATGGAGAGAACAAAAATGAAATAATAACATGAGAAGAAAAGTGTATGTTTTCTAAAATTTTATGTGAGGCAGCAATTAGTGTCATGCCAACCTAGGTGGCATCAAATCCCATAGCATGGATATTTTGTGAATGCCTCAAGGTATACATGAATTTTATTACCTGGCTTGAGACAACCACCCTGCTTATTGAGGGAAATGGTCAGTTTGAAAAGTTCCATGTTTGATTCTTGCATGAAGTTTTCAGGTTATCTAACATTTAGCCCACCTACTCACACATAGTACTCAGTGTATTATAAGTTTAAAACTTTTCATGGGTGGTATCACATTAAAAAGAAAAAAAATGTATGTTATGAATCTACTGATTAAACTCTGTTAATGTCACATAATTGTCAATACTCTATAGTCACTAAAACTTTCTGGTTATGTTGTATGAGGAAAATATGCAGCAAAGTATACATGTTGCATATTTGAAATTCTGCAGATGTTCGTTGTTTTCATTTTAAAAATAGTAAACCATTCTATTAACATCTACAGTTAATATATTTGGTACCTACTAGTTATTCACAGAAGTCTATTTTCTGAATATAGTTACTCAGGTCTCAAATCTGAACAGGACAATCATCTCCACATGCAAGGGTAGCAGTTTGGGATGAAAAGAATACACTGCAATTTATATATACACAGCCAAAGACATCAGAGAATAAGGACAAGGAATTTCTGGTATTAGATGGATCAACTACTACAAATTGTTGGCATTAGTGAGATTTGGTTGACAGAATAATATAGAGGTAGAATATTGCTGTATTTTCAGGGAATGATAGTGAAGGATGGGGAGAGGGATACTGCTGATGATAGGAACAAATGCAGACAATACAAGTAGTAGCAGTAGGGCATAGTGGTGGTGGTGGGGCAAAGTATTTGAGGCTATCTGGTATAACATAGCAATCAACAGAATAAAATATACAGGGTGATCGTAAAGTCATGTAATCCAGAAATAACACATCTGTTTCAAGGTTAATTACAAATATATGAAAAATGAAACAGCTAAAAAGACAGGTTATGATCGAACCTTTATAACAAAAGAAGAATAGGAACCTCATTATAACATATGTTGAAAGTGGCCACCTCCTTTGGGAATGCAAACTCACGCTCTTTTTACCAGGTTTGATGCTGCCTTGTGAAGCACCTGCACACTAATGTTTTCAACTGCCGTTGAAATCTTCATTTTTAGTTTATCCAGTATGTGAGGATTATTCCGATAAACAACATCTTTGAGATACCCCCAAAGGAAAAAATTTGATGGTGATAAATCTGGTGATTTTGGAGGCCACAATTCTTTTGAGATGAGATGGTCACCAAAAATTCTTGCAAAAAATGTATGGTACTATTCGACGAGTGGCACATGGTGCCGTTTTGCTGGAACCAACAAACGGCACTCACTGACATCAAGGAGTACCATGAACTGTGTGATGATGTCATGGTAGATGGAACTATTCACCATCGTTTCAAAGAAAATGGGTCCCACTATATGACAGCATGATATTGCACGCTAAACTCCAAGTTTTTGAGAATGCAGAACTTTTTCATGAAAAGCATGTGGATTTTTCACATGACCAAATCCTATTGTTTTGACTATTCACATATCCACTGAGGTGAAACCAAGCCCCATCACTGAAGAAAACTGTATCAAGCATCTCTATACCACATTCTTCAGCAAATGAGTGTAACCATCCACAGAAGATTATTTGTTTGTCTTTATCTTGGTCCTTCAGTTAATGGACTGAGTGCACAATATGGATGAAGGTGTAACTATCTCACGGCTTTCCGAGCACTACCGTATGACATTGATGATTGCATAGCAAGTTTCCTGATGCTTTTTGTTAGGGATTTCTGCAGTGCTCTTTACCTCATCCATTTTATTGTCAGTCAAAAAGGAAGGTCTTCCAGAGTGATTCCTATCTGCAATAGATCTAGTTTTCCAAAAATGCTGCTAATCTCATTATCATCGACTTCTGAGAGACTACTGTACCTGGATATTTCTTGCAAAATTTCTTGGCAATGTGTAAGAACAATTAGTGAAATAACTTTCCAAAATGAAAACTCGTTGCAGCTGGGGAAAGACATTTCACTTCCACACTGAACAAAGCTACAATGAAAACAAAGTGTACACATCATGGTGAATTTGATATCTCTGATAGTTTTTAAATAATATGATAGTGACATCTAGTGGTGTTAGGAACGATGATAACAAATTGGAAACAATTGGTACAAATTCAAACTTTCAGTTTTGCAAGATTCCTTTGTGCAACTATTAGCAATAAATTTGGTTTCTTTCCACTTCCTTGGAACCTTGCTAGAACTGAGATTAAAGTTATGCAGAGTAATCATTTCCATGATTACCCTGCATAACTGGTTACAATGTGAAATGTAAATAGCTGCATCAACAAGTCAGCCCAATGAGCACAGGGAGAGTAATTATAGGGAAACTTCAACCATGAGAAATGTAGCTTGAATGAAGAAAACTCATGGTAAGAGGGAGAAGGAAATGGAATTTATGCAGATACAACTAATGCTGGAAGTGAAGAGGAGGTGGGTTTTGAGAATGCTGGATCTAATGAGTGTGTGTACTTTATTTGAATAACTTATTCAAAAAATACACAATAGCACTAGCTGATTTGTTCATAACAAAACTACAAGAGGTATATGAGGAACTGTAGAGTTAAGGAGTATATGTGGAACTACAGAGCCACTGCAAACTATGGCAGATCTTTGACTACGGTAAATTTAGGAGGCAGTTTGGAACAGCCATAGCATAAGAAATCTCAAGGAGAAAGATGTCAACACTATATAGGAAATTATCAGAGGATACTTAAAGCAGCAGTATCAGACTCCATACTCAAGGATCAGGAGAATAAATCAGGTGGAATTAAATTAATGGGTGGATAATTAAGTAAGAACTGCAAAAAAAAAAAAAGTTGTGGAGGGAATATAAAGAGAAAGGTGATCAGCAAGCTCATAGCAATAAAAGCATATGCAAGAAAGGTAAGTAACATGATAAGGAGGGCAAATCTGATTCTGAAAGGAAATTAACTGAGAAGGCCAAAGGAAATCCCATGGAAAGTTAAAAGAGAAATGATTATGGAATGATAACTTTAATACATACTGGTAGTTGGGAGGTGAAAGTTAAAACAACTGAATTATTGAGTAACTGCTTTCTGAGGGTTTATCAACCAGATGGAGATACTGTGGTGACAGGTGAAATGGAGATGCTTAGGATACTAAAACTCTTCAAATATGAATATTGCCATAAGAGTGGATGGAACTTTGGTCTATGTATTATAGGTATGTAAGTCTCCTACAACCTAAATTTTTCATGTAGTACTGTCATATCCTGTACACCCCTTGAGGGTACATGGCAGGAATTTGATGATGATGATGAACTACTCTCCAAGGAGGAAATGTGAAGTTAATAATTGAAGGACAATATAATGTATCAAGCCTTCATATATAAAAAACCAAGGATATTTGTTCCAAGGAGCAATGTGGAATCTGTAGTCAAGTTCCTTTTATTGGAAATATATTTGGAACGGCTTACTTAAGGTATTCTCATTGTTTCAGTGATGCTTACTTCAGCCAATTGAAAGAAAGATGTGTTCAAGGAAACTTGCTTACTGAAAGAAGATATATGCAAGTATATTAGTTAAGTGAGGTCTTTTATCTTTGATTGTAGTATTCTAAGAGATAAGGCAGAGTGAATGAATGAGTAAAAAAAAAATGAACTAAGTATCACAAAATAAGTTCCCATATGGCCAAGTGAAACTACAGAACTTTTAGCTGAATGCCATGTTCAGTTTGTTTTGTATAGCATTTGATGTCATCCCTAAGATTTGAATTTAAATATGAGAGTCACAGTATGAGATGATATCACTGAGCTCGTATTATATAATGTTAGAATAGCCATATAGATTTGAATATGTTTTAATATGTAATAAGAATTTTAGAGTTACATTTACGAAGTATTAGAATTTATTGCAATTCTGCAGGGAATGTGAAATATTAGATCTCCTTAGAGAGATACAGAGAATTACTTAATATAGAGAATTGTATCTATTGTATATATTTATATGTGTATGGAAATATTTTAAATTTTTATATACTAGAGCTTCATTCTTTGAATATACGAATATTGATCTTTGAAGTCAAGGCACCATCATGGATACAAATCTGAAACATTCTAACCAACTAAAATAAAATTATATATAAATATATCTTATTCCACAGTTGACTTTAATATATAGGTTGGATACAGATGGGTAATAACATAATTGGAGCACTCAAGTTTCAAACATAACAGTAGTCTCTGAATACTCAAGGATAAAGTTTCATTTTCAGTGGAATAAAAATGTTATCAACTTGACTTCATACAAATCTGGGAAAGTCAAAAGAAATACTCACCAATACTTAATTCAGTACACAGAGTACTATAATAGGTCTGTGGAAATATTACAAATTGTCTCACAGAGTTCTTTCTTTTAATCTCTTCTACTTACGATGGCACAATTCATTCACAGGGCTAGAACAACCTTTTTTTCACATAAGTAGTAAATCGAGTTATGTATTTATATCATTTAACAACAATTTTATTTATCTTGTTTAATTTTCTCCACAAATGCCAAATCTGTTTTAAATTTGTATCAATAACTTCATTACCCCCACATTCAAGATGTAGAAAATTTCACATGTCGGTCTTTTTAATCCATTTCATTAAAAATGATGTTGCTAACATAGCTCAAGATAATGTGAATGGTCTTACTGTTTACAAATAGCAATTGTCTAGTTTTTATATAAATGGAAACTTGAGTTATTAGCACTAAAAGTCCTAGTTAAAAGATGTCAATTCACCTTAAAATGATTTAAGATGGTTCAAAGCCATAACCTGTTAATACAGCATCATTGTAGTTTAAGTTAGAAATATTCATCATAGTATCTTAAGAATCCTGTCCTACAGGATGACACACTCAGCAAAACTGAAGTTCAGGTTTTAAGACTATGACGTGTAATTTACTGTCATTTAAAGTTATTGTTCTATCAGTTTGTTCAAAATAGTCTGACCCTGTTGGATATACTTTCCTGATAAACCCTAATGTGATATCTGGAAGACAGAGATTCAAAATTTAAATCTGAAAGTCTTCTCAAGGAGTATTTGGAAGCTATGATGGAACACTCCTAACCATTATGATTTAGTATAAATTAACAGGATCTATTCAACTCTTGTATGCCACGAAAGTTAAAAGTTGATAGCTCAGTATGGCTAGACCATACTGTGCCTCAAGCATGCTTTCATTTAATATTATGTCTTCATTATGCAATTTATCATGTTTTGTAAACAGTTGATAACTGTGATATATATAACATTTGTGTATCCTGAGGACATGCATGAAGTATTGACAAAACCAGTCTGTCTACTAAATTTCATTTATTAGCCATGCATGTTTTACTCTATGTCATTGCATGTTGGAATGACATAGTTTTCATTCCAACTTTACATGCTGGAATGAAAACCTTACATGTTTCATTCCAACTTCAAGTTTACATGTTGTAACCAACATGTAAACTTGAAGCCAGGCCCTAAAAACTTATAGCTGGTATTAATGAACTGCTAAAGTGCTCAATAACAACTCTTACCTTACATAAAATATGCTAAATAAAATCATGTTAAGAGAAATATTTTCTCAGTGGGCTGTTTGCAAAAAAAAAAAAACAAACTGACCAAGAAGCAACATTTACACATTTTAGTGATAACACCAGTTTGTTTCTCAATACATATGCCTACATAATTTATGCATCCAAAAAAGTTAAACTGTCATTTAGTAATTCAAGTATTAATATGATAACTGCTTTTCTCAGCACATAAAAATTCTTGATAAAATAATGCAGACTTTTATGTCAGAATAAAATCCTTCAATATTCTTCTAATGTATACTTGCAAAAGAAAATATTCTGGAGTTAGCAAGAAGTAAAAATAATAGGTGATGAGTATATTCAATGGCTGAAAGATGATTCCGATGCATCAGTCTGAGTACTGTTTTCTCTTTGACATATCATCTCTGTTTTGCATTGGAATGCATGTCATCAAAAGCCTGTGTAGTCTAGAGACATTCTTTACATCTGTGATAGTTTCTCAATGAAAAAGAGATGGTAGAACATTTGTCAAAAACGTCTGTTATGCATGGGGTAAGTGAAATATCTCTGTGATCCAAGAAATGGATAATATTTTTGAAATCATTGCAGCAAACTTTGGCACAGTAAGTTGTTTGATTACCAACACAACCCAAAGTTTTGATCTGCAGACCTGCTTTGTCAGAGTGAAATTTTACAGGCAAATATTTCTTTACATTATGAAAAGCATTTCTTGAGAAGAAACTAGTAAGTTTAATTTTGAAAGCTAGAATATATCTATGATAGAATCTTGAGATTAACAAAGGTCTAATAATGATCATGATAAAAGGAAATACATTAGTTCAGTATTATGTTGGAGGTTTAATGGATTTTTTACAACACTCAGAAAGAATTAAATTAGAATTTAATAATCCTATATTTCGTCCTAGTCACTAGAACATCTACGGGGATTACAAAACAATTAATGTAACATGCACACAAAAACTTACAATACTAAGCCCAACCACGTGGGTGACACTAAAGTCCTATCTAGGTGGAGCGCCCTCTAAAGGCAGTAGTAGGTGGCCTGGAATGTAAGGTGGGACCTCTGGTGATGAGTGTTTCCCAAATCTTCGGAAGCTTAATGCAACCGTATTTGTTAAGATTTGGTTGGTTTCTGAGAGCTGCTGCTGCTGCTTCTAAGAAAAGTCTCTCTTTCTTGAATTTGCTGTGGTGGAGCATGGTGGTTTTCTTCCATGATACTCTGTGGGTGGTGTCCAAAACATGGTCAGCCAAGCCTGAATGGCCATAGTTGTGTTTAACGATGTACGACTTGTGTTCCTCCAGGCGGATGGATGCTGATCTGCCTGTCTGTCCAAAGTACGCAAGCTTACAGGAACAGGGTACTTTGTAAACTCCAGGCAGAGAGAGAGGGGGCAGCTGATCTTTCGTAGAACGGATAAGGGTAGCAAGTTTCTTTCTGAGTGTTGTAAAAAATCCATTAAACCTCCAACATAATGTCCTCACAGCACTTAAGCCTCTACACAAGAATTAGTTCAGTATCTCGCAAGTGTGAAAAAAAAAAGGGAGGGGGTGCAGTGAATGCATAATCACTAGTTATAGTATGATATGGCAGAACTTGGTGCTATTAAACAAAAGTTAATCTTACAATTTAGATTTTTGGAAAACTAAAAACCAAAAACATTTTACAAAATAAAAACTTCATATGTTTACTGGGTATTAAATGATAAACCATAAAGATAGCTTTATCAAGAAACAAGGAGAAGAAAAATGAATATATAGCAAAATCAGTAGTTGTTTTTAAAACAGTCACAAACCAAAACATTGTTGATTTTTGGGATTCTAGAACTATAGCACTAATTCTAAAACATCAAAAGCAGAACTAAGCTCCAATCAGAAATTTTTGATTAGGGATTAGTTCTGATTTTAATAATACTAAAGAGCTAACATAGTATTATTACTATAACATTGACTTAAGTCATGACTTAGGAGGATTAGGTCATGTAGAAACCATGACCTGATCCTCCTTAGGTCAAGTAGAAGCCATAATATTATGGCAATAATTCTATTGTATCCCTTTAATAATGTTATCACTTTCAGAAACCTCAGTTTTTTTTCAATCTCAGCACAAATATCAGTTTACCTACTTGGTGAGAAAGGGATAATTTAGTCCTCTTCAAACAGTTGAGTCATCAACCTTTTTTTAAGCTCTCTTCAAAATAATAATACTGATCTCCAAATGACAGCACTTTAACGAGTTGCATAACTTTCAATATAAGGTATTAAAGGTATTCTTGATTTCTACTTGGCCTTTGAGAAGAAACAAAAAAAAATTCAAAATAGTGATGTTAAGTCAGTGGAATCCTAATTATTTAAAAAAAAAAAAAAAAGCAAATTAAAAAAATAATAAAAAAATTCCAGTTTCCAAGTGCAAACATGGTTTGTGAGGTCAACTCACTATAGCCAACACCATTATAACAAACTATCAAAAAAGCCCCAACCAATGCTCCACAAATACAATGATATATTAAAGGAGGTTCACTATAGCAATCCATGTGAACAAATTACTTCTGTGGTCCTACAGGTTTGCTAAAGCAAGAGTTGACATGTTAAGAAATGAAGATTTCATTTTTATAAACAGTTTAAGCAACAAAATAAAACTTTTGGGGGATTTATTTTCAATCCTATATTATAAAATTCCAAATATCTCATGATCAATAATGCTTGCCAGCAAGGCAACTCTAATGGATTACACTTGATTAATCTCTAATTATATAAAGAAAATTATTATTATTATTACTTGACACCTCCAGGAAGTCCAAGGACTCATCGAGGGAGGGCACCTACTCTACAACTCTGTCTCCACCACTCAATCCACCAACCACAACAAACCTCCACCACATCAACACCATCTACTGCTCACCACCGCTACTAGTATTTTCACAGACAATCACAAACATCCATGCCCACGGCAGGACTCGAACCAACAGCCTTTTGGCTGGAGAGTAGATACGCTAACCACTTGGCCAACCAGGCCAGCAATTACCAGATAAACAAATAGTGAACGATATTTTCATGTATGAAATAATAATTTCATAGCCAATTTGAAGGCACTCAACAAATTGAAGTGAAAATAAAAGGATTTTGTTCTTTCGTTTAATTTACAGAGGAAAGTTTTTCAAGCATAATTGTGAATTCCAACACTAGATAATCCCAAGAAAATTTAAACTGTAATAAGGGCAATAATTTGCATTTTGTTTGCTTTTGAAGAGGCTAAGAGGCAACTTCAGATTATACAATTTTTAAATAACTTGTGTTTTTGACAAATTTATATTAATTTATAAATTTATATAAAAGTAGTAATTAACCTTTCTTTAAGAGTCCTATCAAGAACCGAAAAAATCTACTTCTGAAAGGTTTCAACTTCGCTTTAATGCTACGCTACTTACCAAAAATTGACATCATAGCTCAAATAGAGAAAGGAATACGAAATTTGCCTGGTGCTACATCAGATCTCATCCGTATACAGAGTACAGCATTGCTATTACAAAGCAAATTACCAAAAAGGAACCTACCTTACACGGAATACACAGCCCTCAAAAAACTAAAATCAGACAAAAATATCGTTATAATTAAGGGAATGCAATGGTAGTTTTGAACTCAGAGGATTATAACAAAAAAATGAAACCTCTTCTTGAAGATACTAATACCTATACACCTTGAGACAGAGATCCCACCTGGCGAGCTCACAATAAAACCAATGATCTAATAAAAAAAGATACCCAATTGGACTGAAGAACTAAAAAGAACTCTACAATTAAAACACCCATTAGTTCCAAGAATACATGGTGTTCCAAAAATACACAAGACAGGTATTCCTTTAAGATCGATAGTGGATGGAAGAGACTTTCCGACCTCGAATCTGACAAAACATCTCACCAACATGATTTTACCACACATAGGAAAAACAACATCTTTCATTAAGAACAGTGCACATTTTATTGAGAAGGTAAAGGATATATGCATAGGACCTTCAGACATCTTAGCAAGTTTGGATGTAATCAACCTGTTTACAAATGTTCCTAGAGATGAAACAGTGAATCTCCTTGAGGACCTCTTTCCTCCGGACGTCATAGAACTTTAAAAACACTGCATAAAAAATGCTTTTTTCATGTATCAAAATAACTTTTGGGAACAAAAAGAAGGACTGGCTATGGGCTCCCCCCGGCTTTAGCAAACCTATATATGGAACAGTTAGAAGGTTAAACGGCCTCGCCTACTCCCTATATACGGGAATAAAAAGGCATTAGCCGATTTTTTTTTTTTTTTTTTGATATATGGAACATTTTGAAAATAATGCTTTAAATAATTATAAAAAACCAAAAATTTGGCTATGCTATGTAGACGATATTTTCATCATATGGCCAGGAAAAACAGAGGAACTAACCGCTTTCAAAGATTACCTGAATAACATACACAACAACATAAAATTTACTTTGGAACAAGAAGAACATAAAAAACTTCCCTTTCTTGATATCCTAATAGAAGTGAATGGAGAAGGATAATTTATTATCTTTTTCATCTATAGAAAACCCACCATCACAGGAAGATTTCTTAAAACCTTGAGGGACAGAGCTTATAATATTTCCACACCGAAAAACAGAGAAATGAAGAATTTCAATATTTAACAGATCCTCAAAAAAAAATGGTTATGAAGCTAAGATAATAAAAAGAATCCTCAACACACCTCCTGCAAGCATCTCACAAAAGCAAGATTTCAAGAACGCAATCACGCTTCCACACATCAAGAATGTTACAGACAAAATGGCCAAATTACTAAACAAACATAACATCAAAGTGGCTTTTCTACCGCTAAAAAAATTCAAGATTTCTACATCCCCCAAAACCTCCACATCATCCTTTAAAAAAACCAGGTGTACATAAAATTCATTGTTCCTGTGAATCTGCTATGTAGGCCAAACGGGAAGATCAGGGGAAATTCACATGAACGAACACCAAAAAGACGTACAAAAAAGAAGAGAACACAAATCAGGCCTAGCATACCATACAACTTCCACCGGCCATAATGTACTCTGGCCGGTGGAAACAAACAAACATGTCTTATATAGAAAAAAACTGTTACATGAGGAAATTTAGAGAAGCTGCAAACATGCCTAACAAACAAAAAAAACAAACATGTCTTATATAGAAAAAAACTGTTACATAAGGAAATTTAGAGAAGCTGCAAACATGCCTAGACTTCCAACGCAATGTAACAAAACCAGGGCCTAATACTACACCAAGTTTGGTCAGCATTGATAAAAAATATACCCAAGTCAGACCTCGGACAATGTGAACGTGAACAACAGAACGTGACAGCATCCAGCATTGTTCAAACTTAGCATTGCACTGAATCTACATTCGGATATTCAATTTAATAACAGTTAGACGGCCACAACTGTGTAATTTTTCATTTCTTGTGTTTAAACTTTTAGTTACCTTTGACTCCTGAAGATGAAAGTCAAATGACTTACGAAACTTGTCGGGTTTGTTTTTTTATTGTCATTTAGCTTAATAAACTACTTCTTATGAACTGCTAAACCACAGAAACCTTCACATAAAATTTATATTAGTTTATTATTTTTAAGTGGACTATCCATCCATCATCTATACATTGGACATCATCAGATGCCATATGGTCACTCAGTTGCTCAGTGATGCACCACAACAGTCCATGTCAGGTGGTCCTGTGTAATGCTTTTCTGGAGGCTTTAACTCCCTGAAGATCAGTCACTCTAGACACATCATCCATCTATCTCATTGATGGTCTAACTCTTCCTCTTTTACCAGGAACTTTACCTTCTATTACTGTTTTGAGAAGTCCACTATCCAATAATAATACATGACATTTGGCCAGTGACATCGTCATGTAATATATCAGAATATATATTTGGAAGAAACTATCTAGACAACATTAATAATAATTAAATGCAATAGACAGCTGACCTATTAATTGCAATATTCATTATTAATAATTCAAAATTTTCTTGCATATGAATATTGTGGGGCATCATCTCTTGAAGTTCAGAATGACTAATCTGCACATAACTGTTGTCATCATATTGCAGTAACTGTTGGCAAAATACAGTTACTGCTTTTGCAGCTTCATCCCACTGACTTGAAAAAAACTTCTGTTGGAAGAGAACAAAATGGCTTGGCACTGCAGTAATATGTTGTCAATACCATTGTCAGTTTTTTGTTTTTGTTTTTATTAAAAATAAACTGTGAAATGTAGCAAGTTTTTTACCTTGAGTATAATATACGTTAAAGATAAACCAGGTTTAAAATAGCTTGGTATCTTTAACATAAACTGTGAAATGTTTCTCCTTTATTAGACACTTCCAGATGAAGGCCAATCAAAAGAATGAAATGCTAAAATGATGGAGTAAACCAATCTGGAAGAAGCCACTCTTTTTTGAGAGAGTTCACAAAATACATCAATCCCTACTACACCACTGGTTGACATATACAAAAACTTTGATGCACACAGTGCATTAAAATACTTTTTTTTGTTAATTCAAAATAATTAAAATTTCCAGTAAGTTTCAAGTTTATTTCCTCCAATCCCACTTACAATTCATCCATCGGTTCATCAATATCACTGATTCAATTCAATTCAAAAACCCATTTTATTCTTGACAACATAACAGGTGACAAGAAATTTGACACTAACAAGTTATGACAGTGGAACATTGGCAACTGTGCTACTTAGTAAATGAGAGCAGAATAAACCTACTATTGTGATGAATACAATATCATATCATGTCTTAGTCAAAAATTAAAATTATAATATACAGAGCTATATTAAGATATGTTTATATGTCACATTTAAAAATCTCCCAAAAATTAGAAGTTTGAATTATAAACTACTATATGGTGAAATATATATATGGTGAAATATATATATGGTGAAATATTTGGCAATTTTTAGAAAAGGTATAAAGTGTGAAAAGGGAAATAAGGCATTAGACAATACATTTAAAAATAAAATAAAATAAAGATGTTTATGAAATAAATCTAGCATAAATTTAAATTTTAAGCATTTTTATATTGAAATAAAATCAATAATTATCTCAGTTTAGAGATATTTTTAGGTATGTCAAAACAAAATATTACATTAAAACTATATAGAAAACAAATCATGCTAAATCTTTACTTATAGGATTATTTCTCTTTAATGACTTTCAGCAATACCTGTCTTCTTTGGCTTAACAGCAAGGGGTGGCTTCTTTTTATTGGTTGGGTGAAAACTGATTATTTTATTCTGACTTTGGTTCTTTCTGTGATGTGTTCCCATCTGTGCTTGTATAGACATATTCTGTATTACTGACAGTACTGCTATATGAGAAACATCCATACGCAACAAATCTACAATGATCCTAAAGGTAACAAAAATAATTATCCTATAAATATATACAAGCAACTGCAAAATTAAGGACTATTCTTTTTATTGGAAAAAGGTTATGACTGTTATATACATAAATAACAATGAAAATCTAGTGGGTATTATTCTCTACAGGACAATGCACCTGGCTATGTATTGTATATTGGTAGATTAGCGATTAATCTAGAGCAATACAGAGATAGATAGATTAAAAAAAAAAAAAGCAATAAGAAATTATAAAAATCAAGTGGATATTAGATCCAGCATTATTTCAAAGCTGAACATAGAAACTATGAAAGTTTCGTAAAAATAATAAGTTGACCAGAGAGCTTACAGGAATACACCCACTGGGCATTTACGAGTTGCCCTAGAGTGGACCATTTCAAAAACATGAATGCTGCCCAGGCGTCCATATATTGCTTTCTAATTAGTCCATTTTTTGCTAACGTTTCACTAGCCTGATACCTGACCAGTGGATGCCTGGGCAGCGTTCATGTTTTCTAAATGATCTGTGCTAGGGCAACTCGTAAATGGGCATTTACGAGTTGCCTTGCGGGTGTATTCCCGTAAGCTCTTTGGTCAACTTATTTTTATGAAACTTTCATAATTTCTACATGCTGCACCTAATATTCACTTAATTTTATAATTTTGCATTGCTGAACTAATGCCTTTTGGTTCTTTATTTTAGCAATAAGAAATTATTGTACATGGCAAGAAGAGCTAAAGCAAGGTGTGAGATAGAATATGAAAGAGCTATTAAAATAGTGAATAAGACTGAACAAATAGTGTGATATCAAGATATGATAAAAGATTCAAGGACACTGGCAAGAATGACATGGGAGCTTAGACCAGTAAGAAAACATCTTTAATAAATGAGTATTTAAGATACATTTGATGGGAAAAAGTATTGGCAATAAGAGAATAGATTCTCTCATACCATTAACTTGGAATTACTTGAGAAATGAAATTAGTCAACACTAATTTCATAGAGTAATTTGCTAAAGGCAGATATCCTGAAAAAAAAAAAAAGTCTTGTCTGAGAAACTGCAAAGTGTATCATAAGCGAGAACTGTGTTCAGAACTAAAAACTATGATTACTTTGCAATAGCATCATATTCAGCAAAGATAAGGAAATAACAGTAATTGTCTGTAATTATTTGGCAAAGCAGTAATTCAGCACAATTCAATAATTCAGTAAATTGTACCATTATTATGCAATCAACATTGAGCCAACTGGATGTCAGGTGCCATGTGAATAAGTTGGGCATGTTATAAGAATCTACTGACTACTGAAAGTCACAAGTTTGCCTATTGGGTGCACTGGGATTCCATCACAATGGAATCCCAGTGTGCCCAAGAGTTTGTATGTAATTGCTGAAAAAGTTATAGTCTGATTATGCCAAAAGATCTGCCTAGTGATTTCCAGATATCATTTAAAAGGAAAAAGTTTCATTCTAAATGGTGGATATATGGATGGTGGATATATCCCTCTTAACAGCATGATTTGTAGTTGAAGTACAGTGAACTAGCCCAGACTTAGACTTTTCTTTCTTCCCTATTGTACTTCACTTCACCAACATGTTCTTTCTTTCACACTTCAAAACTTCCAGACATGATACCATAGGATGGTATAATTTCTGGAAGTTTTAGATGCTTGTAGAAAGGAATACTGTCCTAAATTCTAATGTTTCATTCTTTGAAAATGCAGCAATTGGGTCTGATACAAAATGGCAGCAATCTTGATGGGAAATTACCAATACATGAGATGCAAATCTGTACTAGATAGGTATTCTAGTTTCAGAGAATAGGATTATCCAAAAGTAATATCTTGTGAACTACTTTGGAGTATCTATTAAAATCCAAAAATTTGGAAAGCATTTGAAGTTCCTCCTTAAGTCTGTCTTCTTTATTTATGATAGAGGTTGCCATGTTCTTAATGGGGTATTGTGGGAAACATCTAAAGAAACACCATTGTTTCTTTGTGATTAGAACATCCAGAAATGGAAATTCATCATTTTTTTTTCTCTACCTCTAGTGTGAAATTTATATTAGGATGGAATAAATTAAGAATAAAGTGCTGCAAGGAACAGAAGTCATGCTCCCAGAGTATGAAAATATTGTCATACCTCCACTAAATAGTAGGTTTCAATATATTTAAGCTAGGAATGGTGTCTCAAGTTTTCCATAAAGAAATTAGCAGATGGGAAAATGGGAAAAGACCTTTAATTAGATCTAACACTTCAAGTATTATACTCCACCATCTAACACTGCACAAGAAAAAAAAAAGAAAAAAAGAAAATTATATCCAATCAAGCAAGAATGTCCAATGGCATTAATGGTAACATTTGATAACTTCTGAATAAAATGGCCTGAATCTTTGATAAAGGAGTCAGAGTTCCTAATGTGATTTCATAATATACCAGCAAGATGTTTGAATAGTAAATAAGCCAGTGAGCTGATACCATTACTCTTTAGTCTTCATGGAATGTCATTAACTGTCTGAACATTGCTTCCAGTCTAACTTCTTTCAGTGGAACAACAGTTTTTATAGTTATAAAATACTACTGAAAACAGAGTTTTACTAGATAATATCACAGATCATACCACAAAAATGAATAACACCGTAACTTATGTGAGAAAAAGGTTTACTGCCTTTAATATTTCACAGCTTATTACTAGAACATAATAAGTAAAAAAAAAAAAAATTAACTACTAGTCACGATCTAAGTCCTGGTCAGAGAGGTATGAGAAAGACAACACACCTCATATTAGAGTTCAGAAGATCCAATACGTATTCGCACGCACGCATTATCATTGTATTAGATAGGTATTAGTTATTATGATATAATATTAGATATTATAGAGATCATTTCCCAAAACTAATACCAAGGAATACAGTCTGAATGACTCAGATCTGGACCGTCAAGTAATGTTTTACATTTCCAAGAAGAGAGAATCACATTTGAATTGACTTGTTTGGAGTTTAATTGGCTCTAGCAAACTCTATGAATAGTGTTAGTGGGACAGGATGCAAAACTGGATTTATCAGATTTTGAGAGTCAAGAAAACAAATATTGATGTATCTATTGTTTTAAAAAAAATTCTGATATCAGCAGAACCACTAGCCCAAAATAAAAGCTAACAAGAGCAAGGCACTTGAAAAACACCAGGTAAGAATAACATAAGTAATATGTTCTTGATAGAAGTCAGACAGTGTTTGAAATGGTTTGAAGGTAGATTAAATCTGGGAAGAATTCAGCTATCCACTTGATGTGCATTTAGGATAAGGCAACTCTCAACATCTGATTGACATGCAATTGAGGAGTGATAATTATCAAAGATTCTCTGAATGTTAGCCCGGTATCAATTAACAGTCACGTCATTTTTAGGTTGTTTAGTTCATCCAACAGAATGGATTCAGTATACAGATGGAGTTAGCATAGTGTATCAGTATTTTAACAAGATATATCTTCTATAATGAATGATGATGGTGTGAAGACAGTTGGATGTACTAACTTGAAAAAAGTAGGCTTTGATATATATATATATAAATGCATTAATAAAGATAGGAGTGCAAGTTATTACTGTCCAGGAAGAGAATGCAGCTGTTTTTTCATTCTCATTCAATAGTAAATTAGACACAGCTGTACAGAAAGTTAGAATTTTCTAAAAACTGTAGTAATTCAGTCCCTATGCGAGCGACTGCAATCACATCTATATAGCAAAACCAGAAGCAAGTTTGGGGGGGGGGCTCCCAACTTTTTACAGTTTTCTCTGCTCCTAATAGTGATTCTCTCACAATGCATTCAGCATTGGTCTGAAATCATTAAACATGTAACTAGATTTCTTTTTTAAACTTTCAATGTAACTCACCTTTCTACTTGTGATGCCCTGGGACATCTAGAGCTAAATATTAGTTGATTAGGGGATAACTTCTAATATTCTACAATAATATTTATTTACTAAGACTTGATGCATTTCATCTCTTAGTTACTCTAATGCATGCCCATATTTCCTTTTTATCTATTCCTCACCACATACAATGGATCAGAACCCAAAGAAATGTGATTTTACTGTGGATCACAAAAATTCTTCAGCAAAAAATAGTTTAAAAAACAAAGAAATCCAACCAAAAAACGCCATAAAAATAATAAAAAAGAAATCAAAAATGCCTTCAAACATCCTACCAACATTAATTCTTACCAAAAAAAAAGTTTCCAAATGCACTTCGCCAACATCATGTATACCACCACCACCACCTACAGTCATCTAAACCAGAATTACTATTCATATCAGAATAACTGGCAACATCAATAACTACTGTCCACTTCAAGTGCCCATATTACACAGTTCTTTCTACCACAAATGCAGCACATCAAAACTGACATATCATGCCAGAGATCACAAAAGCTCAAATCTCCCCTGTTTAATCAGTTTTGGCTGAAAATTTCCCTACCAAACCAACCTACCCTTTTCATAAGCTCTTTCTGTATCTCTCTCCAAACTCCATTAATCACACTAACCCCCTTCAACTCTCTCTCTCTCTCTCTAAAGCTCGACTTTCTATAGTCAAATTACCATATTAGTGAGGTAATCTTTCCTCGGGACTTCACTGTCCACAACTCATATTAGCTACCATTTTCAGTTTCACCGATCAAGTAAGTAGGGATGCCAAGTGTTTGCCATTAGCAATGACCTATCACAGATCAATCTCCCTAACAGAATACCTGACAACCCCCTCAATTTGCCAATACACTTGACCTCTTCCTAACAAGTTCCCTTTCCAGGTATACTGTGGATGTCAGTTCTCCTGTTGAAAACTCGAGTCACAATCCATACAAGTCTGTTTTGTCACAGAACAACTTTCACCCACTAGTTCTCAGTTTCACATCCTTTAGCACTATAAGGGTGCCAAATGGGATAACTTCCATGACTTCTATTCCTCCTCCCCATGATCCGAATACCTGTTCAGATCGAATAACAGAAATCATCCTCATGGAATGAAGACCATCTCTTATTCCACACCAAATTCACAGCCAGCATCCAAACCTTAGTTCTCAAAAAAAAGAAAAAAAAGTGTTTTTTTCCTTTTGCTGTTTTGGTATGTATGATTCTAAATCAGACTCTAAAAGGGCAAACTGCAAACTCATCTCCTGCTCAAATCATGGTCGCTCCTTCTGGTTCCTTGCAACTTTTGCCCACCCAAGTTTCCACCATACTCACATCTGGATGGTATTCTAGTTTTCTCACCTAAAAACAAGGCTGACTTACTGGCATCACTTTTGTCTTCTAATTCCTGCATTGATGACCTGGGCAAAGTTCCCTCAACTCCATCAAGAAAGAAAGAAATCCAAAGAATCCTAAATAACCTGAACACAAACAAGGCACCAGGTTCTGATTGTATGCCCCACTTATTGTGTTAAAAACCTGTACTCAAGAACTAATACCTATTCTACATTCCCTCTTCAATCCATCCTATTCAACTGGCATCTACTCTTCTTCTTCTCCCGTAGTCTGAAATGAACCGTTAGGTCATTCATGGCTGGTAGGTGATACTCTTTGCTAGTCTCCTCCAGTCGTCTCGGTCTCTTGTTCTTGATGCCAGTTGAGAAAGGGAGGAATCAGTCCATTTTAATTGAGGTCGGCCCCCTCACCCTAAATCCCGGAATGATTCCTTCTAGTGCTTGCTTTGGAATGCCATTAGCCCTCTCCACATGTCCGAACCATTTCATCTGTCTTCTTCTGATGATTGTCAGAATATTTTCCCTTTTTCTCCCATCTATTAAATCAATCAGTTTTCGGACATTTTCATTGGTTCGTGAGCGGTATAGGGAATTCTCAAAAGTCTTCTGTAAGTTTTCATTTCAAAAGACAGGAGTCTTGTCTCATCTTCTTTCAATACAGTCCAGGCCTCACAACCATACAAGAGGACAGAATTCGCCAAGGTGTCAATTAGTCTTAGTCTGGTTGTGATTGCTATTCTGTTATCTTCCCACAATGGTTTTTTAACTTCTGTAGGGCCATGGTTGCCTTAGCAATTCGGTATTTAATGTCGGTTTTTGAATGACCATCTTGACTCAACGTGCTTCCTAGATAAGTGAACTTCTTTGCATTCTCAATTTGCTTATTGCCAATTTGTATCTTTAAGAATTCACTGTCTGATTTTGAGGTTATCATTGTTTTTGTTTTTTGTAGGTTTATGTATAATCCGTATTTTTTTAATGTTCCGAAACATTAAAAATGGCTGGTTATCTCTTGTAATTCTGCTTCACTTTCTGCCAGAAGATAGATATCATCAGAAAAACTTATTTATTCTTAGTCTACCAACTACTATTCCAGTGTCATATTCATAAAGAGCTTCATCTATGACATATACCAGAAAACAATTAAAAAGAAGAGGGGACAAGATGCATCCCTGTCTTATCCCCCATTCTGCCCGAAATGGTTTGCTGCTGTAATTTTTAATTTCAATTCTCATATCAGATGAGGAATAAAGAGATTTAATAATCCTAATGATTTTGTTGTCAATACCATGATGTTCTAAAATTTTCCATAATGCCTTGTGCCATATTGAGTCAAAAGCTTTTTGAAGGTCTAAACAGATGTGACGTGACAGATTATTTGCTGCTGTAATTTTTAATTTCAATTCTCATATCAGATAAGGAATAAAGAGATTTAATAATCCTAATGATTTTGTTGTCAATACCATAATGTTCTAAAATTTTCCATAATGCCTTGTGCCATATTGAGTCAAAAGCTTTTTGAAGGTCTAAACAGATGTGACAGATTATTTTGTTATGTTCTATGTATTTTTCACCTAGTATGTGTATTGTAAAAATATGGTCAAATGTACTTCTGGACTTCCGGAAACCTGCTTGTTCATCTGATAGTCTGCATTCTATTTTCTTTTCGATTCTTGACAGTAGTATTTTTAACAGGATTTTGCTTGGATGACTAATAAAGCTTATTGTTCTATAGTTGCTACATTTATTGCTGTTTCCCTTTTTAGGAATAGGTACAAGGACAGAAGTCCTTGTACCTATACTTTGAAAAAGCTTGGTTGCATAACATTTCAATCTATCAACTATTTTCTGGTTATCTGTAATAGGAGTTCCATCTTCATCTTCTATGCTTCAATTAATTGTGGTAAAAGGTTTGGTCAACTTATTGATAATTTGAAAAGCACTTTTAGAATTATTTTTATTTAAGTTCTCTTCTATATTTTTGCATTCATCCAATATCCATAAGTTTCTAGCATGTTTGATTTCTTTTTTAATAATCTTAGTAATATTTTTATACTGTTCTCTATTATCACCACTATTAATATGAGATTTCAAATATCTTCTTTTGTTGCATAGGTCCAAAATATTTTTGGTTATCCATGGTTTATTTATTTTCCTTTTGTATCCAAGGATTTCTTCAGCTGTCTTAGTTATCTTTTGTGAGAAGTATTTGGTTTTAGATTCGATACTATTATATTTCTTGAAGCTTGTGTCAAAAATTTGTTTTAATTTGTATTTACATAATGTATTTATTTGGGGATCTTTTAATTTTTCTATATTATATCTTTTAAGAGTTGATTTTGTAGGTAATCTTTCCCTCATTTTCATATTCACAGCTGCGATGACCATGTTGTGGCCGCTGCCAATGTCGGCTCCAGGAAATGATCTGGTTCTTGTGAGGTTGATGGAGTTTTTAAATCTTGTGCTTACAAGGATAAAGTCAATTTGGTTGTGTGTTTTACCATCAGGGGAAGTCCATGTCCATCTTCTGGAAGGTTTATGGGGAAACAGAGTGTTAGTAATGGTAAGTTCATTTTGTGAGACAAAATTGATCAATTCAAAACCTCTTTCGTTTGCCTCCCCATAGCCATAACGGTCCGACAAATGGGAGATAATCCTTGCTGATGTCTGTTCCAATTTTTTTCATTCCAATCACCCTGTACAATCAAAAGGTCTTTTCTATTCCTCTGGTGATTGTAGCATTAAGTTGACCATAAAACTCTACAACATGGAAATTCGCCCATATCTAGTACATCCCAAAGAATGGCAATAAAAGTCAACCAACGTACTAGTCCAATTACTCTCACTTCTGTCCTCCTCTCTAAAATTATGGAGAAGGTCACCAACAACCAACTCTTGAACCACCTAGAGACCTACCATGTAGTAAGGCTTAAGTGTTAGGACAAATTCATGTTAAAAGTTTAATGAAGTGAAAGAGCAATAGGAAAGGATTAAAAATAGTACAGTTGACCTTTGAAAATTATAAAAAATGAATGCAGGAAGGCTAAAGACAAGTGGCTAAATGAAAAATGTAAAGAAATAGAGGAAGTAGACAAGAAACACAATAGTAAAGAAATGCATAAATCAATCCAAGCCCTGACAAATAAAAAGAAAAATTTCAACCATAATCCTTGTATAAAAGATCAAAATGGAAAAATGCTACTAGAGACACAAGATATCATAAAAGGATGGAAAGAATATGGAAAAGAACTGTTTGACTCCGATCGCACAGACGCACCAGATATACAAAATATAGATGGTGAACCAATTACATATGAAGAAATAGAATATGCTCTAAGCCAAATGAAAACAGGTAAAATACCAGGCCCTGATCAGATCCCTATTGACTTGTTAAAGAAAGTAAATGAAAACACACTTAATGACCTAAAGGTTATTTTAAATAACATCTATGATTCAGGATACATCCCTGATGATCTAAGGAAATCCATCTTTGTCACTATTCCCAAAATTCCAAGAACTTTTGAATGTACAGAATATAGACTAATAATTTTAACAAGCCATGTTACAAAATTACTACTGAGAATAATCCTAGAAAGAATAAAAGACACTTTGTCAGTAGAAATAGAAGACACTCAATCAGGTTTTCAAAAAGACAAAGGTACAAGAGAAGGAATCTTCAATTTGAAAACGTTATGTGAAAAAAGTCTTGACAACCAGAAAAGCATATATCTTTGTTTTATTGATTACACCAAAGCATTTGATTCAATAGATCACAGGAAATTAATACATATCCTACAGAATAATGGGTTAAAAGGAAAAGATCTATGTATAATTACAAATATATACTGGAATCAAATGGCCTCAATAAGGTAGAAAAATACATATTCTGGCAACTTTGAAATCAAAAAGGGAGTAAGGCAAGGATGTGTCTTATCACCCTTACTGTACAATATATATAGTGAGCAAGTTTTTAAAAATATTTCAGAACTGAAGGGTGTAAAAGTTGGAGGTAGGAACTTCAACAACTTCAGGTATGCAGATGACACAGTTCTTACAGCTGAATCTGAAGATGATCTTCAAAACTTAATCACAGAAATTTACAACAGAAGCTTAGACATGGGACTAATTATTAACCTAAAGAAAACAAAGTGCATGATTATATCAAAAGAACCAATAAATAAGAAACTGAACATAACTGTTAACAAAAAGAAAATTGAACAGGTTCAGTCTTTTATATATTTGGGACAAATGTTTACAGACAGAGGAAATTCCCTTAAAGAAATAAAAAGAAGAATAGAGATAGCAAGAAAAGCCTTTACTGATATGAAAACTGTTCTAACATCCAGTGCCATTAATATAGACACAAGAAAAAGATTAATAAAATGCTATATCTGGTCAAGCCTTCTCTACAACAGCTAAAACATGGACACTAAATAAAGAAGCAGAGAAAAAATTAGAAGCTTTCGAAATGTGGACCATCAGAAGAATGTTGAAAATACCATGCACAGAGAAAACGAAAAATGAAGATGTTTAAAAGAAAACAAAAATGAAAAATTAATTGAAAATAATTAAAGAGCAAAAACTTAAATATTTTGGACATCTAACCAGACAAGAAGGCATTCAGAAATTAACATTAGAAGGGAAATTGGATGGAAAAAGAGAGAGAAGTAGACCCAGGAGAATGTGGTTCGAAGACATTAAGGACTGGACTGGCTTGAATTACCAAAAATGTTCCAGAGCAGCAAAAGAAAGAAAAAGGTTCCGTGACATGGTTGCCAACCTCCTTCTAGGAGATGACACTTGAAGAAGAAGAAGACCCTTGAAAAATGTGGGTTTGAACTGCACAGATCCAGTATATGCAGTTTTTTTTAATATAAATATATTGGAAAATTTATTTTTTTTTAGACTTTTCGACAATTTGAAAAAACTTGTAGACGAACTGCATGGCTTATAAATATTGAAATTAAGAAAAATTAAGAAAAAGGTATGCCATGAATGCATAAAATATGTGTGTAGATACTAGTCTATAGGGATGGTGATAGTATTACTAAAATCTTTGTGAAGAGAAGGTTGTGGACTGGGGGAAGGATGATTTTTTTTTTTTTTTGATACTGTGGGAACTTTAGCCATTAGATAAAAAAAAAAAAGTGCGGTGTATATGATTGAGTTCTGCTGCTAGAGAGGTCTAATTGGAAACAAAAGTTATAGTCTCTATGGGTTAGTGTCTTTATGACACCATATTGTTGAGAGGTTGGTGTGATGGAAAAGTTTGTGAATGTATCTGCCTGTGTGAGCAGATTTCCTGCTTATACTGAAAAGGACAGGTTACCTTTAGTAAGGCAGATGACTAAGGTGTCTAAAAGAAAGGCTAGACTATTATTAGCTTCCTTTTCAATTGTAAATTGAATTCTGGGATGAAGACTATTGAGATGACACAGAAAAGTATCTAATGTGTCTGGGTCAGTCATGAGACCAAATAGAGAACACATCACCTACATATCTCAAACCAGAAGGTTTGAGAGGGGATGAGTCAAGAGTTCATCATCATCAAATTTTTGACATTTACTCTCAACGGGTGTACAGGATATGATAGTACTACATGAAAAATTTACATCATGACTAACTTCCTATCTACAATTTTCCTCCAAATCAATCTGTTACCTGTCAAGGCTCCAACATTGTCAGATCTTATATTTCAATTTTCTAAGGTACTTTTTACTGTATCAATCCACCTATATCTTGGTCTTCCTCTGGGTCGTTTTCCAGCCAACCTGGCAGAGAACACTTGTTTTGCTAATCTTTCCTCGCCCATTCTGTTTAAGTGACCATACCACCTGAGATTAGCTCTGCTAACACATTCCTGGATGCTGACAATGTCAAGTTCTTTCCTAACACCCTCATTTTTAATATGATATTGCCATTGATGCTATCTGTTCACGCCCCTAATCTTTCTCAGGACTCTCATATCTGTGGTCTCTAGTCTTTGGTCAAGTGTTTTACTTCTAACCCAGCTCTTGCATCCATAAGTTAAAACTGGTTTGAACACTGTCTTGTATACAGATAATTTAGTGTTCTGACTAATTTCTCTCTTATTCCATATGAATTTATTCAATTGACTTCCCACCATACCAGCTTTGCTGATTCTGTTGTCTATTTCCATATTTAATTTACCATCTTCACTAAAAATCATGCCTAAGTAGCTGAAATGCTTTACTTGTTCTATAGGTTCTCCATTCACATTGCAGTTGATATTTACAATGCTTCTGCCTGTTTTCATTGTCTTTGTCTTGTTATTGCTGATCTTCATACCACATCTATTACAAGAGTTATTCAATTTAGTCAGGGAATCTTGCAGACTTGTAGCAGACTTATTTAGAAGTGTGACATCATCTACATAAAGCAAAGGGTTGAGATTATAATCTCCAATTCTGATATCATGTTTAGTACCACTTTCATTCATAATGTCATCCATATAGATAATGAATAACAGAGGGGATAGTATACATCCTTGTCTGACACCAGATTTAATATTAAACCATTTTCCTATACTTACTTCAATTCTGACTGCTGACTTACAACTCAAATAAAGACTAAGTAGTATTGCTTGATATAATGCTCCACTTACACCATGCAACTGCAGCGTTTTGAATAGCTTCTCTCTTGGCACCTTATCATATGCTTTTTCCAGATCTACAAACCTTAAATACAGATCTTTGTTATATTCCCATGACTTCTCAACAATTTGTCGTAAAGTAAAAATATGATCTTGACAGTTTCATTTGGCCTGAATCCAGCTTGTTCTGCACCAAGCTTCTCTTCCACAATTCTTGTCAACCGTTTCTCAAATATACTGGCATAAATCTTACCAGGGACACTCAGCAGAAAAATATCTCTGTAATTCTCACATTCAATTTTATTTCCCTTTTTATATATGGGTACTATGAGAGCTCTGCTCCAATCATCTGGAATTCCTCCCTCTGAACTAGGCAGTGCAGCCACTCTATGACTTTTATACCTCCATACTTGAGCATTTCTGGTCAAATATCATCTGCTCCAGCTTCCTTTCCACATTGCAGACGTTTAATGGCTTTTTCTACTTCAAGTATGGATATGTATTCCTGATTGCATGCCTGATCAGTGTTTTTTTTATCACTATGCTGTTATCACTGCTAGTTTCATTTAGCAATTTTTTGAAGTAATTACTCCATACTTCAAGGATATCTTTTTCTACAGTTTTCATATCACCTTTATCATCTCTGATTTTTTTTTTATACAGCACTCTTTCCTCCATTTCTGAGCTTCTTCAACAACCTTCAGAATATCTTGTCACCTTCTTGATATTTATTTTTTATGTTATTAACAAAGTCATCCATTGACCTTTGTTTAGCTAGTTTTACACAGTGTTTAGCTTTCTTACATTTGTCTCTGTATTCTCTAAGAGCACAAGCTCACTTATTTGTCAGGAACTTCTGATATGCTTTCTTCTTTTCCTTCACTGCCTCTTTAACTTCCTGTGTCCACCATGGAGTTCTGATTTTTCTATTCTTGAAGACAACCTCACCACACATGCCTCTCTGACTGAATCAATCAATGTTTTCTTCAGAGCTTCCCAGTGAATCTCCAAGGTTAGGTTCCTGTTCTCAAAATCTTTTGTTTTTTATTCAATTATGTTTGTGTATTTTAGTCTACAGCACATCTGAGAGCTGCTCAACTTTTATTTGCTTAAAAACTTTCTTACATGTTCTTCTTTTCAATATCAAATTCAATTTTATCCTGCTCATGTCTAAATGGTGATCACTTCCAATTTCAAATCCTGTGTACACTCTAGTGTCCTGCACCAAGAAAACATCACTATCAACAACAACATAGTCATTGTGACTTTTCTTATTCCATGTGTCTTCTCTCCATGAATTTGTACACATTTTTATGTTTGAACATGGTGTTAGTAATAACCAGTCCATCTCCTGAGCAGAAATCCAACAAATATTTGCATTATTATTAGCTTTGCTCTTTTCTCCAAATTTTCCAAAAATATTTTTGTATATCTGACAATCATTTCCTACTCTGCTATTTAGATCCTCACCAAGGACCAACTTTTCATTTTTCATTGTGTCAGTTGCTTTCTCTAAAGCCTCAAAAAATTATTCCACTTCTACCTTAGTAGAACCTTCTGTGGGACCATAGGCACAAATAAGTCTCATTGTCTAGTTCCCCATTCTGATATTTGCCCACATCACTCTACTTGAAATTGAGTGCCATTCAAGATTAGCCTCGTATTTAGTGTTGAATAATATGGCTACTTCTTTTCGTTGATTGTTATTGTCTGAATATAACATTTTGTATCTATTACTCAGAAAGATCTCACCAGTTTTTGTCTTTTTTGTTTCAGTCATCCCTATTATGTCGATCTGGTATTTATCCAATTCCTCAGCTAGCTCCATTTCTTTGCCATTCAGGCTTCTTATGTTGATAGTACCGATCTTCAACTCTAGTGATATTGAGTTGGGGTATGTTTTAGGAATTATTCGAGTAGCTGACTTTTTGCTGTTTGCCCTGGTTCCTTGGCAAAAACAAATGGGGGCCTTGTTTTACTGGGCAATGCCTCAGCTGGCATGAAATTCTGTCACGTTGTACCATCATTTAATATTGTGGTTTAAACCAATAAGAATACAATTTGTTGGCTAAATCCGAAATTGCCAGCCCATCCTCGTTCATCCAGTATCCAAGTAGATATCTACTGTACGCCCACAGATGAGAGCCCCTTCGACACTTCTGTGCATGTCAAAAGAAGGAAAATCCATTCCAATATTAGGGTGAATCAATGCGTTTCGTGGGATGAGTGTTTATCATTGTATGTCAGAAAATTAGCTTTTCTTTTATGAAAATTCCAGTTCTTAAAGTGGTAATTATTTTGCTTGTACAACAGTTGGAAAATTTATGTGCTTTATACATACATATTGCATGTTGGTGGCCAATTCATGTATTCTTTATTTCTTTCTCCCCTTCAGCATGAATTGATTATTCTTGGCACAAAGCAAGGTCGGGTCTACAAAGTGTGGGTGTACAATAACAGGGTGCACCACAGGAAGGTGAGGATTGGATTAGGTCAGAAGCCCTGGTCAGTTCTCTGCATTCCTTTAAAGGCTATGTGGAGGTCTCCTCTCAGTTATACAGCTTTGACACTTAAGCACCTCAAGTCAGGAGTTTGCTCTTCAAAATCTTCCATAAAAAAATTGGTGGGAGGGGTTGGGAAGCATAGAAGTACTCTCTATCTGTTTATAAATTTTGTTCTTCCAAGAGAAATAACTGGAATGGATAGCAAAGGAAAAGAGGTCAATGATATCAAGAGGAAACACATTTTAAAAGCAGCTAGGTGTCATTTAAGGGATGTTAGTGAATAATGAAGTGATGTCAAAGCTTACTACGATATCTGTATCATTAAAATTATATTTTCAATGGAACTTTTAAAATGGGAAGAGTATTTTTATGTATGATGTGGTATGTTTGATTGTTTTTGCATATGTTTGATGGTATGAAATATTGTTTCAAAAAGCACAAAACCTTTTTTTGATTTTTTTTTAATAGTCAGGTGAACAATTTCTGTATTATGTAACATTATATGGCACTCCCAATCTTGTTCAGCTGGTAAGTACTAATTTTTGACATGGTATTTTCCCAAACAGTATGAATGGGAAACTAAACCTCTGCATGAGATAATAATGCTATTTGAAAGATGGTTTCAAAAGGCATTAAGCCTTCTTGAATTTGTTTTTTTAATAGTCAAACAGACAATTTCTGTATTATGTAATGTGTGGCACTCCCAATCTTGCTCAATTGATAAGTACTATTTTGGATATGTTAAAAAAAAGATCTCCTCAATGGTATCTCCACTTGAATAAGAAGGCTTGCATGAACCAATGACCTCAACAGCTATGAAAGCAGTAGCTTAGCTTCTGGCAGGGTTTTCCTAGCTGGCAGGTCGAGAGGTACGTGCCAAACTAAGAGAGAGAGAGAGAGAGAGAGAGATCCTGGTCCTCCAGGTTGGGGGTTTTGCATAAGACTGGTTACCTTACCAAGTAAATTCTACAACTCAGATGCTTCAACTGGAAAATTTATTCAACAGAAACAATAGAAAACAACCAAGAAAAGATAAAGGTAAATGATTAGGAATCTCAGACAATTTAAAAGTAGCCATGTGGAATGTACAAAACATTACAACAAAGGAATTAGAATCAGCAAAACAACTAAATTTAAAAATCTTAATACAGCCATGATAACAGAATCAAAACAGAAATTAAAGGAAACAAAAGATATAGATGGTTTTACTATATAGCAGAATGGCCAACATATACAGAGCTTCTAGCAGAATGGTCATTTTAATCAATAAAGGAGAAAACAGAATATGAAATTTTGTAAATGATCAAATTATAACACTTAAATTAAAAACAAACAGAAGCTACTTAAATATCACAAGAGTATATGCTCCTGAAGAAGGTAGAAAAGAGGTCTCTGAACAATTTTATGAGGAACTATAAAAACAGTTAAATAAATGTAATAAAAATGACTATATATGAGGTGTGGCTATTAAATAACAAGACTGGTTGCAAAAATGTGATTTATTATTACAATTGTACAACTTAATTGTTATCCCCTTCAACATACTCCCCTCCTCTATCTATACACCATTGAATACGAATTTTCCATTATTGGAAGCAGTACTGCAAGTCATCAGGTGTTATCTGCTTCAGTAACGCTACCATTTTCTCCTTTACCTCATCCACTGACTGAAAATGAGTGTCCTTCACACCTGCCTTCTAACCCTTGGAATACATTTAGACATTGCTTCTACTAGATAGTTCTTGAATTGCAATCAAGCAGCATTCATCTCCTTTCCACCCAACTCTGCATATTCTAACATTCGAATATTCACTGATTTAAAATTTGACATGTGGGTGGAAGACATTATAATACTAATTAATGAATTAGAGAAAAATAATTACTTAATAGACAGAAATGAATCTATTGTATATATTTATATGTTTGAGCTTCATTCTTTGGATAAACACAACATGTTGATCTTTGAAGTCAATGTACCATTATGGATAAGAATCTGGAATTATCTAACCAAATAAAATCGTATATAATATACTGTTATCTTACTCTCTCCATGACTGACTATAACTGAAAAAGTTGGATATATAGAAAAAAGGTGGAGAAAAACATAAGTGATGAATTCGATTGACAGGAATAACATTACTGGTCAAATCAACAAGCATAACATAAATGGCAGTCTCTTTACAGTATTAACACTGCCATTTTATGTGTGTGTGTGTGTGTGTGTGTGTGTGTGTGTGTGTGTGTGTGTGTGTGTGTGTGTGTGTGTAGAAAGTATTTTACCTTGGGTATAATAAATGTTAAAGATACCAAGCTATTTTAAACCTGGTTTTACACCATTTCCCAAGTAAGCAAACAGACAAGTAAGTCAAGTTTGCACCTGCAAATATTGCAAGTGTTGGATTCTGATTATGTAGAGATTAGAGTAATTATTATTTGGTTCAGAATCCAACATGATCTTCCATCACAAAGGCTAGACTTGTAAATATTATTTAATGTGAATTACTTATTTATAATTTAATATTCATATAACTACCTTTAATTTTGTCTAATATTTAATTATTTAATCAAAGATATATGTATTAATAACGAAAAGACTGTATTAAATATTATTAAGCTATTTTATTTATTACAATGTTAATATTATAAGAATCTGTATTTGATAATTTAACTGCTCATTAATTGAAATGTAAATATTCTCTATTTATTCCTATTTGTAGAAGTTTAACGTTATGCAATAGCTCAATTTTCTTATGTTTTGTTTTGTTGTCATGGAGACGTATGTAAGTGAGGAGAATGTTGAAAATTATTGAAAAGAGTTTTAGTCAAAGAAATCACGAGAACAATTTAGGCGGGAAGAACGCATATATAAAGGAGGAACGCTGAAAATAAAGATAGAGAGGAAAGAGAGAGAGAGAGAGAGAGGATTGGCATTCGGTTGGAATCAGAGGATATTCTAATTCGGCATTCGGGAATCAGAGTGTGATAATAGCGAGTCGGCAAGTCACTCAAGCAGCTAATTAAAAGTCCAGTAGTTGAGAAGCGGTTAGCTAATAAGTTGTAGAATAACAATTATAGCTACGGAAGATAGCTGAGTGACTACTGAATGAATAGCGATACTAGAGTTGAGATTTAATTTCAGGGTTGACCTTTCAAGGACACAGAATCTTTAAGCATAGCACGGAGTAACGAGAGAATAGTAGAGGCTGTAAAGTTGAAGTTTACCGTTAGCTGTGTTTAGAATTATAGTGCCTAAAGAATTAATTGAATGCCGGAGGAATGAATAACTGTGCATATTAAACCTAAAATTAAGGAATTATTGTGTTACCTTAATTCATGAGTGATCAGTAGTGCTTCATGCAAGAACGTCTGATTATGTGTATTGTGACCATGAATTAATTCAGTTATTGCTTAGAAGATTTATTATAATGAGTGCCGATTATTGTCTAAAGTGTGTACAGTTATAAAAAGTGTTTGCGCATAAAGGAAGATGAATAAAGAAGATTATCGGTAAGAAAATTCCAACCATTAACATTCCTATACAGAGATATGTGTGAGTTTCATCCTGGAATTTCCTTATATTAACAGTAACTATTGCGGAGATTAGCTGAAGTGTTGATTTAAAAGTGTCCACTTCAGAAGAAGTGGTCCTGAATTTTTATTGTATTTGGAACTTAAGAAACTGTGAGATATTTGTGTAATCGGTTACTGAGGAACTTTGTGACTTTGAGCTTTACCAAGTAGTTAATTGGATTTTGTGAGAGCTAAAATGTTTATAATATCTTACTTAGTGATTTGAAGTTAAGTGTAAATTGTGATTCTAAAATTAAATGTTTGTTTTTGTTAATCAAAAGTATTATGCCTGAATCTCTTTTACTGCACCATTCATAAAATATTCGAACCAAAGCGGGTAAATTAAGTAAGTTAAATATACTCGGCCAGTATATATAATAACAACACATAAAGGAAGGGTAGTTGAGAGTTGGTTTATCTTCAATTCTTGAACTAATTCAGATATAAAGTGGCGCAGTCTTTAAATATAAATTTTCTTTATATTTGAATTAGAAATCAACTTACAACTTATCAATTAGTTAAGAACATCGTAATAGTAATCATGTCGGATCCAATGTATAGATTGAGAAAAAGTAGGATCCAACACCAGTCTAGGTGACCCCACATGCAGTTCAAGTCAAGGCAACCTGTGGTAAAGGTGGATAAGCTCTGATCACTATTCTTAATATTTACCCTTAATGCAAAGCACATCTCCTGGAGGAGATGTATGATGCTATATATTAAAGGCAAGGGACCACTATCATATATATATAATTTTATGTATATAAAATCACACATTTTATATATATATTATTAAAAAGTTTTAATGACTGATACCGAGAGATAAAAAGATAACACGGTGTATTTGAGAAGATACTACTAGTTTATTAGTTTCGTTAAATTGATCAACATCTTCAGGTATCACAATCAAAGAAATATATAAAGAATTACGAAGACTTAAAATCGCATTAACGGAACAAGTACAAAAAAAACAGTAGCGTGTTTGAAAACAAAATGCGAGCTTGAGTTCCAAATAAACGTAGACTACACGCTGTCGTGAGGGCACCAATACTGAACAGAAGCAACGTGTGCATCAGAGTGATTGAAACTTAGGCTGTTGTTGATATGGGAAGAATCTAAGAGAAATTTCTCTAGATTCGACAATCTTTCTCTTGAGCTCATCATAGCACACATGGATGTTAGAAGTTTGAGTCCAGTTCACAATGTGATGGCGGCCTTCGTCTGAGTTAACTGAAAAGAGAACGTGGCTAGAGAGAGCACTGGCTCTAGTCCTGTTATAGGAGATATCTCTACGGTGTTCTTCCAAACATAGAAGGATGGATTTGGCAGTCTGGCCATAGTATTGCTTTCCACAATCACATAAAATCTTGTACACTCCTGGAAACTGAGTTGGAAGATGTTTCTCTTTAGGTTCACTAAGTACTGAACGAAGTTTTGGGAGTGTAGTGAAGCAAGTTCTGAAGTAAAACTTCTTGAGAATTTTTGCCAGTTTTGGTGAAAGAGAGCTGATGCAAGGCAAAGAGATGAAGGCTCTGGGAGAAGAGGGATCTTCGGAAGTAGTTGAGTGACTGGGGAAAAGAAATTTGTAAATTGTCTTAGGAGAGATACCATTATTAATAAAAGTTTTTTTAAGATAAAGGAGTTCATTAAACTTGCCTCCTGCTCAACTGGCAGTTGAGCAGGAGGCAAGTTTAATGTATTTCATTCTTGTGAAGTCTTTGGAATCGTTGATAACTTTTTCAATCACGGACTGCAGAGGCATGTTTTTTTGAGAACGCTTAGATATAAGTCAGGGGTTAGCAGTGGCGTGGGGAATGAAGGCTCTTCATTCCAGTGAGGATTATTTTGGTTATTAGTTCAATGTATATGCTTGGATCAGGAGAGCAAAACAGTAATCTGATCATGGAAAAGCAGCATAAAAATTCTGGAGGTCATCCCAGTTGGCACAATTTTAGTGCCAACAAGGATGACCCAGTTTCCATATGGTATGAGGCTGAGATTGGCTGGGAGGAGGACAAACTGTAGAGAAGGAAACTTGAATAAGACTGTGATCAGAAATGCCAGTGGGAGAGTAGATATCCACAGTGTATGTTGGTGGAATGATGAGCATTGTCTGGTATTCTGGTTGGTAGATTAGATTGACTATTTGTGTTAGGCCTTGACAAATGGTTAAGCTTCCTTTCCAGTGTAATCTGTGAAGTTAGAGTTGGGGAGCTAGTTTGTGTTATGGATGTTAAAGTTCACAAGGAGAATAATCTCATAATTCGGGTAATCAATTTGTAAGAAATCAATTTTTAGTGATAGATAATCAAAAAGGGAAGCATGATTGTCAGAGTTAGGAGAGCAGTAAAGGCAGCAAATAAAGACTGTAAAGTGAGGTAAGGAAATCTTGAACCAGAGCAGATCGAAAAGCAAGAATTCCAAGTTGTATTGCCTTTGACAAGGGATATCAGATTTTACAATAGCACATGTTCCACCTTTTTTGCAGAAGGCATCATGCAGGATATAGTTGGGAGATTTAAGGCAGACTGTGGTAGTGGTGGGTGCCAACTGAGGTTCTGTTAGGAAAAAGAAATCAGATTTTGATGTCTGTAAGTGGTGGTAATGGTGGTGGTGGTGGTATATGCAACTAACGTTTATATTAATACTTCGAATGTTGGAAAAATGGATATGGAAGCGTTTTTTACTGGAAAAAGTTTTGGTGTTATTTTGAGTGGGTTGGGAAATATTTTTATTTGTACAATTTTTTTTTATTTTAATTTTTCATGGGTTTTTTGTTATTTTTTATTGGAGATTTTTTTTTTTTTGTATTTCCAGTTAAAACATTAGTATTTTTATGACTGACTCTCACGTGTAAGGTAGTTGATTCAGGAAACAAAGTAGGGGCATGTAGCTGGGGCGAGGGAACTGTGTACATCTCACACACACACAGAGCCCAGACTACACTCAGAACAGTGCACAGTGCCCCCCTACATACCATTGACCTGATCTCCTCCAGGCACAACCTGGCAGGGTAAGTGACAGCAGGATTATTCATCAGATGATCAGGAACCTTTCAACAGATGCATTACCATTGGGTACAGTCCTGTGCAATATCCCATGGCCAACCTGTGAAATACTCTTTTACTGCTGTACCCTCAAATGGAGCAGAAACTCGCTCCCTAGTTGAATGACAATAATGGTGTAATGATTATGTTCAGCAAGGCCATCACCCAAACTACACGTGAGAACACTTTCTTTTAAGGTTACACGGTGATCAGCATTCATATTTATGAATTTAGGTACACAAAACACACGTGTTAAAAAGATTATTTTACTGATTAATAATAAAATAATAACTTGACGTTTTGACCCCTGTATTGAGGTCATCATCAGAAGGAAGGATGTGTATAAGAACCAAGCTACATGCTGTTGCACTCTATACAGATAAATTACATCTACGTTGTTGACTAGTCTTTTTTCTTAGCCTGCCCTCTAGTGATAAAAAAAAAATTACCAATAAAAATTACAATAAACTCTGCTAAAGTCCTCACGTACTAGGATTCTTCTGGAATTATACAGTTTATATTGTTATATTACGAGATTATCTTCTTGATTTGTACAGTACAGGTTGCTATTGTATGTTCAGGAAAAAAAAAAAAAAAATTCACCAAGTCTTCTTGTATTGAGATTTTTCTTCGTGGTTGCTATGAAGGTTGCAGATGGGTCCTTCACATTCTTGGAATGGTTAGACCATCATTTTTATTCAGATTCGGATCATGTTTGAGCATTTCACATGCTTCCTTGAATTTCCACTCGAACCAGGTTTTAGTGCGGTGTAGGGACTTGGTACCTTTCCAATCAATTCTGTGGTATGTTTAAAGTGTGTGGTCAGAAAGGCCGGTGTTTCCAAAATGGAGGTATTTTATGTGTTGTTTGTGTTCATCCTTTCTGATTGGGATGGTTTGCCCTGTTTCCCCTATGTATGATATGTTACATGTGCAATCTATTTTGTAAATCCCTGGGTGGGCTAGGTGTGGCAGGGGATCCTTGGAAGAACTGAGTAGGTGTCTTAATTTTGTCGGGGTTTTAAAGGCGGTTTTGATGTTGTATTTGTGTAGTGTTCTGTCTATTTTTCTGAAATGCCTCTAACATATGGTATAGCAATAGCATTCTTGAAATCTTTTTTGTTATTAGTTGTAACTTTGTGGAGGATCTTGTGAATAATTTTTATACTGTATCCATTCTTTATAAAGGTATGTTTGATGGTCTTATATTCATGGTTAAGAGCTTGTTCATTTGAACAAATGGTTTGAGCTCTGTGTTTAAGGGTGCTTATGACCCCTAGTTTTAGTGTTGGGTGGTGATAAGACGTTTTGTGTATGTACTGGCCTGTGTGTGTAGGTTTGCAGTAAACTATTTGTGTTAGGCCTTGACAAATGATTAAGCTTCCTTTCCAGTGTAATCTGTGAAGTTAGAGTAGGGGAGCTAGTTTGTGTTATGGATGTTAAAGTTCACAAGGAGAATAATCTCATAATTTGGGTAATCAATTTGTAAGAAATCAATTTTTAGTGATAGATAGTCAAAAAGGGAAGCTTGATTGTCAGAGTTAGGAGTGCAGTAAAGGCAGCAAATAAAGACTGTAAAGTGAGGTAAGGAAATCTTGAACCAGAGCAGATCGAAAAGCAAGAATTCCAAGTTGTATTGCCTTTGACAAGGGATATCAGATTTTACGATAGCACATGTTCCACCTTTTTTGCAGAAAGCATCATGCAGGATATAGTTTGGAGATTTGAGGCAGACTGTGGTAGTGGAGGGTGCCAACTGAGTTTCATTTAAGAAAAAGAAATCAGATTTTGATATCTGTAAGTGGTGGTAACGGGGGTGGTGGTATATGTAACTAACGTTTTATATTAATGCTTCGAAAATTTGAGTGAGCTAAGCGCTGTGGACGTACCTAAGAAGAGCTCCTGATTGAGATAAGTTATTCTAGGAATAATTAATTATATATGCGTAATTGTTTGAGTAAGAGTGGATGTAAACGTTGTGCGCTACTGGTATTATTAGTATGGGGGATTTTTCTTACCTAAACTTATTATGAAATCATTATTATTAGACCTAGTAACCTGCAGGGAAAAAAAAAATGGCACGGCATTGTCATTCCATGATTTTAATTTAGATTTCAGTCGTTTCGTTAAGTGTGAGGTCTGTTATATGTATTCCTTCGATTACATAAATGATTTGTGGATGTTTAGCACGGATGGAAGAAGTGTGTGTGTGCGAAGTGTGACCTGAATGAGGAACTGATGAATGCAAATATGTAATTGATAACAGAAAGTGTTAGTAACAATTGTGTCGCGAGTGCACGTTTGAAAGAGACGGATGGTGAGAAAGAGAGGCGAAAAAATGTTAAAAAAATTAGGAAAAAAGAAAAAGAGTGATTTGAAAACCGTAATGGATGTTAAAAGGGACGAAAGTGAGGCGAGAGTGGCGGAAAGAAACGAAATTGAGAGAGCGAATGAAAGTAGAAATGGTATGACGCAGAAATCGCAAGTGAAAAAAATCAAAAGAATAAATGATAGCGAAAAAAGAATGAATGATGGCGAAAGTTGGACGCATGTTGGACTGAAAGTACTGAAACAAAGAAAGATGAATGAGAGTAAAAGTGAGAAGAATGATAGTGAAAGTTGGATGCATGTTAGTCTGAAAGTACGGAAACAAAGAAAGATAAATGAGAGTGAAAGTGAGAAGAATGATAGTGAAAGTTGGACGTATGTTGGACCGAAAGTACGGAAACAAAGAAGGATGAATGAGAGGAAAAGTGAGAAGAGGGGGTCGAGAGTTAGAAAGTTAGAAAGATTTAATGATAGAGAGAATGTGTCCCGAGATGCGGAAAGTGAATTGGATTGCATGAGGCAAGAAATGAAATGGATGCGGAATGAAATTAAGAGAATTCAGGTCAAAACTATTAAAATAAATCATGATGGCATGAAAGAGTTAACGAAAGATGAGCAAAAGGCATTGTATGGCGACTCCATTATTAAAGGTGTGCTAGAGGATAAAATGCACAAGGTATGTTTTCCAGGCGGTAAAATGAGTAGAGTGATTGCGGCATTGGATATGAGGTGGGAGCAAAAGAGTTAATTGTATTAATTGATACAAATGATTTGAGAGAGTACAAAGAGCATGTCAGAATGAATGACAGGAGGCTGCTTGGAAAGATAAAAGAGAATAGTTGGACAGGAAGGGTAGTCAGTGTGTTGCATAGGTATGATTGTGGTGAAATGAGGCGGAGAGCAAGGATTATGAATGATATTCTGGGTGAAATGTGTGAGGAGATGGGAATACAGTTTGTTAATGTGTGGAATGAGTTTGAGGGACGAAGTGAGCTGTATTGGAGCGATGGACTACCTTTGAGTAGTTATGGTGAGTCGCTTGGAGAGACTACTGCTGGAAGGCAGAGAAGTGAATAGACAGAATGAATCAGATCGAGAGGAAAGTGATGTGGAAGAGCAGGAGAGTAAGACAGGAGAGATTGAAGAAGTGGATATGAATGGGAAAGTGAGTGGTATGAGTATAAAAAATGAGAGAATGGGTGTGCAAGAGGAGCAGGGAAATGGGGAGGCTCAGGGTGGACAGGGGTACACAGCATGAGAAAGGTGGATGTTCCAAGAGGAGGTGAGAGCATGTGTAGGCAGGAAAGAAATGGGATGACCAGGGATCAAGAGGAAACAGATGAAATTGAAAAGGGTTCTAAAATGAAGAAGCAGAAAGGGAAATGGCCGCAGCCCAGCATGGAGAGATCACATCGAGTGAGTGGTATCAGTAGAACTAGCTGTAGATCCAGAAATGAGCTGTTGTGTTTGTATACCAATGCTAGAAGTATAAGAAACAGGCGGATGAAATGGTTGCACTAATTGCATCCGTTCACCCAAAGATTGTCGGAATAAGTGAGACATGGTTAGATGAGGATGACATCCTGACAGGAATAGAGATGGAAGGGTATGATATGTTTCGTGAGGATAGAAGGGGTAAAAATGGAGGGGGGGGGTGCTATTGATGATAGAGAAAGAGTAATGTCCATACAAGGTAGATATGCAAGAGGAAAATAGCGCCAGTGGTTTTGAGGCAGTATGGTGTGAGATAGAGGTGAACAGAATCAAATACTTGGTGGGATGTTGTTATAGACCTGGTAATGTGGATGGTGGTGATAGTGAAATGTATAGTCAAATTAGCCAAGCAAATAAGAAATGGGTAATCATTATGGATGATTTTAATTATGGCAATATAGACTGGAATGAAGAGATAGCAACTGGAAGTAAAGAAAATGAGTTTCTTGAGTTTTTGAGGGATAACTACCTCAGACAGTATGTAACAGAGGGCACACGAGGATTAAGGGTCTTGGATTTGGTCATCTCATCAGAGGATGTAATTATAAATGAGGTGTCAAATCATCCACCAATTGGTGGAAGTGACCATGAGGTGATTACCTGGGTGGTTGCCAGCAGTGCAAGGACCCCTGTGAAAAAAATGTATATGTGGAACTACAAGAGGGGTGATTATGAAGAGCTCAGGACACAGCTTACGGGTGTAGCATGGAATGAGGAGTTAGCTGGAAAAGAGATCAATGCAGCTTGGGGGATTTTCAAAAACTATTTAGTAGATGCAATGTCTAAATGTATTCCAAGGGTGAGAAGGTTAAATAAGGTAGGTGTGAGATGGATGAATAAAGAGATTAAGCATGCAATACAGAGAAAAAGGGCATTGTGGAGGCAGCATAAGAGACGTGGAAGTAACCAATTTCATGAGGTCTACAAAGACCAGGCAAGGAGGGTGACTTGGTTGGCGAGAGTAGCTAAAGAGAGGTATGAACAGCAGTTAGCTAATGAAACCAAAAAGAATCCTAGGGAGTTCCTACGATATGTAGCCAGCAAAAGAAAGAATGATTATGGAAGGATGACATTGATTGGAGGAAATGGTATAAAGACAGCTGTTGCAGAATGTGTGGTGGAGATACTTAATGAGCAGTTCATAAAGATCTTTCAATCTTGTGAATGTGACTTCATGGAGAGATTGAGAGCAGTTGATGATGGGGAGGAGAGACTGACTGTAAGTGAGCAAGAGGTGTTTGGGAAGTTGAGTAAACTAGATGTAAATAAGGCTGTGAGACTTGATAATATATCACCGTGTATTCTGAAGGAATGTGCCAGAGAGTTGACACCTGCCTTGACATATTTTTTTAATAGTAGTCTTGCATGTGGTCAAGTTCCTAAAGAGTGGAAGGAGGGCAAAATTGTGCCACTTCATAAAAGAGGTGATCGAACTCAAGCATCAAACTATAGGCCTATCTTTGTGTCAGGTGTTGTGGTTAAGTTGTTCGAGAAGCTTGTGAGAACTAGGATCCAGAGTTGAGTTGACAACAATGGTATAATCTTTGATGGACAGCATGCATTTGCTAAAGGGAGGTCATGTTTTAATAATCTACTTACTAATTACAATAAAGTGACTGCTTCCTTGGACAGAGGAGAAGGATACACAGTAATATACTTGGATTTCGCAAAGGCTTTTGATAGAGTACCTCATGATAAGCTGACAGTCAAACTAGAGTAGATAGGGTTGGATATTAGATTAGTGCATTGGATTGGAGACTGGCTATCTGATAGGTATCAACAAGTTGTGTATGGGGGTACGATATCCAGAATGCAGAATTTATGCTTGGTGAGAATATACTGTTGGAGGTAGAGGAAATAAGAGATCTAGCGGTGATAGTGGATAAGGATCTAAAATTTAGGGGACACATCGCCAAAATTGTGAAGACAACACAAAGCCTTCTGGGAATGATGCAGAGGATACTGATGTGTAGAAGTAGGGAGATTCTAGTATAAGGCTTTGATTAGGCCACACATGGACTATTGTGCCCAGATTTGGTCACCGGGTTTTCAGATGGGTGTTGGAAAGGGTCCAGCGGCATTCCCTTTATCTGCTGTTGAAAGTTTATTTTTCACTTGGTTAGAGTATAATAAATTTAGTTTAATCCTTTATCCAAGTGTGAGCAAACAAAGTTTGCACCTGAAAGTATCTTCAGGACTGGGGTAAGGTGGTACAACACCAGAAAACTCATTGCAAAGGTGGAGCAAGCTACCAACACTCCTGTCTCAGTATCTCCTATAATGCAAAACACATCTCCTTGCGGATATGTCTAATGTTATGCATTAAGGGAAGGGCCACTACCCAGACTAGTTTCAACCTTTATCGAGGTCTCTTCAGTGGGAGCCAGGCACAAGCTGAGATACCAGGCAGAAGCATTTGCAGGTCATCTCTACCTATAGGAGTTGCCAAATGGTGTGCCACCCTTTTTTAATAAATTACTCTGGATTTAGAGAAAGATGTTGAAAGTTTATTTTTCATTTGGTTAGAGTATAATAAATTTAGTTTAATCCTTTATCCAAGTGTGAGCAAACAAAGTTTATGCCTGAAAGTATCTTCAGGACTGGGGTAAGGTGGTGCAACACCAGGGCAACTCGTTGCAAAGGTGGAGCAAGATACAAACACTCCTATCTCAGTATCTCCCTTAATGCATAACATTAGACATATCCGCAAGGAGATGTGTTTTGAATTATGGGAGATACTGAGATAGGATTGTTGGTAGCTTGCTCCACCTTTGCAAGGAGTGCCCTGGTGTTGTACCACCTTACCCCAGTCCTGAAGATACTTTCAGGCGCAAACTTTGTTTGCTCACACTTGGATAAAGGATTAAACTAAATTTATTATAATCCCTTTATCTGCTTTTGTGATAATAATGTCACGGTTATATTTTAGGGATTTGAGGGCCAGTTTTTCCGCTTTGTTTAGGTTGCTGTTTAATTTTTTGGTTGAATTTAGTAAATAGGCAGTTTCCATCCTTATTTTGTCAGCGAAATTGGCGCGGAGGGATCTTAAACCTCTCTCAATATGATATATTATATCTAGTTTATTTACCGACCTCGGAGCAATGGCGTAATTTAAACCTTTCTCCAGTAGCGAGATTCACTTTGGTTGAGGTTGTAATCCGATTTGTTGATAACCAGACAGTGGTCCGATGGTGGTTGGCTGCTCCTAACTGCGTTTGTGGGTGATTGGCTACTCCTTTCGTTATGGCATCGTAATTGTCTTGCGCTTTCCTGTAGTTTTAATGCTTGAAACTTTGTTATTAATTGTTCTTTGCTTCCTCTGCGATCTTGTCTAGAATATTACAAATTTCGGGATTAATGTAACTGGATAGCTAAAATTTTAGTTGTAACACTTTGGCTTGGGTAGATGCTAAGTTCTTTCGCGCCTCGTGGATCTGTTCTCTTAACAACGATTTTTCTAGCCTAGCATAGATACGGAGCACTTTAGCTGATGTAAATTTCTTCTTTAGTTTAATGCAGTTGGGTATTAAGTTGCTGTCTCCACATCGTTTCAAAAAGGCTAGTCGATTAATTAACATGGAACTACGTATCTTTAGCTTACCGTAGAGGCTGCACAGCTTGTGGGTCACATCTCCATGGATTATGATGACTCTTTCTTCTAAGGTTGCATGGTGATCAGCATTCATATTTATGAATTTAGGGACACAAAACACACGCTTTTAAAATGATTATTTTACTGATTAATAATAAAATAATAACTTAACGTTTTGACCCCTGTATTGAGGTCATCATCAGAAGGATACATGTGTATAGGAACCAAGCTACATGCTATTATACAGGTAAATTACATCTACGTTGTTAACTAATCTTTTTTTTAGCCTGCCCTCTAGCGATAAAAAAAAATTACCAATAAAAACTACAATAAACTCTGCTAAAGTCCTCGCACACTAGGATTCTTCTGGAATTATTCAGTTTATATTGTTATATTACGATTATCTATATTAGTACTGGATTTGTACAGTACAGGTTGCTATTGAATGTTCAGGAAAAAAAAACACTTCACCAAGTCTTCTTGTATTGAGATTTTTCTTCGTGGTTGCTATGACGGTTGCAGATGGGTCCTCCACATTCTTGGAATTGTTAAACCATCATTTTTATTCAGATTCGGATCATGTTTGAGCATTTCACATGCTTCCTTGAACTTCTGCTCGAACCAGGTTTTGGTGCGGTGTAGGGACTTGGTACCTTTCCAATCAATTCTGTGGTATGCTTAGAGTGCGTAGTCAGAAAGGCCGGTTTTTCCAAAATGGAGGTATTTTATGTGTAGTTTGTGTTCATCCTTTCTAATTGGGATGGTTCACCCTATTTCCCCTATGTATGGTATGTTACATGTGCAATCTATTTTGCAAACTCCTGGGTGGGCTAGGTGTGGCAGGGGATCCTTGGAAGAACTGAGTTGGTGTCTTAATTTTGTCGGGGGTTTAATGGTGGTTTTGATGTTGTATTTGTGTAGTGTTCTGTCTATTTTTTCTGAAATGCCTCTAACATATGGAATAGCAATAGCACATTCTTGAAATCTTTTTTGTTATTAGTGGTATCTTTGTGGAGGATCTTGTGAATGGATTTTATACTGTATGTTTTTTATAAAGGTATGTTTGATGGTTAAGAGCTTGTTCATTTGAACAAATGGTTTGAGCTCTGTGTTTAATGGTGCTTATGACTCCTAGTTTTTGTGTTGGGTGGTGATGAGAAGTTTTGTGTATGTACTGGCCTGTGTGTGTAGGTTTGCGGTAAACTGAGAAGGAGAGACAGCCTGAAGGAAGTTGTGTGACAATTGTGTCCAGGAACGGAAGAGAGTTTTTTTTTTTCTATTTCAATGGTGCAAATTGGATGTGTTTGTGTTGTTTGTTCAGGTGGATAAGGAATGTATCTAATGCTTGGCGGCCGTGGGGCCAAATGGCAAAAATATCGTCGACGTATCTGAGCCAAATTTTGGGCTTTAGGCACGCCAATTCTAGAGCTCGTTGCTCAAAATCTTCCATATAAAAGTTCGCTATTGGGGGGGTGGGTGAGCCCATGGCTGTACCCTCTTTTTGAAGGTAAAAATTGTTTTGCCATACAAAATATACGGAGCAGAGTACGTGGGCAAAGATTGCCGTGATGTCGTTAGGAAATATGTTCTGTAAGAGTAAGATTGTATCATTGATTGGGACATTGGTGAAAAGGGAAGTTATGTCAAAGCTGACTAATAGATCTTGGTCGTTGAGTGTAATGTTTTTAATTTTGTTTATGAATTGTTGTGTATTTTTTATGTAGGAAGGGGAATGACCAAACAATTCCTTGAGTGTGGCCGCTAGTTTTTTGGCTAACTAGTAATTCGGACTGTCGATTCCTTCCACAATTGGACTTAATGGCATCCAATTGTAAGATAACCTCGTAATATAACAATATAAACTGTATAATTCCAGAAGAATCCTAGTACGTGAGGACTTTAGCAGAGTTTATTGTAGTTTTTATTGGTATTTTTTTTTTTATCACTAGAGGGCAGGCTAAGAAAAAAGACTAGTCAACAACGTAGATGTAATTTACCTGTATAGAGTGCAACAGCATGTATCTTGGTTCTTATACACATGTATCCTTCTGATGATGACCTCAATACAGGGGTCAAAACGTTAAGTTATTATTTTATTATTAATCAGTAAAATAATCATTTTAAAAGCGTGTGTTTTGTGTCCCTAAATTCATAAATATGAATGCTGATCACCGTATAACCTTAAAAGAAAGAGTCATCATAATCCATGGAGATGTGACCCACAAGCTGTGCAGCCTCTACGGTAAGCTAAAGATACGTAGTCCTTTTTGAAATGATGTAGAGAGAGCAACTTAATACCCAACTGCATTAAACTAAAGAAGAAATTTACATCAGCTAAAGCGCTCCGTATCTATGCCAGGCTAGAAAAAGCGTTGTTAAGAGAACAGATCCATGAGGCACAAAAGAACTTAGCATCTACCTGAGCCAAAGTGTTACAACTAAAATTTGAGCTATCCAGTTACGTTAATCCGGAAATTTGGAATATTCTAGACAAGATCACAGACGACAGGGCCAAGCATCTATTACCCAAAAACAAAGGCCAATTGATAACAAACAAAGATAATAAGCCGAAAGGCTATTTTACCGGTGAATTTGTTGATTAAGTGGGAGATGTTAAATCCCGTTTCATTTTATAGTCGGGTACGAAACTCGGGTCGAAATCCATCGACATCCATAGAGTTTCAATGCCGAAAAAAACTATCGGCAGAACCAAGTGTAAATGATCACTTGGACACTATAACACCAGGGCAACTCCATGCAAAGGTGGAGCAAGCTCCCTCACTAACTTTAATATTCTTTCATAATGTAAAACCCAGCTCCTAAGAGATGTATATATATTGTTTTACATTATGAGAAGAGGTCACTACCCAGACCGGTTTCAACCTTTTTTGAGGTCTCATCAGTGAATAGGTAGACCTGGAATATCAAGGTTTTAAGTGAACAGAAACTTACATACCTCTACTATCGAATTGACAAAGCGCGTACTCTATATTGTTAACTACAAAGATAATAAGCCGAATGGCTATTTTACCTCCGAATTTGTTGATTAATTGCCCTCTTTGCCCACGTACTCCGCTCCAGATATTTCGTGTTGCAAAACAATTTTTACCTTCAAAAAGAGGGTACAGCCATGGGCTCACCACTTTCCCCCCCATTAGCGAACTTTTATATGGAAGACTTTGAGCAACGAGCTCTAGAATCGGCGTGCCTAAAGCCCAAAATTTGGCTCAGATACGTCGACGATATTTTCGCCATCTGGCCCCACAGCCACAAAGCACTAGATACATTCCTTAGCCACCAGAAGAAACCAACGCATCCAATTCACCATTGAAATAGAAAAAAACAACTCTCTTCCGTTCCTAGACACATTTGTCACACGTCTTCCCTCAGGCTGTCTCTCCTTCTCAGTTTACCACAAACCTACACACACAGGCCAGTACATACACAAAACTTCTTATCACCACCCAACACTAAAACTAGGGGTCATAAACACCCTTAAACACAGAGCTCAAACCATTCATTGTTCATTTGTTCAAATGAACAAGTTCTTAAATATGAATATGAGACCATCAAACATACCTTTATAAAAAATGGATACAGTATAAAAATTATTCACAAGATCCTCCACAAAGATACCACTAATAACAAAAAAGATTTCAAGAATGCTATTGCTATACCATATGTTAGAAGCATTTCAGAAAAATAGACAGAACACTACACAAATACAACATCAAAACCACCTTTAAACCCCCGACAAAATTAAGACACCTACCCAGTTCTTCCAAGGATCCCCTGCCACACCTAGCCCACCTAGGGGGTTTGCAAAATAGATTGCACATGTAACATACCATACATAGGGGAAACAGGGCGAACCATCCCAATCAGAAAGGATGAACACAGACGACACATAAAATACCTCCATTTTGGAAACGCTGGCCTTTCTGACCACAGACTCCAAACATACCACAGAACTGATTGAAAAGGTACCAAGTCCCTACACAGCACCAAAACCTGGTTCGAGCAGAAATTCAAGGAAGCATGTGAAATGCTCAAACATGATCCGAATCTGAATAAAAATGATGGTCTAACCATTCCAAGAATGTGTAGGACCATCTGCAACCTTCATAGCAACCACGAAGAAAAATCTCAATACAAGAAGACTTGGTGAATTTTTTTTTTTTTTTCCTGAACATTCAATAGCAACCTGTACTGTACAAATCCAGAAGATAATTGTAATATAACAATATAAACTGTATAATTCCAGAAGGATCTTAGTACGTGAGGACTTTCGCAGAGTTTATTGTAGTTTTTATTGGTAATTTTTTTTTTTTTATCCCTAGAGGGCAGGCTAAGAAAAAGATTAGTTAACAACGTAGATGTAATTTACCTGTATAGAGTGCAACAGCATGTAGCTTGGTTCTTATACACATGTATCCTTCTGATGATGACCTCAATACAGGGGTCGAAACGTCAGGTTATTATTTTATTATTAATCAGTAAAATAATCTTTTCAACACGTGTGTTTTGTGTCTCTAAATTCATAAATATGAATACATGTGAGAAGGGGGGGGGGAGGACAGAAACCAGAGGTCCTACTCTGTAAAGAAACATCTCAGAAGCACTTGACACCTCCACAAAGCAGGATAGTGGGGTTTCACAAGGCAATGAAAGACATTACCACCTAGAGGTGAAGTTGGCATTTCTTCAAAATCAGGGAAGATATGCATTTAAGACAGCAATATTTGATATATTCCATATATGCAAGCATTTCTGATTGGTTATCTATTCCAACCACCTTTTCAACAGTTCAGGATTCTAACAGTGTTTTCTATCCCAAGTATTGATATGTACTCCTGATTACATGACTCTTGATTATTTTCTAACACTATTCTGTCACTATTTATCTCATTTAACAATCATTCAAAGTAATCACTGAGATAACCAGAATATCTATCTTCTGTTTTTAATGTCACAATTTCCACCCTTTATTCCTGTCACAATACTCCTTCCTCCATTTCTAATCTTTGAATAGATTCCCAAACATTTTGTTATCTTACTGTCACATAACTTTTATTTAGGTACTTTTACATGCAGTTTAGTGTACTTATATTTCTGTATTCTTTAAGGACACTTGCTGACTTACTTTCCAGGAGCAGTTAGTATTTCCTCTTTTCGATCTATTCTATCATTGATTAGAGGCAGATCAACCAATAATCTCTTCAGATTATGCAAATCAGTCTACAGAGTCAGGTTCTTATTATCGAACATTTTCCTTTTTAACTGAATAATATCTGTATATTTGAGTCTACAGTTCACATCTGAAAGCTGCTTGACTTTGATTCCTTTTTAAAGCTTTTTCAAAACCCCTATATTATTTTTGTTTCATAAGCCTGTGTGATGTTGTTATCAAAAATAGTATAATCAGTAAGACTTCATTTATTTCTAGTGTGTTCTTGCTTTCCAGTCATCTGGTGCATAATCCCATATACTCTGCCAGACTGTGCCCATCGAGAAGGAGTCAGAGTAGTGGTATGTAATGTAACTACAGGTCAGTTTTTGACAAATAGACTGATTGCTCTCTGTATGGTGTCATGTTCAAGAGTGCCTCTCCCTCATTGCATGTCCCCAACTCTTTCCTTTTATTCAATAATGAACCAAAAATTAAACAAACAACGAGAGTGACACTATAACAAAAACAAATCTCCCTAAAAAAAAATCAAACCAAGCAAAATATTCAAAATATACAAGAATCCCTACAAAAAAAAAAAAATCACTTCCACCTCTACTTTACAAATGACGTACAGACATCCATGACCAGACTGTAAAATCTCTCATGATATGTAACTATGTTACTTATCATAAAAACGTCTCTGTAGCGCAATTGGAAGAATGACGGTACATTGTGCCCTTCAATTGGAATTGGCCTAAGTTCGAATCTCGTCGCGATGGGAGGAATCTTTATCTGGATGATTTTCAATCGAAGGTGAGTTAGCCAATCTCATACGGAGGTAGCAGGGTTTTTTTCTCCCGGAAACTAGGGTTTTTCATCCCGCATACAGACAAATCGGCCCTTCAGAACACATGCAATTTACAGACACAGAATACCAGTTGTGGTGGTGGAGGTGGGCGGGAGATGGCGTTGATGGAGATAATTCGTAGTAGAGGTTCGGTGTAGTGGTTGAGACAGTTGTAGGTGTGTCCTCCCGCGATGAGTCTTCAGACTCCTTGGAAGTGTCAGGAATAATAATAATGTTTGCTTTTTTTAAGAAGATTGCACTTAGAGAAATGTTAATTTTGTCTGTAATCTTTAATTTGTAATAACTTAACCATGGGCCTTTGTTAAAATAATGTGTTAAAATAATGACATCATTATGTAATAACGTTGTCAACCCATGTCCATATATGGCAATTTCAAAAGACATGCAAAGTATGATGTTGTCATGGTCAGATGTCAATACATGACCATATATGGAAGTTTCGAGAGACGCGCACATGCGTACAACAAAAGTCCGGGCTTTTATAAGGCGAAATGTCGAGAAGGACTTTGTCTTAGTTTTCTAACTCTTCTTTTGCCTGGGTCCACCGCTATGTGAGATCCAATGTCAGTAATCGAGAGAGAGAGAGAGAGAGAGAAGCATTATAGGTCTTAAGTTTCTCAATCTCTTACCTGGGTCTGCTGCCATGAGAAGTATTACAGCTGCAATGTTAAGGGTCCAAAAAGAGTATAGAATAATTGGCTAGAATAATAGAAGAATAGAATCTATTCAACAAGTAACCCATGAATAAAATAGTATAAGTATTCTAAATTCCTGTTACAAAATATACAGCAGAATTTTAAATAACAAATTAATAAAATATTCTGAAAACTTTATTTTAGAAATACAGAATGGTTTTAGAAAAAGACAATCGTGTATAGACCCAGCCTTTTGTCTAAAATTAATAATAGAGAAAAGAATACAATTTAGAAACACATATTACATTTATTGACTTTGAAAAAGCATTTGACAAAGTTAAAAGAAGCATTTTAATTAATGTATTAAAAGAAAGACAAATACCAAATAATATTCTAAAAGCTATCATAGTATGTATAAAAATAATGAAATACAAATAAGATTAAATTATGAACTATCATGTACGAGAGAGATAAACCAAGTAGTCTGACAGGGATGTCCCCTTTCAGCAACTCTTTTTAATATTTATCTAAATGAAATCATAAAAATTTCCATCAAGGTATTAAAACTTTCTCCTACTGTGAACTTAAATACTCCTTTTTGCTGATGACCACATAATAATTATAAATTCTGAAGATAACTTACAGAAAGATATTTTAAATTTAAATGAGATAGCCAAAGATTATGGAATGGTAATATCAACGGAAAAATCAAAAACAATGGCCTTTAAAGGGAAAGATCCAGTAAGAACTAAAATAGTAATAGATTATTATTATTATTACATCGGAAAATTATTTCAACAGTGATTTCGAGGCCTCACATACAACAGCCAATAACCGAACTCTATATGGCGATGCAGAAAATCCTGAGCATAAAAAATCTGAAACACACTACTTAATGTTACTAAGGAATTACTTCAACAACACCTATCATAACAATAGAGACACGTATCGCATAACACATCCCAACACAACTCTTTACACCCCAAATCCTTCAACAACTCATACGGTTCTGCAGTGAGATCAAATCTCATACCCATGCTACTCAGCATCACAAAATTTAAAACACATAGACAATTACAGAACATTAAACCATGAACTGTGGAAGCTATACCAACATGATTAATATAGCACTCACACCTATTTTTCACTTCGCAAACCATCAGCATCAAACACAATGCCTGCTTTCCACCCATAAAAAATACCAAACATAAATAGTGTATGCTAATCCCACTCTCTTCATAAAAGCTAACCCTAGCTTCGAAGTAGATGGGATAAGCATGGCTTAATTAAATAATCTTCATTAGCCAATCACCACAATTTCTTCAAAGTCACAATACCTTAACCGATAATAATAAGGATGATAATTCAAAGTCGCAATTATTATTATTATGTAATAATAATAACAAGATTGTAGAACAGGTAAATTCATTTAACTACTTAGCATGTATGATTACATATGAAATGAAAAAGATATAAACCTAAAAATTGCAAAATATTTAGAAATAACAGGTGTAATTAACTCTATATTTAAACCTAACCTAGTTCAAAAAACAAAGCAGAATTATACATTAGACAAACAAAAAAGACAAAGATTAATAATAGGTGAAATGAAGTTTACAACTGCAAAGTATACTCTATTGATCACAAAAGAAAGAAATTATGAAAGAATTAAACTAGGAATCAGTAATAGAAAAAAATGTAAAAATATAAACATAAATGGATGGAACATGTTGAAAGAATGAAAACAGAAAGATTACCAAAACAAACCTTAAATTACAAACCACTAGGAAAAAGAAAACTAGGACGTCCTCTATGATGACTTCTAAGGGCCCAGAACAGACTATTCTGGGCCCAAATCGTTCAAGCAAAATGATGATGCATTATATAGCTGAACTTTCACACACATTCTCACAATTCCTCCATGATGATCTAGTTTCCCTGACTCTCTGAAACATGTGAAAGGGTATTAATATATTTTCAGTCCAAATGACAATCATGCATGAATTTGTGACAAGCATAAACCAGTGTGCATGATATTTAACTCAAAGCACATAATTCCTTTCTCTGTAAGGAATTTGTTTCTTTATTATATGTAGTGTGCATTTTGGTGCATGATCACTGTCACCAGCAGTAGCGCACTCAGGATTTAATCTTGGGGGGAGGGTTGAGTAGACAATTTGAGAATATGCCTTACATGACTGAGTATCTGAAGTGATCGCCAATACATGATACCCATGATCTCCTCTGGCTCAGCTTGGGCAAACAAAGTAGCGCTCTGTCCGCAAGAGCACTACTTCGTTCGCCTTGCATTCACAGTGGAGGGGATTCCTGAGAACTATCAGGTATTCCCACCTTATGTGGCCGCTAATTCATAAGTAGTATAGAAATAGAAGACACAACATAAATTTAAAAAAAAACATGAATTTTAATTAGGAAAAGATTTTTGGAAAATTTTCTAGTGTTTTTTTTCTTTTTGTTTTGGGGAGGGCCAGGGCCCCATGGCTCCCTCCCTGGGTGCACCACTGATCACCAGCATTAATTTTTGCTGAAATGCCAAACATCACAATATTATTTATTAAATTAATTAGTTCCATTCTTTTGAAAATACCATACATGGCACACATAACAAAAGATGAAGTTAGAAGGAAAAATCCACTCCACTGCCAGAACACAAGAAAATATCATCACTAAAATAGAGGTGATTATAATTAAAGTTCACATTTTGAAAGGCTGAAACCGGATAAATACTCAGCAGAATGATTTAATATTTAACACGATGTGTGCGGTAATGGAATTTTATTTTGAGCAAAAAGTAAAGTTAGTTCTAAAAGTTGCCAATTGGCCAATACATGGCGCTCAATTCCATGTTGTATGGTTATACAACATGTTCGATATGCTGTCCTCTGTTGTCGGCAGCATGCTGAAATCACAAAATCACATGCTCAACCAGAGAACGTAGAGTTTCACTCTAAATGTTGTGGATATAGCATGTAATTCTGTATTGAGGTCCACTAAGTTGGCGATGTGTCCACGATAGACAATGTCTATGAGATGTCCCCACAGCAAAAAGTAGCAGGGATTCAGATCTGGTAAGCATGCTAACTATGTTAGATGAAAATGGCGGTTGATGATGTCCATGGTACAATGTGTTTGAAGCAACCACTTGACAGGGGTGATGATGTGAGGAGGGACACCACCCTGCATAAAAACTGTTGAATCCAGACACTGACACTGTTGAAGTGTTCGAATCATCTGATTGGCTAAGAGAGATGCATATCGCTGGCCATCAACAGTGCAGGTAATAAGACCAGCAGGATCAAGCTCCTCTAAAAAGAAAGGATTGATAACAAGTTCCACTGTAAAACCACACCACACAGTGACCTTTGGGGAATGAAGTGGAATCTGTCAAATGACACGTGAATTTGCGATTGCCCAAATTCTGCAGTTGTGCATATTCACCATCCAGATGGAAGTGAGCATCGTCAGCCCAGAAAATGCTCCATGACCAATTGTTGTCCAGTTCAGTCCAAGAAAGAAACTGAAGGACAAGTGTTTCTCATGCACCCCGTTCAGGATTAAGCAACTGCTGAAGATGGGAAATCTTGTAAGGATAACAGTGGAGTATTTGTCTTAAGGCTTTGTGAACAGTGCTTACGGGTTTGTCTAAAGACCGTGCAATATGCCGTGAGCTATTGCTTCCTATGACATTTGCCATCCTTTCTTCCTCTAAAGCTATGGCTATCTCCTCCGCTATCTGCTGTTCAATGGGCTTCCATCCTCTGCCAGGTTTGACATCCAAGAAACCTATCTCCTCAAATGTATCATTCTGTGTAAACCATTTGAAGTCATAGGATCCATATTTAATCCCTTTAGTGTTCTGAACTTTCGCAATGCTCTCAAAGGCATGGCTGTTATTTTAGTAAAACAACATCACGAGAAGTGCACAATCCTTCGGTAATGGCGACATTGTGTTTTAACACATCTGCTCACAGGCAATGAACTGATATATTCCACAACTACTGATTTTATAGAAACTTCTTTCAAAGCATATATCATTGGGGACATTTGTCATTTGCATAAATGGTATGGTGGTCATAGCGTTTCACTGCATACCAGGGGTACCATATATAATTTATGTGTATTGCAGTACCATGTATCACCCTAGTAGCATCTTTTAGAACTAACGTTGGTTTTTACACAAAATAAAATTCCATTGCTGCACACATCATCATATTGAATATTAAATTGTTGTACTGAGTAGTTACCTAGTTACAGTCTTTCAAAATGTGAACTTTAATTATAATCACTCTGTATGTTGAAAATAGCTCTGGTGGCTGGGCCATGTGGCTAAATCAGAGTTTTCTTAAAATAGCACTAGAGGCTTGACTTCTGGTTAAAAAAAAGAAAAAAAAAAGAATATTAGAAAATGGAATAATTCTGTGCTCTCCACCTTTGTTAAGGAGATTCCGAGACAAACTCCTGGATAGGCTATGTCAGGTCTGTCACCTTTATAATGCTGCAATAGTTTACATTGGGCGAAGAAGAGTATGGGCAAGCAAAAGAAGCAATGTGACTGACACACAGACTGGTAAGACAAGTTTATCAAGCTGACTATTAGTGATGATAATGTGGAAAGAGGAGTCATTGTGTAAAGGGTTTATGATGAAGAGAAAGAATAGTTTTCATAATAAATTTAATAATTATTACAAATAAAACAATATTTACAAACATCCTGAAAACCTAATAAAATATTTAAGTTTCATATCCTTACTTGAATATTTGGGGATCCATTGATATTCCACCTGAATGTGAAATCTCATATAATGCAAGCTCATCACTGTTAAGTATATTTTGGACAAAAATACCATGGTCTACATTTTGAGATTTTGCATCAAGCAAGTGATTGGCTCCTGTCATAATACCAATTGATTTGTTTTCAAAACATGTAGTGAGCTATAAAAGTTCATATAAAATCAATTCAATTTTCTGGGTATTCAAACAAATAAAATATAACAATTCAGACTTCAGAAAAAGTAAAGGTAATTTTTTTCCAAGTACAATATTAATTATTATTAAGTCCAACAGTATCAGTATATCCATTCCCTTGACCTAAATCAGCTGTGACATTGTTATAAAATATGAACAAACTGCTAAAACATGCACTCCCTTTAGTAAGCCTATGCTATTGTTCACCAAGTATAGCTTGTCTGTCAACCATTTCTGTATGTAAGTTCTTAGTAATTTCTCTAAAATCTTCACCACCACTCGGGATATACTGATAGATCAGTAGCTGGACACATTGGTTTTTGCTATGCCCTTGTGCAATGGGACTATCGTACATTCTTTCCCTTCCTGTGATCTCTATACAACTCTTGCTCTTATTCTCATGATACTGTAAACTGTTGTTATTTCTTGCTATTTATATTTATAAGCCACCATTATTATTATTTTTTTATATGTATATTCCTTTCTTATTCTCACTATTCCTTCTTACTATTGCGTACTTAGTTTATCTACCTTTTGCACTACGAGTTTTATACCTATGGATACTAGAAAATTTATTTGATAAGACTGCCCAACCAGTATCTTTTTATTGGCATAAAACTCAGTAATATGGCCGGTTGATTTCTCTCTCATTCTCTAACACAAATTCCTTCAGTAAAACTTTACACAAACAGTCGTGGTCTATTTGCTATTACCTATACGCTTCGGCTATCTTACTTGGTTTCTCGCTCTTAAGTTCGCTTTTATTTAGGAACAGCGCATTGTAAAATAAACAATCACGCAGCACTCTATTGACAAATAATTAAAACACATTTATTTACAATAGAAACAAAGTACATCAAATAAGCGATAGGGAGGTTTTTCTCTTTTCCTATCCTTATATACTATTGATATAAAGAAACAAACTTTCCAATTTTAATATTAAATGACTATACAATATAAGAGAGAACAAAGAGCATGTCAGAATGAATATCGGGAGGCTGCTTGGAAAGATAAAAGAGAATAGTGTGACAGGAAGGGTAGTCAGTGTGTTGCCTAGGTATGACTGTGGTGAAATGAGGCGGAGAGCAAGGATTATGAATGATATTCTGGCTGAAATGTGTAAGGAGATGGGAGTACAGTTTGTTAATGTGTAGAATGAGTTTGAGGGACGAAGTGAACCGTATGGGAGCGATAGACTGTATTTGAGTGGTTATGGATTGAGTCGCTTCAAGAGACTGCTGCTGGAAGGTAGAGAAGTGAATAGAGAGAATGAATCAGATCGAGAGGGGAGTGATGTGGAAGAGCAGGATAGTAAGACAGGAGAGATTGAAGAAGTGGATATGAATGGGAAAGTGAGTGGTATGAGTATAGAAAATGAGAGAATGGGTGTGCAAGAGGAGCAGGGAAACAGGGAGGCTCAGGGTGGACAGGGGTACACAGCATGAGAGAGGTGCATGCTCCAAGAGGAGGTGAGAGCATGTGTAGGCAGGAAAGAAATGGAATGACCAGGGATCAAGAGGAAACAGATGGAATTGAAAAGGGTTCTAAAATGAAGAAGCAGAAAGGGAAATGGCCCCAGTCCAGCATGGAGAGATCACATCAAGTGAGTGGTATCAGTAGAACTAGCTGTAGATCCAGAAATGAGCTGTTGTGTTTGTATACCAATGCTAGAAGTATAAGAAACAAGGCGGATGAAATGGTTGCACTAATTGCATCTGTTCACCCAAAGATTGTCGGAATAAGTGACACATGGTTAGATGAGGATGACAGCTTGACAGGAATAGAGATGGAAGGGTATGATATGTTTCGAGGATAGAAGAGGTAAAAAGGGAGGGGGAGTGCTATTGATGATAGAGAAAGAGTTATGTCCATACAAGGTAGAGATGTAAGAGGGAAATAGGGAAATAGGGCCACTGGTTTTGAGGCAGTACGGTGTGAGATAGAGGTGAATAGAATCAAATACTTGGTGGGATGTTGTTATGGAACTGATAATGTGGATGGTGGTGATAGTGAAATGTATAGTCAAATTAGCCAAGCAAATAAGAAAAGGGTGATCGTAATGGGTGATTTTAATTATGGCAATATAGACTGGAATGAAGAGATAGCAACTGGAAGTAAAGAAAATGAGTTTCTTGAGTTTTTGAGGGATAACTACCTCAGACAGTATGTAACAGAGGGCACATGAGGACTAAGGGTCTTGGATTTGGTCATCTCATCAGAGGATGTAATTATAAATGAGGTGTCAAATCATCCACCAATAGGTGAAAGTGACCATGAGGTGATTACCTGGGTGGTTGCCAGCAGTGCAAGGGGCCCTGTGAGAAAAGGTATGTGTGGAACTACAGGGGGCTGATTATGAAGAGCTCAGGAGACAGCTTGTGGGTGTAGCATGGAATGAGGAGTTAGCTGGAAAAGAGATCAATGCAGCTTGGGGGATTTTCAAAAACTATTTAGTAGATGCAATGTCTAAATGTATTCCAAGGGTGAGAAGGTTAAATAAGGTTGGTGTGAGATGGATGAATAAAGAGATTAAGCATGCGATACAGAGAAAAGGGGCATTGTAGAGGCAGCATAAGAGAAGTCGAAGTAACCAATTTCATGAGGTCTACAAAGACCAGGCAAGGAGGGTGACTTGGTTGGTGAGAGTAGCTAAAGAGAGGTATGAACAGCAGTTAGCTAATGAAGCCAAAAAGAATCCTAGGGAGTTCTTACGATATGTAGCCAGCAAAAGAAAGAATGATTATGGAAGGATGATATTGATTGGAGGAAATGGTATAAAGACAGCTGTTGCAGAATGTGTGGTGGAGATACTTAATGAGCAGTTCATAAAGATCTTTAAATCTTGTGAATGTGTCTTCATGGAGAGATTGAGAGCAGTTGATGATGGGGAGGAGAGACTGACTGTAAGTAAGCAAGAGGTGTTTGGGGAGTTGAGTAAACTAGATGTAAATAAGGCTGTGGGACTTGATAATATATCACCGCATATTCTGAAGGAATGTGCCAGAGTCAACACCTGCCTTGAGATATTTTTTTAATACAAGTATTGCACTTGGTCAAGTTCCTAAAGAGTGGAAGGAAGGCAAGATTGTGCCACTTCATAAAGGAGGTGATCGAACTCAAGCATCAAACTATAGGCCTATCTCTGTGTCAGGTGTTGTGGATAAGTTGTTGGAGAAGCTTGTGAGAACTAGGATCCAGAGTTGAGTTGACAACAATGGTATAATCTTTGATGGACAGCATGGATTTGCTAAAGGGTGGTCATGTTTTAGTAATCTACTTACTAATTACTATAAAGTGACTGCTTCCTTGGACAGAGGAGAAGGATACACAGTAAAATACTTGGATTTCGCAAAGGCTTTTGATAGAGTACCTCATGATAAGCTGACAGTCAAACTAGAGTAGATGGGGTTGGATATTAGAATTAGTGTATTGTATTGGAGACTGGCTATCTGATAGGTATCAACAAGTTGTGTATGGGGGTGCAATATCCAGGAAAAGGAAAGTCACTAGTGGAGTGCCTCAGCGGTCTATTTTAGGGCCATTACTATTTAACTTGTATATTAATGATATTGGCGAAGATTTGGATGGAGATATTCAGTTGTTTGCAGATGATGCAAAGTTGGGACGAACCATAAAGAGTAGTGAAGATGTTGTGGCCTTGCAAGAAGACTTGAATAAATTGAGTGATTGGGCAAGCAAATGGGGATGTGAGTTCAATGCTGCAAAATGTAAGGTTTTAAAATTTGGAAAACAAAGATGGGATGCAGAATTTACGCTTGATGAGAATATATTGTTGGAAGTAGAGGAAATAAGAGATCTGGGGGTGATAGTGGATAAGGATCTAAAATTTAGGGGACACATCGCCAAAATTGTGAAGACAACACAAAGACTTCTGGGAATGATGCGGAGGACACTGACGTGTAGAAGTAGGGAGATTCTTGTTCCATTGTATAAGGCTTTGATTAGGCCACACATGGACTATTGTGCCCAGATTTGGTCACCTGGTTTTCAGAAGGATGAAGAGATGTTGGAAAGGGTCCAAAGGCGACTGACTAAGGTAGTTTCTGACCTCTGGAATGTCAAGTATGAGGAAAGATTGAAAAGATGTAATTTGCAGAGTCCAGTGGAGAGAAGGAAGAGGGGAGATATGAGAGAGACCTACAAGTTGGTAAGGGGTTGTTATAGGATCAATGGTGGAGAAGTTCTACAGAGAATAGTGGGAAATCAGGGGAGAACCAGAGGTCATCCCTGGAAACTGTATAAAGAGGGTGTGAGTAGGGGAGTGAGAGGCAGGTTTTTTTCGTGCAGAGTTGTGAGTGATTGGAATGCCTTGCCTGAGAGTGTGGTGTCTGCAAGGAGTTTGAATGTGTTTAGTACAGTATGATGAGATGTGTGTGTGTGATAAAAGGACCTCCCAGATGAGTCTTTGACTCCATGAGGTCTTTGGTAATAATAATAATAATAATTACTCTGTTACTTCTCGGCTAAAAAAATCAAATTTCCGAGACACTAATTTACTCATAAAAAGATTAGCTAGCTATGACAAGTTATCTTACAATTTATATTCCAGTTCTCAACAAATCACAGGACTCTCTTATAGATATTTTTTATTACTATTTCTTATCAGTCCATCTATGACATATCTCCTAGATTACAAAAGAATGTACATAAAAAGATGGGACACATACAGAGGCTTTGTTACGACATCTTCCTAAGGTCCAGCATCAAAGTGTCTATGGTTTTTCTTTCATCTCAGGCCTTAGGTTTACGTCTGAAGAGTCTTGTTTCAGGGGGCGTTTCGTCGGAATATTTGGCGGGTCTTGGACTGCAATCTTCCTGGTACTCAAAAGCCCAGGCAAGAAGTTTCAGCATACAGGCTTGAAGATCACTCTGCTGCTTTTGGCTTCGATTGACTACCTGCAGCACTAGGACATCTGACCAGCACTTGGCATCAGTTGTTCTCTTAATTTTTTTCTCTGGCGTGGGTTCGTCATAAAGTCTGGTCCTCTGGGTCCAACTGCTTCTGGTTCTCCGTCAACAGCCTCTGGCTCTCTTCAGTAACAGCGCTTCACCTCTTCCTGCTTCGGTAACTGGACCTCGCCTCTGCTCTCTCGGCAACTGGATCTCAGCTCTCTTTCTTTCGCCAACTGGACCTGGATTCTCCTCACGATGCTGTCCCCTTTTATTTTCGCCTTCTCGGGACCTTGCACCAAGGGTTGTAAACCCCAAAGAAATCAGCAGTTCTCCTTGATCATTTTGTTAAGGCCAACCCGTTCTTTTATTTCCTCCGTGCACTCTGTTTTCTTTGTCTTGTCGGGCAGCGGAAACTTCTCTGAAACTAGTGGATCTCTTGATACTAGCTTTAAAGGTCTTCATGCACAGAGCTCGCAAACAATTTTCTCACACACTTAATCATAAACAACTTTCTTGTGCTCTTATACATAGCTATTATACAAAGTTCTGATGGCAAAGCATTGCCTTTGTTTTTGATATTCTAGAAACTTTAGTTAAAACAGTAAATACAATCAATTCCCATAGGGTTATTTACAATTCCCATAGGGTTGGTAATCTTTGACATAAAATACATAGAGACAAACAAGGTTATTTTTGTAACAATTCTCATGAGACTTGACATTAGTTAAAATCGATGTAAAAAATCGATGGTATTTCTAAGCTACATAGAGTTTTACAATATTCCTTTCACATGATCTTATGGATCTCATACTACCTCAGAAGGCTGCACATCCATTTCACTCCCAACCTATTGATTCTTCAAACTCAAGAGATACATTCAGATACTACCTCATTAAACCTTTTCGAAGCTTCCCATGCACTGCTGATATCTTTCCCATTCAGTAACTGATACATGGGACCAAAGATACTGTTCTTCCAAGTTTGTTATTACTTACAGCTTTGTTGTCTAGCATGTAAACTGTCCTAACTGGAACATCCATATAACTGGCTTCTTCCCAGGTTGGTAAGGCGTGATCACTGACACCAACTGGTGGCAAAATAGTCGCATTCTTAACTGAGTCCCCTTCTAATTATATGATCAAATCTAACACTCTTTGACCTCTCGTTGCTTCTTTCACATTCTGTTTGAGAAAGTTGTCTTGCAACAGTTTAATAAATTCTCCTTCATTCTTATGAGCTTTCTCTGTTACCCAATCAATGTTTGAAGAATTTAAGTCAACCATAATGATTACTTGCTTAGAACCCATCAGAGTAATAGACACTGCATATCATCTTCCCCAGTAATTGAACCATGAGGTCTGTAACATCACCCTACCATATATTTTATCCTGTTAGCTTTCACTTCATACTAGATAACTTCAAACTCACTGCTGCATTTACTTTTTTCATGTTTCTACTGGACTCAAATCAAGATATAAGAAATATCCCCACCTCTCCTATCTGTTCTTCTCATCCTAAAAATACTATACTATTTCTTGATCCCAGTTACACTCCATCTGAATCTGATAGCCAGGTTACACCAATACCAACAAAATTAGGGTATAACACATTCATCAAAGCAACAAACTCAACCTCTTTGTTCCTGATACTCTTGACATTTGCATATAGACATAACAAGTTACCACCTGACTTACATTTACTTCTACAGTCTGCTTGGCGCAGTTGGGCAAACTTCAAAAAAAAAACTGCTCACGGTGGTTTTTGTTTTCTCCAGATGTAAAAACAGTTATAGTATGTGTTCCAAAGCGCTTATTATGAAAACAGTTGCAAAATGTTGCAACCATCAGGTTTATTAGAAAATTTGTAGCTTATTAATAAGATGAAACTTGTATACACCATACCAGTTTATATCAAACTGACATACTGCCTAATGTCATTAGGACAATCATGCAAGTGAAAAGGAAAATGGCAGTGCAATGCTGGAAATTTAATAAGCAAGGAAATGATTGCAAACAATCATAAAAAGATACATTTTGCAATAGTGTTGCTTTACAGAAGACAATTCACAATCACAGGAACTGAATCCCCCATGAGCTGTTTTTGGCATATATATTAAAAATATTAGTTTGCAGAAGGCTGCTAAGTACCAAGATGTTGGGAAACATCATCTGATAATGCTAAGTGTAATTTTATGTAGTAACTGGAATTATCGACTGCATTTTAGTAAAATTTTATTTTTGATAGCTTGGCATAACTGTATGATTGTGGAGCTGTGTCTGTTACTGATATTGTTTACTAAATTTTTGTAGGTTATGTTGAACGACAAAATAGCAACATGAACTAGATCTTCATATTGTGCAAAGATCAAATGTAATTAACAAAATTAACAAAGGTGACCAAACTAAGAAAGCAAAAGGAAGTAGAAATGTGGAACAAAAGTGAGCGTGGAAGCAAAAGGAAGGAACAACAGAACAAGAGTGAGACTATAGAAGTGACAGAGTGCAATTGCCTGTTTCAACAATGATTTATTTGGACATAAGGAGAATGTAAGGATGGATATTAGGAGGTTATTGAGAAGAATGAAAGATAAGTGTGGTAGAAAAGATGGTCAGTGTGTTGTCAATGTATGATAGTGACAAGTTGAGATGGAGAGCAAGAATCATGAATAGTATGTTGGTAGAGCTGTGAAAGAAGGGAGTGGAGTTTGTAAATGTGGGAGATGCATTTCAGAAAAGGATGGATTTGTACAAAAGTGACAAGTTGCATTTAAATGGACTGGTTGTGTGTCAAGTGAAGAGACTGTTGCTAGAAGGACGTACAATGAGTGATGGAAGCAAGAGATCAAATATTATTACTCAGGATTCCATGGAATCAAAAGACTCATCGTGGGAGGTCCTTCCTAAGAAACACGAAGTCTATCAAGACTCTTCGAAGGGAGGTCCCCCCCCCTAAGAAACACAAAGTCTATCACACAACTCCTTGAACTCATTGACCGTTCTCGCTCTCACCACTCCATCAGGCAATGCATTCCACGGCTCAACCACCCTCCATGCAAAGAAACCACTCCACACCCTCTTGCTCACAGTTTCCTTTTGTAACTTCCCTTGTCATTACTCCTTCCTGCTGTTCAACCAAGCGAAAGAACTCCCCAGTGTCAACCCTGTAACCACCGCTCAACAGTTTAAAAGTCTCAATCATATCACCTCTCCTTCTTCTATCCACCAAACTCTGCAGTCCACATTCCATCAGCCGATCCTCATAACTATCATTGTACAGTCCTGAAACTATCTTTGTTATCTGCCTTTGTACCTTTTCCACAGTTAATTTATCCCCTTCAAATCCTGGGGACCAAATCTGAGAACAATAGTCTAAGTGTGGTTTGATCAGGGTCTTATACAATGGAATGATCACTGTTTTATCTCTGCAGGTCAGTGTCCTTCTCATAATTGCAGCAATCCTCTGTGTTACCTTCACCACCTTTGCAATATGTCCCCTAAATTTCAGCTATCAATCATCAACCCCAGATCTCTTGTCTCCCCCTACTTCCTCCAGTATAACTCCTCCCATAGAGTATGCAGTGTCCCATTGATGTTTCCCAAACCTCAAGACCTTACATTTTGCTGCATTAAACTGACAGCCCCATTCATTTGCTCATCTATCTAGCTTATTCAAATCCTCTTGCAGGGCTGCCACATCTGCACTATTACTAATAATCCTCCCCAGCTTCGCATCATCTGCAAACAACTGAATATTCCCTTGCAATCCACTGGCAATGTCATTGATATAAAGGTTAAACAATATAAGTCCCAGTACTGAGCCCTGTGGGACCCCACTTGCAACCCTCTGCTTCCTTGAAACTGCCCCACCATACACAACTCTCTGATACCTATCAGACAGCCAATCCTGAATCCAGTTGACCAATCTGACATCTAGACCCGTGTGCTGCAATTTAAATATCAGCTTATCATTAAATAAGCTGATATTTAGTGGCACCCTGTCAAATGCCTTCACTAAGTCTAAGAAAATGGCAGTATATACCTTTCACTCATCTAATGCTCTTGTAACTTTATCATAAAAGGCTAGCATATTACTAAAACAAGAGTGCCCCTTCACAAATCTATGTTGACTCTCACAGATAACATTACCCTCATCTGCTCAATGCTGTATATGGTCCTTCACTACTTTCTCCAAGATCTTACTAACTACTGATGACACACAAACTGGCCTATAATTAGACACTTCCAGTCTGCTACCGCTCTTATGCAATGGCACTATCTTACCTTCCTTCCATTCCATGGGCACCTTTCCCACAGCCAGACTTTCATTGAAAAGCCAGGTCAAAGGCACTGTCAGTTCCCAAGCACATTCTCTCAAAACTCATGGTGAAATACCATCCAGTCCCACAGCTTTACTGACATCCAGAGTACTCAGTATTTGAAATCAAGAGCAAGTAACTGGTGAGACTGAAGTGCTTACTAATGAAACACAAAATCCAGAAGAAAAAAGCATCGCGGAAACAGCACAAGAAATAATGGTAATATTCAGTTGCACAAAGACTATAAAGAGCAGGCCAGGAAGGCAACAGTTAAGGACAGCTAAAGTAGAGAATGAATAAAAATTAAGAAGTTAGGCTAAGAAAAATTCCAGTTTTTTTTACCATGTAGAAGAAAGAATGATTATGGTAAGATGATATCAACTGATGAAAAACGGTAGATTGAGAACTGTTGCAGAGAACATAATCGAGGCATTTAGTGACTGATTCTCGGAGGGGTTTCATCCACATCAACATGAAATCACGAGAAGCTCAAGCATAGAGGGAACAGGAGAAGATGGCTTACTGAGCTAGTAAAAGGTATGAGATGTTAAGTAAGCTTGGTCAATAAGGCTACTGAGATATCACCAAGTCTTCTTAAAGAAATGTTTCAGGCAGTTGGCATTATTCTTGTCATGCCTATTTAACAAGAGCCTTGCAACACAGGCCCCAAAGGGGTGGAAGAAATGTGAAATTGTTCTACTTCACAGTGATAACAGTGAGACAACATATTATAGGCTAATCTGTATATCTCAAGTTGTAGTTAAGATGTTAAGAGAAGTGAGAGCCATGATATAGAGGTGGGTTGATAACAATAGTATTCTTTATGATTGTTAGCATGGATCTGTTGATGGGGAGTCTTACCAATGTTCTTACCAATTAACTATTTACTTATGAACACAAGGTGACGAGGTGGAGTATACAGTGGTATGCTTAAATTTTGCAAAAGCCTTTGATAGATTGTCACATGATAAGTTGGGAACTAATTGGAACAGAGGGGGGGACTGGATACCAGATTAGTGATTTGGACAGGTGACTGGCTGTCAGATAGGTTTTCAGTAAGCTGTGTGTTGGGGGGGGGGGTATCCCAAAAGAAGAAGAAAGTCACTGGACGTGTGGACAGACTTATGTGTTCGTCGAACATGTTGTTTATTATTTTAACAGTATCATAGAACACAGAAACTAAGTAAATAATTAATTTATTAACTTGATGCTGATATTTCACTGGTGTTATAACCAGCATCTTCAGAGCACAAAAAAACTGTTTGTCACAATATGCGAGACTAAAACAACATGGTGTATTTAAACAAAATTGTAGCAGCAACACAAAGACTAGAGTCCTGATTTTGGTGCCCTCTATATCTGGAGGAAAAAAAAAAAAAAAAGCTATCATATATTACTATTACCCCTGCACACAGGATCAACTGGAAAAACACAAAAGTACTACACAGAAACCCGTATAAATCAGAGAGATTGTTCTTAGAGGCGACAGAAGCCCTAAAACACACTCCAAATCTCAACAAATATGGCTGTATTAACTTGCTGAAGATCTGGGAAACAGTCATATTAAGAAAAAACTAGCACTTTTCTAGGACTCTAGTAATATATGATAGCTTTTTTTTTTTTTTTTCTCCAGATAGAGGACACCAAAATCAGGACTCTAGTCTTTGTGTTGCTGCTACAATTTTGTTTAAGTACACCATATTGTTTTAGTCTCGTGTATTGTGACAAACAGTGTTTTTGTGCTCTGAAGATGCTGGTTATAACACCAGCGAAATATCAGCATAAAGTTAATAAATTAATTATTTACTTAGTTTCTGTGTTCTATTATAGCATTAAAATAATAAACAACAAAGTCACTGGAGTCAATCTGTTTTACGGTGGCTGTTATTTATCTTGTATATGCATTACTAATTAGTAATTAGTAATTACTAATTCAAAACATATGAGTTGCCTCAGCTTGCACTACCCTCAAGGGTCAGTTGCTGCTCTATCCAGGTATTTGCTTACGCTTGGAATCGCCGAACATTATATAGTTTCTATATTTGGCATGAAACTCTTTGAGTTTCTTATTCGGCTAAGAAACAATATGGGATATAATATCCCTTAACTTAAATAAGTTCATGTTGCCGAATTGAAGCTTTTGGCTCTTCATTATAATTAGTAATTTAATAGGACACCTCTTGGCAATTCTCACAGAAGGGATACAAGTTCTGTTCACTACAAACTTGGTATTTACTTGGTCTACATACTCACTGATGAGACCTCAAAAAAGGTCAAAACCGATCTGGGCAGTGACCTTCTCTCATAATGTTGAACAATAATACAGCTCCTAGGAGTTAAGTTCACATTATGGGTAAATATCAAGAATAGTGATTGGAGCTTGCTCCATTGCATCCAACTCAGCTTGCACTACCTTCAAGGGTCAGTTGCTGCTCTATCCAGGTATTTGCTTACGCTTGGAATCGCCGAACTTTATATAGTTTCTATTCGGCATGAAACTCTTTGAGTTTCTTATTCGGCTAAGAAACAATATGGGATATAATATCCCTTAACTTAAAAAAAAAAATTGTATATGAATGATATTGAGGCAGGTTTAACTGATGATGCAAACAATGAAGAGTCAAGAAGATGTTGCAGCCTTATAGAAGGGTTTGAATAGATTGTATAAATGCAAACAAGCAGAATTATCAGTTCAATGTTGCAAAATGCAAGGTTCTGAAATTTGGTAGGCAACGATAGGATGTAAAGTACACAATCTGGTGGGGAAATTTTGAAGGAGGTAGAAGAGACAAAAAATAAAATAAAATAATGATTAATATCAGGCAGAATCAATTAATTGATACAAGTGTGAAAATCAGAAACCTACAAAGAGTGAAACAATTTAAATATTTAGGAGTAATGATCACTAGCCAACTAAATGAAATAGTAGAAGTGTAGAATCAAATAAACAAATAATCAGGCTTTCTATTCTCTCTCTCATGTGTACTCAGTTCAGAAGATATTCGTTGGAAGATTAAAGTAAAAATATATATACTGATAATCATCCAGTTGTTATCTATGGATGCAAAACCCGGATATTTACAGCCAAACTGGAGGGTGTGATTTCAGCATTTGATAGGATAATCTGCAGAAAAATATTTGGACCAGTGAACTATTTAGGCCGGCCGAGCGGTTAGCATATCCACTCTCCAGCCAAAAGGCTACGGGTTCAAATCCTGCCATGGGCATGGATGTTTGCAATTGTCTGTGAAAATACTAGTGGTAGTGGTGGTCGGCGGTAGATGACATTGGTGTAGATGATGAAGGTAGTTGCGGTTCGTTGTGGTGGGTGGATTTGAGTGGTGGAGACGGAGAGATGTAGACAGGTGCCCTCCCTCGATGAGTCTTTGGACTCCCTGGAGGTGTCACGTAATAATAATAATAATTTACTCATAATACCCAGTGTAATCAAGTTCAAAAAGTTGTAGTAGGCAGGACATGTTTTTTGTGTGGAAAATGACAGTATTCTCAAGAAGACAAATAGTGAAATTATTGGTAAAAGGACCAAAAGGAAAACCAAGAACAGATGGATACACTTGTAAAAACAGTCATAATTTAAAATTATGAATATTTTTACAAATTGTTTATGTTAGTACATTATTAGTTTTCATTTAATAATACGTATTGTCGGCACTTGCGATGTGCATGTTATTGATGTTATTTTGTCAAAATGAAATGTGAAGCATTTAAAAAAATGTATGTACTTACAGGATTTGGATAGTTGTGTTACTTTCAGAAATTTTATTGTGGTTTAAAATTATTAAGTGCTGTGTTTTTGTAAAGACATTCTCGTAACGCTAATGGAGATGACACGTCAGCCATTATACATAATATCTTGCTTGCCACTTTCATGGAGTGTGCATGCTTGCCAAGGAGTTTGATGGGTGATTGACAGCTGACAGAGAGAGCGTTCAGTATCGAGGTAACGGAAACAACAAGCGAGCGTTTGGTATCGAAGTAATGGAGGAAAAACAAGTGAGAGCTAATGGAAGTTTAAGAATGCAGGCCAGCAAAACTTCATGGAGTGACATTACATTACAACGGGTCCAGAGAAGATTGTCTAACATCGTAATTGATCTTGGAATGTGGGGTACGAAGAATGATTGAGGAATGCAATTTGCAATGCCTCATGAACAGACTGGTTGGCAAGTAGAATACACAGCCTAACAGTATGGTGAATGCAGATACACTGAGTGAGTTTAAAGCACAGTTTAATGAACTATGTGTGTGACAGGGTGTACTTCCAGCAATGATTGCGACTCCATACTGGTCTGGTGATAATATTATTTGTGCTAATAATAAATAAATAAATTTCTGGTAGTCAGACATCCATCCATTATTTATACTAGTATTTTTAAGAATAATTAAAATTATTCAATACTTCCAACATTTTGAACCATCCCATTTATTTGGGGCATCTGTAAAGTTCGCAAAGATTTTAAAAAATTATAACCTTGTGACCATTTACAGACCATACAAAAATTGGGATCTCTTATCTACTCTCCCAACAACCAGCCTTAATCCCTATACCAAGTATCCTGAAGCTGTAAGCAATTCAACTGAGTCCAACAGGCAGAGAAGGTAACAAGAGAATCTCAAATCATAAAGACTACACCTACATATGATTAGTCCATGTGAGGAATACTGCTAGTTCCCCACTTACTCACTTAATTCTATGTGATGTACATGCTCATTAGGCACATCACATAGAATGTGATGTGCCTTAAGTCATTCGTGGCAGAATATGATATATTATATATTGTTTGTGCTTAGCACAAAACAGAAATAAAGCTCAGAGATTCCATGACAAGGTTAAGGAAATAATGCAATGCCTGATATTTTAAGGATACTTATGACATAAAGATTGTATAATATAAGCACGTACACACAAGAAAGATATTTAATTAGCCAAATATTTTGGTCTGAAAATTGCAGACCATCTTCAGTGGCAATACAAGAACAGTTTTAAAAATACATTATATTGTTAGTATTCCACCTTTGTTAGGCGGAATACTAACAATAGATCATTTATAAATAGAACAAGCCACGTGATGTTATATCACTAAGTATTAAAGAGAAATATTGTTAAGCAGAGACATGATTTAATTAAAGATATTAATTAATAATTTCAATAATTTTAAATAACATAAAATTAATATGAATTAATGAGTTATCCTGATTAGACTTTCCCAGATTTTTGATACAGATATACAGTCATTCCGATTCAGGTTAGAACGATGGAGTAAGGCCTCTACACTTTCTTTGAATAAATGTTCAAATTTATAGCGGGATCTATGTAAGAGGCGAGTTTTTGACCAAAGGATGTTGTGGTTAGTTTTTATCCCGTGTTGAGCCAATCCAGATTTTTTGGGTTTGTTGTGATGAATGGAGGATTGATGTTCTTGGATTCTTTTTTCTAGAGAGCATCCAGTTTGTCCAAAATAGGAGAGGTCACAGTTGCAAGGAATTTGATAAACTCCAGGAAGAGACATAGTTGAGCATTTGTCTTTAGAAGAAGGAAAATGGGAAGTAAACTATGAAAATAAAAATTTTTTCCATTTCCATAGTAAACTATGGAAATAAAAAAAACAACCAGTTATCATTTTTAGACATTCACCTCATTCGGTCACCTTCAAATACTCTTACAACTACAGTTTTACAGGAAACCAATGTTCACGGGTCGTTATATTCTTAAAGAATCTGCCATCATCCAATGGCAGATTGGATGATGGCATCATCCATTGGCTTGTCAAAAAACAGGAATCATAAAATGTCTAATCAGAAGAGCCAAAACTAATTGTTCTACTTCTAATTTTCTACAGAAAGAGCTTTCTACTATCCAACAGCACATGAAACTCAATGGCTTTTTCGAAAAGAGTACACAACATCTTCTCGATTCTTATAATCCACCACTAAACAACAAAGATTCAATACGTCAAGTTCCAATTCCATACATCTCTGAGATTTCAGAACCTATTTCAAGAATTCTGAAGAAATATGAGTTAACAGCTACATATTCACCTATTAACAAATTATCTTCCCATTTTCCTTCTTTTAAAGACAAACGCTCAACTATGTCTCTTCCTGGAGTTTATCAAATTCCCTGCAACTGTGATATCTCCTATTTTGGACAAATTGGACACACTCTAGAAAAAAGAATCCAATAACATCAATTCTCCATTCATCACAACAAACCCAAAAAATCTGGATTGGCTCAGCACGGGATAGAAACTAACCACAACATCCTTTGGTCAAAAACTCGCCTCTTACATAGATCCCGCTATAAATTTGAACGTTTATTCAAAGAAAGCGTAGAGGCCTTACTCCATCGTCCTAACCTGAATCAGAATGACTGTATATCTGTATCAAAAATCTGAGAAAGTCTAATCAGGATAACTCATTAATTCATATTAATTTTATGTTATTTAAAATTATTGAAATTATTAATTAATATCTTTAATTAAATCATGTCTCTGCTTAAAAATATTTCTCTTTAATACTTAGTGATATAACATCACGCGGCTTGTTCTATTTATAAATGATCTATTGTTAGTATTCCACCTTGTATTTTTAAAACTGTTCTTGTATTGCCACTGAAGATGGTCTGCAATTTTCCGACCGAAATATTTGGCTAATTAAATATCTTTCTTGATTTGATTAATAGATTTGAGACATGATTTAATTAATTCTTTAATTAAATCATGTCTCTGCTTAAAAATATTTCTCTTTAATACTTAGTGATATAACATCACACGCTTGTTCTATTTATAAATGATCTATTGTTAGTATTCCACCTAGTATTTTTAAAACTGTTCTTGTATTGCCACTGAAGATGGTCTGCAATTTTCAGACTGAAATATTTGGCTAATTAAATATCTTTCTTGTGTGTACGTGCTTATATTATACAATGCGATGCCTTTACGTATGAATGTCTAAATAAGACAAGTTACAGAGAATAATTCTGAACAATAACAGTGTGGCTCACAATATTCTGGTGTGACAAATCTCTTTCAGTGATACCACATGCCATTTAATAAAGAAAGGCAAGTTCATCACAATCAGGCAATAGCAAACTCAGTAAGGAGAGTGAGACTAAAGATGCATCTCTGTGCCCTCCCCCCATATGCATAAAGTTATGGCCTTGGCTGCTGATCAAGAGGATCTTCTCTTATGTTGGTGAAAGAGTGTTCCAAATCACTGGCAGTTATATATGTATTCATAATTCTCAAAGAGTGACTATCTTAATTATAGTAGTATATACAAATACATATCAATGCAAACTCTTAAGTCATTAACACAGACTGTTAATACATTCTTCATTCATAACAGTTTCACCACAGGAAAATAATTTACCTCACTGGATTTTGAACGACAAGCATGCTTAGAACACAAACTCAAAACTACACATAGTAGACATGTAGCACTCAATTATATAGCTGTAGAAACAATTCCAACTGTAACCAAAAAGAACTAATATCCTAACAATGCCACTAATCTTGTATAAATGTTTGGGCATTAATTATCATCCATGTTGATGTTTGGTGAAAAAAATACATGTCTCTAATAACTAAATTTACTTGATTACTAAGCCAACATTTCACCTTGGTCACCCAGCTATCTTCTCGGGCACAAAGAAATATACTAAACATGTGCATGCAGGCATACCAGCAGCAAGGCAAACACAGACTGATTGTGAAAGGCAGACTCCTACAGTCCTAAACAGTCATCTAAAGGTGTGGTGATGGAATTTTCTCAAGATTCCATCACCACAGAGGAAAACAGCATGAAAACGGTAGATGCTCCAAGAGGATGTGAATGCATGTGTAGGCAAAAAGGGAAGGAGATGATCACGGATCAAGGGAAAACAGTTGGATCTGAAGAATGTTCGAATATGAATAAGGAGAAAAAGAAATGGCTAGAGTTAAGCAAGGAGAAGTCACATCAAATAAGTGGAGTCAGTGGAACTAGCTATAGATCCAGAAATAAGTTGCTGTGTTTGTATACAAATGCTAGAGGTATAAGAAACAAGGCAAATGAATTGGTTGCATTAATTGAGTGTGTTCAGCCAAAAATTGTTGGAATAAGTGAGACATGGTTGGATGAGGACAGCATCCTGACAGGAATAGAAATGGAAGGGTGTGAGGTGTTTCATGAGGATAGAAAAGGTAAAAAGGGATGGGGAGTGCTATTGATGATAGACAGAGAGTTAAGTCCATAAAAAGTAGAGATGCAAGAGGGAAATAGTGCCAGTGAGGCAGTATCATGTGAGATAGATGTGAACAGAATGAAATACTTAGTTGGATGTTGTTATAGACCTGGTAATGTGGATGGTAGTGACTATGAAATATATTATTATTATTACGGGCAACTCCAAGGAGTCAACAGACTCATCAAAGGGAGGCCCTAACATCATGTCAAGAACAACTATTCGTCTTTCACACAGTATCTATCATACCTCACCTTAAACTCATTCACGGTCATAGCACCCACAACAGACTCTGGCAGCTTATTCCACTCATTTACCACTCTCCAAGTAAAGAACCTAGCTCTAACACCCATGTTAACCACATTTTTGCCCAGCTTCCATGTATGGCCCCTAGTCCTCCCACCACCAGCCCTATTCTCAAAAATATCTTCTGGATTAATCTTATAGAAACCCTTCAGTAATTTGAATGTCTCAATCACATCACCCCTTTTCCGCCTATCAACCAATTTTTGCAACCCACAAATCTTCAATCTATTCTCATAAGGTTCATTCCACAGACCTGCCACCACCTTGGTCATTCGTCTCTGGATCCTCTCCATCAAGAAACCCTAGTGCCCATATCTGGGCACAATAGTCCAGATGGGGTCTTATCAGAGCTTGATATAGAGGAACAATAACTTGTTTGTCTCTGCTCGTTAAAGTATTTTTCAGTAACCAAGTGATTTGATGAGCTGTTTTAGCCACTTTTGCAATGTGCCCCCTAAACTTCAACTCCCTATCCAACACTCCCAAATCCCTGGCCTCATCAATCTCCTGGAGTACGGTTCCACCAATGTGATATACTGCTGCTAATCTTTTCACTCCAAAGTGCATAACCATACACTTTGCCACATTAAATTGACATCCATTTTCCTTAGCCCAGTCCTCCAAACTATCCAAATCATCCTGCAAAATTTTGACATCCTGTGCACTCACAATTGCTCTACCCAACTTTGTATCATCAGCAAACAAGTGAACATTTCCTCTCAGATCCTTTCCTATATCATAATGAACAAATTGAAAAGTAGTGGTCCAAGAACAGAACCCTGCGGCACACCACTAGTCACAAGCAGTCTTTTGGACTCTACATCTGAGTAAATTACTCTCTGGTATCTCTCCATCAACCACCCTCCTATCCATCTCACCAACCGTATATCCATCCCCATCTGCTCCAGTTTACTGATTAGAGTTCCATGTGGTATCCTATCAAAGGCTTGGGCATGGTCCAGTAGAATCACTGAAAACCCATTACTCTTATCGAGTTCAGTCATTACGGTGTTATAAAATGTAAGCAAATTACTGAGGCATGATCTACCATTCACAAAACCATGTTGTGCCCCCATACAGTATCCCATTTTCATCTATCCAATCCTATATTTTTTTCTTGACTAATTTCTCCAAGACCTTGACAATGATTCCTGATATGCTACTCGGTCGGTAATTTACAACAGCAGTCTTGGAACCTCCTTTATGCAGTGGAACTATTTTCCCCTCTTTCCATCCCCTTGGGACTAACCCAGACCTGAGACTCAGATTAAACAGAATGGTCAAGGGTACTGACAATTCTTTAGCTGCTTGGCTAATATAATCAAATTAGCCAAGCAAATAAGAAAAGGAAAAAGGTGATAATTATGGATTATTTTAACTATGGCAATATAGACTAGGATGATGAGATAGCAACTGGAAGTAAAGAAAATGAGTTTTTTGAGTTTTTGACAACTACTTCAGACAGTATGTAACAGAGGGCACATGAGGATTGAGGGTCTTGGATTTGATCATCTCATCAAAGGATGTAATTATAAAAGAGGTGTCAAATGACCTTCCAGTTGGTAAGAGTGACCACGAAGTGATTATCTGGGTGGTTGCCAGCAGTGTGAGGACCTCTGTGAGAAAAGGATGAATGAAGATATTAAGCATGCGATACAGAAAAAAAAAAGGCATTATGGAGGCAGCATAAGAGAAATGGTAATAACCAATTCCATGAGGATTATAAAGACCAGGCAAGGAATGTGACTTGGTTGGTAAGGGTAGCAAAAGTGAAGTATATGCAGCAGTTCGCTAATGAAGCCAAAAAGAATCATTGGGAGTTCTTTCGATATGTAGCCAGCAAAAAAAAATGAATGCTTATGGAAAGATGACACTGATTGGAGAAAATGGAATAAGGACTATTACTGTGGAAGTTATAATGGAGATACTTAATGAACAGTTCATAATGGTCTTTCATTCCTGTGAATGTGACATCATGGAGTAATTGATAGTAGTTAACGATGGGCAGGAGGGACTGACTGTAAGTTAGCAAGAGGTGTATGAGAAATGGAGCAAACTTGATGTCAATAAACCAGCCTGGTTGGCAAAGTGGTTAGCATATCCACTCTCCAATCAAAAGGTTGCGGGTTCGAATCCCACCGTGGGCACTGATGTTTGTAATTGTCTGTAGAAATACTAGTGGTGGTGGACAGTAGATGGCGTTGGTGTAGTTGCAGTTGGTAGATTGAGTGGTGGAGACAGAGCTGTAGAGTAGGTGCCCTCCCTTGCTGAGTCTGCGGACTCCCTGGAGGTGTCATGTAATAATAAAAAAATAAAATAAAATATAAGGCTCTGGGACTTGATAATATATCACCATGTATTCTGAAGGAATGTGCCAGGGAGTTGACATCTGCCTTGACATTTTTTTTAATAAGTCTTGAACTGGGTCGAGTTCCAAAGAAATGGAAGGAGGGCAAGATTGTGCCACTTCAAAAGGGAGATGATAGAATTCAGGCATCAAATTATAGGCCTATCTGTGTGTCAGATGTTGTGGTTAAGTTGTTAGAGAAGCTGGTGAGAACTAGGATCCAGAAGTGACAACAATGGAATTATCTTTGATATACAGCATGGATTTGCTAAAGGAAGGTCATGTTTTAGTAATCTACTTATTACAATAATGTGACTGCTTCCTTGGACAGAGGGATACACAGTAGTATACTTAGAATTCGCAGACTTTTGATAGATTACCCCATGAAAAGTTGATAGTCAAACTAGAGTGGATGGGGTTGGATATTAGATTAGTGCATTAGATCAGAGACTGGCTATCTGATAAGTATCAGCAAGTTGTGTATGGGGAGCAATATCTAAGAAGAGGAAAGTCACTAGTGTGCTTCAGGGGTCTGTTTTAGGGACATTGCTGTTTGATATTGGCGAAAATTTGGATGGGGCCCATTCACTCAATTTATTCAAGTCATCTTGTAAGGCCACATCTTCTCTACTCTTCATATTTCATCCCAACTTTGCAGATGATGCAAAGTTGGGATGAAATATGAAGAGTAGAGATGTCGTGGTCATACAAGAAGACTTGAATAAATTGAGTGAATGGGCATAGAAATGGGGATGCGAGTTCAATGTTGAAAAATGTAAGGTTTAAAATTCGGAAAACAAAGATGGGATGTAGAATTTATGCTTGGTGGAGATATATTGTTGGAGGTGGAGGAAATAAGAGTTCTTGGGGTGATGGTGGATGAGGATCTAAAATTTAGAGGACACATTGCCAAAATTGTGAGGACAACAACAAATTCTGGGAATTATGAGAAGGACACTGACTTATAGAAGTAAGGAAATTTTTGTTCCATTGTATAAGGCTTTGATTAGGTCACATATGGACTATGTGCACAGATTTGGTCACGTGGTTTTCAAAAGGGTCTAGAGGCAATTGACTATTGCCTCTAGACCCTTTTTTTCGGATCTGTGGAATGTTGAAGATGAGGAAAGGTCGAGAAGATGCAATTTACAGAGGCAAGTGGATAGGAGGAAGAGGGATGATATGATAGAGATGTATAAGTTGATAAGGGGTTGTTATAGGATTAACGATGAAGAGGTTTTTCATAAATTGGTGGGAGATTGGGGGAGAACAAGGTCATTTCTTCAAGCTATATAAGAAGCCTGTGAACAAGAAGTAAGTCTGGACACACTCCGAGACAAAACAGAGATGTGGCCAGTCACTGTGGAAGAGACAGGAACCTCACCACGTAACCTTCTATAGTAAACCATGAAACAGAGAACCATGTCAGATTTAAGCAACAGAGACAAGGTTGGACCCTCTGCAACTTTTGTCTCTTGGAAACATTATAGGGAAGAAGAGAAGGAAACTCTTCATAAGGAACATAAGATGGATACTATGAAAATAGCATATGACAAAGATACCTTAAACCCTCCAGAGAGGGTATCTCCTGATCCTTCACATCTGAAAACCAAGAATCTTCTCTTAAGGCTTGCAACTTGGAATGTAAGGCCCTTATATGAAGCTGGGAAGTTAGTTAACCTTATACAAGAACTTGAAGCAATGAAAATTGACATTGCTGGAATCAGTGAAGTCAAATGGACTAATAGTGGAAAAATAAACAGAAAGAGCCATTCAATTATACTCGTGTGGAGACAGTCATAGGGATGAGTAGTATTTGTACTAAAAATAAGATTGTGCAATCCTTACTTGGATTTTGGCCCATAAGTGACAGGATAATTGCATTAAAAATTGCAGCTCAACCTTTTAATATTTTTATTGTCCAAATATATGCACCTACTTCTGATTACCCAGATGAAGATGAAGAATGTTTCTATGAAGACATTCAAAATGCACTTCTCTTTTTCTTTAGTATTCTGCAATTGAGCAGGTTCTTCTTTTAGTAGCAGAAACTTTCTTTCCACTCTCTTCTGTTATGAGCCTTCTCTTTCAAGGTTGTGTACTTGTCTCCATTGAGCATGTCATCTAGCATTGTTTTCCTTACTCTTCCTCTGGGTCTTTTTCCATCTATTTTTTCTTCGATGGCATCTCTGATGATTCCATTCCCTCTCAGAATATGTCCGATCCAGTTTCCCTTGCTTCTTTTTATCCTCCTTAACAAACTTCTTTCTTCTTCTACTCTTTTTAAGACCTCTTCATTAGTTATTTTATCTGTCCATTTGATTTTTTCCATTCTTCTCCAAATCCACATCTCAAAAGCTTTCCAAAATCTTAATTTCTTCTTTCTTCAATTTCCAAGTTTCAGATGCATAGAGGGAAACACTCCTCACATAACATTTTATTAGTCTTTTCTTTAGGTTTCTATCCATTTTACTTCTGAATAAATTCCATTTTCTATTAAAGGCATTTCTTCCCATCACTATTCTTGCTTTTATGTCACTTTTACATCTTCCATCACTGCTAATAACACTTCCCAGATATTTAAATGTCTTTACTTGATTCAATTTTTCCCCATTTATTCTGGTATCCATATTTGCCTCTTTCCTTGCTATTTTCATCACCTTTGTTTTTCTGATGTTAATTTTCATTCCATAATTGATACAGGATTCCAGTAATCTGTTCAACAGATGTTGTAGTCCTGTTTCAGTGTTTGATAGTAATACCTTGTCATCTGCATATCTTATTGCAAATATTTGTCTACCTCCAATCTTTATTCCTTCTTCCGAATTCTCCAGTGCTTCTTTTAGCATTGCTTCGGAATACATGTTGAACAAAATTGGTGACAGAGAACAGCCTTGTCTTACTCCTCATCCAATGATACCTGGTTCTGTTGTACCATATATGTCTCTCAACATGGCAGTTTGCTCCATATATAGTGAGATAATTAGCCTTCTGTCTTTCCAATCTATACCAATCTTTTCCATTACTTCCACCATCTTATCCCATTTTACATAGTCAAAAGCTTTCTCAAAATCTATATAACAGATGTTAACTTCTTTATTCACTTCTAGACTTCTTTCACTTACTATTCTTAACAGTCCAATTGCATCTCTTATTCCCCTACCCTTCTTGAAACCAAACTGATCTTCTCTAAGAAATTCTTCCACTTTAGATGCAATTCTTCGTGTTAAGATTCTCATAAGTATTTTTGACGTATGGGAAATGAGGCTTATTGTTCTAAAATCCTTGCAGTTCACTGCATTACTTTTCTTTGGTATAGGTATAAATATTAAGATCATAAAATCTTTTGGTAGTTCTATGTTACAAATTAAATTTATTATTTTGGTTATTTCATCAGTTCCTTTCTTCTGAAGTTGTTTCAGGAATTCCAGATATTTCATCTATTCCTTCCTTTCCACATTTTAGTTCTTTAATGGCCATTTCTACTTCTGTCTTCAAAATCTCTGGGCCTAGATCATCTTCATTTACCCTCTTTATATCTTCTAATGGCAACTCATTTGGTCTGTTTTCCTTGTCATATAGATCTTCAATGTATTCCTTCCATCTCATTAGGATTTTATCTTCTTCAGTTATGATTTCTCCATTCTTATTTTCTATGCCTCTAGCTCGAATTCCATTTCTCTTGTGATTCATGTTTCTTGCTTTTTCATATAAAAGATCATACCTTCCCACTCTCTCATAATTTTCCATTTCTTCACATTGTTTTTTAAGCCAATCTTCTCTACTTCTTTCTGCTTCTCTTCTCAATCTGTCATTCAGGGTTCTACATTGTATTTTCCCTTCTGGGGTGTCTTTATTTTTCAGTTTTCTTCTTTCTTCCATTAGAGAAATCATCTCATTAGTTATCCTCCATTAGAGAAATCATCTCATTAGTTATCCAAGGTTTTTTTTTATTCTTTTAGCTTTTACATATCCAATTTCTTCTTCTGCAATCTTCTTTATTTTCTCTTTAACTTGTTCCCATTTCTTTTCTGGATCTTCAGTTTTGACAAAACTTGTTTCCTCTAATTCTTTCTCCAATCTATTTCCAAATTCCTTGGTATTTTTTAATTTCATTTCTATGAATAGTAGGTTGTTGTATAGTAAAACAAAGATACAATAGTGCAAAACATTTTTTACACTATTCTTGTATCTTTGCTTTACTATAATGTAATCAATTTGATACCTTTCCATATCTCCTGGTTTTTTCCATGTGTATTTTCTTTTTTTCTTTACAGAATTCTCTCATTTCTATTACCTAGTCCGTATCTTCCTACTACACTCACATCCTCTTCTTCTCCTACAACTCCATTCCAATCTCCCATTATAATCATATAGTCTTTTCTTTTTTCTTCTTTAATTAGTTCTTGTAACTGTTTGTACATTTCCTCTATTTCCTCATCTGAATAGTCACTTGTTGGCATATATACCTGCATTACTGTTATGTCCACTGGTTCAGCCTTCAATTTTACCACCATAATCCTGTCATTCAGACAGTTTATGCTAATGATGCTCTTTGCTGTTCTTTTATTAAAAACTAGTGCAACTCCTTTCCTTTTTATCTCCACCTGAGTAAATTACTCTTACTTTGTCAATATAAAAATCATCTGACTTCACAGAGCCCTATAATATCAATTTTTCCTTTGTCCATTTCTTGGTTGAGATTTTCTAATTTTCCACATCTGTTCATTGTTCTCACATTCCATGTTGCAATTTTGATTCTCTGACGATCTTTCATTTTCAGTTTGTTTATAGCTTGTTTTAAGTCATTTTAGAGGTTTGATCGGGAAGAACATCAGCCCTTGAACCGTCCATATTTCCCGATATTGTATCTATTCCAATGTGCACCTTCTTTTCCTCTCTGTGCCAAGAGATACCACCTTGGTTTAACAGGCTGGTAGCTGTCTCCTTATAAGTTCTATTCATTGCTACTAAAATTTTCTAGGGATATTAGTGGAGTGGTTTCCCGTTGCCTTCTCCACCGCAGTGCTCCACAAGTACTAGCTGCCCTTTACCAGCTAGAGTAAAAGTTGGAAAAAGGAGAAACACCCTCGGGCCTCGAGTACTCTAATACCCTCGAGGTTGAAGTAAGCAAGAGTCAGCCAAGTGAGGCCACATAGGAAAGAATATAGAAGGAACCCGACACAAGTAAGTGGAAGCAATGTCAGGCTCAGCTCGGGAACCCGTGGCCGCTAACCATGTACTTTCAAGATGGGAGCCCCTGGGGCACAAAATGCACTAAACAACGCTAAATCAGATGACATAACTATCATTATGGGAAATCTAAATACTAAAGTAGGCTCAAAAAAGATCTCTTCCTGCATGGGAAACCAGGGCCTGAGACATAGAAATCCAAGAGGAGAAAGATTAATACAGTCCTGTGAAGAAAACAATCTGGTAATAGAAAATACTTTATTTAGCCACCCCCCCTCAGAAGACTTTACACATGGAAAAGTCCCAGAGACAGCTGTAGGAACCAGATTGACTATATAATGATTAAAAAAAGATTCTGGAATAACATCTTACAAGCCAAAACTTACCCACGGCTAATATTGGATCAGACCACAACCCTGTGAGCATTAAAGCAACAATAAAATTAAAGAAAACAATGAAACCTCTAAACATACAAAAATATGATCTTGGCTCCCTTAAAAATCAAGAAATACAAGATAAATTTTTAAAGGAACTGGCACAATCCACTGCTGTTAATGTTCCTAATCCCACCAAGTATCCTTACTCTAAATATGAGATTGAGGATAGATGGTAGAAATTTAAAGAGGGCATAAAAAAGACAGTAAAACAAACAATTCCCAAATTTGAGAAAAGGAGTAAACCCAAGACGAATGACAAGATACTGAAAATGATGGAGGAAAGAAAGAAACACAAAAATCATCCTGAATACAAGAACTTAAACAAGGAGATCAGGAAAGAATGTAGGATTGCAAAAGAACTATGGCTCAATAACAAATGCAAGGAAATTGAACTTCTGGACAAAAAGCACAAAACCAGAAAACTTCATGAAAAAGTTAGGGAGCTAACTAACAAATCTTGCAAAAGGGTAGGTTCTCAATGCATTGAGGATACCAGTGGAAACATCCTAATGGAGAAAGACGAAATAAGGGATAGATGGGTAGAGTATTCAAAGGAACTCTACAATCATGATAGAATAGATAAGCCAATGCAAGAAGATTTGGAGGGGCCTACTATTCTTACCTGGGAAGCAACAAATGCCATTAGGAAACTGAAACCAGGAAAAGCTCCAGGAATGGATGGAATTATGGCAGAATATGTAAAGGCTTTAGATGATAAGGCTACCTGCCAAAAGATTTTAAGCACTCAACATTCCTACCAATATGTAAAAAATCAAAGAAAATCAAATGTGAAGAATACAGAACAGTCAGATAGCAAAAGTTATGTTATATATCATCTTAGAAGGAAATAAACATAAAATCAAAATGGAAATTAATGAAACACAATCTGGTTTCCAGGAAAATAAATGAACTAGAGAAGGACTCAACAACATTAAAACTATTATAGAAAGATATCTGGAGATGCAGAAAGAAGTCTACTTATATTTTATTGACTACACAAAGGCCTTTGACAATTATGCAACATGAACAACTAATCAAATGCATCAGAAATTTAGGTGTAGATGATAAAGACAGCAGATCACTGATAAATCTATACTGGCAAACTGCCTCAGTAAAAATATCAGGAGAAATCTCAGAGGAATTCCCAGTAAAGAAGGGTGTCAGACAAGGCTGTGTTCTTTCTCCTATATTGTTTAACCTCTATACTAAAAATATCTTCCAGCAATTAGAAGAATTTAAAGGAGTCAGCATAGGAGAGAGGAATATAAACAACTTAAGATATGCAGGTGATACAGTACTGCTAGCTGAAAATAAAAAAAGATCTTCAAAACCTACTAGAAGAGACACTGAAACTTAGTGAAAAATATGGACTTAATTTCAACTTCAAAAAAACCAAAACCATGCTGGTAACAAGAGAAAAAGGGAAAATACCCAATATAAATATTAAAATCAGAGGAAATACCTTAGATCAAGTAGAGAGTTATATACCGGGTGATTATAAAATAACGTCAAGTGTTCAGAGCCCTCTAGCAAGTAATGTATTGGACGTAGACAGTAGAACATGGGGATTCGATTTAACGAAAAAAAAAAAAAAGTACCAAAAGTCGCCAACAGGGGAAATTTTGGCGCTGTTTACCGAGTAAAATGCATTAATCATTCGTAGATGAACTGCTTTTCGATGCCTCTTACCTTACACGAGCGTGCTTTGTTAATCAAACTCTATTATCAGCGGAACAATAATGCCAGTGCTCGTCTTCATGATTTTCAGCATATGAAAAATTTACGAAAAAGGACCGATTAGCATAACAAACTTACGAAAACTGATTCGGCGATTTGAAACTACTGGAACTCTAGCAGTGCAGGTAGGCAGGTAGACAAACTGCTTTTCAATGCCTCTTACCTTACGTGAGCGTGCTTTGTTAATCAAACTCTATTATCAGCGGAACAATAATGCAAGTGCTTGTCTTCATGATTTTCGGCATATGAAAAATTTATGAAAAGGACCGATTAGCGTAACAAACTTACAAAAACTGATTCGGCGATTTGAAACTACTGGAACTCTAGCAGTGCAGGTAGGCAGGGGACGCAAACCAATCAATCACCAACAAGTTGAACAAGTTGCAACTGCTATTGTGGAACAGGAGATGACAAATGTACAGGGTACCAGTAGCACTAGCAGAGTCCCGGCAAATGGATATCGCATACACAACGGTGTGGAAAATCCTACATCAGATGTTGAAGTTTTACCCCTATAAAATCAGTCACGTTCAAGAATTGCGCCCTGGTGATGTGACCACACGAATCGACTCATCTTTGAGATTCTTAGCATGCATGAAAGTAGATGATGCATGGTGGTGGCAGATTTTATGGAGTGACAAAGCGGACTTTTATTTGAACAGTGATATTAACACACGCAACAGATGTATTTGGGCTGCAACTAATCCGCACGTGTGTCTGCAGATGCCTATCCACTCGCCCAAAGTCACAGTGTGGTACGGATTTACGGCATCTTTTATCATCAGTCCATACTTTTACTAGGAAAATCGCCAAAATGGACCAGTGACCTGTTCCGTCAATGCTAACAGGTATGCCAATATGCTACAGAACTTTGTGGTTCCACAACTGCAGCAAGGAGGATGTCTCGATTCGACCATCATGTAGGATGGTGCACCACCCCACATCGGACTTCAGGTACAGCGTGTTTTGCGACAACATTTCTCTGACAGAAGAATCGTTAATCGTGCATTTCCCATGCCATGGCCACCGAGATCACCTGATCTCAATCCTTGTGACTTTTGACTGTGGCGATTTCTTAAACGCGTCGTGTATCAAGGACACGTACCCAATATTCCAACTTTGAAAGATCGAATAACGTTATACGTGAGACAAATCAATTCCGATATGTTGCGAGCCACTGTGGAAAATGTCGTGCACCGTATGTAGTTCCTGGAACATCAGAATGGTGGTCATATTGAATCTCATTTATAATTAACAATAAACGTCATGAAATTGATGTGTGCTGTCTGTCATTTGCCATTTAGTCATTCATTAGTCACACCTATTAAAATTAATTTGGCAGCGCCAAAATTTCCCCTTTTTGGCGACTTTTGGTACTATTTTTTTTTTTTCATTAAATCAAATCCCCATGTTCCACTGTGTACGTCTACGGAATATTGATGTGTTTCATCCAATACATTACTTGCTAGAGGGCTCTGAACACTCGACGTTATTTTATAATCACACGGTATATTTGGATCAACTAATTACAGAGAATGGAAAGTGTGAGGAAATATTAAGAAGAATAGAAATTGCTAGATCAACCTTCATTAACATGAAAAACATTCTGACCTCAAGAGAAATTCACACAAAAACAAGAATTAGGCTGTCCAAATGCTATGTATGGTCAACACTGCTATATGGAGCAGAAACCTGGACAATATCAAAATATCGTGAAAATAAACTAAAAGCCTTCGAGATGTGGATCCTCAGAAGAATTTAGTCCCGTGGACTGCCAAAAAAACTAATTTAGAAATATTAGAGATGATTGGAGAAGACAGGAATCTGTTGAAAACCACTAAGAAAAGGAAACCCACCTACCATGGTCACATACTAAGGTATGAATCCCTACAAAAAAACACTTCTAGAAGGAATGATACAAAAAAGAAGAAGAGGAAGACAAAGAACAGATTGGATGGGAAATATTAAGGACTGGACCTTTTTTGTCCTATGAAGAATGCAAAACCGTACATGGTAAAAGCTCATGGTGGTCAATCTCCTGGAAGGAGATGACATCTGACAAGATGCTTAAAAGACTAATATATCTATAAAACAATAACTTCATGAATTCCTCCTAAAGACCAAACATGGAACTTTGGCTATTTCAACCCCTCTAATAAGCAAGGTGATGGTCTTATGCTGGTAAAAGAAAATAATCTACTCCCTAATCACTCTCAAAAACATTCACACCACAGTGGAATTCAAACCCCGGTTGGTTGGAGAACAGAGATGCTGTGCATTCTGAAAAGGACAACATATAGGCAACACGTGAATCACATTTATTCTTATTTTTAAGAATGAATGTGATTTAGACATAATGCAGAGGATCTGTCCAAAACCAAAGTAGCCATATTGCATGGTTTAATTAAACCATGCCTGGTTTAATTAATGTCTCCTCTCACTAGAACTATACTGTCAGTGCGTGCATATATATACACACTAAGTGGCCACTTTATTAGGAATAGCATTTAATAATGAGTAGGATCCCTTTTTGCCTTAAGAACAGCCTATATTCTCAGTAACACTGAAGTGTCTAAAATGTTTCTCTGGGATGTTGTCCACATTATCACAATGGCATCACCCAGTTGTTGCAGACTGAATGGGGCACATTGCTGCTATCAACTGCTCACTCCTCCTCCCAGATGCTTTATTGGGTTGAGGTCTTCGGACTGAACTGGCTACTGAAATAAAGGAAACTCACTCTCATGTTTCTCAAACCACTTCAACACACTAATACGTACTTTGTGGCATGGCGCACCATCCTACTGGAAGTACCCATTCGACAATGGATAAACTGCAGTCATGAATGGGTGAACATGGATCAGCAACAATGTTAAGATAGGCTGTGGCATTCAGCTGGTATCAGGGGATCTAATGTGTGCCAAGAAAACATTCCCCAAGCCATTACTACCCCTCCCTGCCATCGGTGTAAGCTGTTGTTACTTGACAAGAAGGGTCCATAGTCTCAAGTTGGCTGTCATATTCTGGTTCAGCCATCAGTATGATACAGTACATACTGGAACTCAAACCAGGCGACATTTTTCTAGTCGTTAGCTGTCCAGTGTTGGTTATCATGTGCCCACTAAGTTACACCTTCGTGTTGTTAGTTGACAGCATTGGGATCTGGGATAGTCATCTGCTCCTGTATCCCATTCATGACAGCATGCAATGAAGTGTATGTCCAAAGACAATGCTCTGATCATTACTGCAGTACTGAGCTGTGATTTGACTGGTTGTGATCCTCGCCATTCTTCTCAGATCTCATGCATCAATGAGCTATTTCCATCCATAGGACTGCAATTGGCTTGAAGTTGTCTGGTTATTACAGAACTCCTGATACACCCTAAACATTGTGTGTGAAAAGTCCAGAAGAGTAAATGTTTGTGAGATAATAGCATATCTGGCACCAACAATCATTCCACACCTAAAGTCACTTTTCATACCTTTTACCCATTTGATGCATCAAACACAAAGAGACAGAAGCATCAGATGCCTGCCTGCTTGATTTATATATCAAACTCAGCCACGGGACTCTCAATGTTTTCAGGAATGGCCTATTTTCAAAAATGAGAAGGTGTTCTTAATAAATTGGCCACTAGGCATGAAAATGAAAAAAATGTACCCAAGACTCTTTTATTCGATATATAATTTTTTAATGGAATGTTCCAATAAGTCAAAAGGAGTTCCATAAACTGATGAGTGGTGCAGTAGCATTTGGGCAATATTTCCTTTGTCTGAGAACCATTCTGAGAAGGCAATAAATAATAGAAGAGTAAAAACAACCAACTTTTTGAAATATATTTTTTATTATTAGAATAGCCACTTAAAAATACACATATTCTGTGTTTTCTTCAGTGTTAAAAAAAAAAAATTGTGAATTTTAATTTTATTTAAAAAAATATTCCATTTTGTCCAGTGAGCAGCTACTCACTATGGGTGAACATATTTGTCAAGCACTGTGTGCGTGTGCATATATATATATATATATAATAGCGAACAAATTAATCCGAATACATTTTAAAGAAAAATTTTAATTTCGCAAAAAAAAAAAGTTCAAAAATTAAACTCCAATGTTACCTAATAATTTATATGTGCTCCTCTGTTCCTATTAAGTTCATTAATTCGCTTAGGCATGGTCTCAACCAATGTAGAACACATTTTTCTTATTTCTGCATCTCAAAACCATACTTTTATATTAGATTGTAATAAGTTATCCTTTGTATCACAATTTAATTTTCCAAGTCTCTTTTTCACTATGGCCCACAAATTTTTTATTGGGTTAATGTCAGAAGAGTTGCCTGGCCACTGAAGAAATTGGATGTTATGATTTTGGGTGGCATGGAGCAAGATCCTGTTGGAAGATGAGTTCTTCGTCTTTCTGGATCTGTCAGACCACTCTTTTCTCCAATATTTTTTATTTATTGGTCACTTTTCAACATACAGTTAACAAGCACAAGTGATCATGGATCATTATGTATGAAACTTCCCCAGAACATCTTTTTAGCTGGATGTTTAGGAGCCTGTCGAAGGTGGGAAGGAGAAGTCTTCTCAGATGCTGATTTGTGAACATAGGGTACTCACTCCCCTTGGACAAAGAAATGGCTCTCATCTGAGAATATGATCTTCTTCCACTTCAACAGTCAAATCTTTGTGCAATTTTTCCCACTGAAGCCTCTTTATCTGCATAGTCTTTGTCAACAGCTGTTTCTTTTTTTTTTTGGTCTGTGAGCAGTCCTCACTGTTTCCAACAATCTTCGACAGACTGTCGTGTCAGAAACATTAATCCCACTACTTGGAAAAGTCTCTATTTAAGTATACAGTAGGCAAACCTGGATTCATTTTGCTTTTCCTAACTAGTAAACAATCTTAAGTGTAGGTTTCCTTTATCGCCCACATTTTTCTTTTCTGTCAGGGGAAAAAGGTACCTGTCTCCATTACCTTTAAAATTGCATTAACAGTATACCTAAACCAACACCACACTCATTAGCAATTTTGTCTTTGAGTCATGGATGTCTGCTGAGAAACTATATATCTGAATGCTTTCTTGGCGATGTATCCATTTTATAGCTAGACAAAATGAATAAAACACTAAGAAATTAAAACTTGTTTACTAGTAAAAACAAACAACACAATTAATAAACATCATACAGACAGTTAAAACAATTAAAACATGCGGCACTCAACCATAATAGTGAACTAAAGCAAAAACCAAAAATAGTAAACCGAAACTAAAAACTTGAAGAAATTCAGCTTGTTTGGATTAATTTGTTTGTTATTGTGTGTACAAGTGTATGTATGTACAGAGGCTAGAGGGGGGGGGTCCACCCCGGGCAGCACTTTGAACATTTTTGAACTTCTGCAGTTAATTCTAAAATAGTCTCGAGAACTCAGTTCCAACTATTGTAATACTACAGCGAATTTTCCTCACAATTGCTGGAAGTGTTGCTAGTTGTGAGAGGAGTTTTTCTAAATTAAAATTGATTAAGAATTACCTACATTACTATGAAATAGACTTCGACAATGTCATTGACAATTTTGCTAACAGAAAAGTAAGAAAAATAACATTTTAGAATGTTGAAATTAAAGTTTTATTTCAAAAATAAACATAGTGTTTTAATTTATTTCCCTATACGTCATTTTGACTTTCTGTAGTATTTTTGGTATTATTGAGAGGGGCGGCAAACTCAGGGACTGCCCCAGGCGGCAAAAGCTCTAGCTACACCACTGTGTATGTGTGTATATGTATGTATGTATATATATATATATATATATATATATATATATATAAATTGTGCAACTTTATTACATACATTAATATATAAATTATGTGTAATTTAATTAAAGCGACCTAATTTTTGATGCTTTTAATATTAAAGAAAACTTCAACATAATTGACAGGCTTAGGTGTTGGATGTTATTCATAACTTAATAGCATTACAACACCAAACAAAATATAAATTATAAAGGGATGCTTAATAACTTGCTTATATTTCACTGGATTTCAAATTGACATCCTCAGAGCAAAACAACATGTAACAGTTTACATTTAACAATCGGGCACCTAAAATCCACAAATCTGCTATACCCTATAGTTGTTGTTGGTACAGACAATCAAACTTAAAGTTAGCTATGTTATTCATTCCTCCCCCCCATGCATTGATAACTTTCCTCCTTCTATTAAAATTAAAAAACTGTTAATTTTATGAGAAAAAAAATTGTCCATTTTAAATCAATATTAAAATTTCACATAGTTAAAAATTCAGACATTATACAGAACAAAGAAAGAATGACCATCATGGGCAATTTTAATTATGGTAACACAGATCAGAATAAAGAGATAACATTTCAGTATAATGAAAACAAATTTGAGTTCTTGAGGCAGTACATGAGAAAGGGCAAACGAGAATCTAGAGTCTCAGATCTAATCATTTCATCAGAGGATATGATTGTGAGTGGGGTGTCACATTTTCCCCCTAGCTGGTGAGAGTGAATATGAGATTATCACCTAAGTGATGATGGCCAGCCACATGAGGAGTGCGAGGAAAAATATATGCAGAACTACCCATATCGGCCACTGAAAACTATAAACTTTTTACTTTTCAGAAATCAGTGGTTTCCATAAAGGCATGTGACTACCAATACCAATAGTCTTCAATTCCCTGTGCACAATTTGGTGAAATATGGGTAAGGGACAACTTTGGGGCTGCATACTCAATTGGAGAAGCTGTATACTGGAGGATAAGACGAAATCTGGGGGGGGGGATGATTGATAGAAAACTGAAATTCATGGAACATATTGCAAAGGTGGTGAAGGTAACCCAGAGGATTGTTGCAATACTGAGAAGGGCGCTGACCTGAAGAGATAAAAGAGTTATCGTTCCATTGTATAAGACCACCCTAATCAGACCACACTTAGACTTTTGTTCTCAAATTTGGTCCCCAAGATTTGAAAGGGATAAATTAATTGTAGAAAGGGTACAGAGGTGGATAACAAAGATGGTTTCAGGACCGTACAATGTAGATAGAATGAAGTGATATGATTGAGAGGTAGTTACAGGGTTGACACTGAGGAGTTCTTTCACTTGGTGGAACAGTGAAAAGGAGCAATGACAAGGGGTCATCCCTGAAAGTTGCAAAAGGAAGCTGTAAGCAAGAGGATGAGGAGTGGTTTTTTCTTTGCATGGAGGGTGGCTGAACCGTGGAATGCATTCCCTGATAGAGTGGTGAGAGCAAGAACGGTCAATGAGTTCAAGGAGTGGTATGATAGACTGTGTTTCCTAGGAAGGACCTCCCACGATGAGCCTTTTGATTCCAAGGAGGTCTGAATAATAATAATTTCCAATTGTGCTAAAGAGGTGCTTGCATCCATTGTGCAACTGTAATAATAATGCTTAAGTTTAATATCACTTCCTTATTTACTGATGTAAATAAGAAAGTGATATTACTCTAGAACCATTAAAAGACACTCTTGAATTAATAGTCTTACTTCCCCAGTGACATCTTTAAATTATTCAAATTTACTATGTATACAGGTTACTTTACTTGTCAAGGAAAAATCTAAAAGCAGATTAATGGTACTGCAATCGGTCACCTCCCCCTCCATTCCTCCCAGCAAACTTTGACATGCAGCACTTTGGGAACAAAGTATCTTCCACAGCTACTTTCACACTCTTTGTGTGGTTGCTCAACCTCATGGACTCATAACTTACCTTAACAGCCAAAACACAAAATTTCACTTCATATTAGAAAAAAAAATCAAATAACTGTCTTTTCTTGACACATTACCACACGTTTCAGATGGTTCACTATCTTTACCCATTTATATAAAGCCAACAAACAATGGAGACATTGATATGAATAATCATATCATCATGAGTCCAATAATATGGAATTTTCAAAACACTTGCACAGATCCAGGCCTATTTATTCTAATGATGCAGCTGTTTCCACACATTTCCAGCAGCTCTTTATCTTCAACTAACTACATCCTACTTTCCTGGCTAATGGCTAAAACAACCACAAAACAGATAACACACTATGTGGGGCATTTTATTTCCCCTTCTCCAAACACACTAAAACAAAACAGCACTATTCCATATATCTGAGATACATCTGAAAAGATAGCCAAGGTACTAGTAAAACCTAACCTTCATACCACATTTAAACCAGATGTCAAATTAGCAACTTTGATCTACTATTTGATCTATTCTACTAACGAAAAACGCCACTCAGTCTCATCCATCTAATCCTGTGTAAAATGTGTGCAAGGCATGGTCTGCCAGTCCTAACCTGCCATAGCAGCAAATGTATTTCTTATGTTCTCCAAGGCAGATGTTAATGGATCTTTTTATCTGACTACACTTTGCACACCCCTTCACACAGGATTAGATGAATGAAAACTAATGATGCACTATATAGAAGTCATTTTAGGTTAGAGAAACTATTTTTAGAATAAACGGCTATGAAACATTCACCTAACTTTAACAAATATGGCTGCATTGATCTGCCAAAAATATGTGAGACAGTCATCTTACGATCAACTCCTACGATCAACACAAATGTAATACTTCCTTTATATAATATTAGAGGGTGCCAAATGAGGACTTTATATCTTTTGTCCATTACAATTTGAATTGTTTCACTTATTATCATGTGTAAATTGTAACATACTATTTTGCTCTGAGGACACTGATTTGAAATCCAGTAAAATATGTCAGTCAAACATCCTTTATAATTTAGTATATTCTCTGGTATTATAATACCAGACAATATACTAAACCAGATATAATATAATATACCAGACAATATTTTTTTAATACGAGTCTTGCACTTGGTCAAGTTCCTAAAGAGTGGAAGGAGGGCAAGATTGTGCCACTTCATAAAGGAGGTGATCGAACTCAAGCATCAAACTATAGGCCTATCTGTGTGTCAGGTGTTGTGGTTAAGTTGTTGGAGAAGCTTGTGAGAACTAAGATCCAGAGTTGGGTTGACAACAATGGTATAATCTTTGATGGACAGCATGCATTTGCTAAAGGGAGGTCATGTTTTAATAATCTACTTACTTATTACAATAAAGTGACTGCTTCCTTGGACAGAGGAGAAGGATACACAGTAATATACTTGGATTTCGCAAAAGCTTTTGATAGAGTACCTCATGATCAGTTGACAGTGAAAATAGAGCAGATGGGGTTGGATATTAGATTAGTGCATTGGATTGGAGACTGGCTATCTGATAGGTATCAACAAGTTGTGTATGGGGGTGCAATATGCAGGAAAAGGAAAGTCACTAGTGGAGTGACTCAGCGGTCTGTTTTAGGGCCATTACTATTTAACTTGTATATTAATGATATTGGCGAAGATTTGGATGGAGATGTTTGCAGATGATGCAAAGTTGGGACGAACCATAAAGAGTAGTGAAGATGTTGTGGCCTTGCAAGAAGACTTGAATAAATTGAGTGATTGGGCAAGCAAATGGGGATGTGAGTTCAATATTGCAAAATGTAAGGTTTTAAAATTTGGAAAACAAAGATGGGATGCAGAATTTATGCTTGGTGAGAATATATTGTTGGAAGTAGAGGAAATAAGAGATCTGGGGGTGATAGTGGATAAGGATCTAAAATTTAGGGGACACATCGCCAAAATTGTGAAGACAGTTTTGTTTGAATGTGTTTAAGACACAGTATGATGAGATGTGTGTGCGAGATAAAAGGACCTCCTAGATGAGTCTTTGACTCCATGAGGTCTTGTTTAATAATAATAATAATAAATAATAATAATATGTTAAAATAAGGTATGAATCCTTTTCATAATGTTAATTCCAATATTTCTGTTGCTTGTCTCCATGTATTCTTAAATGTAATTTCTTCTTAGCCTGTTTATCAAATGCACACAGTGGCACACTCAGGATTTAATCTTGGAGGGGGGCCGAGAGCTCAGGATTTAACCTTTGAGGGGAGCCGAGTTGAGTAGACGTTTTGCGAATACACACTACACATTGCATACGACCTATAACTGAGCATCTGCAGTGATCGCTAATTCATAAGTAGCACACAACATAAATAAAAAAAATGAATTTTAATTAGGAAAAGATTTTTGGAAATTTTTCTAGTGTTTTTTCCTTTTCTTTGGGGGGTGCCTGGCCCCTTGGCACTCCCCCTCTGGGTGCGCCACTGAATGCACACATTCTGAAATGCACTGGTGACGATTTGGTCAGTTAGCAACAATTCCTGACTGACATTTGCAAATACACTCTTGTCAAAAGGAAAAGATTCGGGTCAAATTGTTTGCTGAAATATTATTATTAAAAGAGACCTCCAGGGAATCAAGAGAGGTCGCATAGTATCTGCACCAGCTGTCATACCTGTTCTTGAATTCATTCACACTACTTGCACAAACTACATCCAATGGTAATCCATTCCAATCAGGTAACACTCTATTAGAGAAAAATCTAGCTCTCACCCCACCTCTTGATGGCATTCTTTCTCGACTTCCAGGATTGTCCTCTCGTTCTTTCTCCACCTTCTGTATGTCAGAAAAAACTTTAAAATTCCATCAATTAATATCCTGTATAACTCTTTCAGAAATTTGTAAGTCTAAATCATATCCACTCTTTCTCTTGTTTGCTAGTGTCTGCAGTCGACAAATTCTTAATCTCTCTTCATAATCAGTATTCCACAATCCTGATATTTTTAGCACCCACTCTCTCCACTATATCAGAATCAGCACGGAAACCAAGAGCCAGACCTGCACACAGTAATCCAAGTGTGGTCTTATCAAGGCCTTGTAAGGAAGCAAAATGACTTGCTTATCTTTACATATTAAGGTTCGTTTCAGCATTGCAATTATCCTCTAAGTTATATTTGCAATCTTTGCTATATGGTATTGAACTTCAACTTCCTGTCTACAAAAATATAAACAATAAAACTGAAAATTAGTAGTAAATACATCAAACAACCTGAAAAGGGGGGGGGGAGAAATTCCAGTGCGATTTGCGATATGCCACTTTCACTCAATAAACATATTCGAGAAGACAGTAAAGATTGCATTGGACTGAATGTTTAAATCTGAAACATTCAGTCCAATTAAAAACTAGAGCACTCAAAAGGGGGGGGGGATCCAAAAGCTATCTTTCAGGCTTTATCTTTTATAAACACAATTACTGATTGCACTGCATGACTGATTTCAATGAAATTTATATTTTTGTAACCAAATATTATTATATGGTTGCTTATATAGTCTAGCATAAAAATTAAGATAAAGTTGACAAAATGCTATATATGGTCAATACTATTGTATGGGACTGAGGCATGGACAAATTAAAGGAAGTAGAAGATAAAATTAATGCTTTTGAGATGCAGATATAAGAAGAATTATGAAAGTATCATGGACTCCGATGAAAACAAATGTAGAAGTTCTACAAATGACAGGAGGAAAAAAAAAGTCTTCTTAAAACTGTCAAAAGAAAGGCCAAAGATGTCGGACATTTGCTAAGACATTACAGCCTACAAAAAGTGGTCCTGGAAGGAATGGTAGGGAGAAAGAGGGAACGAGGAATGCAAATAATTACTTGGAGCAGCAGTCTTAAGAACTGGACATATAAGAAACGTGCAAGGGAGGCACAGAAACAAAGGTGATGGAGAGACATGTAGTCAACTACATGGACAGAGACACACATGATGATGATGGTCTCTAGCAAATTTCAGCACAATTTGACTCATGTAAAAGAGAGACAGGAAGCGAGAACCAGAAAAACCCGGAGATATCGTTCAATTATTATATATCAAATATATTAATTATTCCAATTTGATTTTAAAAAAAACGGTAGCCAACTCCCTACTATGAAATTAAGGGAACAGTGCAATTTAGTAGAGGCTGACAGTCTCACTCGCAGGGTTTTTTTCTTTCCGGAACTCAGAAGCGGGAGAAGGGTTTATCCCAGAAAACATTCCAACCAGTGAGAGAATACAATAGATATTATATGATTACGCATGCCCTTGGTTCCTCAGACAAAATTATTATTATTATTATTATTTCAGGCGACTCCAGGGAGTCCTTAGACTCATCAAGGGAGGCCCTAAACATCATGTCCACACAACTATACGACATTCTCACAGTATCTATCATACCTTGCCTTGAACTCGCTCACCGTCATAGCACCCACAACAGACTCTGGCAGCATATTCCACTCATTTACCACTCTAAAAGTAAAGAACCCAGCTCTAACACCCCTGCTAACAACACTCTTGCCCAGCTTCCATAGGTGTCCCCTAGTTCTCCCACCACCAGTCCTGATCTCAAAAATATCCTCTGAATTAATCCTATAGAATCCCTTTAGCAATTTGAATGTCTCAATCATATCTCCCCTTTTCTGCCAATCAACTAGTTTCTGCAACCCACAAAAGCAAAATTACTGGAAATTATTGCTTTTAATAGTTGTGAATTTACGTAAATGACTTCTGATATTCCAGCAACACAAAAGCAGCAGAACTGCAAGTACTGAGAAAGAATTGTTTATTTGCAGTACTCAGTTTTCATTATTTTATTTGTACTTTTTTTTCCCTTTTTTTTTTTTTTTTTTGAAGGAAATAAGATATACACAACTATATTCTCATTCACAAGTTTTAATGTAATATAACCGAAGCTTAACATCTCTTTTAAAATCCCAGAAAACAAACATCACAGTAATCTTAATTTGTTACAGTAATGTCATAACCCACTGCGGCATATAACTCGAAACCATCACTACCTATAATATATATCAATTATAAGATTCTTAAATATAAAGAGCCAACAGGCTTCATTTCGGCGATATAAACATATAAACATAAACATTATTTAAATTAAGGGAATATTAATTAAATCCCACATTGTTTTAAAACCGAATAAGAAACTCAAAGATCGGAATCAGAGAGTTTCATGCCGAATATAGTAAACCGTGGAAACGTAAGAGGTCACTACCCATACTGGTTTCAGCCTTCATTGAGGCTTCCTCAGTGAGCAGCTAGACCAAAAATAATACCAAATGGTATAGCGAAAAGAACTTATATACTCTGCTATAAGAGTTGTCGAAAAGGTGCAACCAATTAAGTTACTTAAATATAAAGAGCCACCAGGCTTCATTTCTGCGATATAAACATTATTTAAATTAAGGGGATATTAAATCCCACATTGTTTTAAAACCGAATAAAAAACTCAAAGATCGGAATCAGAGAGTTTCATGCCGAATATAGTAAACTATAAAAGTATCGGCGATTATTAGCGTGAGCTAATGCAAGTAGTCCTAGTACGTAGTACAAACTCGGGCAACACGCAGCAAAGATGGTAAAGTTCTGATCGCTATTCTTGGTATTTTGGTCTAGCTACTCACTAATGAAGCCCCATTAAAGGCTGAAACCGGTCTGGGTAGTGACCTCAAACCATAATGTAATAACAGCATACATTCCCTAGGAAATGTGTTTTTACATTATGGAAAATACCAAGAATAGCGATCAGAACTTTACCACCTTTGCTGCGTGCTGCCCGACTTTGTACTACGTACTAGGACTACTTGCATTAGCTCACGCTAGTAATCGTCGATACTTTTATAGTTTACTATATATCGGCGTGAAACTCTCTGATTCCGATCTTTGAGTTTCTTATTCGGTTTTAAAACAATGTGGGATTTAATATCCCCCTTAATTTAAATAATCAATTATAAGAGATTTAGCTTGAAACGAGTTACGAACAGTAGCATCCACTGATTTACTGCCAATACCGAAAACTTGCCTCAGATTCGAAATTATTTTCTTATCAAACAAACACAACACTTCGTAATACCAACAAGCAACACATTGCATTCGCATAGAAACTACAAGATGACTAAAAGCGAAGTGCAAATGCAGTAGTGGGAAGGGAAAAAAAAAAAAAAAACTCAGAATTATGCAGTATTTTATCCACAAGAAACATTTTTTTAAAAATGTCTTCACTATTTTAAGCATTGATTGGGCTAAGAAAAATCAAAACACGCACACGTTTTGGTTTAGAAACAGCGAATATATTTTTTTAAATTCTTTTAAATGAATAGTTAAACAAACGCACTCGGCTTCCGGATGACGTTGCCTTCGCAGAGTGACGCATAGTAGATGCAAGTGGAATGGGGGGGGGGGTTTGACAACATTACTTAATACAAGGATTTGAGTGTTTTGGTTGTAAAGGATTTCAGATATCATATTGCTAAGAAAACTGACAAAACTCAGCAAATCGTAGCCTTGGAGAGAAGGTTATGAATACCACACTGTTCAATCAATCGTCTTCTCCATTAGATTATAGCTTATAACTTCAACTTTACTGACTCCAAGGGTGAAGCAAGATGCTTTTCATAATCCCCGCTGTATGAATGGATACAGTGAAGGAAAAACTTCATGAGCAATATGCTTGCCCTGAGAGGGCAAGGGAGAGTATAGATCATCCTAATCTACTGGTGCAACAAGCACCAGTAGATTGGGATGTGTGTAGACGTTTTTAGGAAATATTTTGCTTCAAGAGAATGATAGAAAGAGTAGATATAAGGGATATCAGTGTCCCGATGAAGTCGAACATCTCTGACAAACCATCGGGCGTTCAGAATCATACGAAGGCACTTGTTTTGCACTCGCTGCAGTTTGAGGATATTAGTATCAGCGGTATGGCTCCATGCTGGTGAAGCATATGTAATTATAGAACGAATCATCAGTATACAGAGGAGCAGCTTGATTATGGTGTGTAATTTACTGTTTCTGTTTATTAGGGGATAGAGCTGGGCTATGGATTTTGATGCCTTTGCACAAGAGTCCTTGATGTGATAGTTGAAGGTTAGGCTTTTGTCCAGCAGTACACCATGGTATCTAACTTCTGTTTTCCAAGGAATTTTAATGTTAAACAGGAAGATGTCACATGTAGGAGATACTGTTCTTCTAGAGAAGAGCACGGCTATGCTCTTCAAGGGGTTTACTTATAATCTCCAATTAGAGAACCATTTTTCTAATATTTGTAGGTTTTCTTGGAGTTTTTTGGTGTCTAGATGTGGGTGAAGAGATCTGGTTAGTATCGCTGTGTCATTAGCGTAGAGGGCCAAGATAGATGACATTGGATATGTGGAATATCTGCCATAAATATCGAGAACAGAATTGGGGCCAGTAAAGATCCTTGCAGAACACCAGCCAGAATGTGGCGCTTGGTAGGTTCTGTTGCTGAAGTATGACTAGATCAACTTACCATCTGTAGCAGAATGTGAAAGGCGATGAGCTTGTGGAGCAGACCACACCTTACTGAAGGCCTTGGCCATATCCAGAAAGACGGCTCTGGTAAGTTGATGCCAAGTGTAGCCTGTGGTAATGTATTCAGTTAGTCCATGGATCTGTTGAGTGGTGCTGTGATGTTGACGGAATCCAAATTGTTCGTTTGGGAGGATATTCAGCTTATTTACTGTGGATTGGAGTCTGGTGAGGATGACCCTTTCAGCAATCTTTCCCAGGTCTGAAATCAGGCTAATGGGACGATAATTTTGCGGTAGATGTGGGTCTTTGCCTGGTTTATAAATCGGGTTATATAAGCAGTTTTCCACAGGGAAAGGGAAATATAGGAATCTAATGATCTCGTTGATTATGTTGGTAAGGTGCACAATGGCTCTGTGGGGTAGTAGTTTAATGACTTTATTGGTGATGCCATCTGGACAAGGAGTTTTTTTTTTTTTTTTGTTGTTGTTGTTGTTAACGTTCTTAATGATCTCGTAAATTTCTGCTAGTGAAGTAGGGACTATTTCATTAGTATACGCATCGGGAAGTTTTAGTACGTGTCTCACATGAAGATGACTTCTTCACTGCGAACCGATTAATTAGTGACAGCCTTGGACCAGTTATCTCTGATTGGCTACCAGTGGAGATTGAACTGCCCACTCAGTCTCCAAAAATTAGATATTGCTAAAACGGCCTCGCCTACTCTCTATACGGGAACAAACAGGCGTTAACTGATTTTTTTTTAAGTTTTATTATAAATTATGCATTTACAAAAAATATTGTTATGGTTTTTTTAAGAATGAAATTCATATACAAATTTTCGGTTGAATAAGATTAGATTTTTACAGTATTTATACATTAACAATAAATTATATATATTTACAATTTTTAACCATTTAACTGCAGCACTTAAATGTCATATATGTAGGCTGACCATACATACCGTTTTGAACGAGTCAGTATTTTTTTTTTTAATATTTCCCGTCCGTACCGTCGTTTTAACAAAAATGTCAATTTTCTCCCGTTTTTAATAAAATTTATAAATCAGGCCACGCCTCCGGCCATTTAGCTACAACAAATGCCCTTATTTGGCAGATTCAACTTGCAGTCATAACATAGCCCTACACTCATTCCGAAAATGTTCCGATGATGGTCAGTCAACCAAAACGGTTCGCACCCCGTTAATGTTCTCCCGTCCCCAGTTTCCATAAGTAAACCCTTCCCTCCCCCCCAAAAAAGCACCCTTTAATACAATAATATATATATATATATATATATATATATATTAAAATAAACCCGGGTTTCCAAATTATTTTTCCCGCGTCAAAACACTCCCCACGCTTTCTTCCCCCTTGTTATAAACAACCGTCAGCAGGAACATGGAATTTGAAGACATCCTAGTATCAAAACAAGGTATGTACAAAATTTTTCTTCCTCTTTTACTCTGCTATAATTGCATTCAATACTCACCCATAATGCCCTAAATATACATATATATATATATATATATATATATATATACATTTTTTATGAGTAAAAATAGCCAATGTATTAAAAATAAGGGACCCTCCTAAACATAAACAGGCTATGAGCTGTAATAATAATAAACATTTATAAATATAATTGAATCGTAAATTATTATTCATAACCTATAATCGTATAATAATATCGTCGATACCAATAATTTGTATAACCATGGAGTCGCAGTGTTCGATACTAAATATAAATATCTGCAGTAATTTATTCAGAGAAAATAAAAAATACATTTACTAAAATAAAGAACCAAAAGGCTTCACTTCGGCGAAAGCAAAATTGTACAAATTAAGTGGATATTGCATCCAACATTATTTCAAAGCTGAATACAGAAACTATAAAAGTTTCGTCTGAAATTTAGCCAGAGTGGTTAACGGGAATACACTCGGTGCCATACCGTAGTTGCCCGAGCGGAACCTTATAGGTGGCATGAACGTTTGTGTCCATATATTCGTCTCCTATTGGTTCATTTTAATAAGATTTCATTCGCATGACAGCTGTTTCAAACTCATTAGTTTTCGTCAGAGACCGGTTTTAAGTAAAGCCATCTCTAAAAATTAGCCGATCCCCGGGACCACTCCCTACTAGTGACCGAACGATCGTCCAACTCAGCGTTGGGTTCCAATGACAGGTTCACCCTACAACTGAGCAGAACTGCTCATATTCCAGGGAAAATCATCCACCGACAAAGCCCACCCAAGAGCCACACCAGAAAACACTCTCCGTGGAGACTCAAAACACTCTCTCCAGGCAACCCCCCCCCCCCCCGAAATCTAAGTCCCTCACCGGAAACTAGTTTCGGAAGAAACCTTAAGAACGCAAAACTTTCAGTACTAAGGAAGCAGAAGCAGAACGTTATTGTCTATAGGGGTGAAGCATTATGCTTTTAATCCCTACTATCTGATAGGTTACTGTGTAGGGAAAAAATTTATGAGCAGCATGCTGAACCCGAGATGGGCAAGTTATATATCTTAAAAGGGAACTAAATTGGCCTTAGGTCGTCTATATTTGCATAATTCCGATTCATCATAATTTGCTGCTTGTTTGACTAATTCCTTTGGCAGTGAGGGCGATTTTGAGAAGTACTTTACTGCTAAAGATTACAGGAAAGAGTAGATGTAAAGGATATTTGTGTCTCGATGAAGTTGAACATTTCTAATGTACCATGGTGCATTTAAGATCATGCGTAAGCATTTCTTTTGCAGTCTTTGCAGTTTAAGGATATTTGAGCTTGAAGTATGGCTCCAGCTGGGGGACGCATAAGTGATAATGGGACGATTCATCAACTGGTAGATGAGCAATTTGATTTTAATATCAAGTTTGCTGTTTCTATTGATAAGAGGGGTAAAGCTGTGCTAAGACTTTTGATTCCTTTGAACATAAGGATTTTGTATGCGGATTGAAGATTAGTTTTCTATCTAGCAGTACGCCGAGATATCTGGCTTCTCTTTTTCAGGGAATCTTGATGTTAAATAGAAAGATGTCTTCTTTGGGAGATGTTGAATTTTTTGTGAACAGAAGAGCGCTGTTTTTTTGAGGATTTACTTGCAGTCTCCAAATGGAGAACCAGTGTTCCAGTTTCAGCAGGTTATCTTGTAGTCTCTTTGTAACAAGATGCGGTTTAAGAGATCTCGCCAGTATTGCTGTATCGTCGGCATAGAGAGCAATGATAGATGACATCTAGTTATGTGGGTTGTCCGCCATGTAAATCGAGAAAAGTATCGGCGCCAGGAGGGAACCTTGAAGCACTCCAACCAAGATCCGCCGCTGGGTAGATATCTCCCCATTTAGTTTAATTTGCATGTGTTTTCCAGAAAGAAAGGACTTAATGAGGTGGATCAGATCCAGTGGAATGCCGGTTAAAATCAGCTTGTATAGGAGTCCAAAGTGCCATAACTTGTCAAAGGCCTTTTCTAAGTCAAGAAAGACTGCTCTGGTGTATTGATGCCAGTTGAAGCTGGTGGTATGTATTCAACTAGTCTATGGATCTGTTGAGTAATGCTGTGGAGTTTGCGAAAACCAAACTGCTCTATGGGTAGGATATTTAGCTTGTTAACAGAAAGTTGAATTTTGGAGAGGATGATTTTTTCGGCGATTTTGTTCAAATTGGAAATCAGACTGATGGGACGATAACTTTGTCGCAGCTGTGGGTCCTTACCAGGCTTATAAATAGGGACCACATCTGCTAACTTCCAAGTATGGGGGAGAGTATTTTAATCTAACCATAGCATTTATTATTGTTGTAAGATGTACAATGGCCTTTCGGGGTAGCCGTTTAATAACTTTAGGGATGCCGTCAGGTCCAGGAGCTTTTTTAATTTTTAAATTTTGAATGATATCGTAGATTTCGGCTGGAAAAGTAAGTGTCAGTTGGCTGGTACAAGTATCACTGTTTTAGTACGTATAGGATGCGGCTGTGGATTTTATAATTGTCATTGAAACTCAGGTTATCATAAAATGGGCTGCACTGCTTTTCTTAGTTTTTGACTATAGTTTCTATTTCAGCATATGAGTGAACTATACCTAAATCCGATTTGAGAGGAGGAAGATTTTTATTTTTATTTTTGATATTTCTTAACAGTTTCCAAACGGTTTGATCACCGGGTGAAGTGGAAGCTAATTCATCTTCCAATGGTTTTTTTTTCTGTGGGCCTTCAGTGTATCTCTCACTACACTATTCAACCGGTTGAGTGAGTTTTTATCTTGGGGAGCCCTGGTATTAAAGTATCGTTTTCTTGCCTTATTTTTTTGCCTTATTAAGTCCATAATATCTTCTGGAAGTCTTTTATGCTTAGAAGTAGGCATATTTGAGGTGATAGACGATAAGGCTGCATTGATTTCTTGAGTAAATTTATTGATTGAAGAATCAATTTCTTCTTTAGAGTTAATATGAGGAACAGGACCAAAGTAGTTTGGGAGCGCATTGGATAACATTTCCCAATGTATGAAGGTGTGAGGTGGGGGGGGGAGCAGTCCCTTCTGATTGCCTTATTGGAGCAGAATAGGGTTGTGGTCAGAGGTTAATTCGTGAAGTGAATTCAAGTTGTACTGCAATTTGACATTTTGGAGGACAACTATATCTAGGACGTCGGAAGAGCCAATTGGACTGAGATGAGTTGGTATTGAAGGACTAGCCACAGCTTTGCAATTGGAACTTGAGTAGTTAAACAGCATGCGGCCATTTTTCTTAGTAGATTTACTGCTTCAGCCAGGATGTTTTGCATTGAAGTCTCCAGCGATGATGACCGGTCCTTTCACTCCAAGGATGGCACTAGATCTGAGGTCAACAATGTTTTTGTGGGGTTGTAAGTAGCGAACATTTTTAGCTTTCCAATTGAGTTTGTGAGGACATTAATGGCTGTGATTTCGAGGTTCGTGGGTGTAGGGTTGGTTATTGAATGATGGTTTATATAGTTTTTGATAAGGATGGCTGTACCTCCACCACTATACCCAAGTCTATCGTTTCCGTAAAGTTGATACCCTCTGATTTTTAGGTTGTCAGCAGGCCTCAGGTGAGTTTCATTGATTAGAAATATATCTGGGTTATATCTATTATTGAATTCCTAGATTTGCAAAACTCTGTTTTTGATAAAGTTGGCGTTTCAAGCGATACTCCTAAGCGAATCTGATGTGATTTTTTTCCTATGCACCAGAGAGTGCAGATAATATGGATTGAGTTAGCTGTAAGAATCTTTTTGTAACACTTAATGATAGATTTGAGTGGCTGAATCCCTGCAGCATATTTGCAAGAGAAGAGGTGATAATAGCTGATAGATTTGAATGTGGATTAGCCAGATTCTGGCTTTGTACTATCTGTTTGGAGCGGGCCACATCAGCATATGTTCTCGCTTGATGTTGAAGATTCATTTTCTTAAGGGACTCAGATAACCACCTTACTGACCATTATGGATCAAATACGCATCCTCAAAGGCTTCGTATCCATCATATATACAATGTAATATCAATGGCATTACAATTTTAATATGCACTTCGCATGCATGGTAACTTTGGCGTATATAAACGTCCTGGCCGGTAGCGTGTTAATGGTGGGCGAGCACCGGTTGTCATGTTCTCACTCTTGAATTTCAGGAACTCTCGCACTAGATGACGAAGTAGGTTGATTATTTGGATCATTCCATCTGTTTTTGGGGTGATGTATACACCCTCTATAATTAGCGGGGTGAGGGCGGCCACAATTAGCGCAGTTAGCCAGGGTGGATTTTGGCTTGGTGCAGGTGATTGTGGGGTGATTCACGCCACATTTTATGCATCTGTACTGGGCTTTGCATAGCTTCTCGGTATGGCCAAATTTTTTCATCTTTCGCACTGCCCAGAAGATGCTCCCTTTCTCAGTGGTTCTGGGGTGATTTGAAGTCCACAGATTGATTTTAGATTGTATGTCTTTATAAATATTATGAATCTCTACTAACACTAGAGGCACAGGAGTCTACTGACCTTTTTATTATTATTATTATTATTATTATTATTATTATTATTATTATTCCGGGCAACTCCAAGGAGTCGACAGACTCATCGAGGGAGGCCCTAACATCGTGTCAAAAACAACTATTCGACATTCACACAGTATCTATCATACCTTGCCTTGAACTCATTCATGGTCGTAAAACCCACAACAGGCTCTGGCAGCTTATTCCACTCATTCACCACTCTCCAAGTAAAGAACCTAGCTCTAACACCCTAGTCAACCACACTCTTGCCCAGCTTCCATGCATGGCCCCTAGTCGTCCCACCACCAGTCCTATTTTCAAAAATATTTTCTGGGTTAATCTTATAGAAACCCTGCAGAAATTTGAATGTCTCAATCATATCACCCCTTTTCCGCCTATCGACCAATTTCTGCAACCCACAAATCTTCAACCTATTCTCATAAGGTTCATTCCACAGACCTACTATCATCTTGGTCACTTGTCTCTGGATCCTCTCCACTTCATCCCCATCACGAAGAAACCCTGGTGCCCATAACTGGGCACAGTAGTCCAGATGGGGTCTTATCAGAGCTTGATATAGAGGAACAATAATTGTTTGTCTCTGCTCGTTAAAGTATTTTTCAGTAACCAAGTGATTTGATGAGCTGTTTTAGCCACTTTTGCAATGTGCCCCCTAAATTTCAACTCCCTATCCACTAACACTCCCAAATCCCTGGCCTCATCAAACTCCTGGAGTACAGTTCCACCAATATGATATACTGCTGCTATTCTTTTCACCCCAAAGTGCATAACCTTAAACTTTGCCACATTAAATTGACATCCATTTTTCCTAGCCCAGTCCTCCAAACTATTCAAATCATCATGTGAAATTTTGAGATCCTGTGCACTCACAATTGCTCTACCCAACTTTGCATCATCAGCAAACAACTGAAAACCTCCTCTCAGAACTTTTCCTATATCAGTGATGAACAAATTGAAAAGCAGTGGTCCAAGAACAGAACCCTGCGGCACACCACTAGTCACAAGCCGTCTTTTAGACTCAACTTCTGAATAAACCACTCTCTGGTATCTCTCCATCAACCACCCTCCTATCCAACTCACCAATCCTATATCCATCCCCATCTGCTCCAGTTTACTGATTAGGGTTCCATGTGGTATCCTGTGAAAGGCCTTGGCAAGGTCCAGTAGAATCACTGTAAACCCATTACCCTTATCCAGTTCAGCCGTCACTGTGTTATAAAACGTGAGAAAGTTACTGAGGCATGATCTATCCTTCACAAAACCATGTTGTCCCCCATACAATATCCCATTTTCATCTGTCCAATCCTGTATTCTTTTCTTGACTAATTTCTTTAAGACCCTGACTACGATTCCTGATATGCTAATCGGTCGGTAATTTACAACAGCAGTCTTGGAACCACCTTATGCAGTGAAACTATTTTCCCCTCTTTCCACCCCGTCGGGACTAACCTAGACCCGAGACTCAAATTAAACAAAATGATCACGGGCACTGACAATTGTTTAGCCGCTTCACGTACGACACGAGCTGGTATATCATTCAATCCCACAGATGTATTAACATTGAGGTTATGCAATAGACTACTCACCTCCACTTCATTCACCACAATTCCCGTATAATCTACTGGTTCATTCGTTTCTGCAATGTCACCACCTGGATGATATATTCTTGCAAAGTGCTCACTCAGTGACTCAGCTATATCAACTGATTCAGTTACCTCCCTACCATTGGCATTCTTTAAAATCATTCTGCCATATACATTTTTTCTTTTACTTGCAACATATTGAAAAAACTGTTTGGGATTCGCTTTAGCCTGCATGGCTAATGTTCTTTCATAATCTGTTTTTGCTTTTCTCACCATACTTGTTACCCTTCTGGCCTGCGCTTTATACCGTTCATGTGCATGCCGTTCACCTTTCTCCTTAAATTCCCTCCATAGTTGTTTCTTTTTTTGCAGCTCAAGCTTAATGGTGTTATTCATCCATTTAACCCCTACTTGATTTATTCTTCGGACTCTAGATATACAGTCAGCCATTGCTTCATGCAAGCACTTCTTAACTACCTCCCATGCACTATCAACTTCTAGTCCTTGTCTTAATTGTAAATTCCACACCTTTAGGCACCTCCCAAGTCAAGACCCTATGATCACTCTCACCAATTGGTGGCAATGTGGTCATATTTGTTACAGCCAAATCCTCAGATATAATTACTAGGTCAAGCACTCTCTGACCCCTAGTATTTTCCATTACATGCTGTCGCAGATAGTTATCCCTTAATAACTGCATAAAATCCAATTCCTTCCTCCTGTGTCCTCTCCTCACTCCAATTAATGCGACCATAGTTTAAATCTCCCATAATAATTACCCTCCTTTCACTTATTTCTTCTATTTGCTTGTGCATATTGTCACCGCCATCTTTTCCAACACCTGGTCTATAGCAGCACCCAATTGTATATTTTGTTCTGCTAGCCACAATCATTATTAATTTCAAAATTAATAAAATTTGAAATTAATAAAGAACATCTCAGGATGCAGAACATATAAGGAACTTTTTCGAACAGCAAGGAATAGAGACGACTGGAAGATCCTGCTCAAGAGAAGACTCAACCCGTCTTAGATGGAAGAGAAGAAGAAAGAGCCACAATCTCACACCAAATGTGCTCTTTTCTCTATCCTGCAATTCAACTTCTATTCTCCTTGGCTGCAGCTCATCATCTTTGTCAACAATACTCCTCCCCCCCCCCCATTTTATTCTCCCTGTCATTCCTGAACACACTATACCCATCACATTCAATCCCACTAGCTATATCATCTACAGTCAGCCATGTTTCACTAATACCAATAACCTGTGGTCTGGAAGTGCCAACCATGGCCAAAAACTCTCCCTTCTTGTTCCTAATACTCCTAGCATTAGTGTACATGAATTTTAGACCCCCCCATTAGCCCCAACCCTACCTTGATGCCTTATATTAACTATCCAATTCTGATTTGTTGTCCTTATTCGCTCGGGCATATTATACTCATTCATACATTCAACTGCCTCCCTAAGGACTGTATATCTACTCCCCCCCTTAATAAATCTAGTTTCCCTGATTTTGCACATCCACTACATTCAGCAACACTTTTTCAAGTCTCCTTACACCGTATCCATTAAAATGCAAGCCATCCATCTTATATAGATCCTTTAGCCCATCGAACTCACTCCACACGTCCACAAATTCCACACCACTCATCATACATAACCCACGCAATAATTAGTGCCCCAGGTGAGGACCTTTATGGGAGGTAGATCCTGTAAGTTGAGGACAGTGTTTCATCGCTGTCATTATCCTCGGAGACACCTCATGGGACTAATTTCAAATTTTTTTCGGAGGCAAGTGAAAATGTGTGATATTTTGTTCCTCTTGCGTCCAGCTCCTTTGTAAGATTTCTATAATCAGCTACCGTGGCGGGCTGGATTTTTATATTCTCATCTTCATTTTTAGCCGACCTATAACTTATTTTAAACTTATCCATGGTGGTTCTTAGAGCTGTTTTTCTCTGCTTTTCCCTTAGGATAATCGATGGCTCCTTTTCATTGGGAGAAGCAGAGGGGTCTGAAATGGGAGCGTCTTCGTACATCCCGACATCATTTGTTGGCTCATCAGCGAGAATTTTTCACTTCTTACCAGCGTGGATCTCTCCTTGATCAGAGGGATTAGAGGCAGATAAAACTAGATTGAGTTTTTCCTCCATTTGAAGAGTCTTAATTTTCCTCATCATCAACCTCGGGTGATGAATGTAAGTTTAAGTAACCGGGCTATTATCATTCAAATGTTTTCAGACGATTTTTAACAAAATTGAGTGCTAGCCCTTTGTCGAGTGACTCGATAATGATGTTGGGTTGGATCATGCTTGTAGGCCATTTCAGCTTGAACTTCTTTTGAAGTTTATTAAAGAGTATAACAGCCGCTCTTCATCGAGTAAATCAGTGATGGCGTCTAGGTCAGGTATGCTCATATCGATTTAATTACATGTGAGTGCAAGAAGAAATCCCGCAGGTCTAGAGACCTGCTAGCAGAAATTATGTAGAAAATCCCGCAGCTGCAGAGGACTGCCAGCAATACCAAGCGTTGGCTAAATATGCAATAGTAATTAAATTGCATCAAAAATCAAAAGTCAAAGTTTTACCTTTTGCTCCAATATCAGTGATCAGATGAGTCTTTTAATCTTCAATCAATCACTAATTTACAACACCACTCACTCTCATAATCCTAAAAAAACATCGTAATCCACTGAACCACTAGCCTCAATTCTCAGTACTAAGGAACTTTCAACTTTCATCTTTATTGGCTTAAAGGGTGAAGCAGATGCTTTTCATATTCCCCGCTATCTGATGAGGAAAACTGTGAGAGGGAAAATATTAATGAGCCTGTTGCTCACCCTGAGTGGGCCTGAGGATTAATCATTGAGGTTGCAGTTTAAAATAGCTTTTGGTCTTTTGTACTTGGTGTACTATTGCGTCGTAATTTACAGCTATTTGAATTAGATTATTAGTATGCACACATGCTATTGAAAAGAACTTAGTTGCTATAGTCTGCATGAAGGTATAAATATAGGGGACTTCTGTGTCCTGGTGAAGTTGCACAGTGCGTATGAACCATGGTGCGTTTAGGATATTCTGAGACATTTTTTCTGCACACGTTGTAGTTTGAGGATATTAGTATTAGCAGAATAACTCCATGCCGGAGAAGCATAGATGAGTATAGGACGAATCACCAATTTATATATAAGTAGCTTGATTCTGATGCTCAATTTGATGTTTCTGTTTATTAGAGGATAGAGCTGTGCAATGATTTTTGATATCTTTAGACATTGAGACTTGATATGGAGCTGAAAGTCAATTTTCTGTCCACTAATATGCCAAGATATTTGATCTCAGACGGCCAAGGGATTTTTGTGTTAAACAGGAGAACGTGCCAGTAGAAAGCATTGATCTTCTGGCGAACAGTACGGCTACGCTTTTCTGAGGATTTATTTTGAGTCGCCATTTGGTGAAATATTGTTCAATTATCAGTAGATTTTTCCTATTGTTTTTTTATTGCTAGGTGCGGTTTTAAAGATCTGGCTAATATCGCTGTACATCTGCATATAAGGCTTTGATAGATGACAGTGGGTTGTGCGGAATATCACACATAAATGGAGAAAAGTGTCGGTGCCAGTAATGACCCATGTGGGACACCAACCAAGATGCTTTTTTGTATGGAGAGTGAGCAATTTAACTTAACTTGGATGCGCCTATCATAGAGGTATGATATGATTAGATGAACCACTTTCAATGGTATTCCAGATGTTATCATTTTATATAGCAAGCCATAGTGCCAGACTTTGTCGAATGCACTGGCTATGTCAAGGAAAACAGCCCGAGTGCATTTACACCAATTAAATCCCGTGGTGACATATTCTACTAATCTGTATACTTGTTGTGTAGTACTGTGAAATTGTCGGAAACAAAATTGCTCCTCAGGAAGAATGTTTTGTTTGTGCACTAGTTCTTGGAGTCTAGTGAGAATGACTTTCTCGGCAATTTTGCCTAGGTTGGAGATGAGGCTAATTGGTCTGTAGTTTGAGGTGATCGCAGGTCTTTTCCAGATTTATGGATTGGGATTACACCTGCTAGTTTCCAGAGGGAAAGAAAATATTTGTAGGGTAAGATGGAGTTTATAATGCTAGTCAGATGCACAATAGCTGTGCGGGGTAGTAGTTTTATCACCCTGTTTGTGATTCCATCAGGGCAAGGAGCCTTTTTGGTTTTAAGCTTCTTGATTATGTCATATAATTCTACAGGTGATGTGGGTGCAATTTGACTAGGCCATGTGACAGAAAGTTTGAGAATAGATCTGACATGTCGATGGACCTTGTATATATGATTGAAATCGATATGGTCATATGAGGGTTTGTATTGCTTTTCTAGAGATGTTACTATTGCCTCGGCTTTGTGTGCATCGGTATGGATAAAGCCAGTATCTGTTTGGAGAGGAGGAAGAGGTTTGTTTTTATTCTTGATGTTTTTGATAAGATTCCATATGGAGTGATTGTCAGGAGAGATAGAATTCAATTTTCCTTCCCAAATTTGATTTCTGTGCGCTGTGGGGGCATCTCTAACTGCAGAGTTGAATCTGTTCAAGATTCTTTTACCTTGGGGTACTCGCGTGTTGTGATATCTTTTTCTTGCTCTGGTCTTTTCTCTGATCAAGTTCATAATGTCTTCTGGCAAGTGGTTAGATCTGGGGGTAGTTCTGGAAATAGTTACTGCTGAAACGGTAGTGTTGCTTTGTTTACTTAGATCCTTTATAGCTGTTTCAATTTCCTCTGTGGATTTAATCAATGGTACAGGACCGATATATTTTGGGAATACCTTCGATGTCTTATCCCAAAGTATATATATGAGTGGGGGGGAGGACACAGGTTATCCTGCTTTCCCAACTTTAATACAATGGGATTGTGGTCAGCTGAAAGATCATTTTCAGTCACTACACTGTACTGAAGTCTTACATTCTGTAGGATAGTAATGTCTAGTACATCAGCCCGACCGTGTGTGTTGTGATGGGTAGGCGCTGTGGAGCCTGCCACAACCACATTGTTGGATCCAGAGTAGTTATCGAGGATGTGACTATTTTTATTTCTGGAAAGGCTATTCAGATAGGATGCTTGGAATTTAAGTCGCCAGCCATGATGACAGGCTCCCTGTTGAACAGTACAGCGTTCAGAACTGAAAAGAGTAATGTTTTTGCAGAGAATTATATACTGCGAAAAACCTTTAGTTTGCCCACCGTGCACGTGGGAATTTCTATGCCTGTAATCTCAGAATTAATGGTGGATGAAATATTTATAGAGTGATGATTGATGTAATTTTTAATGTAAATAGCAGTGCCGCCTCTTCTGCAGGATAATCTGTCTGTTCTATACACCTAGTATCCATTTATTTTGGGATTATCTGATGGTAAGAGATGGGTTTCACTAATCAAGAGAATATCCGGCTGACGCCTTTGAGCGAACTCCCGGAGTTCCAGGATTCTACCTCTTAATACGTTCGCATTACGTGCTATGATCTGTAAAGAATCTGGTTTAATTTTATTTCTGTTCATGAGTGAGCGCTGAGATAATGACATGTGTCCTTTAGAAATGTATTTGTAGAGCACGGTGAGGGGGTTGGATCTTCTAAAATCCAACAGCATATATGCCAAGGAAGAGGTAATGATAGTCGTCAGACTTGGATTTGTTGTTGGCTGTTCCAGGGATGTCTGTTTAGGGCGAGTTACATCCGCATATGTCCTACACTGTTGTTGCTGAGTTGTTCTTTTAGGGGCCTCTGACTTCAGCAGATGGGCTTCTGACCCTTTATGTTGATCTTTAGGAGACTGTGAAGTAGTCTCTGACCTAGATGTACTAAGAGAGGAAGAGTAAGTTCCTTCTGATTTTCTATTTCTTGGATTGTGCACGCACCCTCTGTAGTTGGCAGTGTGAGGACCACCACAGTTGGCACATTTATTCGGGGTGGATATTGTCTTAGAGCATGTAATTGTTGGGTGGCTGACCCCACATTTTAAGCATTTAAATTCAGTCTTGCACATTTTCTGGGCGTGACCAAACTTCTAACATCTATGGCATTGCCTTGTTGAAGCCCTTTTCCTCAATGGCTCTATAGTAATTTTCAGTTCACAGATGGACGTCAGATCATATATGTGCTTGTAGGTTTGACTGAACTCTACTAATACCAGTGGCATTGAGTCCAGTCTCTCCTGGTCATTCTGCTGACCTTTACGGGTGGTAAATCTTGCTGGTGTAGATCTGCAGTGATTTCTTCTGTGGAAACATCTTCAGATACACCTCTGATCACCACCTTGAGGTTTTTTTTCTGATCCTAGTGAAAAAGTGTTTTACTGAATACCTCTGGTATTCAATTCAGAGGTTAACCGTCGATAATACATCACTGTCCTGGGTTGGATTTTAATACGGTCTGTGGCATTCTTCGCTTGACTATATGAGATTTGTTAATTGTACATCGTAGTCCTTAGCGACATCCATTTATTCTTTTCAACCAGAATAATCTGGGGTATGTTTTCCCTTGAGGAGAGTCCTGGATAGGGCCATCTTCTTCCATTTCATCCGCATTGGATGGTTCAGAGGCTGCAGTTTTGAGTTTTTTGCGAGCGCGAACCACCTGATAATCGGTGTGGTCTGTAAGGGGATTATCCTCAGCAGTTGATGCTATTTCGCTAGCGCTGTCTTGAAGAAGTTCTAAGAGTTGAGAGTCATCTGTATCAACTTCTTTTATTTCATGAACTACAACTTTTCCTGGCCATTTTGTGTGAAGCAGATTGCCTACATGTTTAAATATAGCCAGAAGCTGTTTAAAATTAAGTTCTTCGTACGGTGCATCCATGGTTAGACCCAAGTCTTGTTCTGGAGAGCAGGACATATCTTTCCCTTTCCACAATAATAAGTAGACAGTTTCTAATGAAGTGAATGAAACAATGGCGATACTAATGGCAGTAGGCCTAGCGTATCGCCCTTGTTTTGAAATTTGTTGACTTACCTATGTAGCTGATTTCTTTGGTGTATATAAATGACCTCTTTGAAAAATAAACCGATTGTTTATAGTAGTAAAACTATTTACTACGGGTAAATGAACTAGTCAGAATTCCTTAAATCACATTTTACATCAACTATCAAAATCCAAACTCGATCGATACCGCCATCTTGAAAAAAAAAAAAACTCCCACGCATTTATCATGTGTAAATGCCTACTCCCGTATACGGGAATAAAAAGGCGTTAGTTGATTTTTTTTTTTTTTTTTTAAATATAGGGGACATTTGTGTCTCGGTGTAGCTGTACAGTTCGGATGAACCATGGGGCTCCCAGGATCATTCTGAGACATTTATTCTGGATACGTTGTAATTTGAGAATATTAGTATTTGCAGTATGACTCCAGGCCGGTGAAGCATAGATGAGTATTGGACGAACCATCAGTTGTATATGAGAAGTTTGATTCTGGTGCTCAGCTTATTGTTTCTATTAATTAGCGGATAGAGCTGGGCTATGGTTTTTGGTGTCTTTGCACAGAGAGTCTTGATATGGGAGCTGAAAGTCAGTTTTCTGTCTAATATTACTCCAAGATATTTGATCTCAGTTTTCCATGGGATTTTTTTGTTGAAAAGGAGGATATCGTCTTTAGGAAGCAAAGATCTTCTAGAGAATAAGAGAACTACGCTCTTCAGGGGATTCACTTGGAGTCGCCATTTGGTGAAATTTTGTTCGTTTAGCAGTTAGTTTTCTTGCAGTTTCTTGATGGCTAGATGCGGCTTTAAATATCTGGCCAGTATCATCGGCATATAGAGCTTTAATTGAAGATAATGGGTTGTGCGGTATATCACAGAAGTATAAGGAAAATAGGATTGATGCAAGTAAGGATCCTTGTGGAACTCCAGCCAAGATGCTTTTTGGTGTTGAAACTACTCCACACATCCTGACTTGCATACGCCTATCGCAGAGGTATGCCTTTATAAGATGAATGATTCCCATTGGTACACCAGATGATATCAGTTTGTATAACAAACCATGATGCCAAACCTTGTCAAATGCCCTGGCTATGTCAAGGAAAACAGCCCCAGTGCATTGACGCCAGTCAAAACCCGTGATGATGTACTCCACTAATCTGTGTATTTGTTGCGTCGTGCTATGACATTGTCGGAAGCCAAACTGCTCCTCAGGCAGGATGTTTAGTCGGAATACTGAATCTTGGAGTCTAGTAAGAATTTTCTTATAGGCAATTTTGCCGAGATTTAAGATGAGGCTGATTGGTCTGTAATTTTGAGGCAATATGTGATCTTTTCCAGGTTTATGGATTGGTATTATGTCCGCCAGTGTCCAGTAGGAAGGGAAATGTTTGTAGCGAAGGGTAGAGTTAATGGACAATAGCTCTACGTGGTAGAAGCTTTATTACTTTGTTAGAGATACCATCGGATCCAGGAGCCTTTTTGTTTTTAAACTTCTTAATAATATCATATATTTCAGAAGGTGAGGTGGGTGCAATTTGAGTGGAATATGTGACAGTAGAATTGAGTGAATATCTAACGTTACGGTTGATCTTGCATATATGGTTAAAATCGAGGTTATCGTATTCAGGTTTACATTGTTTTTCAAGATGATTTGCTAGTGATTCAGCTTTATCATCATCAGTGTGGATGAGACCTGAATCTGTTTGGAGGGGAGGAAGAGGCTTACTTCTGTTTTTAATCTTTCGGATGAGATTCCATATGGAGTGGTTATCAGTAGAGATGGAGGTCAGTTTTTCTCCCCAAAGTTGAGTTCTATGGGCTGCGAGGGAATTTCTCACTGCAGAGTTGAACCTGTTCAAGATCCGTTTGTCTTGCGGCGCCCTGGTGTTGTGGTGTCTTTTTTTTCCTTGTTTTTTTTCTCTAATCAGATTCATAATATCTTCTGGCAAGTGTTCGGATTTGCAGGTAGTTGCAGGGGTAGTAACTGCTGCACAGGCTACTTTATTTTGTTCAGTTAGGTTTTAACGGCTATTTCAATTTCCTCTTTTGATTTTATGATGGAAACAGGACCAATACATTTTGGAAGTACCTTGGAGAGCCTTTCCTAAGGAATAAACGAGTGAGGGGGGGAAAGATAATTTTTCAAGGTTTCCCAATTTTAACCATATTGAGTTGTGGTCTGATGAAAAAAAAAATCAGCTACCGCCTTTTATTCCCTTTATAGGGAGTAGGCGAAGTCTTTATACCCTATCTAGCTTTTGGAGATTGAGTGGGCAGTTCAATCTCCAACAGTAGCCAATCAGAGATAGCTGGCCTATGTCTATCACTAATTAGAGAAGCCGCCGATGCAGAGGTTGGCAAACAGGTGCTGCCATCTCTTTGTACCTAACCCTAATAAGATATTTTACTGTCTGAAATAATGTCGGTACTACGGTCGATTTACTTGAG